>NC_050573.1:429144274-429781052 GCF_011100635.1 Trichosurus vulpecula | reverse complement strand
AAATTGAAGGATAGTGAGGCTAAGGGATTTGCCTAGGGACACATGACTAGCAATTGTCTGCAGGAAAATATTCCAGACCAAGGTCTTCCTGACTCCAATCCAGAACTCTATCCATTACATATGCTTCCTTTCAATAGACCTCATAATAAGAGGCAAAGCACTTAACGAGTGATAGAATATAATATTATTAGAAGAGTTAGAGCAGCAGAAGTTCAGCAATCTCACAGGATTTGCTGAGGAAGAAGCACCTCCTGACCTCTCTGCTCTCTCCTGTGCAGCGCCAGAATCACAAGAGAAGCAATCAAGGAGTTCCCTTGCTAAAGTCACATCCTGCCTCCATAAACTGCAGGAGTGGGAGAGCATCTCTGTTACTCATAGTGTGGGGGTGACCGTAGAAGTTGCAATGATCTTCCTCTTGGTGAGTACTAGAGAACATTAAATCAGGGTTGACCTTTCCACATCTCCCTCCATTGTTCCAACAACTCCATTCTTCTCAGTGTGGCCAGCTAAGTCTTTCCTAGTTGCGAAGGGCAAAGCTTCACACTTGGAGCTTTTATACAAAGAAGGGCTAGGGCAGCTAGGTGTGCAGTGAGTAGAGCACCGGCCCTGGAGTCAGGAGGACCTGAGTTCAGATCCGGTCTCAGACACTTGACATACTTACTAGCTGTGTGACCTAGGGCAAGTCACTTAACTCCAATTGTCCTGCCTACCCCCCTCAAAAAAAAAAACGAAAACAGGGCTAATGCCTGGGGTGGGGGCATAGCTAGTGGGGCAAAGTTGGAGTCTAGGAGATGAAAAAAATTAGGACCTTAATGTCTGTAAGCCTCTGCCTAAAAAAGGCATGGTCAATGAGAGTCTCCTACCACCACGGGGCCATTAATAGTTGGTTGGTTGGTTGTTGTCCTTTGATCTCAAAGAGGATTGAAATGACATCACTATGGTGGGTCAAAGTACAGTATGTTCAACTGTGGCTGATCAGACCAATAGGAGCACCATAGGTCTGGCAAACAGTCCCTATGAACATCTGGAGTAGAGATATTCTTAAACTTGCACATCTAACATTTCTCTTGACCTACTGCAATTTTGCTTCAATTACAGAACCCAGCACTTGCTTTGATGTGGGCATTGCATGCTGTGTGGTCCGTCGCCAGTGTCTCCCATGTCACATAATCGATTCCAAAGTTCTTCAGAGAGATCTTGAGAGTGTCTTAATAATAACAAAAGCTAGCATTTACAGTGCTTTAAGGTTTGCAAAGCACTATACATATGGTATCTTATTTGAGCCTTACAACCCTTTGAGGTAGGTGTTTTTATCCCCAGTTTACTGAAGAGGAAACTGAGGTGGAAAGAAGGTATATAGATTGCACAGGGCTAGATAGCTAGCTGGTAAAGGGTTGCACTCAAGCTTCCTGAGTTTAGTTTTGCTCTTTCACCAAGCTGACATTAATTTAATTTTCACTTTATTTTTCTTCTCCTCCAACTTCACTTTGCATCACATGTACCTGCCACCTCTGTCTCTTATACCTGGACAACAACTAGGACCATGGAAGTATCCTACAAAGTGGCAGTCATTCAGAAACATCATGCCAAAACTTCAGGGCCACATCCATTCTGATCCTTTTTATAAAAATCATATAAATTGGTGAAAGATTAGATGATTTGCGAGGGGGACATCTATAAAGATGCTATCATGGTGGGAGGAACACTGGAGTCAGAAAAAGCTCTGTTAAGGAAATTGGATTGAATAACAGTGTGCTGGCTGTTTGAATCAATTTTTTTTGAGGCTGATATGGACAATAAAACTTCTTGAGATGCACAGATCAAGGCCTCGGTTTCCTTGTTTCCTTGAGACCTTGACCCTATGGAATGTGGTAGAGGAAAGCTATAACTAGAACTTTGGTTTCAATGAACAATAAACAAAACTTTATTAACCACTTATTAGGCACTTAGGCAGCTGGGTGGCTCAGTGGATAGAGTGCATGGCCTGGAGTCAGGAAGACTTCTTGAGTTCAAATCTGGCCTCAGACGCTTAGCAGCTGTTTGACCCTGGGCGAGTTATTTTACCCTGTTCCTCAGTTTACTCATCCATAAAAAGGGAGGAGAAGGAAATGGCAAACCCCCCATTATCTTTGCCAAGAAAATCCCAGATGGCATCATAAAAGTTGGACACAACTGAAAAACAACTCCACAACAACAATAAAAGCCTGCTCTTCCTCCAGATGGCTCTCTGTCATTTAATTTTTTGGGGGGAGGGCAGCTAGGTGGTACAGTGGATAAAGTATTGGCCCTGAGGTCAGGAGGACCTAACTTCAATATAACCTCAGACACTTACTATCCTGTGTTATCCTGTTTAACCTGTTTTCCTCAGTTCCTCATCTATAAAACGAGCTGGAGAAGGAAATGGCAAACCACTCCAGTGTCTTTGCCAAGAAACCCCAAATGGGGTCATGGAGAGTTGATCACACCTGAGATGACTGAACAGCAATAACAGCTATTATGCACATACAAAGCACTGGGTTAAACAGTGGCGATGCAAATAGAAAAAGTAAGACAGTCCCTGTATTCAAGGTGCTCACATCCTAATGAGAGAAATAACACATATGCAAGGCTTCAGCTACAAGTAAGAAGGAAAGGTCTCATGGTCCTGAGGATTGAGTGGTAAAATAGATGTTAATGCCTCTTTAATAGCATTGCCACTGATAAAATCATTGGTTCCTGATGTCGAACCATTTGATAGTGTCAAAGACTTTGGTGGTGAGCACAAAGATTTCTTCCCTCCACGATTTCAGCAAGGCTGGGATTGAAATAGGTCTAACAGTTGTGGGGCAGAGGGGGAGGTACAATGCTAATTTTAAGACTCCGGTTCAGGATCTTTGGTTGTCTCCTTCAGAGTCTGAATTCAGATGGTAGTCAAGGTGGTGTTGCTAGTTTGGCTTGCCTAGCACATGAACCCATTTTTTTATTGAATAAATGTTTTATAGTTTCATTGTTTAAACTATGTTCTTTACCCCCACATAATAGTAATAGTATTTATTTTCTCCAATTACATGTAAAGATAGTTTTCAACATTCACTTTTAAAGATTTTGTGTTCCAAATTTTTTTCTCCCTCCCTTCCTTCTCCCTCCCCAAGGCGGCAAGCAATCTGATATAGGTTATACATGTACAATCGTATTAAACACATTTCCATATTAGTCAGCACACGAGCCTCCTTGAGGGCTTACAAAGAGCCAGCAGAGTCACAGTGCGTTATATGAGAGACTGGTTATGAGATGATTCAGAAAACTTACGAGGAACAGCTACAGGCCTACCTCCTTTCATTGTAACTTTGCTTTATTGTTTTTCACAGTTATTGCATTGTTTTTAAACAAATCAAAGGTTTGTGGCAACTCTACATTGAGCAAGTCTATCAGTGCCATTTTTTTCCAATAGCATGTGCTCACATTGTGTCTCTGTATTACATCTTGGTAATTCTTGCAATATTTCTAAATTTTGTTATTATTATATTTGTTATGGTGATCTGTGATCAGTGATCTTTGATGTTACTGTTGTAATTTGGGGGGGGGGCACCACTAAGTACGCCCGTATGAGAAGGTGAATGATAAATGTTGTGTATCATCTGACTGCTCCACTGATCATCTGTTCTCCATTTCTCTCCCTCTCCTTGGGTCTCCTTATTCCCTGAGGCACCGCAATAATGAAATTAGGTCAATTAATAACCCCACAAGGGCCTCTAAGTGTTCAAATGAAAGGAAAAGTCAATTGATGTGGCAAACTTCATTGT
The DNA here is from genome assembly GCF_011100635.1 of Trichosurus vulpecula. Classification (NCBI taxonomy): domain Eukaryota; kingdom Metazoa; phylum Chordata; class Mammalia; order Diprotodontia; family Phalangeridae; genus Trichosurus; species Trichosurus vulpecula. The sequence continues at coordinate 429,777,270 of NC_050573.1, read as the reverse complement.
TGTCTTATTTTAAGAAATTGTATGGCCACTCCAACCTTCAGCAACACCCTCCTGATCAGTCAGGAAACCAAAAAATTCTTTTGACTTACTTCATTGTAATATTTCCTTTGTTGTGGGGTCTGGAACTGAAACCACAATATCTCAAAGGTACAGCTGTACTTGGAGTGTAACATCTATAAGAGCCACCAGATGGTGCTCCGAGCTCAAGCTGCTCCAGTTTACTTTCACTGAGCATGTGTGAACAGCAACTAGGCTCCATTCTTGAACAATCTGAATGGGATTTCATCACCACTAGTATGTTCTGAAATTGCAACTTCTTCTTTGTCAAGTCTTGTTGCTCCCACAGGAAGGATAGAATGATGCCCTCAATTGCCCTTATAACAAGAGTTCTTTGTGTCAGAGTCTTAAGGCGATACCTTGTCTCACTGTGAAACAGTGATAATTGTCCATCTCAAATCATGTAGGTATGGCATTAGCAGCTGTGGTCCAGTGAGTCACCTGGCTGCTCACTAAGGTCAGATGCCATTTCAGTAGTTTGTCCCAGGGCCTGCTCTCCTGTGACCCATCTGGAGTACTTGTCTCCAGCTCAACACATGGCCACACACCATCTGTAGTATCTCTCTTATTCCTCTTGTACAACATGATGACTCTTAAGTGTCTCCCTCTTTGTAAAGCTTTAGATACACCTCAGGCAATCCTTTTGTGGTAATCCCCTGATAATGCTAAGCCAACCCCATGCTTTCCCTCTCTCATTGTCTTCAATGTGCAGACAATTGGATTATACCATCTGTTAGCAAGAAGCTATCATAGAAATTGCTGCATCTGGGCAGGGAATAAACTAAAATAGGTAGTGCAGAAAGTAGTGAATTTAGCCCAAGGGTTACTAATGAAGGCTGGCATTCCCAGAGCACCTACAACTCCCTTCTCCATTAGGACATCTCATGATAGCAAATCACCAATGACTGGCACATAAGTTTGGAAGAAATTTTTGTGAAATGTTTCCTTAGGGGGAATCCAATCCTAACATTAAAAAACACGCAAAGAGGATTGATTATCATGAAGATATGTTGTCAGATTTAGGTAATGCTAGATGTATGGAGGTAATACTAATCATTCCTTTTAAATAATGAGAAAGCACTGTAAGACAACTAAATATAAAAAATATAGATGTATGTATATACGCATATCATATATGTATGTGTATGTATGTATGTATGTATATGTACCACAAAGGCACAGTGGAAAACACATCAGTGGTGGATCAGAAGACAGCAGTTCTAGTCTGAGCCCCACTAGCACTTGCTGTGACTCTCAGTAAGATATTTTATTTCTCTGGTCATTTGTAAAAGCTGTAAAATGAGGGGGTTAGACTAGGTGATCCTTAAGGTCCCTTCTAGTTTCAATATTCTCTGATTCTATAATTCTGTTTTCTCTTTGAAATATATCAAAAGAATATAGAAGAAGCAACAACAAAAGCTATTTAGATCAGATGAGGCTATTTGACAAAAATCAGTAATGCTTAGGGGATAATTTTAGCATTATTGGACTTCAGTGACATTTATTATCTGACTACTAGAAAACAAATATTGATGAAATGAGACTAAATCTTTAGCAGAATAATATTTGTTCCAGGAACTATACTTCATATTGGCTCATTAAAGTGTGGGTTAGAATGATGTCTTCTTGCAAGAAGATTTATATGCTAGCATTACTTTTAAAAATTAGGAAGAAAATTATGTTCTACATGGCAACTGAATAAACAATTCCCACCATCATGTTGATTAGCAATTAATTCTTTAGAATATATAGTAGAGAGCAAACACTATGACAAAAATCCAACTTTAGATAACAAATCACACAACAGAACCCCACTAATGTTTTGATGGATTTGTAGTCTAGTTGGTGTGGATACTACCAGTGGAGATTGCAACTCCTCCCTGCCTTCTCACCTGTGTGACTATTGTTCATGTATTCCCATAAATTTTTCCTTGGGTCAATAAGCTCGAGGCCTTTCTGTAGATCATATAACATTGCATAGATATGAAATACTCATGAAGACTATCATTTGTGATGTATCCTTTTCACCATATGGCCAACCCGCCTCCTTTTCTAGTCATACATTTCCTCTTTCAACATCTTTTCTAATACCTAGATCAGTGATTTCACACACACACACACACACACCCACACACACACACCACACACACACACCCAGCAAAATCTGTCTATATATATCTATCAAAACTATCTGATATCTGATTTGTAATCCTAGATAGTTGTCAGGAAAAGTTAGGTGGCTTGCCCAGAGTCAGTATATGTCAGAGAAGTGACTTGAACACTGGATTTCCTGACTCAGGCAATTCTCTATCCACTACAACTAGATGCCTTTTACGACATGACATTTTTACAGTGATTTTCCTGTCTGGTCCTTTGTTAATAACCTGTTGCAGACTATTTATGTACACAATGTCCTTCTCCTTTGTGTTTTTGTGACCTGAAACTTTAATTCTTCAGAGACTGTGTAGTTATGAGTCATGGCCATATAGTAACAGCAGGAGAATATTGATGTTAAAAATATGGATGTATGTTTCAAGGAGAACTTTGGGGTCATTAGAAGTATTACATAATTTCCCAAAGGCAATCTAACCTCCTTTGCTCCTCCTGATCAATTGTGGGGCCAGCTCACTGTCCACCCATAGTGTCTGTTGAATATATATGTTATGATGGCCCAACTCTGTGGATTATTCTGTACAAGAAGCATTTTCATGCACTTTTCCAATGTGAATAGTTAAATTAAAATTGTTTTGAGTGATTATGGTTCTCATTTAGTATCTTTTATAATGTTCCAAGGCTTTACACAATCAGCACTAAGAGGATATTGCAATCTATAGGAAAGTAAGATGAATAGTGAAGCTTGTGATGGATAAAGCAAAGCATAAAATCATAGCAGGTACCAGTCACTGCGCAAATATATTGATAATCATTTCCAGTGTCCTAGGTGTGGGAGACACAAAATACAAATACAAATATGTGATAGTTGCTGCCTGCTTCAGGAAACATACATTCTACTTGAGGAATACAATATTTATAGAGAAATACCTGATCTATTAAAAATGGATACAACAAATATGAAGGGCACTAACAGTTGGGGGAATTAGAAAAGCTCTCTTGAAGGAGGTGACATAAGTAATACCTTTAAAGGAGCTTGGGGTTCCAAAAGGCAGAAGTAAGGAGCAAGAGAATTCTGGAGGGGGGGGGAGCAACCTGTGCAAAGGTATGGGAATAGAAGATGTACTGTTACATAAAGGGAACTCAGATAGGTCAGTTTGGCTATAATGTAGACTGTCTGAAAAGAAATTAAATGAAATTGGCCTGGAAAAATAGACCAAAACCATTCTTTGAAGGGCTTTAAATTTTAAGTAAATAATTTTTAGTAATAGCTAGCATTAAAGCAGTGCTTTAATGTTAGCAAAGCACTTTACAAATATCATCTAATTTGATACAATAACCCTGTGAAGTAGGTGCTATTATTATTAATCATTCCCATTTCACAGATGAGGAAACTGAAACTAAGTGAGGTTAAGAGACTTGCTCAAGGTCATAAAAGCAGTGTTTAAGGCTGGATTTAAACAGGTTTTTCTGATTTCAAGTTCAGTGCTCTAACCACTCTACTACCTAACTTAACTTACTACATGTTAGGCACTGTGCTAAGTACTAGGGATACAAAAAAGGACCACAAGACCAGCCCTATTACTGAGGAACTTACATTCTAATGGGAGGCAACAAAAGATAAAAAGAAAAGGATAAAGAACTACCTAGCAATGGTGGGGCTTACCAAGAACTAGAGTAGAAGCCTATTTTTATGAGGAGTTGAGATGGTTAGAGAGTGGGGCCATGGGCAGCCAAGGGGACTTCAGGAAATGGCGGTGCTATTGAGGGCTGGTTCTCAGCAAGATAAGACTCACCTATCAAAGCTAGAGGAAGCCAGAGGTGGTTCAAATTTGGTGAGCAGACATTGCCTTGTTTTTAATTTTGTTGTTGCTGTTGCCTTATTTGATATTAATAATCACAGGCTTGACTGAAATGTTATTTCTCTTGCTATTTGTTTCAAGCAACCTTGTTACATTTTGACGTATGTGAAGATGTCCTTCGTTGGAGAAAACGCTTTAAGAAAATGTCTTCCTCTGGAGAACTGGGTTTGTTTTTATGGTCAACAATAAGTGGGATCACATATTTTTGCCAGGTTTTTGTCCATAGTCTGACTGAAGATGCAGTGTGCTGGAGAATATAATTTGAGAGAGGCTGTCTGTTCTTTTCTCCAACCTTCATTAAAGGTGCTCCCAATTCATGGGCAGATTACTTTCATAAAGATTTATACATTTGGGAAAATAGGCATATGAGTTGGTAGCTATTGATACTGCTGTGGTCACTTTTTTTGGAGTATGAAGATGCTTCATTTTCTTTCCCTTGAATTTGTTATTCTACCCCCTCTTAGTTATCCATAAAATAACCCACTCACCATAAAGCAATTATAAGCCCATTCATTATTAATTAGTTATTGGACCTCACTGTGGAGAGCTCCCATTTCAAGATACTGAATGAGCAGGTGGATTTAATTGTTCCTGGCTCCCCGACAGGTATTCAGCATTTCTACTGAAGTCTTCCACATGCCTTGTTGTGGTTGTGCCTCAAAACAACTACAAAATAACTTAATTATTCAGTTTGAGAAATATAATCTATAACATATCCAGAGAATAATGTTTTGTGAACAAAAAGAAATGAAACAACAAAGGAAATGCAGCAAAGGAAAACTTCATGTTGAGTCCTTTTGGATTGTCTTGGGTCATTGCATGGCTGAGAATAGCTGTCATTAACAATTCTTCATCATACAGTATTGCTGTTATGTGTACAACATTATCCTGATTCTGCTTTACTCTGCATCAGTTATGTAAGTCTTTTCGGGTTTTTCTGAAATCATTCTGCCTGTCATTTCTTATAGCATGATAACATTCCATCACAGTCATATATCCATATACCACAGCTTGTTCAGCCATTCTCCAATTGATGGGCATCCCCTTGATCTCCAATTCTTAGCCACCACAAAAAGCTGCTATAAACATTTTTTTTTGTACAAACAGATCCTCTTCCTTTTATTCTTTAATCTCTTTGGGATATAAACCTAACAATGATATTGCTGGATGAAAGGGTATGCACAATTTGGTGGCCCTTTGGGCATAGTTCCAAATTACTCTCCAGAATGGTTGGATCAGTTTACAACTCCATCAACAATGCTTGTGTCCCAGTTTTCACACATCCCCTCCAACATTTATCGTTTTCTTTTTTTGTCATATTAGCCAATTTGATATGTGAAGCATACTATTTTTTCACTTTCTTTCATTCTTTTTTTGTTTGAGTCTTCTTGTACCAAATGACTAATATGGAAATGTTTTACATGATTGCACATGTGTAACTTATATTGCATTGCTTATCTCAGGGAGGGGGGAAAAGAGGGAGGGAGAGTTAGAATACAGAACTCAAAATTTAAAAAAGCTCAAATATTTAAAAATTGTTTTAACATGTAATTGGGGAAAAATTAAAAAAAACCTATGAGGTAGGTGTAAGTATTATTTTCCAGTCTACAGATGGGGAGACTGAGTTCCAGGGAGAATAAATAATTTGCTCATAACAAAGACCAAAGAAAAGGATGAGTAGGTGTTCTAGGAAGAAGAGATCAATTAGTATATTAAGTACATATCAAAGAGAGGGGGGACTGGTCCTTCCTGGAACTATAAGGTTATTAGATTAATTCTAATTACTATGGTTCTCCCCTCTACTGCTTACCAGTTCACCCTGATTCAAGGGCAAAATTTGGTGAAGTTCAGATTATTTATCAAGATCTGTCAGCTAGTTTTTCATCTTCATTAGTGAATTGCACATGACATTTGGAGAGGGAGAGGGCTGCACACAGAACTGGTAGCTACAGAGGTAGCCCTGTTGTTGTTCAGTCATTTGGGTTTTTCTTGGCAAAGATACTAGAGTGGTTTGACCTTTCCCTCTCCAATTCATTTTTGTAGATGAGGAAACTGAGGCAAACAGGGTTAAGTGACTTCCCCAAGTGTCTGTGGCCACTTTTGAACTGATTTGAATATGAGTCTTTCTGACTTTAGGCCCAGCACTCTAACCACTGCATCACTTAGCAGGCCACGCAGGCAGCCTGCATACCGTTAATATCTTAGAAACCAGACAATTGCAAAGTAAAAATGCAGCAAGGACGCAGTATAGTGGCCTTAGGAAATAAATACAAAACACTCAAATGGTCAAATTTGTTCTAGGTATATAATTAAGAGCTGAAATAGCAAGAAAGTTCTGCTAATGTATACCACAGAAAAAAACTTTGATACTGCTCCTGAAAAGGAAATAATCTACTCATGAATATTACATATGCTCTGGAAATTGTGTATTGTTGGTGGAGTACTTGTATAATTCTTCTCACACTGGGATTCTCTGTTAATAAGATGGAACTTGCAATGTAGAAAAACAATTTAAATTCTTCAATAAAGAAAGATAGCTTAGATGGCATTTTGGATTAAAGCATTACTTTAGAAGAGATCCAAGGCAAACTGGTTTATCTAATAGTCTAACTTGAAAATGAGTTGCATAATAAAGCATTTTTAAACATAAAAACAAAACAAAAACTTAATGATATACCGGTGCAACACTGTTCTTTTTTGTTCATACGACTATGTCCTTATTAGTGTGAATCATCAATCCCCTGCAGTGTTCACATTATTTGAATTTGTACTGCATGTTTCTTTTGGGCTCAAGATCCCATCAGAGTGATTACTATAGTTTAGGAATTATCCAGGAGGGCCACCATAATCCTATACTTGATATGTATTCATGCTATGGGATTACCTTATTATGAAATTATTTGTAACAAAAGCGTTCGAAGAGGCAGCATGATATAATGTGAAGAGCACTAGATAAAGAACCAGATTGGGCTCTAGGAATTCAGCACTTACTTGCTATGTAATCTTTGGCAAATCCTTAAGTTTTCTGACTCAGTTTTCTCTTATGAAAAATGAGGCTAATAATACTTAAATATCTCAGTTACTCTGGAGGAAAGGATTTTGTAGATCATAATGTGCTTTATCAATGTGAGTTATCATCACAAGAAAGCTTGATATAGTGGATAGACTATGTATATGGAATGTAGAATGAGTATACAGTATGTGGAATGAGGAAGACCTACATTTAAGTCCTGCCTTTAATGCTTAATCTCTGTGTGATCCTGTGCAAGTCATTTATCCTTTACGAGTCTCAGACAATTTTCTAAGACTTTTCTACTGAGCTATATATTTGTTGTAATTTTTATTGACAGAGGGGCTTCTTACTCCATTGAAATCATAGGTGCTTGATACTCTCAGATATTATAGTATACATTTATAGTATATTAGTATATATTACATATGACATATAACATGTGACTTATATTTATAGTTTGATATATCACATATAATATATATTATGTTAGTGTAAATGCATACATACATATACACAATACATATTTATATATATATGAATGAATATATGTATGTACATATGTATATATATATCTATCTATCACATTCCAGAAGCCCATGTCAGGAATTTTACACATTAAAAACATTACCATTTCCTTTCCATTGCTCCCACTTACTCACTCAATAAAAGAATAGAAAACTTCACTCTTAACAAGACAACTATAAAATATAACTAGTATATTCCATTAGAGGGCAGAGAGAAAGAAAGACAGTTTGATAAGAAGCTAGGTGGGATTTTTTCCCCACAAACTGATGCATCCTTTAAATACATAGAATATCCATTTCACTGGTGCTAAAACACCAAAGGCGAGACTTTGCTGAGATGTCAGAGATGGCTTAACAGAGTAATAATTAACAATTAACCATCAGCCAAAGTGCTGAAGCAGTCCCTCTTCCCATCAATGTACAGAGTTCTCTCTCTCTCTCTCTCTCTCTCTCTCTCTCTCTCTCTCTCTCTCAATCTCTCTCTCCTCTCTCTCTCTCTCTCTCTCTCTCTCTCTCTCTCTCTCGTTTACAGAAAGTTATCAGAGGATCTCCTTGGGGAAAGAGGAATCAAAGATGAAGTCTAGTAATCTTGAATCATCCTGAATGGTGGTCTTTAACTTTGACTCCTTAGTTAGTAATACTCTTCTTGGGGTATATGAGTTTCATTGTCAAAGCTGAAGCCAGCTTTGTTGATTGCCACCTACATCCATACCCTGCTCTCTTCCTGCACTGACTCTAAAACAGATTTTAGGCAAGAGGATGGGGAGGACAACCACATACTTCTTTCATTTTTCCCTTTTGGATTCCAGCTCCTCAGCTCATAGCATTCCAGCATCTGTCTCTAAATTTAGGGCCTCTAATAGACCTTTGACCCTAGTTTCTATAGCATTAGCATTTCCTCATTACCATTCCCTCTCTGGGCTTTTTTTTGCATTAACAAGTTATTTTTTAAAAATGTGTAAAATGACGATAATGTTACTGGCATTATCTATGTCAGGTGGTCATCAAGACCATACGACATAATGTTTATCAAAGTATGTATAACCATGAAGCATTATACAAATATGAGCCATTGTGATGATGGTGATGATGTCTTAAATGAAGCTCCTTTGAGAACATAAGACATCTTTCTTGTATGAAATAGTGCTCAATAGTAACTAGTGTGATAGTGAAATTTCCTTGTTATTTATGAGCAAATGGGCATCACACAGTGGTTGGATGTGGCAGAAGCAAATTGGGGGTAGCAGGACACAGATTAAGATTCATTCTTTATTCTAATCAAGGTTATGGTGATGGACTTTAAGAAGTCACCTAGAATCCCCCTGTTTTCAGAAAAAACAAAAAGCAGAAAAAACAAAACAAAACAAAAAAAACTAAGCCTTTCCTTCTTGCTAAGAGTGAAAATTCATTCTGTTTTTTCAGGACTTCCCATTCACTCTTTTCAGTACATGGTATTGCTTCTTATATAAACTCAGACTGTTTTGTCTTGCCACAGAAGCTTTTTCTTTAAGAAGACAGAAACCTGGTCACCATTTTATGCTAATTCATAAAGCTGGAGACCATTATTTAGTTACCTCTCTCCCCGATAAATAATCTCAATTCTTTTAACTTTCTACATAGCTTCTATTTTAATGCCTTGAATTAGAATTGTTATTTTCTAAATTGTCTCCTGGTTTTTCCTGTCCTTGAATGTAAAGTTTAATGAAATTATCCTGGGTATTAGAGGAAGATTCAGCTATTTTCACACACAAGGGCTCTGTTTCTCATCCTCCAGCCACTCCATGCTTTTTTCATCTTGTTTCTGCCCCTCCTTGGCCAGTTTCCACAAGTAAATAGAATATAGTCCTGGTTGTGGTACCTTATACTGGGCTGATCTCATTCATAGGTTGCTTTTTATATCATATTATTTCTAGGGTTCTGGGAAAGTCTTCCATTTCCCCTACTCCTATGTTCTTCTCTAAACCTCATACCAGATGTTTCAGAATCTTTTCAATAACTGAATTCATAATATATCACATGAACAGAAATAATATGAAAAGTTTTGGGAGAATCAACAATGGAATTGAATTTATTCGTATTGAAATTTAAATGGCTGGTATTTGATCTTAAGAACAGTTTTTGATAGAAGATAGGGGAAGGATGTTTTTTTCAGTCCCCAGTTCCTATCAAGTGCTTTGCGGATAGTGGGTGCCTAATGAATACCTATTAAATAAATGACAAGGAAGGCACTGGGCATTTGAAAAGAGGATCAATAGGGTGTGGAAGGGTATAGAAGTGAAGAGGGATGTATGGGGTGTTCAGGAAGGACAAGCACCTTTGGTGTGAAGATTTGCTGAGCCTTTTCTGGAGGATGCTTATCTACCTTTGGTGTCCACCTACCACCTAATTCTCATCTGTGGCTCCAAGAAGTTGTAGCATGTACAGCGACCATATCCTGGTAAAACTTTCTTGGTGGTTAAGCCAAGTTGAGTGTAACCAACAGGCCTCAAACCCTTCAGTGAGTTAGGGGGATGTCTACCCCAAACTTGTGAAGACTTCCCCATGAGATTTGAATGGGTGGGTGAAAATAATTTGTTCCAATAGCTATAAAGGTGGCTGACACAGGCACTATGGAATGCTTAGAGCTTAGTCAGACATTGAGAACAACCACAGTCATTCACTACATCTTGGCCATCACCAGTTATTTTGGATTTTGTCTTGCCCCTGGACTTCAATGACTTTGGAAGAGAGAGTGAGACTGACAACTTTGTGCAATTCTGCCTTGCTTAAATTCAATTCACGCTGGGGTCAAGACATCACCCAGTGATACCAGTGTTCCTCTTTGAAAATGAAGGACGATTACGATCCTCAGTTTTCCCATCTGTAACACTAGTATCCTGGGATCACAGATCTAGAGCTGAAAGAGACCTGATGGGTCATCAAGTCCAACCCTCTCATTTTACAGATAAGGAAAGGAAGCCCAGAGACATTAAGTGACACCTAGATTCATACAGGAAGTAAGCGTGGTAGATCTGGGAATTGAACTAAGGTCTGGTGATGACAAGTTCAGTGCTTTTTGAGGGGGCACAATGCATTAATAATACTTGTATTATTTACCTTCTGGGGTTGCTATGAAGTTCAAATGAGATGACGTATGTAAATATTCTGCTTTGTACTCGTTAAATGTTTTATTCATGTCAGCTATCATCAGTGTCACAATCAACACCACCATCCACAGCAATTCCTCTATTGTCCATATGGGGAGGCTTGCTTGGTAGTTTGTCTTTACTTCCCTCTGTTTATGCCCTTCAATATCATGGGTAATGAGTGTTTGTCCAGTGTTTTCTATACAGGGCAACCACAGTCCCATTTTTTATTGTCACCACTATAATTATCCTGAGAGATTCACTTAAGCATGCTGGGCTTCTGAGAGGGGAATAAAAGAAAGAGAAACAAAAGGGGCTTGGAACAGGGATGTCCTGAATAGTTTCTTAACTTCACAAAGAAGATATCCACGCTGTAGGAGATTCTTTTATACATATTCATGAGGCCTACTTTTGGAAGTAGTGTGTAAAGTGGAAAACATTGAATTTGGTGTTAGATGATATGGTTTGAATCTCAGCTTTAATATTTACTACCAGCATGGGCTTTGGCAAATTATTTTTTCACTTTTCTGGGTCTGTTTCTTCATCTATAAAAGGGGTGATATTTAGTGGTCTGTGAGGTTCCTTCTAGCTTTACATTTATAATCCTATGATTTGGGAGGCAACATGACTTAGGACAATCATGTCTCTGATATAAAATCCAGTGCTCTTGTCCATGTTGTCTGAGGAACTCTCACATGCCTGATTGGCAGGCAATCTTCCTTTCTGCTGAGAGCCCCTGCAAAGACTTGGCATGCCTCCTTGCATAAGGTAGTATTTTATTACTTGAATTTTTTGGGTTATTTATGTACACAGCATATGATGAGACGCTATATATTGAGCTCTATTTTCCTCTCTCTTTTTTACTTTTGTTGTTGTTCAGTTGTTCCAGTTGTGTTTGAAAATTTGTGATCCATCTGGGATTTTCTTGGAAAAGATACAGGAATGATTTGCCATTTGTGTCTCCAGATCATTTTACAGATGAGGAAACTGAGTAAGTGACTTGCCTAGGGTCATGCAGTTAATAATGTCTGAGCCCACATTTAAATTCAGGTTTTCCTGAATCCAGGCCCAGTGCTTTATCCTCTGCACCACCTAGCTACCCTCTTTTACTTTTACTCATTTACAATTCTAAGAATTGCTTTTTCATATAGGAAGTGACCTTGTCTTGAATCTCTTTAGGTGGCTCCTGTTCCTCATTTTTTAAATACAAATGAAATAAATGGCCAGTAAACAAGCCCTGGAGGCCACTCTTAATGGCCAATATATCTTCTTCTTTATTAAACCAGCAAAAAGTACATGACTTTCATTGGTCAGTAATTGCCCTCTCTTGAGGCCTATCGCCTTGGCTAATTTATATGACTGTTAAATAAATAAGGGGAAAAATAGCCAGGTTTGGTTAGTACGTGCTGTAGGCTGTGCAGGGGTTCTCACTGACTTTTCTCTCAGTAACTAATGGAAATATATTATTAAACAACAGTTGGAGGAAAGATTTTCTCTTTTTTTTTTCTAGAGGTTGATTGAAGTATTTAATGGAGATGCTAAAAGCTTCATTTTCTTTCATAACTCACCTATAATTGGGTAGTTTAATTTTACTTTTCTTTTCACTTACAGGATTCAGACTTTTCTTTCCCCAACCTCCCACCCACAGCCCCAAGGAACTACAGTATTCCATAGTGGAGAGTAGATTTAGAGTCAGAGAAACTTGACTTCCAGACCTGGTTCTGACTTTTACTAGCATGACCTTGTTCAAGTCACTTCTCTTCTCTTGGCCTCATTTTTTGAGGGGGTTGGACTAGATGACCTCTAAGGTTCCTTTGCCTCCAAATAGTATCATTTCTCCCTTGGGTTTGCATGCAGTTCTTTTCTCCTGGCCCTTCTCCACTCCTTATAACACTTGGCTCAAAAGCGACTAATTTAAGAAGTACAAGTTAGAAAAAGCACTGGGATGACATTGTAGAGTCTCCATGTTGGAAGGGACCTCAGAGGTCTATAGATTAACCCCTACCTATACAGGAATGCCCTGTATAATATCCCTGACAATTGCCTATCTGGTCTTTGCTTAAAGATTTCTAGCAAAAACGATTTAGAATTAAGAGATTAAAAACTACTAAATTTTTCTTACCCTTTGTCCCAGAGATTCTACTACTGGTACTCTACTGAAAATTGGGAAAATCAAATTGATCCTATTTTGTCATTGATCCCATTCTGTATCAGGCTGACATTTTTGTAACTGCTAAAGTCATGTTTCATTTGTCTCAGAGTTAATTTTGGAAATCCAGCTTTCCTCTAAATCACTTACTGTCTCTGAGTTAAGTTTAAAAGTTCAGTCCTTCTGCTATTAACTGTTCTGTTCTTGCCTCAGGAAATTTTATCTTTGAGGGATGCAGGTGGACATCAGGGTGTCTGGTCTGATCTGTTATCCAAGGTAGTCTACTATTGCTAACCTGTTCTTGCAGGTGAACTCAAACAATGAACATTTCTTACAGAAGGAGGGGTTGTTGCTAGCTCTTTGTTCCCAATTTCCAACTTTTGTTCCTCCTGCCTGTGATGCTACAGACATTGTAACCAATCATACTATTTTCCATCTATGATGCTGCTTTCTGTTCTGGATGCTCCTCCTTTTGTTCATAAAGGAGCTGTTCCTCTCAATCCAAGTCTTAGCTTTGTTGGGGAAGCTGAAATCCTATTTATTAGTGAATTCTCACTTTACTAATAAACTGACCATGCCACAAACTTTGTGTCTCAGTCTATCTTATTTTTTTAACTGTTACACTACCTACAAGGAGGTTATTGAGAACAAGACAAAGTCCTTCATGCAAAAAATTCATAATTGTTTGTGATAAGTGTTCAATAAATGGGAATAGCTAAACAAACTACGTATGGAACAAAAATATAATGGATTTGGCCAACAGATTCCACTGCTACTTAACCCCCCAAGAAAGTCTTTGAAAAAATATGGCAGCAGGAGCTGTCTAGCTTCAGTGACAAAAGAAGCTGGAGGTTAGGGCCAACTTGCATGGCTGGGCATGAAAGTAAGAATTAGACCAAAGAATACTTGAGTAAGACCAATTGATATAACCCTTGGTATAGCTTGACCCGATGTACTTGCCCACTATTGAGCTTTAGAGCTTGACTCTTATTTATTACCTTTGGACACTGCTTTGATTCCTGGTTTGCATCTAACTTCTGTCCCTAGCCCAGTATCTTTTCCAATTTGTACCTGACTAAGAATTTATTCTATAACATCCTCAAGAAAATGTCATCCAGTCTTGTCCTGAAGGCCTTTGCTTCCCAAGACATTAAGCTGAAATCTTCCTTTCTGCAATTTCTATCCATTGTTTTTAGTTCCTCTGGGATAAAATCGAACAAGCCTAATCCTTACTTCATATGACACATACTTGAAGATAGTAATCATAGCCTCTCTAAACCTCCTCTTTTTTTAGGCTAAACATCTTCTATTCCCTGAGATGATCTTTGTAGGCCATGGTCTAGGCCTCTTATCATCCTCATTTCCTTTATTAGATTCTCTCTTTTTAATGTCCTTCCTAAAATGTAAATAAGAATGGAATACCATAGATATGTTCTGAACACAATCTGTCATAGTGGACTATTACCTTCTATGCTAAGGATATGGACCTCTCAATACAGTTTAATACTGTGTTAACTAATTTGGCTACTATGTCAGATTGTCAACTCTTACTGAGCTTGCAATCCACAAAATCTTCCAGATCTTTCTCACATAACCTATGACACCTACATTTATACTTGTGAAGCTGAGTTTTTAAACTAAAGGTTAGGATGTTATCATTTCCTCTCTTAAATGTTACCTTATTAGACTTAGCCCATTATTGGAGAATATGAAGCTCTTTTTGGATTCTGATTCTCATCCATGTTAGCAATTCCTCACAGCTTACTAGTTTCTGTAAATTTGGTAAGCATGCCATCTATGCAATTATACAGAGGGATTTGGTTCCCTCCACCATTATAGTTAAATAGTCCCAGCAAGCTCAGGACCTAATCCCAGAAAAGGGCTGACAGTAGGGTTTGTGTCAACAACCAGGCTGGCAGCTTCTGTGGGGGTATAAGATTCACCCACAGCCAACACCCAGAAAGCTGCCAACAGCACAGTTTCTTTCGATCTGCTTAATTAAGGAAAGCAAGGTGAAGGGGTTGACAAGCTTACTTTTAATTCAATATCATTCAGTTAGTTCAGGGGAAAAAAAACCAGCACCCTGAACTTCAAAACAAAATGCAAATTACAGACATCAATAGACTTTGTCTGATTCAAGTCCCAACAGATAGTTACCACAGTTCAACAAAGTTTCAACATCCGGGTTTACAAGCTGGAGGGCTCCTTAGCTACAGCTGCCCGAGTCTCCTCATCAACACCATCTCCAGAGCCCCGCACCATAGCTCTGTCCTCCCTTCTTATAGGGCTTTAGACATCATCAGACATCATCTGAATCACCAGAGCTCAGGCTCTGGTGATTGGTTCTTGAGTTGGCCCCTCCCCTTAGGACCCTGGGATGTTCACATCCACATGGATTACATTAACACCTAATGGGGTTTGGGCCTGGGGCTTAGCACCTAGTAAAGCTCACTGAGATAAATTGAGTCACTCAAAGAAAAGACAATTCTGGTTACAGTATTTAACTGTAAAAATTCAGCCATTCCAGATGATTTTACGAAGGGGAAGGAAAGGCATGAACATTTATTAAGTGCCTACCGTGTGCCAGGCACTATACTAACTGTTGGGGATAAAATATGAAAAAAAGATAGTCCTTGCTCTCAAGGAGCTTATAATCTAACAAGGGAAGATAAACTACAAAAGAAAGCTGAACTTAAATGCCAGAAAATCAGTCCAGAAGGAAAACTAAAATCCAGCTTTAGCTGTTCCTACATGCAGGACACAACCAACTTTCATTTTTCCAATGAAAATGCAGCTGTAAAGGAGTGAGATGCTGTGGAAAACCTTTAGCAATTGCTACCCGAATTCAAGAGGAAAGCCAATAAAGAACTGGAAGAAAAACAGAATGCTGCAAGAAGATCCTGTTTTGTTTCAGCTTTGTAAAGACCTGGTTGTGAGGCAGGTATTCGGTGCTGAGGTATTCTGGGCCAATAGTTTAAGCATGAATACTGTGGATGTCCCTGTAGCATCCAATCACAAGCAGGACGTGGGCATTTCTGCAGCATTTCTGGCTGATGTCTGTTCCCAAGCAGATGGCTGCAATCACCTTAGATATAACTTAACTTCTGATATCATTGAGTCCATATTAAGGACCTACCCAGTAGTAGAAATGAAATATGCAAAAAAAAAACCCTTCCAAAAAAGATGACAGAAAAAGAGTTCTGGACATGATTTTTTCCATCCCATTATTTTCATAGGGACTGGTTTAACACAGGGTCAAAGATCTCTTTGCAGAATGTGCCAAAATGGATGAAAAGAGTTTAAAAATAATGGTATCACTAGGAGTGGAAATAAACCATTACTAGATTTGACAGCACTGCACGATAAATCATTAGATGAGGGCTATGGGGTTTCCCTGTGTCATCTACTCCCAAGTCTTCAAAATCCATAAAGGAGAATAGCAATGTCATGATCATCAAGAGATTTAACCATCATAGTGCTATGGTCCTGGCAGTGGGTCTTAGGAAACATGAAGCACAAAATGATCACACCAGTGAAAACAGCAGCACGGAAGGAAATTCTTGGAATTCAGACTTCTTTCAGCCATCAGTGAAAAGGGTGAAGTTATAGGAGTCCATGAATATGAAGAGTTGGGATGGGGGGAGGAGAATAATAGTATAAAAATAATGCACTAAAGCAGAAAAATCAGATAGGTCTTATCATGGCCCAACTCCAATTCAGTCCCTCCAGTATGCAAAAAGTCAGGATATTATCAATTCTTTTCATAGTATAAAGTTAGAGATGGAAACTTACATACCCAAACTAAGTCAGTTTCTTTCAAGAGGTGCTGCATGTAGTATGAACACAGCCCTATCCCCTGGAGGAGCCCTTATGCAGGGAGGACTACAGCAACCCATAAACTGGATAGTGTCAAAACGACTTTCAGTCAAAACTCGAACATTGGTATGTGGTCATGGGGGAGCTGCTGAGGTGTTTCTTATCCTGCTTTCTAGTTAACACACCATTCCTAGAAGAAAAGGTAGTGAGGATGAAGAGTAATTTGGAATGATTCCAAGCTACTAAGCTTTGCCCATTCCAAGAAAAAATTCAGAGACAGAATTTAACATAAATTTTATCACATAGAAGAAATGCTGCAGATGGCCTATAATAAAATCCGCACATGGCAGTCCTGGCCCATGCAGTAGAAGACACGAAGGAGCTCTAGGCATTGGAGGCTTTGGTCGCTAGGATACTCTCTGAAGCAGTTGTGGGAACATACTCTGAGCAGCTTGGGCATCATCCAGACAATGCTGCAGGGACATCTGCAGCCACTGGACTTTGGAGCTGATGCTATTGAATTTACATGTTCTGGAGTGAAAGGAGCTGTGATTAAATTTGAAAACTGGGAAGTAAATTAAGGCAGAACCAAAACAAGCTGAATTGCAAAAATATATATTTTAAAAAGACACTGTTTACTTCAGTTACTCAGGAACTGCTTTTCATTTGCATTAAGAGCAGCTGTCAGACATAACATAACTTTAAAAAGGGTGAATTGGAAAATCTGAAATTTTTTGTCTAATCTTTTTTAAAAGTACATAGTACAGGATATAAATTAACTGTTTGTTTTATTTTTCCTCCATTGGATCCTCATGTTTTAGTGGATTCTGCTTGTGCTTTACTTAAACAGGTTGAAGAAAGATTATTTTAAATAAAGCAGAAAGAAGCTGTTGCTCTAACCATCAGGAGACAGTTGTGGTCAGAGGCATCTTCTACTCTGTATTTCCTGCAAAAATGAGAAGCAATAGAATTGCACTGAGTACTTATTTGTGATTTGGGGTCCTGGAATGACATAAGGGGAAAGGTTTGCAGAAAGTCTTGAATTTTTTATGCAATTTTTTCTTTTTTAAAATTGTATTTTAGACTCAAGGGCCAGAACACAAATACAGAATAGAGAAAAGAAACAAAACATATCATAAACTTAAATATTGAAACTTATACAAAGTAAGAAAGAAAAAAGAAGCATGTTGTGTGTTTAGCAGAATGTAAGAGAGGATTCAAAACATAAAACAACAAATTTTCATTTCAAGAAAGCCTGTATGATATAATACATGTGTTGAGAATTGTTCATCTTTGCTTTCTTGTGAGTTTTCTTTTGTTCTCTGCTGTGCACTTATTTACTTTGTTCTCTTCCCCCCGCTCCAAAAGGCTCCAATAAAGTTTAGATATGTTTCATTCTATAGCTATAGATAAATACATACACATATACATGCATATATACATATATAGACTATACTTTCCCAAACATATTCTGCTCCTGAGATTTGTTTTTATATTTGGGATATCTCTTGTTTCCTATCCCTGTGATTCCTCTACTTACTTCTACTGACTATCTTGCCCTCCTGTTACTCGTCTACTCCCCCTCCAAGGATCCCTTACTTATTCCCATTCCCATAAATCTAAACACCCCTTTATATCTCCCTTTTACCTGTTCCCTCATGCTCCCCTCTAAAACTCCCTCCCTTGTGTTCTCCCCCCTCTCTATGCCCTACCATTTTATTTCTTCTAAATTTAGAAGACTTTTATACTCTTCTAAATATGTAGTATTATTCCCTCTTAAACCCATTCCCGATGAAAGTAGGTTACCAGAACTACCAGCTCTCCTCCCTCACTAATTCCTCTGTATCCTTTCTTTGTCTTGCACCTTATTTGTATTAAATAGTTACTCTTTTTAGCTGTTCCTAAATGGTTTACTTTTTAATTTCATATCATAGTCAGGTTTACCCTAATCTTTCTTATGAGCATGCCAATTATTAATAAGAATCTTAGACATACATTTTACATTATATAAAGGGTAGATAGTCTGTCCTTATGAATCCCTCATAATCAGTCTTTTGTATGTACCTTATGTTTCTCTTGGTTTTTGTGCGTTGAATCTTCTATTACATTCAGAATTTTTTTAAACAAAGTCTTGAAAGTCTGATTGTTTATCAAATGTCCATTTTTTCATTCAAGATAATACTTAAATTTGCAAGGTATGATATTTTCAGCCAGAGCCCCAGGTCTTTTGCTTTTCAATATATTGTGTTCCAAGACCTGTGGTTCTTTAATGTCTCTGCTGCTAGGTCTTATGTAATTCTAATTGTGGTACCATCATATTTAAATTGTTTTAATCTTGATGCTATTAATATTTATCCTTGAACTGGGGGCTTCAGAATTTTACTATGATATTCCTATGAGTTTTCCTCCTAGGATCTCTTTTAAGTGGTGATTGGTGGATTTTTTCTATTTCTACTTCCCTGCCTTGTTCTAATGTTTCAGGACAATTTTCTTTAATTATTTCTTATATTATTGTATTAAGATTCTTTTTTATCATAACTTCCAGTTAGTCCAATTATTTTATATTTTCTCTTCTTGATCTATTTTCTCCAAATATGTTGTTTTTCTTATAAAGTGTTTCACTTTCTCTTCTAGTTTTTCATTATTCATAATTGCAATGTTTTCAAGAGACAATGGAGCTACATGTTTTTGTTTGAGTGCATAATGCACTGCTGTGATTTTTTTTGAAGATGGCATGTGCTTTGAGGAAACTGCTTTTTTACAAGTTTAAAGATCTTACAAGTAAGAGAACTACAAGAGTCATTTAATTATTCATACTCTTTAAGAAAAATAAAGAGTTTCTCAAGTCTGTTTTCCTACAGTCTCTACCTGACAAACTATTTTTTTTTAGCAAACTGATAATCATTTCATGGAGTAGAAAGCGTGTGAATGCAAAAAAAGTTAGATATGATATAATATCTGGAATCTGTGCCATATTTTGGTCCTAATAGAATCAACTCAATGCTTATCTAAACTTAACTGTCTTGTATTAAAAATTATACAAAAAAGTAAATCCATTTTATACATACTATTAAAAAGTCACTTAAGTCAGTCCAGGTGATCAATTAATCTTTCTTTTTTGAGGGTGGAAGGCAGGGCAATTAGGGTTAAGTGACTTGCCCAAGGTCACACAGCTAGTAAGCATGCAAGAGTCTGAGGCCAAATTTGAACTCAGGTCCTCCTGACCCCAGGGCCAGTGCTCTACTCGCTGCCCAGCTAGCTACCCCTGATCAATTAATTTCAATTCGAAGAGGGCTGATAGTGAAGAATGTTACCTCCTGACAGAGAAATGATGGATCAGACTGTAGATATATGTTTTTGGACAGGGACAATGTAGAAATTCATTCTGTTTGCGTATTTGTTACAAGAATTTTGTTTTTATTTTTAACAGAGAGGTTGAGGAGAAAGTAAATATATGTTTGTTAGTTATGGAAGAAAAAAAAGGAAAACATAGTTCGTGAGATGGTAGGAAAAAAGACACATGGGGCTGGAGAAGAGGAGGAGCTGGGAAGATGGAAACTTAGAGGAAGTGAGGCAGGATTATGAAAGCAAGTTGTTTGGGCCTATCTGCAACATGGATGTTGAAACAGATGCTGCATTGCTTGAGCCCTTTTTGCCATCACCTCTCTCTACTATTCAATATCTGCCCCTTTCCATGCCTCCTCTAACTACAGAGTCTAAAATGGTAATTCTTTTTCTCCTTGGGCTTCTTCATGAGATCCTTAAGCTATATAAATAAAGTCTGCTTACTATATTTTATGTTTACTTTTTTTAAATAAACAATTGACCCATAGTCTTTTCCTAATTTGGGCATGGTTATTGGGAATGTATTTCAGAGA
Organism: Trichosurus vulpecula; assembly: GCF_011100635.1. Lineage (NCBI taxonomy): Eukaryota > Metazoa > Chordata > Mammalia > Diprotodontia > Phalangeridae > Trichosurus > Trichosurus vulpecula. The sequence goes on along the minus strand of NC_050573.1, from coordinate 429,756,734 downwards.
AGGCAACCAAAGGGGAACATCTCCATAGAAGAATAATAAATCTAACATTGAGGTGTTTTGATGGAAGCTGTTTTTCTGACTGGATACTGTAATCTAAAAAAGAGAGGTCCTGTGATACAAATTCCCAAAGCAGAGAAGAAATATTTACATCAGGAAAGCTATCTAATCAATGATTCAGTAGTATTTACACCACTGGATTACTTGTACAATGCTCGTAGCGGGACAGGGGGGTGGGGCGGTGAGTAGTGAGTGTTCAACAGTATTAGTCCCATGTCTTTAGTATATTTCTATTTGATCAATAGCAAAATTTCTCTTCCAACATCTGTCTCACAGAGTTAACTGATTTTCAAAAGACCCCTAGGGCTTGTGCCCAATTATTATTTGTCCTAAGGCACTGCTTTCTTTTTTTTTTTTTTAATTTAGACTCAAACACCAGAACAAATACAGAATAGAGAAAAATACATCATTAACTATTGAAATTTAAGTACAAAGTAAGAAGAGAAAAAAGCATGTTATGTGCATAGCAGAACACAAGAGAGGATTCAAAATATGTAGCGATATATTTTCATTTCAAGAAACCCTGTATGATAAATACTACACATTGTATTGAGAGCTATCCATCTTTTCTTCACTTCCTTGTAAGTTTTCTTTTGTTCTCTGCTATGCTCTTTTTACTTTGCTCTCCCCTGCCCAGGTTACACTTAAATATGGATATGTTTTATATAGATATATACATATGTACATATAAGACATATACTTTCCCTAACAAATTCTACTCCTAATCTTTGTTTTTATGTTTGTGCATATCTCTTATTTCCTAGTCCTCCTGACTCCTGTACTTTACTTCTACCTATTACCTTGCCCTCCTATTGCTTAACTTACCCCCTCCCCCACTCCAAGGATCCCTCCCTTGTCCTCCTATTCCCATTAATCTAAACACCCTTCTATATCACCCCCTTTAATCTATTGCCTCACCCTCCCCTCTAGATATCTCTCCTGTATCCTCTCCTCCCACCCTATCCCCTTACTGTTTTATTTCTTCTGAATTTAGAAGACTTTAATACTGATATGTATCTATCTGTCTACACACACACACACACACACACACACACACACACACGTATTGTTCCCTCTTAAACCCATTCACAATGAAAGTAGGTTACCTGAACTACCAGCTCTCCTCCCCTAATTCCTCTGTGATTCTTCCTCTTGTACCTCATTTGTAGAAAATAATTATTTTTTTTAGCTAATCCTAAATGGTTTTAGTTTTTAAAGTCATATCATATTCAAGTCTACCCCAATCTTTCTTATGAACTATCCAATTATTAGATATTTGTTTTATATTTTACTATATAAAAGGTAAATGGTCTGTCCTTATTGAATCCCTTGTAATCAGTTTCTGGTATGTACCTTATGTTTCTCTTGGCTCTTATATGTCAAATCTTCTACTAAAATTCAGGTTGTTTTTTTTTTTTAAACAAAGTCCTGAAAGTCTGACAGTTGATCAAATGTCCATTTTTTCATTCAGGATTTTGCTTACATTTGCTGGGTATGATATTTCTGGTCCGAACCCCAGTTCTTTTGCTCTTCAATATGTAGTGTTCCAAGACCTGTGATCCTTTAGTGTCTCTGCTGCTAGGTCTTGTGGATTCTAACTGTGGTGTTGTCACATTTAAAATGTTTTTTTTTTCTTGTTGCTCTTAATATTTTTATCCTAGAGCTTTGGAAGTTTAAGAGGTTTTGAAATTTTGACTATAATATTCCTATAAGTTTTCTTCATAGGATCTCTTTCAAGTGGTGATCTATGAATTTTTTCTATTTCTACCCCCCCTTGTTCTAATGCTTCAGAACAATTTTCTTTAATTATTTCTTGTATTATTGTAACAAGATTCTTTTTTTTGATCATAGCTTTCAGGTAGTCCAGTTATTCTTATGTTTTCTCTTCTTGATCTGTTCTCCAGATCAGTTGTTTTTCTTGTAAGGTATTTTACTTCTCTTCTATTTTTTCATTCTTTATATTTTAAAAAATATTTCTTGATCTCTTATAACTCCACTGGCTTTCCCTTGCCCAATTTTAATTTTCAAGGTGTCATTTTCTTCTCTAAGATTCTGGATATCTTTTTCTAATTGATTGGCTTCCTTTCATAATCTTCTTGTTTTTCTTAGATTGCCCTTTTTTTAGATTTTCCTAAATCTTTCTCATTTGATTTTTAAAGTCTTTTTAAAGTTCTTCTATAAATTCTTTTTGGGCAGGTGAGCATTTGGCTTTACTCTTTGGGGTAGAAGTGGTTTCTTGCTTCAATATCCTTCTGAGATGAACCCCAGTCTTCTCTATTCCCATAATAATTTTCTATAATTGTATTATTTCTCTTCTGCTGTGCATTTTATTTAGTAGTACTAAGCTGAATTTTTGTAATCACCTCTAGCCCTGGGGCATGGGGGATGGTGCCTCTTGTCTCAGATTGTCAGTTCTCCCCTCTAGACTGGAGCCAAAGCCAAACCTCCAGACTCCTGTAAGTGCCCACAGCCAGAGTGCTTCTGCACTCACTAGGCATGTGCTGTTCTCTGCCCATCTCTGCAGCATAGCTGGATCTGGTGTTCCTTGTTAGCAGAGTTCCCTCAATCTTGCCAGCTCAGACATCCAACTCCCCTCACTATTGGGGAAGGGGGGTAAAAGTTCCAGTGGCTGGGGCCTAGGCAGCCTCCCAGACCAGTTAATACCAGGGCTTGCTGCCTGTTCTTAGTGGACCCTAGCCTGGAGGTGTTTATTCTTCACTGGGACCAAACCTTATCCAGAGATTTTTATTCTGATCTCCTGTTGTCCAGGAGGACCTCTGTTGTGCCCCTATTCTTATTTTTTTGCCTGCTTTGTTTTCCCTGAGCTGCTATTTTATCTCTTTTGTGGAGGAAAATCTTGAGAGCTTGGAATTTTCTGACCTACTCTGCCATCTTCCCAGAATCCTCTCATCCACTGCTCCCCTTCTGATTGACCCCAGGGAATTAGTCATATCTCATAAGAGTATAGATGTGAGTAGCCTCACTTTTTCAGTTAAACAGCTGTGACTAATTCCTGGCCTTTCTTTGAGTATATCAATAATGGGTGTGGTGACAAGTTGAGATTTCAAACCTCTTTTAAATAGTCATCTAAACCTTTAATTTTTTAAAAATTGTTAAACAGAACACGGCACAGACAGATGCTTAGGGGAGGGGGGCACTACATTAGAGGCATCCATACAAGTAGACTTTGAGACTTTAGTGACTACTGTTTAGGTCCAGTCACTCAGCCACTTTCCAATTCATCTAACTATATTATAATTAAGTTAGTGTGAAATGTAGGTAAGTATGTCTATGACATTCTCTCACCCCCTCAGCATGTTAACACTATCAAAAATGGAAATTAGTTAAGTCTGACATGACTAGCCACAATGGCTCTTAGGGACTTTCCCTTCTAAATATTGACAGACTATCCTTTTAACAATACTTTCTACATTTCCTTCTTTTATTTTTGGCCCCGGAACTAAAGTAAGGTCATTGGCTTATGGTTTGCAGACACCATCCTTTTCATTTAGAAGAAAATTAGAATCACATTGGCCTTTCTGCAGTCCTGTGGTGTTTCTGTCTTCCATTCTCCATGACCTTCCAAAGTCCACCAACTACCATGGTTTGGCAATCATATCCTGCAATGTTTTCAGTGCCCTGGATATAGTTTTCTTGGGCTTGATGTCCAGGATTAAAGTAGAGCTCCTATGTGCTCTTAGATTTTCCAACCTATTTTGTGTATCTTTTTCTTTTAGCCATTATGATTATGTTGCCAAATTATTCTCTGTGGCAGACAAACTGAAGATGAAATGAGATTTGAGTAGTTGTGCTTCGCTTTTGCTTTCTATTCTTATCATGCCATCTACTGTGAGCAGTCATCATAAACTTTTTGGGGGCATCCTTTTTTCCTTAGTATTATCGTTCTTGTAGTTCTTAGTATTTACACCTAGTGGGACTATGCCATGATTGTGTGGTAATAGTAATATTAACACTACTGAGAATTTATACAGCACTTAATATGATCTATGACATTTTATTCTTGTGATGACTCTGGGTGACAGGTTCTATTAGTACCCCCATTTTATAGATGAGGAAACTAAAGCAAACAGAGGTTAAATGAATTGCCCAGGACCACATAGTTAATAAATGAGGCTGGATTTGAACTCAAGTCTTCCCAACCTGAGGGCACTGCTCCAGCACTCTCTCCCCTGCATTATTCAGATCCCTATACTCATCCCCTCTTTTGGTCCTTACTTACATCTTCTATAGCTATTTTAACAATTTAAGTTGGTAGATGAGTTTCTGATGCAATTACATTGATTTTAGATTTAGATAGACATTTAGATTTTCTCTCTCACTGAAATTGTTATAACTTGCATCTTTAGATGTGTATTTTTGAAACCTTCCCATCCTTTTGGACTAGTTTCTCCTGTCAGAATCACTTCAGGCCATTTCTGCAAAGCTTTTGAAATGTGCTCCCTAAAATTTTTGAGTTCATCAGACAATGCCCAACTTTCCTCTCATTCTCAGTCATGAATTCTATGATGAAGTAGTGCCTTCCTTCCTTGGCTTCCTTCACTTTTGTGTTAGCAACCAGATTTTCCTAGTTGGTCAGACTCAGTTCCAAAAGAACAATTCCCCTCTTCACTTTCTCTGTGTTTAGAAGAATGATATTATCATAAATTCTAGCAAAGATTTTATTATTGTTGTCACATTTGCAATACATTTTAGTGAAAGGAGACTTCCAGAAGATGCCTGGAGACTTGAAGTTTCTCATCACCATATGACAGGATTATGATCTGTTTCCTAAACTCCTCATTTATGTCTTCCAAGTAGCCTACAGCATGCTCTTGTGTCAATATGATTTGTTTCTTGCTCCTTGATTTCTCATGTCTCTCCAATGTGCTAACACCATCTAGTTCATGGATTTCCTTATATGATTCTTCTTTATCTGCACCTCTTCCTTTTATTTATTTTGTTCACCTAGAATGACACGCCAGTTATAGGTCCTGTTCCACAGTCTCAGTGATACCTATGAGGTCAAATTTGTCTCCTTCTATTAGTATTTCTATTTCATTTCATCTATTATCCATCTTTTAAGCATGATAGATACATGTTTGTGGTCAAGGATTTTATTGCTGGATCTTTCTTGGATTTTTTTCCCCTCATGAATTTCTGGGCACTCTATTGCTACTCACACTAGCTACTACAGCTGTTACTTCTTTAGTGTGTCTGGTCTAGTTTGGTATAGAATGTATGAAGTTTCCTCTCTTCTAACTTCAATTTTAAAGCTTGTTTGTTCAATTCGTAAGACTACAGACAATTCGATTTTTATCACCTCTTTGTCAACCCTATGCTGGCTACCCTATGCCTGGCTAAGGGCCCAATCCCTCCTGTATTTTAAACTGGGACTCAGAAATCTGAAGCCGCTTCTCATACCATTTTTGACCAGTTGTTTATTTATAACTCCAACTCTCCAGCTCATCTCCCTACTTCTGTAGCTCATCTATCAGGTTTTTAGAGTCTTGGCTTGTTAGCCTGTTGTTTCTGACCCTTCCTCACCCTTTAAGATCACTTTCTGGTTCTCTGAAAGACTTCTAGAACAGGTGTTGTGAGTTAAACCTTTGTCACACATGCTTCTTACATATGTGCCTCATTATTATTGTGGTCTAAGTTTAACCTTCCTCTTCCCATGGATGCTATGTCCATTTATGGGAAGAGGTGAACCATGTTAATTGTCTTTACTGTGTTATCTGAGCGTAGTACTAGCTGCCCTCTGGGGACTCAAACTGCCAATTCAAGCAGAAGGTGGGGAATGCTCCTCCTCAACCAGCGAGGGGACCCCAAATGAGATAATAAAAGTCCTTCTTAGAGGCAAACAACTACCCTTCTAATGTTCATATTAACCTTAACCAAGTTTGGTTTGAATCTATTTACCAAACTGTTCATGCAATCTATATTAAACTCACACTAATAACAAGTCAATAAACACAGAGCAGAACAGAACAGAAGAAGGTAGGGAGATAGTATCCCACATGTAGTAATAAATCTTGTGAAAAGAACTCTGATCACAGCATAAATCGACCATCTGCTTTGAAGCCATACACTGAGATCTTATTTGCTGGACAATGAGCCGTTGTGTTTACACAATCTGTTACTTAAAGTCGATAGAACTCATTATTGAGCAACAGTTTCTGAATACGCCTACAACAAACCCACAACAAAAAACATTTATTAAGGACCAGCTCTAATAGCATAGGAACTATACTTAATTCTGAGGTGACAAAGACAAATGAGAAAGGAAACTTAGAAATTAATTAGCACAATTCCATCATTTTACAGAGAAGAAAACTGAGGCCAGTGGAGATGGAGTGCTTTTCCCAGAGCTTGTAGTAGAGCCAGATTTCCAACCAAGGTCATCTAACTCTAAACTCGAATTCTTTCCATTTTCCCACCCAGCCTATCATTCTTTTAGAAATGATGGCAAAAATTGTAATTATGGCCTCAAAAAACACCCATCTAGAGCTGAAGGGAACCTTGGAGATAATCAAGGACAAGTCCTGGCCAGGATGGTTTAAATTTAGTCATGCCAGATATATAAGCTTAAGACAAAGGCAGCTTTAGCAGTTGTGAGAAAAACATTTTCATCTGAAGACAATCTCAGGGCAGGAAAAAAACTTGGACTGAGGAAAGAGCTGCTTGAAAAGGGCATCTAGATTGCTAAACCATCCAGAAACTGAGACCTCAGTCCTAGGAGCTCGTGTATTCGATACCAATATTTATCAGGCACAACAATTTCTCCATGATATTTTGCATATCTTGTCCCATAGACACAAAGATTTACTTTCATTCCAAGCCATCTTTCTTACCAGATGCAGAAACATAATTAAAAATGACAACTGTGGCTTCAGAGAACTCAGCAGAAAGCCCATAAATCCTAAGAATCTGTTAGGTATTTTCATGCCCTTTGATTTCCATTATTTTAGCTAATTGCTTTCTTTGATTACCTGCTTTTCTGTACCTGCTGTGCTTGCTTTTCTGAGGCTGCACAGGCTAAGCAGACCAGACGAACAGAGCTAACACTTCCTTTGACTTCTGCTAATTTTGTTCAGTAGGAACATTTGGTCGCCTTTCAGGGCTCTGCCTTGTAACTACAAGATAAGGTAGAGGATGATAAAGAGCACAGGAGAAGCACAAAACAAGTACCATGACAGGTTGTAGTAGGTGAGAAAACCTTCAGGGTGTGCATCTGTGTGTGTATGTGTGTGTGTATCAATAAGGCAAGATTCATAATATCGATGGTGACCATGAATATGCCTGTATAGTTCCAAATAGCAAGGAATTAGAGACTCTCTGTATAGAAGGTAGAAGTAAAACATTTATCAGACACCAGAGGATCAGATCCCAAAACTATACCCAAAATTCACATAGTAGCAATTGTATCCCCAAAACAGTAAATCTACCCTCAATGTAACAGCAAGGAGATAAAATACAGGATCACAGCAAAGAGCCAAGTCATCCTGTAGCCTTCCCTTCTGCTAGGGAAACACTCACAAATCCCTAACTGTCTGCTCTCCTGCATCCTCTCCTCCCACAGTTCTTAAAGCACCTTGTAGTTCTCAGAGCCCTTCCAGTTCTCCATCTCTGTCTCTCCATCTCTTCCAGTCTCCTTCCCTCTCACAGTTCCCTCCTCTTCATCTTCTTTTTCCTCCCAGATCTCTCATCTCTTCAGCTCTCTAGTCTGAGCTTAATGGCTACCCACAGGGTCATATATAACTGTGTAGGCCTGCAGCTTAGCACCTAGGAGGCAAAAGGGTGTGGTCCTGCCTACAAGTAAGCCTCTCCTAATCGGGCTTCCCTTAACTAGCTCCACCTGAGGACTATTGAATGGTCAGGAAAGATCTTTGATCACATTAGTACCACAGAGTGGGGTGCGTGTGTGTGCGTGTGTGCGTGTGTGCGTGTGCGTGTGCGTGTGCGTGTGTGTGTGTGTGTGTGTGTGTGTGTACTTAGGAAGACCTAAAGGAGGCAGTATTTGTGTTGGGCATTGCAGAGTGAATAGGATTTCAACATGTAGAGATGAAGATGAAGGCTATGACAGGTGTAAAGAATACTATGGATACGGGCAGGACAGCTAGATAGTGCAGTGCTGACTGGGCTTCGAGTCAGGAAGACTCATATTCAAGTTCAAATCTGACATCAGACATTTACTAGCTGTATAATCCTAGGCAAATTACTTAACCTCTGTCTCGGTTTACTCAACTGTAAAAAGAACTGGACAAGGAATGGCAAAACACTCAAGTATTTTTGCTAAGAAAACCCAAAGTGGGGTCATGAAGAGTTGGTGTGACTGAAATGACTGACCAACAGCAACAATGAACACAGGCAAGGAGGCAGAAGGCATGGAATGTGGGAAGGAAATGTAGCCTGGTTTGGCTGGAGTGAGGGTACCTTTATGGCAGGAAAAACAGCTAAAGCTAGGTTCAATCCAGATTGCAGTGGCCATTGGATTTCAGTTTAAGAAATTTGGAGCTAGGGCCAGGTAGGTGGTGTCATGGATAGAACACTGGCCCTGGAGTCAGGACGACCTGAGTTCAAATCTGGCCTCCTATGCTAACTAGCTGTGTGACCCTGGGCAAGTCACTTAACCCCCATTTTCTCCACTTCTCCATGAGATTCTTATCAGCAAAATGAAGAACAGCAATTCCAGAGGACTAACAATGAAAAATGCTGCCCACCTTCTGATAGAGAAGTGACAGATTCAGAGTGTAGAATGAGAATTTTTGGGGGGGGGCATAGACAATATGGAAATTTATTTTGATTCACCATGTGTTGTAATGAGGTTTGTTTTTCTTTAGTTCTGAAGTGGTGGGGTTAGGTTGGAAGGGTGATAAGGTAGATTTTTGCAGATTGAAAAAAAATAAAAAATTATGTTATCAACCTTGGTCTCATCCCCTTCTGTCTTTTCCACTAGATTTCTTACTCAATCACCTCTCTCTCTATCCCTCTCCTCTCTCTGTCTCTATCTCTCCCTTCTCTCTGTCTCTCTCTCTCTCTCTCTCTGTCTCTCTCTCTGTCTCTGTCTCTCTCTCTCCTTTCTCCCCTCTTACACACACACATCATCATCATCATCATTTTCTTTCTATCCACTATATCGTTCCCTGAATCCTACAAACATGACCATGTTGCCCCTATCCTTAAAAACCTCTCATTTGTTCCTCATACCTGATAGCTATCATTCTATGTCTCTTTTTCCATTCACAACTAAGCTTCCTGAGAAAACCATCTATCCTCAGTTTTTTCCACTTCCTCTCTTTCACTTTCTTATAACTCTCTTCAAGTCTGGCTTCTAACGTTGCCATTCAATTGAAAATTTCTTCTCCAAAGCTACGAGTGACTTCTAAATTGCCAAATTTAATGGCATTTTCTCAGTCCTCATTCTTTGACCTCTGTATCACATTTGAACTGTTGATAACCTTGTGCTGTATACTGTCTTCTCTCTCCAGGTTTTCATGACATTGATCTCCACTGGTTTTCTTTCTATCTGCCTGCTAGATCCTTTTCATCTCCTTTGCTGGTTCTTCATCCATGTCAAACTCAGCAACCACGAGTGCTATCCCAAGGCTGTAGCTGGACCTTCTTTCCTTTTCCTTATATACTATCTCACTTAGTCATACAATTAACTCTCATTATTCAATTATTATCTTTATGTAGATAATTCCCAGATCTATATAGCCAGTCCTAGTCTCTCACCTAAGTTACAGTCGCATATCAGCATCTGCTTATTATACATTTCAAACTATGTACTGAAGACTCAAGCTCAGTTTGTCGAAGAACAGATATCATTATCTATCTCTCAGTCTCTTCTCTTTTGGAACTTCCCTGTTACTGGTCCAGGGTCCCACAAATTTTCTAGTCAGTCAGACTCACTAACTCAGTGGTCATCATCAACTTTTCACTCTCGCCCATGCCACATATCCAATCCATTGCCAATCTTGCCATTTCTGCCATCACTACATCTCATATGTTCTGTTTCCTCTCTTAGTTCACTTTTTGCTATCTTTTGCCTGACTATCGCAACAAATAACCTTCTAACTGGTCTCCCTGAGTCAAGTCTTTCCCCACCACCATCTATGCTCTTCTCAACTGCTAAAGAGATTTCCAAAGGATATATCTGACCATTTCTCCCACTGCCTCCCTTTATTCTATTAACTTTAGTGTCTCCCTATTATCTCCAAGATAAAATATAGATTCACTTTTTTGGCATTTAAAGCTTTCCATAACCTGGCACCTTATTATCTTTACAATCTACTTAGAAAGCATCCCTCTCTATGGATTCAACAATCTAGCCATACTGACCTACAGGGTGGTTCATTACATGACAAACCATCTCTTATCTCTATGCCTTTGCTCTGACTGTGCCTCATGGCTCTAATGCTCTGTCCCCTACTTTCTACATCTTAATTCCTTGACTGATCCAGGTAAATTCCAAGCTTCTTCAGGAGGCCGTTGGTCTCGTGCCTTCTAGCTTCTAATTTTTTCCCTTCAATCTGCTCTGTATATATATGTCTAATTATTTACATGCTGTCTCCCATTAGAATGTAAGTTCCCTGAACACAGACTGTTTTGCCTTTTATTATATCTCTAGGAGTTAACAGAGTGCCTGGCACATAGTAAGCATTTAATCATTGTGTATCGACTGCTTGACTAATATGTGTCTTATGCCCCTATTAGAACTCAGTTTCTTTATTCATAAAATAAGGAGCTGGACTAGATAATCTCTAAGATCCTTCCCAGCTTAAAATCTATGATGTGATACTATCTACACAGGAATGTAACTATTGTCCTATAGTTGGACAATGTAAATAATGAGTTGTTTTTACTCACAGAGGTAATGAAATTTGCCCACTCACCTTGCCCTTAAATGACACACATTTGCAAGGTGCATGTCAGTTATTTTGGGTTTTTTCTGTTGCTGTGAAACAGGGAGGCTTAAAGACCCATGTGAGAATGGAGCCTTGTCTCCATGAGTACTATTTGCTAACCAATGCTAACTACCTGACTGTTGTAGGGTTGTGACTATTTTAGTCTGACCATTGAGCAATCTCTTGCTCAAAAAAGTCCAATGGTTCTTTGTTGCCTCTAGGTTAAGATACAAGATCTTCAGCATGGCATTTAAAGCCTCTCACAATCTGACTCCAGCTTACCTTTCTAGGATTTTTTTTTCACATTACTCTTCTTTATACCGTCTATATTACAGCCAAATCAGCCTACTTGCTGCCCCTTGACCTTGGCATTCCATCTCCCATCTCTGTGAAATTTCCAGGGTGCCCCAGCCCATGCCTGAAAATTTCCCCTTCTCACTTCTGCCTCTTAGAATTCATGACTTCAGTCAAGGGCCAGATTACATGCTTTACTTTATATGAGATCTTTCCTGATCTCTTTAGCAGTTAGTGTCCTCTATGGTCTCAAATTATTATAGATATGATTACCTGTTTGCTTGTTGTTTCCCTCTTGCAGGGTGGAACTTCTTTGAGGACAGGGACTATTCTTCACTTTGTCATCATGTGCTCACTAGTTAGCACAGAACTTCGCATATTTTGCTGGTTTGTTTTTGACCTGGTTTGTGATTTCACCAGCATAGGAAACGCGTGGTATGCAATCTTCCCCTACCAAAGCAGACCAATTAATCAATTAGTCAACAAAGATTGCTTTGTACCAGGCTCTGCACTGATCACTAGGGACATAAAGAAAGTCAAAACAGTCCCTACTTTTAAAACCTTACATTCTAATGAGGGTAGACAGCATGGAGATAAATGGGCATGTACAAGATATATACACAGTAGATAAAGGTAGACTTGTATGGAAAGGCCATAGCAGCTGGAGAGATCAGAAAATGCTTCCAGTGGAAGAGAGTTTTTAAAGGAAGTTTTGAAGGAAACCTCTAAGAGGTTGAGAACAAGGAGCGCTCTTCAGGCATGGTGATAGCCAAGGCAAAGGCACAGATAGGAGAGATGAATATTAGGTATGATTAACACAAAATAGGCCAATATGGCTGGATTGGTGAGTTAATGGATGGGAACAAAGTATAGGAAAACTTGAAATAGAGGAAGGAAAGAGATGATAAAGGATTTTAAAAGCCAAACAGAGGAATTTAGATCCTAGAGGTGATAGGGATTTGCTAGTGTTTATTGATTACTAAGGTGAGATGATAAGACCTGTCATTTAGGAAAATTACTTTGCCAGCCACATCAAGGAAAGGTTTGAATGGGGAGCTACTTAAGGTAGGGAGATAAATTAGGAGGATATTTAATTGACCAGGTGAGAGGTGATGAGAGACTGATCTGGGTTACTTTTTTAAATGGATAGGAGACATAGGCAAGAAATTTGGAAATCGCAAAGATGCAAATTTGTAACTAGGTATTTGAGTAAGTGAGATTGAGCAGAAGAGGATAGAACTAAGGTTGCAAACTTGGATAGATAGAAGGATAATAATATCCTCCAAGAGTGGAAGAGTGGTGCGTTTGGGGAGAAAGACAATGAGTTCTGCTTTTGACATGTAGAGTTTGAAATGCCAATGAGACAATAGGTTTAAAAATGTCCAGCAGGCAGTTGGTTCTGTGGGACTCTACCTCGCTAGACATATACATCTAGAAGAGATCTGCATAAAAGGGATGATTAAATCCATGAGAGTTGATGAGATCACCAAGTGGTATAGAAATAAAAGATGAGGGGTTCCAGGACAGAGCCTTGGCAACACTCAAAAGGTGTAATATAGATTATGATATAGTAAAGGATACTGGATCATGGTCATTTTGTTTTTGTTGTTGTTTTCAGTTGTGTCCAACTCTTTGTGATCCAATTTGAGGCTTTCTTGGCAAAGATAACTGGAGTGGTTTGCCATTTCCTTCTCCAGCTCATTTTACAGATGAGGAATTGAGACAAACAGGGTTAAGACACTTGCCTAGGGTTACACAATTAGTAAGTATCTGAGACCAGATTGGAACTCAGAAAAATGAGTCTTCTTGACTTCAGGGCTGGTACTCTAGCCACTTAGGTGCCCCAAATGGTCATATAGGTAGGAGGAAGACTAAGAGAAGAGAGGGGAGAAAGAACAGAGGAGTATATCCAGCAGGTTAGGGTTTCCACAGAATGAAATGCTGCAGAGAGGTTAAAAAATGATCAGAACATATCACTGGCAAATTTGGAGAGTTCAGTTCTAACTGAATGATCCTATCAGAAGCCAGATTGCAGATGTTTTAAAGAAGAATAAAAGGAGAAGAAGCAGAAGCACTGAATATAGAATATTTCCTCAGGAGTTTGGCTGAATAATGGATAAGAGGCATAGGATGATAGCATGATTACAGGAAGATCTAATAATGATGATTCTTGAAGAATGGAGGGGACTCAAGAGCATTTGTGCACATCACTAGCCAGTAGATGGAAAAAGACTAAATATTAGAGGGAGGGAGGCTATGATAGCAGGGCAGTCTGCTGGAGAAGATGTCAATGGATGACATCAGAGTGCATGTAAATAGGTTAGCCTTGTCAAGGATAATGGCCTCCAATTCATCAGAGATTGGAGGAAATAGGGAAGGCATTATAGGGTTGTGAGATGATAAAGAGAAGTGAAAAAGGAACTTGAGGAAAATGACTCTGCTTTTCACAGTAAAGTAAACTTTAGTTGAGAGGGTGGGTGGAGAGGGAGCAGTGGCTCTTAAAGCCTAGGCATTAAGAACGGAGAAGGCTTAGAATAGTCACTATGATGAGAGGGATATATTCATTTAGAAAGAAGTAGAACTATTACTTTGTTACAATGAGGTCCAATGAGATTAGATAACATAGAGCGGTGGTGCACCTCATTTAGCACAATTGCACAATTTCTTCTAGCCTTGCTCGGTAGCAGATGAGGAGCAGAGAAGGAGGTAGAATGAGCAGTGACAGCACAGGGGTGCAATGCATTTGACACTAAAGGATACTGTAGAGTTAAACTGGTCAGTACCTGTTCTGCAAATCCTAGTCTTAAAAAGTTGTCTGGGACAGTAGGCAACTGACTAGCCAAAGTGTGACATAGAAGAGCATGTGTCAGATTTGGGACTTGAACCCAGACCTTCCCACCTCTTAGGTTGTCTCACCAACAATTATACTGAGCTGCCTCTCCTTTACTTCTCACATGGTAGGTATGTATTAAATGATTATAGGATTGAATTGGATTGGATTCAGAGTAAAGGTAGTTCCAAGGAATATAATCTCTTAGTTACAAATCTTTAACCTGTCTTCTTTGAGAATAAGGATGGAAATTTTACACGAGAGCCACAACTACAGATCTCTAACCAGGAGCAAAAGGGAGTGATCTGAGTTTTAGCTTCTCCCAGCAAGAGTTCTTTTCCTGTCCCTGTCAATTTTTTTGGAGAGGTTTTCACAAGTGCTCTCTGTCTCTCTCTCTCTCTCTCTCTCTCTGTCTCTCTCTCTCTTTCTGTCTCTCTCTCTCTCTTTGTCTCTCTCTCTCTCTCTCTCTGTCTCTGTCTGTCTTTCTGTCTCTCTCTGTTTCTCTGTCTCTGTCTCTCTCAGTTTCTGTCTCTGTCTCTCTGTCTCTGTCTCTCCTCCCTCTCTCTTTTTCTGTATTTCTGTCTCTGTCACTCTCTGTCTCTGTCTGTCTGTCTGTATGTCTGCCTCTCTCTCTCTCCCCTTGTAGTAGTAATAGTTGTAGTGGTAGTAGTAGTAGTGGTGGTAGTGTTGGTAGTGGACTGGGTAATGATGTAAAACAGAAAGAAAGAGTAAAGTTGTTGAATAAACTAGTAATTGGATAACTAACCTCTGGATAATAGAAAGTTAATTACTTTGGGGCTAGTTCAAGGAGAAAACTTGACCTTAATGTATAGACTAATGATCAAAAAGGATATCACAGAGGATATCGTGGAAGTTGGATATGATATGAAGTTGCCTAACCTATCACTGAGAAAAACATTGTTTTCTTTGGTTCTTCAAAGTCAGTTCATGAGGTTAAACTGACACAAGGACAAACTGCTGGATATTTCCTACATGTCACCTGTTGTAGAGTTGGGGCCCGTTCTGCCCGAAGAAGTCAAAAGAAGGTAAGTGACATGGTAAATGGAGTGCTGAACTTGGAATTAGGAAGACCTGAGTTCAAATGTGACTCAGACATTTCCTTAGCTGTTTGACTCTAAAGCACCTTAACCTTATTTAGTCTCAGGTACCTCAATTATCAAATGGGGATACTAACAGTACCTACCTCCCATGAACTGAGACAACATATGTAAACTGCTTTGCAAACTTTAAAATCCTGGCTATTATTGTTATTATTATTATTTACAACAACAACACTATTTAATGAACTGAACCACCCCCTTCCCTGATGGCCACTTTAGAGTACAGAGAACTTGATCTATGTTGAACTGCTCATTGATACATTCTCATTACGTATATAGGGCAAGAATATTTGCAATCACTTTTGGAAAAAAAAATCAGTTTGGGCAGGAATTGGAGCAAAACAAGTTGTGGATGTTCGTGGCTGTAATGGGAGATAACATTATGCTAATTAGATTCAACATCAAATAACTCTTACCTACAACGATCCTATTTGCCTGCATATACTGCTATAAAAAAGTAATGTTGGATGACCAATCTTAAAGTGGCAAGAAAACAAGCGAAGCACTGGCTTAAAAAGAAATCTCATGTGGAGGCGGCAGGAGGAGCTGAAATAAATCTGGGCCAATGAGCTCTGTTTTTAAGGCCAGCATATTTCCAGACTCTAATTGCACTTATTTTATTTCCTGCTATCTCTTGTTCTTTGTGATTAGGCCACAAGAACTGCATTCCTGGTGATGATAACTAATCATCAGCCTGTGAACTTCTTGGATGTGGCTAGCCATACATTTTAGCAGACAAGGCAGCCCCTCAGAGAGGCTGTGTGCAGACCTTTGGAGGAGGTTTCAGTTTTTCTGTCACTTTGTGTTACTGTTCGCCACACCAGCAGGTGTCCTACTGGCCTATGTTTTTCTTAAAAAATACATCAGGTAAAAATCTCAAATCTTCTCCTGTTCTATAGACTCTGAAAATAGAATACTAGCCTCAAGCACTCTATCCTGTACAACAGAAGAAATAAGTTTCACCATCTTAATTATGAATGCATCAAATGAGATGATCTCCTCCTCGAAACCCCTTATCAGTTTCATGAATCATGCATTTATAGATGTTCAGCCTTGTGGTAGGTCTGTCTCCTTTAAATGGCTCCATTTGGAGGGGAGACAGGCTGCTTTCACTGGACTGTGCATGAGTGGAGTGTCAAATCTCAGGGCCTAGGCCATGACCACAGGACAGAGCCTTGTCTCAGGTGAGTACAGGATTTGCCCTTTGGTAGTCATATTTAGTTATGGAAATGATGCCTGGGATTCATCTTAGAGGAGCTGTGTTTCCTCTGCCTTCTGCCTCCTTGTTCCAAGTGTGTGGTGGTGGTGGTGGGGAAAGGGAATGCTCTGGAGAACTTAACCCTCTGCCATTATCACCATCACCTGTCTGTAGAAACCTGTCTCACTTCCTCATTCTCAGGGAACATGCCTACCTGCTGATTTCTCTCCAATTTACACCAGGGTGGCTGCTGAAAACCAGGGCAGAGAAGAGATAATCCACGTCCTGGAATTAGAATTTTTATTCTGGTTTTGATGCTGTGCGGTCTTTTCACTTGTTTTGGCTCCTTTAATGCTGAATACAGTTCCCTTATTACTTCCTTACCCTTTATATGAAACCTCCCCCCTCTCTATACCTGTGTGCATGGATGCTGCTCTTGGCTCTCTCTTCCTACCCAGCTAGGGCTTCTAGATGCTGACATTAGGTATAAATATTCTGATTATATATTTGTCTATGTCCTTAACCCTCTTTGAACTCTGGATGTTTTCTCTTTTGGACTATCCACTCAACCTTCCAGTTTTATCTGATGCCTTGGCTTCCATTTTGACTTTATCCTTTGGATTACTGGTAATTATAAGTCTCCTTTCTGAATTAGCACCTTTGTTTTTTACCTGTAAAGGACCCCTACCTGTTCCATTTGCTAGACTTCTATCCTTGTCTCCTTCTCTTTGATGGCTGACTACGAGGCAATATCTGCTGCTACCTCCTAACTTTCCATGTCTTTTGGAGATTGCTTGGTTCATAGAAACTCCTCTGTAGAGACATAATGGATAAAACAAAACAAAACAAAAAATACACCCCCACAATGTGTTATTCAGTTGTGTCCAATTTTTTGTGCCTCCCATCTGGAGTTTTCTTGGCAAAGATACTGGAATGGTTTACCATTTCCCTCTCCAGTTCATTTGACAGATGAGGAAACTGAGGCAAAATGGTTTAAGTGACTTACTCAGCATCACACATCTAGTAAGTATCCGAGGCTACATTTGAACTCAAGAGGAGGAGCTTTCCTAACTTCAGGTCATGTGCTCTATTGACTGTACCACCTAGCTGTTCCATGTGTTGATCTATTGTCTGTAGCTACTTTTAAGGCAAAGGCTAGATGTTTATTTTTTGGGTATATTGTGATGTTTGGTTTTATATTTTTGGGGGGTGGTTGGTTGGATTAGATGGCTTCTGAAGTCCATCTTTACTCTGCAATTCCAATTAGGTGATTTTATAATGTGAACTGCATGAAGAGAATTCTAAAAAAGACACTCCCAAAAGGCATAGGAATTGCATTTTTGTAAAACCAACAATCCGTGGCCATAGAACAACTACTTGCTCTTGACTGATTAAGTGGTTTATGTTTAGGATGTCTCTGTGATATCTTGATTCAGCAACTATAATCGTCCATCTGGTATTCAAGTCGTAGCCTAATTAAGCTTTTAAGTATGCTTCTGACCTAGTTCCCCTTCTTTTGTTTCAGAAGACTCCCAGGGAAAGATGAGAACTTGAGAGGTTTCTGGAGGCCAACAGAATATATGGAGAGAGCCTATTTTTATCCTTTTCTCTCCCAGTGCCTAGCATAGATAGAGCCTGTCACACAGTAGGCACTTAATAAATGCTTACTGAATTGACACCTATACCAGTTGCTTTTAGGCAGGTTTGTACTTATAAAATTACTCTAGAATCATTGTCTATCTTTATTAACACAATGTCATTAGGAAACCCACATATAGCATCAGAATTACATTCCAAATCTAGCACCTCTTTTTGTGACCCCAAAGACCTTTCTACGATCTACTCAGTTTAGATCCCACAGGCAAATGTTAGTTTTGTCAGTTTTGAGAGTACAAAAAGATAAGAAATAGTGTCTGTCCTTGAGGAAATGTCACTGTAAATGTGAATATAGGAAATATAGATAAAAGTACAACAGCACCATCTTTCCAATATCTAGAGAGATGAAATTGCCATGACAAGCAAGGCAGGATTGAGGAAGACCTGAAATTCCATTTATGCTTTCATAGACTCATAGTGTCTACAGCTGATGTAGACCTTCAAGGACAAGATCATATTATGTTCTCACTTAAGATCATAGAATCAAAATTCTAGAAATGGAAAGACTCTTAAAGATCATAGACTCCGACCTTCTAATTTTATAAGGGAGGAAACTGAGACTCAGAGATGGTAAATGACTTTCCCAAGGTCACAAGTCTCTGTTTTTAGAAATCATCTTTTTTCTTTTAACTCTACCATCAAGTATTTCAATATACAAAGAATAAAATAGGATTGCATATGAAACTATGAACTTTTATTGTATAATTTTAACAGCCATTTGTCACCTTCTTAATATTTTTTCCTCTGTGTTCTTTTATAGTTTTATTGATGTTATCTTCTTTTTTTGTATTTCCATTACTACCCACTCACTGCCTCCCCCCCATAGAAGCCCTCCTTTTTAATTGATAAATACAATCAAACAACCTAGTGAGATATTAAAAGGGCATCATACATGGCAGCACAATGTTATTTGTGGTCAGGATCATTGGGAAATGTAGGTGAATTTAAAGCTATTCTGGGAATTTTCCCAAAAGGTTATTTAATTTGTCAAGAAAAAAAATCAAGTCTCTTACTATGCCTGAAAATGAATTTTAATCCTGCAACTCTAGTCTGTCACCTCTCTAAACAAGAGATGGGAGGTACATTTCCTCATCAGTCTTCAAAGTAATGATTGGTCGCTGCTTTGATCAGAGTTCTGAAATCTTTCAAAGTTATTTTCCTTTATATTGTTGTAGTTATAATTTAAATCATTCACTTGGTTCTGCTCCTTTTACTCTGTATTGTATTATACAAGTCTGCATTAGATTATACAAGTCGTCCGAAGTTTCCTTGACATGTTCATGTTTGTAATTTCTTTTGGCACAGTAATAGTCGGTTTATATACCACAATTTGTTAAGCCGTTCCCCAATTGATGGACACCCACTTTAATACAACAAAAAATACTGCTCTAAATGTTTTTGTTCATATGAGTCTGTTCACTCTGTCTTTGACTTCTTTGGCAACATATTCCTAGGCACTCAAAGGATATTTGCACTTTAGTGACTTTTGGGGTATAGTTCTGAATTGCTTTCCAGAATGGTTGGATCAATTCATGGCTTCATCAACAAAGTTTAGTATGCTTATCCTTTTGCACACCCTCCAACAGCTGTCATTTTCACCTTTCATCACTTGACCAATCTGATGGGGTCACACAGACTCTGCATCTTCTCTCTTTCTCATGTGAATATAAAATACCAAAGTAAATAAGAGCTCATCAACATTGTGTTCTACTGTAGTAATGTTTGACTGTCACCAAACATAATGGTATCATAAGAGTAAAAACTGGACCCCTGAAGCCTTGTTCCATGGAGATAACATACATCCCAGAACAAGAAGGAAACCTGGAAGTAGAGTAATATCTGATGAGTCTAATAAACTCTTGGCCAGCTAGAGTGAAAAACTAATTAACATGTGTCACCCAAGAAATAAGTTATCAGATTCCATCCCTGCCACTTATTAAATCTGAATGTAACTATAATGACTGTGAAACTCTAACAGCCCACCTGGGGACTATTAATCCCCTGGTGCTAAGATTTCCTGTGACAGTGAAACAATGTAAAATGGCTCTATTGTTCTTGTATGTGGCCAGAAAAGTTGAATCTTTTCCTTTGGAAGAGACTAACGTAAGGGATCTGGCCACCTAGGTAAGTCAGGCAGATCCCTTCTTACTTTGAGGTTGAATAGATCCTAAGACTGATCCTTTTATCTTTGTCAGGCTATCCTAAAGGTTCTTTTTTTCTGGGAAATTAACACACACATGAATTGTATTTGAAACTTATACTTGCTCTTGAAAGATGAGTCCATTTCTTATATTGCATGTTCCGATCAATCAATGTGCATTCATTAGGTGCCTACTGTTTATGCCAGCTGCTGGGAATAAAAAGACAGAAGTGAAAGTCTCTGCCTTTGAGGAGCTTACATTCATAGAGAACTCTTTGAGATGTTTGTGGATCTGTCATTAATAGCAAAAATATTTTTATTAAATGTGTTTATTTGAAAATAGAGCAAGGTAATGTATAAATCAAGTTAAACCAACACAATGTCTTGCTCGTAGTAGGCACTCAACAAATGAATTAATAAGATACAATTCCTGACCTCTAGAAGCTTATAGGTCTAATAAATATCCAAATCTACATTCCTTGCTTAATACTTACGAGACATGCTAGAAAAACAAAGTTAATTTTGCCTTGTCATTTGATTTGCCAGGAATACTGTGCTTAATCCTAGACTATCTGGTCACATGGACATTTTGGTCTCTTTCAGAGGTCAGTTCCATAGAGCACAAGATTTTTGTGCTCTTCAATATCCAGTGAGTGTCTACTTCCACTGGAAATTCTATGTATTGATTTTAATTTAACCATTTAAGTTAGTGGGTGTTCAGGGACTAAAAAGAAATGAGAAACTAGAACCAAAAGAAATTTACTCATTCTTCAAGCAAGGGAACATTGGTACATTTTAACCTAGTGAGATTTTATTGAAAGGAACCGTGGACATGGCTGAGCAATGACATTTGTGGTCAGGGTTATTGAAAAAATTTTGGCAAACTTAAAGCTATTCTGGGAATTTGTCCTAAAGATTATTTAAATTAAATCTTATTTAGTTTGGGCCTTGTGGAGGGTTTAATTTCCAATGGAAATTAATTCCCATTTTCCAGTAGGGAAGATCAGTTCCTGATCACAATTTTTCAATTTTGACTTGAGGGAATTGGAGATAGAAAGTTTATTATGTGGAAAAATCTAGAACAGATGATATACAGAGGATTCCTTCACCTCAAGATCCTCCATGACTGACAAGTCTCATGCTTTCTCTTTTCTCCAATGGAAGAGACTTCACCTGAGGGACAGAAGTGGCAGATATACCTTCTTACCAACTTTTTACTTAGGCTTAACTTAGTTGACAAATTTCTTATTACTGGATATTCCACTTCCATATGGCCAGGAAATTTTTATCCCCTGATTTTCTGATGTCTGTGATTCAGAACTTTTTGCTTAGGTGAAAACTCTTTCCTTCTACCTTTCTGTCTTCACCTTCATTCCAATTCAGCTCAACTCTCCCCCCTCCCACCAGTCAGTCAGTCAGTCAGTCAGTAAGTCAGCCAATCAATCAATCAACAATCACCTACAATGGAAAAAGCACTACACTAAACTGCAGAGATACAAAGACAAAAGCTCCTAAGGAATTTACATCCTATATATACATATATAGGTACATACAAAATACATAGGGCAGCTAGGTGGAACAGTGGATAGAGTGCTGAACCTAGAGTCAGTAAGGCTCATTTTCCTGGGTTCAGATCTGTCCTCAGACATTTACTATCTTTGTGACCCTGGGCAACTCACTTAACTGTTTGCCTCAGTTTCCTCAACTGTAAAATGAGCTGGAGAAGGAAAATGGCAAACTACTCCAGTGTCTTTGCCAACAAAACTCCAAATGGGGTCATAAAGAGTCAGACATGACTGACAAGCAACTGAACAACAAGATATATATAAGTAGATACAAAGTAACCCTTAGAGGAGAAAGTGTTAGTAGTCTATATTCTCTTTTGCCTTCTATTTCCATTTTGCCCCCATGGAATTTCCACTATTGTACACCCCACCCCAAGCGTGCACACATGCGCATGCCCACAGACACATACACATAAGATATCAATAAAAATTTACTTTAAAAATAGAATGGGTCAGAAAAGAAGAAAGATGTTCAGAGGGAAACACTAATAAGCAGGATAGCTTTGAAAGTAACTATATGACAAAGGCATATATATGTATGTATCATACATATAGGACAAACATATGAATATATGAAAATATATGCATGTATGTATAAATACGTTTTCTGTCATTTAGAATTTTAAAATTAAAATTTATTTTTATCCTAAATTTAACAAATACACCAAAAATACATTTCTACATTCAAAGTAGAACAGAAAAAGAGTGAGTACAAAGGTGTATAATAAACTCAACAAGTTACTTTCAAGGCTTTCCTGCTTGTTAGTATTTGCTTCTGAACTTCCCTCTTCTTTTCTGACTCACTATTTTTAA
The DNA here is from genome assembly GCF_011100635.1 of Trichosurus vulpecula. Lineage (NCBI taxonomy): Eukaryota > Metazoa > Chordata > Mammalia > Diprotodontia > Phalangeridae > Trichosurus > Trichosurus vulpecula. Next base: position 429,734,153 of record NC_050573.1, on the reverse strand, counting down.
AGTAAATTTTTATTGATATCTTTTATTTTTATATCACCTAAATTTCCCAATATATCTTCGGATATATCCTTACACCATCCCCTCCCTCCCTCCCTTCTTCCCTTCTTTTTTTTTTCCTTCCATCCTTCTTCCCTCCATCTACATGCCCGATCACTCTTTGTATGTTTTCTTCATTGGTTCATCATATGCCTATCACCCCATGATTGTTGGTCTCCTCCAAAGCTCCCTCCCAGGCCCACTTCTCCTCCTATGTCTAAATATTGTTTTTTAGTTATCCCATGTACTTTGATTGGTGCAATCACTACCTCTGCAAAGACAATTCCCAAATCCAAAAGTAAGTTCTCCCCTGAATGCCAGTCCAACATTTGTAACTGCCTACAACATTTCCCCCTAAAAGTCCAAGAGCACACCCATTACCTCCTCTTACATAAAATTGTCCCTTCTTTACTTATTATTTCTGTTGATAGTATCAGCATCCTCTCAATTGCCAAGGATCACAACCTATGGGTTACCTTTGATTCATCCCTCTCCATCTCTCAGGTTTAAGCAGTTGCAAAGTCCTGTCAATGTTATCTCCCTAACATCTCTCACATCCATGCCCTTCTTTCCACTTACCATGTACCATCATACCTACCCTGAATTATAGTAATGGTCTTTTAACTGGTCTTCCTGCCTCCTCTGCCTTTGCCTTATCCCATTCATGCAAAGGTGCCAAATTAATCTAGCCAAGACATATGTATGACTTTATAACTAGTCTATTCAAAACTTTTCAGTGGCTCTCAGATAACGTATGAGCTCCTTAGCCCACCATCTAAGTTTCTACAGAATCTAGTTCCAGTCTTCCCTTTCTAGCCTTATTTATTGTTATTATCCTTACTGATCTCTATATTCTCACCACACTGTGGTCCATTCCCGTTGTCAAGAATGCACTCCCTCTGAATCTTTGCATTTAAATCTTCTATTCTTTTAGGCCAGCAATTATGCCATTTCTTGGTGTTTTAATTTCCAGTGCCATAGAAAATTCCTTACTTAAAACAGTCACTTAATAAATGCTTGTTGAATCAAATTCATAGCTTGTTTAAAATGGAGATTGTTGCTTTTTTTAGGTTGTACTTTTTACACATTAGTATTTTATGCAAACATTTATAGACCCACATTAGTATTTTAGAATGTTTTCAAATAATAGTATCTTACTTGCTGTTCTTCACTTTTTAAAAAGCTTTTTATTGATTTCTTTTGTTTATACTTCACTTAGATTTCCCCTATATCTTTACCCTTTATACCTTTTAGAAAGCCATCCCATATTTGAAAAAAAATTGAAAAAAAAGAAAAAGAGAAGAAATCTAATAAAACCAATCGATACACTAACAAAAAGCTTGACATTATATGCAATAGCCTATATGGATACTCTTTTGGTTAATATTTTTTTCATTATCCAACAAGTGTTAGTATTAATTGGGATTCAGAAATAGACATTTCAAGCAATTAACAAGCATTTATGAAGTGCCTACCATATGCTAGGATCTGTGTTAGGCATTGGAGATATGACTATATAGAATAAAACAATCTTTCTTTTCAAGGAGCATATACTCTAATTGAGGACCAAAAAGTATACACACTAAGTACTATATATGTATACATACAATGTGCACATGTATATGCATGTTTACACACATACATATAATATATATGCACTGGCATATACATTTATATACATACATGCATATATGTATATATGCATATCTGTATCACCCATGTAAATATGTATGTATATGAGAGAGAGAGAGAAAGAGAGAGAGAGAGAGAGAGAGAGAGAGAGAGAAGAGAGTTCATGTACAGGTCTTTGTCAAAACTCCATGAACATGAAAAGAACAGTGAGGTATGACCAACTCAGGGAGGATAACTTTTGATTTCTTTCCCAGGTACCTAACTTCCAAATTTGTCCTAGAAAATCACATAATTATAATTTTTCCTAATGTATCCAAATGTATACAATCAGTCCTTTTTTCTTTTTCAGGTATTTAAGAGTGTTTCTTTTCCTTTAGCTTGAAAAATTTGAAAACACATTTAAACAAGAAGATGTCAAGGTTTTAAAAGGAATTTAAAGTGGTTTCTTTATAATATCCAACATATATCCCACATCAAAAGCTTCCTAAAAACATTTAATTGAAGAATTCCAATAAAAATGATTATTTGTTTGATAGCTTCTCTAGCTACTGGTTCACTTTTACACTAGCCAGAAATGTTACCACTACAATTCATGGGTAGAGTAAATATACCAAAGCACTTGAATGAGTTCACTCTTTTGTTGCCTTTTCAACAATTGAAAATACAGAGCAAGCAATAATTTACACTAATGATTCTGAGCAGAGCATGAGTTTTTGTCTACTAGAATCCGTTCTACTATACTTCCGAGTTGGAAGGAGGGCTCTACTTAGCAGATAGTGAGGAAAGCCATGTAAATAATGAAATCACAGACTTGAGCTGAAGCTTGCCTGTTGATATAAGCTCTGGAAAATAATCAGTTTCAGCTTCAGCTCAACCACATTTCTTGGGTTTCTATTGGTTTTATGAGGCAGTCAGTGAGAATTTCAAAAAGGATTGCTCTGGTTTGGGGTGTGAAAACATTTGATCATTTGCAGCTAAATTCTAGGTAAAATTCTTACAAAATAGAAAGCAGTTGTGAACTGAAATTAAGGTGAAACAAGAGAACTGGTAATTAAACAAAAAAGTTAAGCCTATGTACCTTGCAAATATTTCCTAAAATGGATCTCAGTTTTTGAAGTGCGCTTTAGTAATAAAATTCCATTGTCTTGGAGAACCTGCTATATAACACATTGCTTGCCAGTTCCTTTTCTCTGACCTCATTATTACAGTTTCATATAATTGGAGTGTTTGATCAAGCAAAGCCTAAGAACAGCTGGATCCAATATGCTAATATGTGCCATCATTTTGAGTAAAATCTGACAACTGACTGGACATGCAAACTTTCCTTTCTACCTCCTGCAGCAAGGTAGGCTTTTAAATTCAAAGAATGTTGAAGTCCTTCCTAAAGTGAAACACCACTACAGTTAAACTATAAGACATGAAAGTCTGACCACATAGCTAAAGTAATTAACAAATATTTATAAACACCTATTATGTTGCAGGTACTGTGCTAAGTGCTAGAGACAGAAATATGAAAAATAGACATCATCTCTACCCTCCATAAACAATGGGGAAAGACAACACAAAAAGGAATCTGAAAAAGAGGGGTGGGGAGGAAAAGAGTACAGTTTGATGGAGAATCTGAAGGAGTGCAATCAGGTAGGAAATGCATGCTGTCAACCTTCTTACATAGCTGTTCGTCAGAACCCTCACTGCAGTTGTTTAAGAAAAACAGTTGGTCCCAGTAAGGATTTTCTTCCCATCATGTCAGAACAGGATGAAGAAGATTTTGCTTAGCAAATGTTATAATAATTATGCTTAGTAAGTGTTATAGTAATAATAGGCATCTAGGTGGTGCACTGAATAGATCTCTGGATATGGAGTCTGGAAAACTGTTGTTTAAATGCTCCCTCAGATGCCTAGTTGTGTGACCCTGGGCACAACACATAACCTCTCAGCCTCAGTTTCTACCTCCCAGGAAGGTTATTGTGAGGATCAAATGAGATGACATCTGCAAAGTGCTTTGTAAAGCTTATAGCTATTATTAGTAATTGTTGTAGCATAGATGTTAAAACTGACTTCAGAATATTACCAAGAAGGAGGGGCAGTGGTGGAAACTTGTGAATTGCATGGAATGAATAGCAGCATTTTATTTTTAGAAGATATCTAGAAACAGAATTACAATGTTAGTTCAGATGAAAGAAAAGGCAGAATTAGGCAATAAGAACCCAGAATCCTAAGTAATTGTTCATATCTCCTTTACCTACGGTTTCATTTTTGTGTGAATAGGCATAAGTATGTAAAAATCAGCCTACCAATAGCTTATCATCTCTATCACAATTCAATTCTGGTGAGCATTAGGACAAAGATCTCCATAATCCCACTAAAAATGCACTCACCTGAAGCCTTTATGAGAAATAGACAGCTGTTAAGTAAAATATGTGCTTTTTTTATAGTTACTTAGACAGTTTTTGGGATTTTTAATTACATCTAAGCCTAGTTACCAGTGTGGAATTCTAATATGTTTATTCTTGCATGCTCCCCAAGAACAAAAGGGAATAAATTGAGGAAACCTGAGAAAACCAATTGCTTATTCCTATACTCCTTGCCATAATTTTGTCTCAAGGGGCTACATAAAAATATTCTTTCCATCTTTAAAAACAAAACAAAACAACAAAAAAAGAAACCCAATTCTATTCATTCAAACTAATTTAGGGGAGGGGCTGGAAATTCATGGTTTGTCAAAAGTTGTAGAATTACAAGTTTCTTTGGTTTGCCAAAACTGAGAGGCAAATATCTAACTTACTAATTGTTAAAAGTAATATTATATATAGGTAAGCAAAAGGATTAACATTAATGGATTTCTGGAAAATTTTGATGAATTTGAAAAAATAAAAATTCTTTAGATTAGAACACTTGGCAGACATTACCAGAAGTTGTGTTTTGAAACTGTTTTGATTCTTACTTAAAACTGGACAGTCCATGTAATTTGGGGAGAATTTCCTGTTCTTCATTTTTAAGACTTTTTATTGATTTCTTTGGTATATACTTCACCAAGATTTCCCTTTATATCTTTCCCCATCATACCTTTCAGAGAGCCATCCTGCATACAAAAAAATGCAAAAAAGAAAAACAGAAAAAATCAAATAAAACCAATCAATATATTAAAAAAATGACATTATATGCAATGGCCTATACCTAACGATCCTTCGCTTCTGCAAAGGAATGGGAAACGGATGGTTGCTACAGTTTTCAAAAGTAAGAACTCACTTTCTGGTCTGGAGAATGAAAATTAATGAATTTCCTCAATACTTTGATGTCCATGCCACCACTTATGGCAATTTGCATATACTAGCTTTAATTGAATAGATACTTAATGAGCATCAAATACTACTGCAATTCTAGGATATTTTCTATAAAGCAGGAGCTTTTAATTTTTTGTGTGCAAGTGCATGTGATTTGTGCTATGTTGTGTGTGTGTGTGTATGCTTTCCATAGAATCAGAATCAGATTTATTGTTTATGCTCATAATAAAAGAGAATGCTAAATTTTAGTTAGAGATTGGTGAAAATAAAGATTTAATCTTTTTGTAATTCAAATTCATGGGCTCCCTGGAATCTATTCATAAACTCTTTAAAGATCAGTGGACCCCAGTTTAAGAACCCCTTCTCTTTTCTTTTTTTGGAGGGGGGAAGGCAGGGCAATTGGGGTTAAGTGATTTGCCCAAGGTCACACAGCTAGTAAGTGTGTCAAGTGTCTGAGGCTGGATTTGAACACAGGTCCTCCTGATACCAGGGCTGGTGCTCTACTCACTGCACCACCTAGCTGCCCCAAGAACCCCTTCTCTAAAGGCTTTTAAATACAAGTATCGTGGTGTTGTATTTTCATAACTATAGCTTCCACTTTAAATGGGACTCTAGTCTAAACCCTCTATTTACTTCCTCTTCCCCTATCTTTTATTATTCCTATTTTCTCTATGGTTTGAGAGCTCTAAATGATGCCACCTACACTTTGCCATCATCCCTACCTTTTTTTTCTACCAGAGACTTGGACTCTATCTCAGGGAGCACTCTGGGATATGACTGGGGACTTTTTAACCTTCTCTTACCTAGAACTCGGCCTCCACCTCAGTTTCTGGCCACCAGATCCAAACCATGTGTACCCTTCTTCCCTTACCAGTTCTCCTTTGTTATTTTCCTCCATCAGAATGTAAGCTTCTTGGGGACAAGGATTTTCATACTTGCTTGTATTTGCATATTCAGCACTTAACACAGTTCAGGGAATATGGTATGCATGTAATGGGAGGACTGGTCAATGAGGCCCAGTCCTTTGATCATATTACATGTGCTCTACTTGTTGTCAGTCCACTAAAGGCTTGATATTTCTGAAAATATATGAGGAGGGGTCCTTTTTCCTACTCAATTCAGACCATGTGCAGCTATTCTCTGATTCCTACTGTCTTACTTTGTGGTAATGAGCTTTTTAATGACCTGCCAAACCTGAGTTGAGCTTGCATATAAAGGGTTGATACGAATGAATGCTCTCTATTCCCTGGTATCGTGTTAGATAAGAACTATTACAAGTCTCCAGGCAAGAGGGTAAATAGCAGTGGCAGAAGTGGCACTGACACAAGGAATCTCTGTTTCTGTCTCTTTAGTCTTTATTCTTTCCTGATCTTGGTGAATGAGTATCAGAGATGGGGCAGAACAAGTTATGGCCTTGTTAGCTTTGAAAGGTGCAAAGAGCTACCAGAGTTCATTGTCCATGGAAAGAGCTCCTGGTAGCCACAGCATCCAAATCCAGGAAGGAGTGGGTGCTGGAAAGTGACTGATGACTCAGTCCAGCAGTGAGACACTGTGTCTGGAAGCAAAGGAAAAACTCATCCATTTGCTATATGGGAGCAACGTGGGGGCCTTTTTACAATAATGCATTTAATTTTGAATCTACTCTGGTTAGGGACTGAAATGGCAGAGAAAGTGTTCTTCCAGCTTGGGAATTTGTTATACTTTGGTCTTTGCTATAACTTCTTTTTAAAAAAATGTTATTTTTAATTTATGGAATAAAACAAGCATTTCCATAACAGTACAGTAAAAAGAGGATTATATATGAACTACAAATCTACTACGCACAGTTTGCTATTCCTTTCAAATATACAGCAAAATTATCATGTAAATTTCTTTTTTTCTTCCCTCCCCCCACCAGCCCTAGAGATGGCTACCATTAGACACATAAAGGATTGTGTGTGCTCGTGCACGCACACACATATATGCACATATATACACACATATGTGTATATGTATATATATATACACACATTTATTTCTATACATCTATTTATTAGTTCTTTCTCTGGATGCAGATAGTGTCTTTCTTCATATGTCGCTTGTAGTTAATTTGACTATTTACAATAGACAAAACAACTTATTCACTCACAATCATTCTTAAAACAATATTGCTGCTACTGTATTGTATGATTCTGCTCATTTGCTATGACTTCTTTTTATTATTTTATTTAATTTTTAATTTACAGCATAAAACAAGCATTTTCACAACATAGTACAATAAAAAGATGATTGTACATGAAACTTTATCTTGCCAACATGAATGGTTGTTAATTGATTAAATGATATTAAGGATTAGATGGAAATTGCTCTTAGTAGCGGTAACGTATGAGAAGAGGGTTCATGAGCATTAATATTAGACTGACCACTTAATGTTACACGTAGGAACATGAGGGGAGATGTAGCTAGCCTCAGACTCTATTTGCTGGCCTGATTGGGAGAGTTAACCCAGAGCCTATGATCTAAGAGGGTTTAATAAAGGCTTGTTATTTGATTATGTATTTCTTTGTATACTTAAAATTTGTTGCACATAACTCTGCCATTTTTTCTGTTATGCCTAAAACCACACTAGACTGCATGATGTCTAATATAGAACTTTGCACGATGTCTACTCAATAACTACTATTGATTGAATATAGACTTACTTTATTGCTTTGGAAATGCTTTTGTTGAGGATTTTGTTTTATTTTCCCCAGGTAACCTAGAAAAGAAAAATCTACTATCATGTATCTCATGTAAAGTATTTAATCCTTTTAAATCTTCCAAATTAAGCCAGCAGGGAGCCCTGTCTGCAGGCAAGCTATTTTTTCTAGATACAAATAAGAAAATCCTCTGACAAAAGGTCTTATGTGAACCAAGAAACACAGTAATAGTGTCTTTATCTTTTGGACTCTGAAAAATTATCATGACAATTACATTTTCGATTGTGTTTCCTAACATAAGACAAAATGCCTTAAAATTATCGGATTGCTTTTGATAATGTAGGTAATCTAATCAGATAATTTGCTTTGAAAAGTCCATTTTCAGCAAGATGGCCAGTTTTCCGTATGATTTCATGTTATATATTTTAAAATAAAAACCTATGTAGCATTCTGGATGTACACATAATGGAAATAAAATTGTCATTCAAGAATTAAATACAAAAGTATTTGGCATAATATACAACATTGAGTTATCCTGTGTTACTTTTCTCCATCATAACTAATTGCAAACTGACTGTATTACATTCTAGGGAGATATTGGTTATGGATTTGGAATAGGGCCTAATATGCAGAGACAAACAAATGAGAGAGTTTCTGCTATGAGAGTTAGGCTCTTTCAGACTTCTCTGGGTTCCAATTCTTTTAAAGGGACTATACATTTGCAACAGAATTGGACATGATTAAAAGTTTTGGTTGGTCTATTTTGGCAATCATAATATATACTCACATGTCTAGTGAGTAGCAGAAAACCCAGGGACAAAGACAGTATGTGCATGAAATAACTATAATGAGCTGCGGCAGATTGACTGGACCAAGGTTGCTGCTTATTCCCCATTTTATATTCCCCATATGATGAATTATTCCCTTAGTGTTTTAGCTCATGGGGATCTTTTCTACTCCTAAGCTCATATAGTACTTAAATCTAATGACTATCATTTCCCACCTTCGTTTCCCCATCACTTAGCAAAGAACTCTGCACATAGTATCTGCTTACATATATGTAACATGTATGAAATTATTTTAACCTTGATGAATGTTGACAAATTAAACATTTGCTTGTACAAAGAATAGAAAACAGAGGATTGTATATGAAACCATGGACTTCTATTATATATACCTTTTTAAAAAAGCATGTGATAAAGTAAACAGGCTAACTTCATAGCTGTCCTGCTTATATGTGTTTCTTTTTGAATAACTATTTTTTTCTCTTCTGTGCATTTTGAAACGTGATTTATTGATGTTGTTTTCTTTCTTCCCTAATGCTTCTCTGTCCTTCCCTCCATAATTTTTTTCATGTGACAAGCATAGATGGGCCATGGCTGAAAATGCATGTCTCATTCTGCCCCTCTAGTCCATTATCTCTCTGTCAGAAGATGTTTCATTATTGATCAGGAGTTGTGGTTGGTCCCTTCATAGAGAGTTTCTAAGTCTGTCAAAGATGTTTTGCTTTACAAGGTTGTAGTCATTGATAAATTGCTTTCCTGGTTCTGCGCCTCTCCCTTTATGTCAGTTCATATAAGCCCTCCAAGTTTCCTATAAGTCCATGCCTTCTCTAACTTTGTATTATTAAACATTCCATTGTATTCATACACCATATTTTTTCAGTCTTTCCCCAGTTGACAGGTCTTACCTTTGTTTCTTGTTTTTTTCCCCTACAGAAAGTGCTGCTATGAATATTTTTGTAAATATAGGTCTTTTATTGTTTTTTTAAAACTCTCTTTCATATACATGCCTAATGGTGATATCACTGGGCCAAAAGGATACGTACCATTTAGTGGCCTTAGAGGCATATTCCAAATTACTTTCCACAATGGCTAGACCATGTTCCCTCTCCCAGGTCTTAGATCTTATTCCTCACCACAGTTCAGTGACACTGGAATCCTTGCTGCTCCTTGCACAAGATACTTGCTTATTTTGACTTTCTTTGCTTGTCTTATTATCTCTCCTAACCTGGAAGTCCAGCCACCATTCTCTGCCTGACCCCATTGCTGAAGTTTCAACACAGTCAGTTTCTGATCTGGGCCAATTAGTTCATGCTTAGACACCCTAATGGTTTCCATCATGCTCTTCTGTCCTTCACACCCCCTCCCACTAGTGGTAGCTTAGCATATTGATGACAGACTTAGTGTGGACACCTGATCATCTTTCTATCTCTTGCAGCTCTGAAATCTGGAACTCACGTGATCCACCAGCCTCAGCTTTCCCGGTTGCAGTAACTACAGGTGTACACTTATATTTGTAAAAGTGATAATTTTCTTTTTTCTTTACCTATGCTAATTCTTTCAATTTTCTTTTCTTGATTTTTTGATATACATAGTATTTCTAAAATTATATTAAATGTTAGTGGTGACAATGGATATCCTTGCTTCACCTCCCTCTGATCTTTTTGGAATCTCATCAGCATTTCTCCATCACATGTAATGCTGGCTCTTTGATTTAGATAAGTGTTATTTACTTTTTTTTTTTACTATTTACTATTTTAAAGAAATGTCCACCTATTACTATGTCTTTTAATGTTGTTAATGGAAATTTATGTTGTATTTTGCCAAAAACCTTTTCTGTATCTATTGAAGTAATCATGTAATTTTTATTGTTTGTTATTAATATGGTTGTTTATGTTTATAGTTTTTATAATATCGAACCAATCCTGATTCCCATTAGCAATCTAACTTGATAGCATAATCTTTCAAATATATTGCTATAAACTCTTTACTAATATTTTTGTGACAATATTCATTAGTGATATTGGTCTATAGTTTCATTTTTTTCTAATTTTTCTCTTCTTGCTTGAGATATAAAGACCATATTTGTATCATAGAAGGCATTTGGTTAGTTTCCACCCCCTCTCACACACTAGTAATGTGGGCAGATTATATTTGGCCTTGATCTCAATTTCTTGGGCTTCTGCTGTTGACTTTCATTTCCCTGGCATCTTTGCCCCTAGAGTACTTGGGGGCTCCCAGCCGCAATGGCCCCAGCAGGGCTTGAGTTCACCACCCCAGAGATCTTTCTAGGTCAGAAGAGGGCAGTTTTAAGGCCCTCTGGAGCATTTTAGGATAGAGTGCTATGGACTTCTCCCTCCTGGAGCATCCTGGTCAGAGTACTATCCACTCTTGGTCTTGTGCCAACAATTAGAGTAGTCAGACAACTGTGGGATTCAATCTTCTTTAAAACTTCCCCACTAGAGCTCTAGGGGTTCCTGCCCCCTGCGAGATGGTAGAGAATGCTGCAGGTTTCAGGTGCACTTGCATATCTCTGGTTAGAGCACTAGAGCTTTTGGCTTGTTTAGTTGTTCTTGAGCTAATTTCTCCCCTTTCCCAGTGTATCAAGACTTCTGGCTATCCTTTACTTCAGTCCTGGGGTGGATTAAGGAATTTCCAGTTTGTTTTCTCTTTGGATTTGTTAATCATTTTTCAATATGGTGTCCTTTTTGCATCTTTGTTAGAGTATATGTGGAAGAATTAGGCTCCTATATGACCTATTACATTGCTATCTTAACTACTAGCAGGTGATTAATAAAGGCTTATTCTTTTTAATTGAATCCTGGGTGGGAGGGGGGCAAGGATGCTATCATTATTTCAATTTATTGGGTAGTTAGCCAGGACTAAGGTTAAGCTACTTGCCCAACATTACACAATTAGCAAGTGGAAGAGCTAGAAATCCAATGCAGGTTTTCTGACACTAAATCTAGTGTATTTTCCAACATACTAGACCGCACAGAGCATCCGTTTTGCACTTATAAGCAATAAGAGAGGTTCTTTAACAAAACGTGGTTAACAAACAGTGATTTTAATGCAAGGAGACAAATTTGACCACAAAGTCTTCACTGAGATCCCATGAGATGGGACTCAGAATATGGCTCTACAAGGCAATGTTTTATTTGAAAGAAACAGGATAGATAAAGGGGGAATTATATATTAGGAGATGGTGCTTGTGTGAAGAAATCCACGAACCCAAGATGCAGGGGCAACATTGTGGTGGGTTTTTGGTTACGGTCCAGTGAATAGAAAAATAGAAATTATTGTGTTGTGGGAATCTACTTCAGACTGTTGCTGTTGTTCAGTTGTACCTGACTCTTCCTGATCCCGTTTTGAGGTTTTCTTGGCAAGGATACCAGAGTGGTTTGCTATTTCCTTCTCCAGTTCATTTTATAGATGAGGAAATGAGGCAAATAGGGTTATGTGACTTGCCTAGGGTCACACAGCTAGTAAGTGTCTGAGGCTGGATTTTAACTCAAGAAGATGAGTCTTCCTGATTCCACTTAGCAGCCCATTAGTTACAGACTATCATTACAGGAGTTATTAGACTAGGTTTCCAGGTAATGCTATGAACTTGAAATAAAGTCATAATATAATGGTGGACAAATTACCTAGATAAAATAATAACAATAACGGCTAGTATTTATGTAGTGCTTTAAGTGATTATTGTAGGTGAATGATATTAGGGAGAATGCACCAAATGGGCTTGAGGCCTGTAGCATTAGAAAAGATATCTCTAACCTGTCAATGATACCCTCTAGGACAGGGATGGGGAACCTGTGGCCTTGAGGCCTTCTAGGTCCTTGGGTGCAGCCTTTTGACTGAGTCCAAGTTTTACAGAACAAATCCTTTTATTAAGGGGATTTATTCTGTGAAGTTTGGACCTAGAGGGCCACACGTGGCCTTGAGGCCTCAGGTTCTCCACCATTGCTCTAGAATCACATATGGGAAGTACAGCTGATCTCCTTTCGGGAAACCAACCTGTTAGTGTGTGTATGGGTGGGGAGGCGTGAGGGTGGATGGGAGAGTAAATCTTGTAAAAAGTAAAAAAGTTTCAGCTGGAAATCAGATGGAAAGGCCCAGTGTTTCTTAGGGTACAGATGGTCTTACATCTTTTTAAATGTCATTTTCATTATAAAACAATAATAATAGTTAGCTTTTACATAATTTACATAGTGCTTTAAGATTTGTAAAATACTTTTTGGAACTCCCTTCAAAAAGCTATCAATAGGCTATAACTGGTAAAAATCTAACATGATAAAATTTAATAGTAACATATTCAAAATCCTAACCTTAAGTTGAAAAAAATTCCAATGAGGAAATCCTTCCTTCCTTTCTTCCTCCCTCCCTCCCTTTCTTTCTTTCTTTCTTTCTTTCTTTCTTTCTTTCTTTCTTTCTTTCTTTCTTTCTTTCTTTCTTTTTTTCTTTCTTCCTTTCCCTTCCTTCCTTCCTTTCTTCCTTCCTTCTTCCCTCCCTTTCTTTATCTCTTTCTTTCTCTCTCTTTCTCTCTCTTCCTTCCTTCCTTCCTTTCTTTCTTTCATACTTCTTTCCTCCCTTCCTTTCTTTCTCTTTCTTTCTTTCTCTTCCTTCCTCCCTCCCTCCCTTTCTTTCTCTCTTTCTCTCTCTCTTCCTTCCTTCCTGTTTTTCTTTCTTTCTTTTTTTCTTTCTTTCTTTCTTCAACTTATAATCTTAAAGACATATTTAGGGAAATTTTGACACTGAGAGTTTAGGTAATTTACTCAGAGTTACCTAACCATTTTGCATCAGAGGTAGACTTGGGTTCAGATCTTCCCAACTCAAAGGCTGACTTTATAGCTATTCTATCTTCCTTTGTTTACTTTAGTATAAAACCTCATAGTCATAAGCCATCTATAGGATATCCAGAACTAGTGGGGTGCTTGGACTGAGTTGGCCTTCCTGGATTCAGCTACCTACAGGGGTGACTTTATTTCCGTTTATATAGCCAAAGCAGGGACCAGGGATTGGTATTGAATTAGAGACCAAACATATCTTAAACTTTTTTGTATGGATAACCCTTAAGGAGTCATATATTATCCAATGAGCTTTGTAGCTAGTCTAAGGTGAGTACGGTTTTGTCTCCTTTAATTGAATTCTTACAACTTGATTAGCTTACTATCCCTTAGAGGTGGTGAGTTTCCATTTAGTGATAATCTTCAAGCAGAGCCTAAAGCTTCACTTTTTGGTCATGGTATGGATAGAATTATTGTTCACATTACAGGTTTGACCAGATAGATGGTCTTTCAACTCTGAGATTCTGGAATTCTATAACTCCAAATCCTGTTCTCATTTTAGAAAACTAAAGGAATATCTGTGCAGCTAGGTGGTGCAGTTGATAGAGTACCAGGCCTGGAGCCAGGAAGATTCATTTTCCTGAGTTCAAATCTCATCTCAGACACTTATTATCTGTGTGACTCTGCGCAAATCACTTAACCCTGTTTGCCTCATTTCCTCATCTGTAAAATAGCTGGAGAAGAAAATGGCCAACCACTCCTGTATTTTTTCCAAAAAAACCCTGAATGGGGCCATGAAGAGTCAGACATGACTAAACAAAAATGAAAGGAATGCCTGTGTTACCTCCAGGAAGCAGTTCAACACTTTTGTCCTGGCTCACTAAGTGAAAAACATTAATAGCAAAAACACAAGCCCAACCTATGCCATTCCATCTTTTAACACTCAATGATAAATACACACACACACGCACATATTTATACATATGTACACACATACATATTTGTACATACATACATACATACATATATATGTGTGTGTATGTGTGTATATATATATATATGTATATGTATATATTGATGACTTGGGCCTCTGACTACAAATCATGCATATTAACATTAGCTCTTCAATGCCTTCCCTTCTCCCCCTTCTATTGATTTCAATTCCTCCTGCCTCCAATGATTATTAGACCGCAGGAGCCTGTTTTGCAGGGCTGAATAGTGTTTGGTAGCTTCTCTTAAGTGTTGTATATCTGGCATGGTATATGGCCAGTGCTTCATCCCTAATTCAGTCTTCCTGTGTATAAATATGTGGGAGAAGAGTACTATGCAATTCCATCAAGAAATGCTTCATATGTTATCTACTGCAGCAATGATCTATCTTGTTTTAACAGTCAATGTAGCTCCTTCTGGGGCTGAGTAAACAAGCAGTAGTGATTAGTATCAACTGTGAAGCTTTCTTAAACGAATGGACCAATTAAATCCATAGGTTATCGACTACCTATAGACAATGGCCTCAGAAAAGATGGACTAAAGAGATTTCTTCCTTTGTTGACTAATGGAGGCATAAGCTTCATCAAAAAATGATTAAGGGACTGGGAATAACAAATGCCTAGTGAATTTCATCTTCATTGATTTAGTGCCAACACTCTTGTTTTAGAGGAAATCTTTCATTTTACCCAGAGCTGTTTTAGGAGTTAACATATTCAGGCTTTTATCTTCTGATACTTGAAAAAAAGCAAAGAAAAAAGTTTCGAACATCTTTTACTGCTTTATTGACTAGGTCACTTAAAAATGTGATAAGAAATGTTGATTGTAATGTTCTTTTGCATAGGCTTCTCTGTCTAGCTGTATTTTCCAGAAAGCCTTGGGGACCTATAAAGTGAGAGAAGACTCAGAAAAAAAATGACTTTTGGATATTAGTTCCAGCCCCCAATAGCAGAGTAAATTGTGTAGGATGAATATCTGTATTATTCCAAAGCATTTGTGACCTTTCTTGAAAAAATTTTTCTGAGGCAGTGTTTGTACATAAGATCACAAAAATACCATGCTAGCTCAAACCAATAGGCCATCCAACTCCATATTCAGGCTGCTATCATTCCTAATGGATCTTTCATGGCAGAGTATGACTGCCTCCATGGCATCCATTTTAAATTACTGGATGATAGATTTACAGGGGGCTAATTTAAATCTTTCTTAGAACTTTTTATTAGAGCCCATTGCTGCATTGTAGTCAGGGGCCTGAGTGGTGGGAAGGTCCCTACTCCTTTCCCCATTATCTTTGTAGTCATGAAGAAGAGAAGATTGCTCTGGATACATGGGAGTAGTGAAGAAATTTTTGCCCCCAAACCAAGGAGGGCTGCTCCCTTAACCTTTTGTTCAAGGAATTAGTAGGAAAAAGAAAAATTTATTTCAGTAACTGAGGAGTATTTTTTTGTACTTCCTATGGTGTAACATCCAGGGAAGAATGTTTCCTATCACAGGACTGAGAAGTCATGAACATTGGATGCAGAAAAATGTGATGACTTGCATAGAGTTGGTCCAAGAGCAGCCACATGGAGAAAGAAGCATTGCAGACTGCGCGAATGGGCTTGAGCAGAGGAAACCAGTGATCTCAAGTTCAGATTCAGGCCTTCCCAGAAGAAGTTTCAACCCTGAGGCCCTCTATCAGTATATTCTAGTTACATGAAGACTCTATGCCTGTGATTTTACTATCAGAGCCACTAGTTAGAAGAAGCTTATTTTTCAAACTAATCTGCTTGGAGGTGGGAGGCAGATGGCAGGTGTCAGGTGAGAGACAGAATGAAGAATCAAAGAATACATTATACTCTTTCAAGAATATGGCTGATAATAGTTTTAATACTTTAATATTGATTTCTTTACTATTAAATGCTTATTGCATCACTACTGTTTTCTGCCACTGATTGTTAGCATGGTGAATTACTGAAAGTATAGGCTTGGGTTAACTTCAGATATATTAAAGTTTTGACTGGACGGGACCATATGGGCCAAGACAAATGAATTCCCATGAAAAGTCTTACAGAATGAATATAAGGTCAAGCACTAGGACAGCGGGATGGTGGGGCTAAAGGCTACAGTTTGTTCAGTCTGTTTTGAGGCTAATCAATCTTATATCTGTATTGTTTACTTATAAATTAATACTTAAATAGTTTCACTGCCTTCACCTTTCAAGAGGTGCCCCCTAATTGCAATGTATTGGACTTTGACAAACAGGAGCATAGTCAGAATGTCTGTACTTTGATTACATTTCCTCTTAGACTTTATCTTTGCAGGCCTCAAATAATAACTAATCGTTAGTATACCACTTTAAATGTATAATCTCACTTGAGCCTCACAATAATCTCATGGGAGTATGACAAGTGCTTATCTTCATTTATGAATTTAGTTTCAGAGAGGTCAAGTGATTTACCCATGGTCACACAGTTCTTAAGGTGGAATTCAAAGCTAGGTCTTTCCGGACTCCAAGTTCAGTACTCTTTCCAGTAAACCCTAGCACTTCTTTGTCCAATATAATTAGTAGCACTTCCATCTCTGTATTTTTTCAGTAGCATGACAAATGTTAGACCAGCTTTTAACTTTGAATCTATTTAGTTTTTTTCACAATTAAATGTGTTTCCTGTAAGCAGCATCTTGATTGATTTTGCTTTTAAATACATTCTATGACTCTTTTCTATTTTGTTGGGAATTCAGATCATTTGTATTGATTTTTGAAATTGTTGGTTTGTCTTCATTAATTGTTCATTCATAGCAATTCTTACCTGTATTATTAATCTAGATTTGATAGAGATATTACAATCAGATGCATTTATCTATTAACCATGTGTTGTTGTTGTTCAGTCGTCTCAGTCATGTTCCACTCTTTGTGACCCTATTTGAAGTTTTCTTGGCAAAGAAACCAGAATGATTTTGCTATTTTCTTCTCCAGCTCATTTTACAGATACTTCATCTTTTTGCAGCAGCTAGTTGCTGTATCAGTAATTAAGGTTGGATTTTAGCACTTGAAGAGTTTGGCCTTTGTTTCTTTGATTAAATTAGGAGTCTTTGATGACTTCCTTACCTCAAGGGAAAGCCTAGTTTACATGGGTTTGAGTCACATATTTGTGAAGTCAGAAGCTTTAGGCCACATGACCTGAACAAGATATATAAACCCAGAGGTTGGCATTCTCCCTTGGGGCTCTTAGTCACTGGAAGAGTGGTGTGTGACTCTGGGAAAACCATTGTTAAGAGCTCCCCAGCTTATAAACCCAGATGCTGATGCTTTCCTGGTAACCATGAATTGTGATTTGGTCTGTTTATATTGTGTATGTTTGTAATTTGTTTGTATTTGCTCTGAAGTTCAGGTTGCTGGCTTTTCCTCCTGAACCAAGTGAATGATATTTGTATGTTGGATTGAAATAAGATTATTAACCCCTTAATGTTACTTTCCTTAGTAAAGCAGATCAAAGAACGTGTGCTGGCAGCGTTCTTGTTGTTGGACTTGTGTCGGTCTTTCATCCTCACAACAGCTGCTAGCTGAATTGTTGTAAAAGTTACCCCATAGCTATGTAGGTTACTTTAATTTTGACTTTTCTTTTGTAAAAGCATAGAAAATTTACTTTGATATAATTCTGTCTTGCTCCCCTTCTTCCTCCTCCTCCCTTTTGTTTCTCTAAAATGTCCTTCTAGATGGTTTCGGGGTGGAGCCAAGATGGCGGCTGGTAAGCAGGGAATAGTGTGAGCTCTGTACGGAGACCCTCCAAAAACTTATGAAAAATGGCTCTGAACCAATTCTAGAACGGCAGAACCCACAAAACAGCAGAGGGAAGCAGGGCTCCAGCCCAGGACAGCCTGGATGGTCTCTGGGTGAGGTCTATTCCACATGGAGCTGGGAGCTGGGAGCTGGGAACGGAGTGGAGCAGAGCCCAGCCTGAGCGGCGTGGAGCATCCAGACCAGAAGCCGGGCGGAGGGGGCCCTAGCACCCTGATTCAGTGAGCTGCGGCAGTTACGAGACTTCTCAACCCACAAACACCAAAGACTGCGGAGAAGGTTAGTGGGAAAAGCTGCGGGAGTGGAAGGAGTTCGCGGTTCGGCTTCCAGCCCCGGGGGCAGCGGAGGTGGGGCAGCTACAGCTGTTGTTACTTCTGGCTCCAGGCCCACCTGGTGGGAGGAATTAAGTGGCGGATCAGAGCAGGGGTGCACAGCCTGCCGAAGATCTAAGCCCAGTTCGGGTTGGGGGTTCTTGGGGAAGGAGCAGTGCTGGTGTGGCAGAGCTGCCATCTCCCCCCCAAACGTGGAACATAGAACTCTGTAATCTACAAGCAGTC
This sequence comes from Trichosurus vulpecula, assembly GCF_011100635.1. NCBI lineage: Eukaryota > Metazoa > Chordata > Mammalia > Diprotodontia > Phalangeridae > Trichosurus > Trichosurus vulpecula. Next base: position 429,715,632 of record NC_050573.1, on the reverse strand, counting down.
ATACCCCACTGAAAAACTCAAGGGTCAAGTTAGTTGGCTGGGAATATGGCCAGGCAGCGAAAACGCACCGAGATTCAGTCTCAGACTTTGCATTCTTTATTTGCTGACAAAGAAGACCAAAACATACAGACAGAAGAAATTAATAAAGTCAAAGAGCCTACAACAGAAACCTCCAAGAAAAACAAGAACTGGTCCCAGGCCATGGAAGAGCTCAAAAAGGAGTTGGAAAAGCAAGTTAGAGAAGTAGAGGAAAAATTGGGAAGAGAAATGAGAAGGATGCGAGAAAACCATGAAAAACAAGTCAATGACTTGCTAAAGGAGACCCAAAAAAATACTGAAAAATACACTGAAGAAAACAACACCTTAAAAAACAGACTAACTCAAATGTCAAAAGAGCTCCAAAAAGCCAATGAGGAGAAGAATGCCTTGAAAGGCAGAATTAGCCAAATGGAAAAGGAGGTCCAAAAGACCACTGAAGAAAATACTACTTTAAAAATGAGATTGGAGCAAGTGGAAGCTAGTGACTTTATGAGAAATCAGGATATTATAAAACAGAACCAAAGGAATAAAAAAATGGAAGACAATGTGAAATATCTCCTTGGAAAAACCACTGACCTGGAAAATAGATCCAGGAGAGATAATTTAAAAATTATTGGACTACCTGAAAGCCATGATCAAAAAAAGAGCCTAGATACCATCTTTCAAGACATTATCAAGGAGAACTTCCCTGATATTCTAGAGCCACAGGGCAAAATAGAAATTGAAAGAAGCCATCGATCACCTCCTCAAATAGATCCCAAAAAGAAATCTCCTAGGAATATTGTCATCAAATTCCAGAGCTCCCAGATCAAGGAGAAAATACTGCAAGCAGCCAGAAAGAAACAATTTGAGTATTGTGGAAACCCAATCAGAATAACCCAAAATCTGACAGCTTCTACATTAAGAGATTGAAGGGCTTGGAATGCGATATTCCGGAGGTCAATGGAGCTAGGATTAAAACCTAGAAGCACCTACCCAGCAAAACTGAGTATCATGTTCCAAGGCAAAATATGGATTTTCAATAAAATAGAGGACTTTCAAGATTTCTCAGTGAAAAGACCAGAACTGAATAGAAAATTTGACTTTCAAACACAAGAATCAAGAGAAGCATGAAAAGGTAATCAAGTAACGGAAATTGCAAGGGACTTACTAAAGTTGAACTGTTTTGTTTACATTCCTACATGGAAAGATGATGAGTATGATTCGTGAGACCTCAGTATTAGGTTAGTTGAAGGGAATATGCATATATATGTGTTTATGTATATATATAAGTGAATGTGTATGTATGTACATATCTATGTGTATATGTATGCATGTGTATGTATGTATATATATGTGTGTGTGTTTTTATATATATATATATATATATATGTAAAAGAGAGAGAGCAGACACAGGGTGAGTTGAAGATGAAGGGAAGATATCTAAAAGAAATAAAATGAAATTAAGGGATGAGAGAGCAACATACTGAGAGGGGGAGATAGGGAGAAATAGAATTGGTTGGATTATCTCGCATAAAGGGGTAAGAGGAAGCAGTTCTGTGGGAGGAGGGGAGAGGGCAGGTGAGGGGGGAATGAGTGAACCTAGCTCTCATCAGATTTGGCCTGAGGAGGGAATACCATACATACTCAGTTCGGTATCTTACCCCACAGGAAAGAAGAGGGAGGAAGATAATAAAAAATAAAAGGGGGGGATGATGGATGGGAGGGCAGATGGGGGTGGAGGTAATCAAAACAAACACTTTGGAAAGGGGACAGGGTCAAGGGAGAAAATTCAATAAAGCGGGATGGGTTGGGAAGGAGCAAAATGTAGTTAGCCTTTCACAACATGAGTATTGTGGAAGGGTTATACATAATGATACATGCGTGGCCTAGGTTGAAGTACTCGACTTCTTAGGGAGGGTGGGTGGGAAGGGAAGAGGGGAGAGAATTTGGAACTCATAGTTTTAAAAACAGATGTTCAAAAACAAAATTAAAAAGTTTTTGCATGCAACTAAAAAATAAGATACACAGGCAATGGGGCGTAGAAATTTATCTTGCCCTACAAGAAAGGAAGGGAAAAGGGGATGAGAGGTGAGGGGGGTGATAGAGGGGAGGTCTGACCGGGGAACAGGGCAACCAGAATATATGCCATCTTGGAGTGGGGGGAGGGTAGAAATGGGGAGAAAATTTGTAATTCAAACTGTTGTGAAAATCAATGCTGAAAACCAAATATGTTAAATAAATAAATTTAAATTAAAAAAATAAATAAACAAAATGTCCTTCTAAAACCAATGATTTAGGCAATACATAAAGTTCTGAAATGATTACTTTTTAAAGCAACTGTCTTACCTAGATTGCTTTACTTCTCTTGTTAACTGGGGAGCACGCTGATTGTTTAAAAATATCCTTGAAGAAGACATGACTCTAAATTTGGAAAGTATGTTTGCTTCTCAAATATCCATCTCTCCCCTTTATTGATTATATCTATGTGTCTTAATTTTGTTAATGTAGTGTTCTAATTTTTGTGATCCTCTGTTGTCCTCCTTTAAAAATCTACTATAATTCTAATTATTTTTCATTAAAAAAGTGATTTCTTCACTTCTACTGGAAGTGTGTAGTATGTTGTCATTATCTTAGTCTTAGAGCTTAACTATGATATGTCTATATGTCTTGGATACCAAACTTTTATTTGAGGGTATCTTTGAAACAAAGACTTTTCCCCAATCATTTCCATTCTTATGCTAGAGACATTAATTTTGTTTGTGCAAAAAATTAGCAATTTCGTATTTTTTCTTTCATATTTTGTATCCAATCCAATCAAATGAATATTTATTAAGTGACTACTATGTTCCAAGCACTGTGCTAATGGGGGTAAAATTAATTAAAAGAAAGACAATCCATCAAGGATATTGGAAACAGTGACTCAGAGATGGATGCAATGTAGTGTACAAGCAGAGTTACTCATTACAAAATACAGAGTACCCTAGTCACAGCAGTCCTGAACACGGAGTGAGAAGAATTTTGTATTAAAAGAGGCAACATGGGATAATGAAAAGAGAAAATTACTTGGTACCTATAGAATTGGATTCTAGTCCTGTTTCTCACACGTTATGTATATGATCACTGTCTGGTCCCTTAATTTCTCTGAACCTCAATGTTCTCATCTTTGAAATGGGGATAATATTTTCCATACCAATGTCACAGTGCTGTTGTCAAGAAAACACCTTGTAAATGTTAAAGTACCACATAAATGTGAGTAATAATTGTTCTAGCTCAATCTCTTCAGTGTAGTATGACATAATAGAAAAAGCACTAGACAAAGTCAGAAATCACATATAATATTTGAACATTGCGCATTACATTTTTCATGTCAAGCTTCATGTGTTGCAATGAAAGCTCAAGGGCTCTGGTGGACACTAATTCAAAGAATTATCAAACCTTACTCAGGTTGCACAAATGCCTTGCTTTGGCTCCAGAAGATATGATGCCTCAGGTCCTTTCTAGCTCTGTGAAGGAAGTACCAATGGATTTTTTTCAGATAGAGGAAAATTAAAATGAGATATTCTCTTCTAAGAGTACCCCCTGTTGTTCAAAGGGTAAATTATATGTTTATAAGAGTGAAACTTTGCACCTGTGGTAATATACATAGAGTGTTACCAGCACTGCGAAATTTGTTATTTGTTTACTGATGGTTATGTTTTATGCTGTTTTGCTTCTTTTTTTTCACCTTATTGAACATGTACTTTTTCTGCCTGGAATTCCTTGCTAAGAATTATAATAATCCAAGTCTTTGGGCAAGCTCAACATTAATCTTGGAGATGCTGAGCTAATCGCGTAGTTTGCACTTAGTATGAATCACAAATTCAAGACCCCAGTTTGTTTTACCCTGTTTGGTAAATATTCATGTGCCTCACCAAGTATTCACCCTCGTGATGGCAGTTTCCCTGCATGCAAAGTGGATAGAAACAAATTTGGCTTCCAGCTTGGATTTATTTTAGGCCCAGCAGTCAGAGACTCCTGAGGTGACTGTTTCCATAATACCCAGAGGAGCTGGTGTTGCCAATCTCCTCAGTTTCTAGGGAACATCCTTCTTTGCTGGGTGAAGGAAAATAATTTTCAGATTCCCAAAGGCAACCCTGCTGCTATAAAAGATATTTCCTGGGTTTCAGTTGTTAGGTCATCTTGTTTTTCCTTTCCCTCCTTCCTATGAGCCATTTTCCCATTTTCTTCCTTAATGAAAGTAAGGAATGGTGTTAACCCTGTGCTGCCTCCTGTGATCGACTAAAAAAGATTAATTTTTCAGATTTATCATTTCCTTGGTTTTCCTAATACTACTACAAAATCCAAATTTCTTGACAGGAAGAGCCCCTCATAGTCATTTTTTCTTCCCCTTGTTTGCTAAACTGTGCAAAATTGGTGGCTTGCTGATTCAGCTTTTAAAGATGCCAACATCTTGGCAAAGATTGGAAAACAGAAGGACTATCCATAAACTGGAGAATGGCTGAACAAGTTGTATTATATGATTTTGATGGATTGTTGTGCTATAAGAAATGATGAATAGGATGGTTTTGGAAAAACCTGGGAAGTTTTACATGAATTTATCCAAAGCAAAGTGAGCAGAACCAGGAGAACACTGTAAACAGTTAAAGCAATATTGTAATTAAAGACTTAGCTACTCTAATGAAGTAAATGGTCAAAGACCCTTCCAAAGCACCCATGATGAAAAATGTTATCTATCCAGAGAGAGAACTGATGGACTCTTGAGGGTCAATTGAAGCATACTTTTTAAACTATTTTCTTTGTTTTTCTTTTCTGTCTGTGTTTTCTTTTGCAACACAACTAACATGGAAAGATGTTTTTCGTGACTTCACATGTATACTTGATATCACATTGCTTGTCTTCTGAAGGGATGAAGGGGCAAGAGGGAGGAGAGAATTTGGAACTCAAAATTTAAAAAAGAACATTAAAAAATTTTAAATGCAATTGTGAAATATTAAAAAATAAATAAAATATATTGAATTCAAGAAAAAAATGTCATAATCTTTTTTGAGAATCTTCTGTAGTGTCTCTCAGTCCCAATGAAGTCACTGCTTATAGTTAACTTAATCATACCCTCATTTTTTCTAGTTCAGAGCAAAGCATATAACAGATACTTAGTATTGCTGAATTTAATCAGTTCTGTGTCAAGAAGAAAGGAACAGTTGGTCACCACTATCCTACTTGACATAGCCTAGCATTCATATACTTGGAAACCTCCAAAATAATCATTTTTCTTGAATTTCTGAGGGGTCTGTGTTAAGGGTACCTTGCATAGTGTGGTTTGAGAGCTGACAATTGAAATTTTTCTTGGCTGTGTGGCATTGGACACTTCATCTCTCTGAGCCTCAGTTTCTTTATCTATAAAATGAAATGGTTGATGTAGAGGGTCACTAAGGTCCCTTCCATCTATACCATCTGGTGATTCTAGAATTCACAGATGATAAACCTTTTCAACAGGTTCTGAACATCTCCAAGCTAGATGTGGACTCTGACGGCCAGCATCATCCCACCTGGAGATAAAAGCTAGAACCGTGCTCTTCTACAACCCTTTGGCCCACTATCCCCTCCCCAAAAGGCCCTGGTCAGGGACATGGCTGCTTCCACTGCTTTTATGACCAAGCAGTCACCAAATATAATCTTTCTAGTAAAACAGTAGTCCACTGGACTTTATCATTTGCTTTGTTGCTACATCTTAAGAAACACCGGACTTTTCCATCCACCCTTCAACTGAACCCTATGTGTTCTGTCCCCTAATTAAAGTGTGAGCTCTTTGGCAATAGTGACTGTTTTGCCTTTAAATTGTATCACAAGTGCTTAGTTCAGTGCTTGAAAGTGCTTGAATATGCTGTTCCATTTTTCAGAATATAATGTAATTCTATTTCATCTAACTGTTCTTTGTAGGCAGGCCTAATCTTCCTATTTCTTAATGTTTCTCACTTTCTCCACTGGACTCAATCCTTGGTAAAGTAGACTAGATCTAACTAGCTCCTGTTTCCACAGATCTTTAGCTTTCTCTTCATAACATCCATGGCCTAAGTGAATAGAAGAGTATCAGGTTAGCTACAGTAAAGTGTAGCTTTTGAGTGAAGGCATCTTAGGGAAGAATACAGCTTAAAGCCATACCCCTTCTATTATGTAGCCCCAAATAAACCAACTAACACAAGCTATGAGACCTGGGGCACTCACATTGTGTTTTACAATAATATGGGCATTTCTCCCGTTTTCACTCTGATCATACCTCATCTTTTCCTTTCCATTCAGTACAGTGTTCTCCAGGGGACATTAATTGTCTGTGCTGTTTTCCCTTCCCATTTACTCCTGGCTTTATGTTTGTCTTCTTCAATTGTTGGATGCTGAGGATAGGGACTTGGTAAGAAGAAAGAGAGAGAGAGAGAGCGAGAGAGAGAGCAGGAAAGAGAGAGAGAGAGAGAGAGAGAGAGAGAGGAGAAAGGGGAAAAGGGAGAGAGAGAGAGGGAGAGAGAGAGAGAGAGGGAAAGGGATGGAGGGAGGGAGGGAGAGAGGGAGAGCAAGAGACAGAGAGATCAAAGAAAGAGAACTTTTAGTCAATTTAATATTTTAGTTTATTTAACAGTTTAATAAATGTATTTAAACTATATTTAACATTTTAATATATTTTGGCATGGATACTTTTTTTGCAAGTAATATTGTAACAATTCCTGACATTTTAGAAGTGCTTTAATGTTTATAAAGACTTTATGCACATTACTTCATTTGAATCTCTTAACAGCCCTTTGAGATAGTTACTGTAAGCATAATTATCCACATTTTGCTAATGAGGAAACTGAGGCTGAGATGGATTAAATAATATCCATTGTTAGTTAAATATTAAGTATGAGCTCAAATGCCTCCTTCTACATGAAGCTTTTCCTGAGTCCTCCAACTTATAGTGCCATCCTGCCAAAATTACATTGCATTTACTTTGAATATACAGTATGACATAATGGATAGATAGAAAGCTGGCCAACCCAGGAACACCTAGGTTCAAGGTGTGCCTCTCACATATATTTTCTGTATGATCCTTGGTTAAGTCACTTAAGTTCTTGGGGCTTTAGGTAACTCTAATACTATAAGTTGGAGAGAAGGTACAGAGGTAGAGGATGCTTTGGTAGAGGATGTGTCCTCACCTGACAGTTTCCCTTTAATTAGTTAAATACAGGTTCCATCCATATATACTCATTTATGAACATATCAAAATTCTTGATAGAATGTAAGCTCCTTAAGGTAGAGATTGTCTCATTTTGGTTTTGTATTCTCATCACCTCATATAGTTCTTGTCACGTGGTATGCACTTAATAAGCACTTGATCGATTGAAGAAAACAATATTTGAGACTTGGTCTTTCTGACTACAAGCTCAGAATTTTATTCACTATATTATGCTACCTGTTTATAAGGAAGATCAGTAACACTTTAATTTATAATGAATGCAAGAAGAAAAAGTCCAAAATTAACAAAATAATTGAAGCTTAATTAGAATTTGACCACCTGTTCCTTTCTATGTCATTTTGCTTGTATTAGTTGTATCTGCTTTCAAAATGTAAAATGTAATCACTTCCAAACTTCATCTTTAGCTTTGTGCATAAGCTTGACTTATTTTTTTTTTCTGTCTACTAAAGCCAGCATTAGGCAATACAGTGAGTAGATGAAGGTTACCAATGACTCTCTATCCCTATTTCTGGCACGCCTTACCTCTAGGTCTGAGCCATCTTAGGACACTCCATTCAGGCCTGCCCTTTCTGGTCAGAATTCCATCCTTTAGACATTTCCTGACCCCTCCATTGTATCCCCCAATTCATGCAGATTCCTGTCATGAGGTGACAGAGAGGTATTGTGAAAAATGAATCTGTTCTGATGGGTGAATGGTGCTAATAGGTTATTATTATATGAAAGGGAGAGAGAGAGAGAGAGAGAGAGAGAGAGAGAGAGAGAGAGCGAGAGAGAGAGAGAGAGAGAGAATGCATATTTCAAGAGGAATATAAGCATCTTGAGGGTAGTGACTGCTTCTGTTTTTTTTTGTCTTTGTATTCCCAACACTTAGAGCAATGCCTTGCATTTATTAAGCATTTAATAAATGTTTGTTGAATTGAATTTTAACAAAAAGCTTTCAGGGATAGGCATTATGGGAAGGCAATGACCTGTGCATACACCTTTGTCCTAGGAAGGATTTCTACTATTATGAACTCAGAATGCTAGTTGAAGTGTATAATAGTAGAAATCCTTCCTAGGAGAGATTTGAGGAGTTAAGGTAGCCTGTAAGATAATACCACGCTCTTTACCTGCAGTGCAACCCTCATTTTATGAACTTTATATACTTGCAAGTTATAGTTAATTCAGTACTTAAAAGAGATCAGGTTTAATTGGCACCCCTTGCATCAATGTAGCTCGCAGCCCCTTTGCAACTTATCAGACAGTCTTCAGGAGCAAAATTCATCACCCTGTTGCCAAATTGGTGATAACTCTCACCAAACCTACATGGACTGGCCTTACCCTCAGTCAGTAGACATACAGGCCATCATAAGATCCATACTAAAAGCATTCCAGATTTTGCCAGGGCCTGCACTTCACTAATACAACCTTAAACAAATTTACGGTTATGAATGCAATTATTTATTTTTGCCGCTGATAGAAAATATTTTGTGCACAGATGAAGGTGTCCTAAAGTACCACCCTCTGTAAAATGTTTGAAGCTGATTTCTCAGTGCTGCTATGTGCTCAGACTCATCCTCCTGCTGTGTTTAATGATGTTTATGTATGCATAGTTAACACTATAGTAATTTATGCTATATATAGAAATGTGTCTAGGAAGTGGCAACTTTTTCTCACTTCCAGGTAATAGGTTTGTTTGTTTTTCATTTGTTGGGCTGTATCATGGATTTTTCCCCCTAATTTGCTCAGTATTTTGTTGCCTCAGATTTGTTAAACAGCATCATAGTCTATTTAAGGCAACTGTATCTAGTCAGCACCTTGGACAGCAAAAATTCAAGGACCCACCCCATCAGAACTGGTAGTTTTTGAGGAAAAGAGCTATTGATTCTCCTGCTTCATTCTTTTCATTGGCAGGCCATAGGATTATCAGTTTAGAGCTATAAGGAATCTTAGATATAATCCAAGTCTCTCCTTTTGCAGATGAAGAAATTGGTCAAAAGAGAATGAAGTGACTTGCCCCAAGTCACTTAAGTTATAAGTAGCACAGCCAGTATTTGAAACTAGGTCTTCTGAATCCAAATTCATCCCCCTACTACATTTCTAGCTATATTTGAGGAAATGTAATCTGTGAACTCTCTACCTTACTCTAGTCTGGTCTTCTCTAACAAGGCCTAGGTAATCAAAGGTGTGCTATGCTATTTTATCAGTGTGATGGGCATGTCCTGCATGGATGATGAATATTTTTATTTAATCTTTTTTAAATGTGAGAAAATGTAACTGAACATAATTCTAGGATCATAGAATGTTATGGTCACAGGGAAATTAAATAACTTGTTCACAGTCACACAGTTAGTTATATAGCTGGGATTAGAACCCAGTCAAGGCTGAAGTATTATTAATATATGCATTGGGAGAATTCTTGATTCAGTGCCTTTAATTATTGCTAATTATCCTTTATTGATGACCCTCAAATTCTTTTTTTTTGCACTGAATGTGGTGACTTTATCGATGGTGCACAATACAGGACTCTAGGCTTCTCCCCCCTGCTACAGGGGTGCTTTGGGACAAGGATTTGAATGGGATATGGGATCCCCAATATAGGAATGAAGGTTAGGAACATAGGCTCCCTAGTGGTGGATCTCCTTTTTTGGCTGGGGATGAAGGTCCATGGCTTTTCATTTTATTTCTTGGAGGCTGTGTAGACCATGAGGTCTACTACATGGTTGCTATAACCATACTCATTGTCATACCAGGAAATGAGCTTCACAAAATGGTCCTTGAGGGCAGTAGCAGCACCAGCATCAAAGATAGAGGAGTGGGTGTTGCTGTTAAAGTCACAGGATACAACCTGTTCCTCTGTGTAGACCAAGATGCCTGTCAAGGGTCTCCTCTGATGCTTGCTTCACCACTTTTTTGTTATCATTATATTTGGCAGGTTTCTCCAGGTGGCAGGTCAGATCCACAACAGATACATTGGGAGTAGGAACATGGAAGGCCATGCCTGTGAGCTTCCCATTAAGCTCAGGTATGACCTTGCCTATAACCTTAGCAGCACCAGTGGAAGCAGGGATGATGTTTTGGGTAGCACTACACCCATCATGCCACAGCTTACCAGAGGGGTCATCTATTGTTTCTGGGTAGCAGTAATGGCATGGATTGTAGTCATGAGTCCTTCCACAATGTAAAAGTTGTCAAGAATGAACTTGGCCAAGGGGGCCAAGCAGTTGGTAGTGCAGGAGGAATTACTGACAATCTTAAGGGAATCATCACGTTTCTCGTGGTTCATTCCCATCACAAAAATCGGGGCATCAACAGAAGGGGCAGAGATGATGACCTGCTTTGTTCCAGCATCTCTCTATTTAATAATCTTCCACTCCTGGAAGGTGGTAATGGCTTTTCCATTGATCACAAGCTTCCCATTCTTAGCCTTGACTGTGCCCTTGAACTAGCCATGGGTGGAATCATATTGAAACCTATAAACCATGTACCTGAGGTCAATGAAGGGGTCATTGATGGCCACAATGTCTACTCTATCTGAAGTGAATGCAGCCCTGGTCACCAGGCACCAAAAATGGCCAATCCGTGGACTCCAACCTTCACCATCTTGTTTCAGGGATGTGGCTGAAGCAGCAGATCCTGGCACTGAGCTTGGGAGGAAAGCCAAAAGCCAATCTTCAAATTCTTGAAAGGGAAACACAGCCCTTATACTTTTAAAAATATTAAACAAGCATTTATTAAGCACTTAGTACGTACCAAGTACTGTGGGAGTGCCTTACAAAAATTCCCTTGTTTGATTCTCATGACAACCTTGGGAGGTAAGTGCTATTATTATCTTCGGTTTATGGTTGAGAAAACTGAGACAAAAAGAGGTAGGGTGTGTCTGTTATATCACTTTCCTCCAAGACCCTAAAGTGTATTATCATCTCTCCTGTTTCAAAGTGCATGTCCACCATCAAATTTCTCATGAAGTTCCTTGCTCCAGTGTGAGAAACACCTTTTGATTTTATGGAATCATGAAATCTCAACTAGTTCAACTCAGAGATAAACAAGAATCCCCTCTACAACCTTGACAACAAATGATTCAAACTCTGTCTTTGGTCACTTCCCGTGACAAGGATTCCTCTAGTTCTGGAGTTCTTTGCACTTTGGTTGGTTCCAATTGCTGGAAAGTTTTCCTTTGTGTGGAACATAAATTGTTTTGCTATGACATTCATTCATTTCTCCAGGTTTTGTTTTTCTAAGGCCAAGCAGTGCACGTCTAATCCCTGTTACACATTGTAACCATTCAAGTATTTGAAAAGAGCTGTTACGCAACTTTTAAATTTCCTTTTCCAGAATAAATGCCGTATGTTTGAGTCTTGTATGATATGATCACCAGTTTTATCATCTTAGTGCTCCTTCTCATGATTTGTTCTAGTTTGTCTATGTCATTTCTAAAATATACCATCAAGACTGAGCAAAATACTCCAGATGTGATCTTATCTCCCTTGTACTGTTATCTGTTTTGGTTATCATACCACACTGTTGATGCATATTGAATTTGTGATCCACCAGAAGTTCCTTATCAATTTTGTTAGCATCAGTCATTTGTTATCAAGATTGTAGAGGGGATTCCTGTTTATCTCTGAGTTGAACTAGTTGACCTCTCAGGCCACCTCCAGCTCTGAGATTTCATGATCCCATAAAATCAAAAGGTGTTTCTCAAACTGGAGCCAGGAACTTCATGAGAAATTTGACAGGGATCATGCACTTTGAAACAGGAGTAGATGACAATACCCTTATGGTCTTCGAGGAAAGTGGTACACTAGACTGATCCTACCCTCGAAAGATGATGGTGCTTAACAACTAGACTAGCAAACAAATAGGTGCTCTACACACAATAGACATTGAATAAATGTTTGATAGTTTGGTTAAGCCTAGATTCCAGCCCAGAAAAATGAAATATTATAAAGAGCTGAGCTTCACCAAAAGGGTAAACCCAGACTTAATAAGCACCTGCTCCAATACTGATATTGGAGGAATAATAGAGGCAGGAACACCCATTTTTCCTTATGTGAAACAGAAACCTGTCTTTCTACAATTTCCATTCATTGTTCCTAGTTCTGGCCCTCTAACGCCAAGCAGAACAAATCTAAGCTTCTTACACGGAATGACCCTTTAAATAGGGCTATCATAATAACAGCTGTTGTGTATAGAAAGCTTCATAGTTGACAAAAGACTTTATATAAGCTTCCCTTTGATCTCCATGACAACTCTATGAAGTAGTCTGAGTTTCCCCTTTTTACAGCTGAGGAAATCAGAATGCTGAGAGGTTAAGGAGTAGAAAGACATCAAGTAAGGTAGTACACAATAAGTGGCAGAACAGCATTTCTATCACATGTCATTGGTGGTTCTGTGCCCAACTTCAGAGCCCCATGGATCAACTCTGCAGATTAAAGTCGTTCAACCACAGAGTAGATTAAAGTAGGTCTCTTACCTCCCTCGTACTGTTGGCTGTTTTTATTATCATACCATACTGTTGATGGATATTGAATTTGTGACCCACCAGAAGTTCCCTATCACTTTTGTTAACAACACTGTGTGTGTGTCTAGTCATGCTTCTCCCATTATGTACTTGTGCATCTGATTTTTAAAATGATAATAATAATAGTCAAAATTTGCAGGTTAGTTTAAGATTTGCAAAGTGCTTTAGAAATCTTGTCTCACAGAAGGGAGGGCTGACTGGGGGATGGGGCAACCAGAATATACACCATCTTGGAGTGGGTGGGAGGGTAGAAATGGGGAGAAAATTCGTAATTCAAACTCTTGTGAAAATCAATGTTGAAAACTAAATATGTTAAATAAATGAAATAAAATAAAAAAGAAATCTTGTCTCACTTTATCCTCATAACAACCATGGGAGTTAGGTGCTATTATCATTCGCATTTTATAAATTAGGAAACAGACAAAGAGAAATTTCATGACTTGTCCATTGTTACAAATCTAGTAAGTATCAGAGACTGGATTGAACTTAGGTCTTCATGACTCTAGCACTATAATCATTATACCACCTTGCTGCCAGGCTACGTAAAGGTAGAACTTTAAATTTGTTCCTAACAAATTTTATATTATTAGATCTGCCCCAGCATCCTAGCTTTTCCAGCTATTTTTGGATCCCAATACTGTCATCTACCAAGTTTTTTGTCACTTGAAAATTTGATAAGCATTCAATTTCTGCTTTCATGTAAGAGATGATAAAAAATGGACTATCACAGGACCAAGGACAGATCTCTGGGATATTCCATTAAAGATTTTTTTACAGGTTAACCCATTCCCAAATTCAGTGAATTGTACTTGCATCCAGTCCACATTTCTTCATGCTTTTCAGAAGGCTATCAAGAGAGATTTTGCACAATACCTCGCTAAAATACGGACATGTCTTTTCTTTGGTCTGCTACTCTAAGCATACTTTCAAAAAAGAAAATGGTGTTAGTCTACTATAACTTGTTATTGATAAAGTTCCTAGTAAACTATTTACTTTTCTAAATGCTAAAAACAATCCATTTAATAACATATTCTAACATTTTACAAGAAATTGAAGTAAAATGCCCTGACCTATACTTTGGAGGCTCCACATAATTTATTTTAAAAATTGAGGCATTTTTCTATCTCCTACACTATAGTACTTGTTTCATTTTGTATGACTTTTCAAAATTATTGAGAGTGTCCAACAAACCTCATCTATTTGCTCTTTGGCACCTGAAGTTGACAATACTTGGTAATAATTTATCGTGCCTGGTAACTTGAACTCACTAGGGGCAACAAAGAGTTCTCTTATCATCTATTCAGTCATTATCTATTGTTGTTTAGCTGATTAGTCATGTCTGATTCTGCATGTCATTTGGAGTTTTCTTGGCAAATATAACAGGGTTAAGTGACTTTCCCAGGGTGATAGAAGTATTAAGTGTCTGAGGCCACATTTGAACTCAGGAGGAGGAGTCTACCACTCTATTCATTGCACCACCTACCTGTCCAATCAGTTATTATAGGTTTCAACATTTCATAAACTATTTGTGTTTTTTTCTTTCAAACTGAAGATAATTCTATCTGGTTTAGACAACAGAAGCAATAATTGAGTAGTTCTGTCTTCTTTCAGTTATCTATTATCACCACAATTCAATCCAAGATTTTTAAGCAGGGAAGTAACATGGTCAGGCTATTACCATATATGGCATCTCTTTGAAGGATAGATTCAAGATGGGGAGGAAATTGGAAGCAAAGACTCAACTGTAGTTAGGAACTATTACAATTGTGCGGGTAAGTGGTGATAAAGATCTCAATTAGGGTGACAGTATAAGAAGAGAGAATGGGACAGTTGTGAAAGATATGATAGAGATAGAATTGCTAATAGGATGTTGACACTTAAGGAGAGGAATAGTCAAAGTCACCTTTGATATTTCAAACCTGGGTACCTAGGAGAATGGAAGTACAATTGACAGGAATAGCAAAATTGGGAGAATGGAAGATTTGGGGGAGAAAATTATGAGTTCATTTTTGGACATGTTGCATGCATTTGAGGCCCTGGCAGGATATTTAGGGAAATGATAGTGATAGGATACATAGATTTAGGAATTATCTACATAAAGATGACAACAGAACTCATAAGATTAATTAGGTTGCCAAGGAAGAGCCTATAGAGAAGGCCTTGAAAGATACCTATACTTATGAAGGTTGGGAGGAGGAGGAAAATGAACTAGTGACTGAGAAAACCTTAGCTCTGAGCAGATTGAGAAGATTCCCATCATTTCTACATCAGTAATCAGTTTCTCCTTGTCAGTCATGATTAAATTCTTTGGGCAGGTTTTGACTTTTGTTTCCTGGTATGATATAATAATAGAATTAGTAGCTAACATTTATATAGAGCCTACTACATTTTAGGTACTAAAAATCTCACTTGATCTTCACCACAACCCTTTGAGACAGGTAATATTATTATCCACATTTTACAGATGACAAAAGTGAAGTGAACAGAGGTCAAGTGACTTGCCCAGGGTCACACATATAGTAAGAGTTTGAGACTGGATTTAAACTTGGGTCTTCTTGATAGCAGGACCAGTGTGCTACCTACTGTACAACCTAGCTGCTCCCAGCTACGAGGTGTCTGTGCACATAGTAGGTGCTAATAAGTATTTATTATATTATCCAATGAAAGTATAATGAACAGATTCCTGCTGAAGTTGCAACACAAACAGAAGCTGCCCTAAATCATTTGTGAAAAGGATTGCTTTAAATTTCAAACTCTTAGTCACTTCTCATTTTTTCTTCTTTCCCCTCTACTTTTCAGATAACAGACATCACTTCCTGTCTTGTCTCTTTGCCATCCTCAAGACATTTGTTCCAGATTGGCATGAATAGTTTTCCTTCAAATACTCCTCATTACCAATGACATGGTTCTAGCACTTGATATGATTAGTATATTATATAACTTCCCAAATGAAATCTATACCAATGGAAGAGAGAGGTCTAATAAGTCACACTATAAGCACAGAATGGATGAAAAGGGCATATTAATATTTGTTACTCTATGACATATTTCTCTCTGTATGCATACACATATATGTGTGTGTGTGTATATATAGTTGAGTTTGTTTATAGCTGTAAGTTTTTTGGCAGGTTCTATGAATGGACAATGGTCTGGGCTTGGAACTAATTATTCAGAAAAAATTACGCTAGACTGAATTTGGGAAAATTTTTGATGCTTTCAATTATCCCAAATTGCTTGTTGCCATAAAACCTCAACTTTATAAAACCAATCTTTTCCCAGTGATGTCATACAACACAAATCATGGAATTCTATGATATCAGATTAACTATATTACCAGTAATACTATGAAGAGCTATGAAGAGATAGTTGGCAGACCACATCATATTGCCAGTGATGAGTGAAACATTTATTAATTGATTACTATTTGCCAAGCATTGACATGTTGTCAGGATACCCACAGGAAAGCAAAACAGTCTTTTCTTTGTAAAATTCCATATATAAAATGAGGAGTCAATACATAGAGGAGGTTTCTGTTGCAAGTCAATGGAAATGGTCCATAGTACTTAAGATAAGTAGCAAAGCAGATGATGATGAGCCTTCTTTAGAGTAATTTTCATTAATAAAACCATATTTTATCCTCATGCCATACTATCGGATAATGACAAGTACTTTCGTAATGAGAATATTTTTCTTGTTCTTCATGAGTTGTGGATGCTGAGGGGGTGAGAACTTTAGCCCCTGTAGAGGCAGTTTTCAGGTTACAATTCCACAGGGACTGGTCCTCTAACTGATATCTAGTTGGGCAGGCTGAAAGCAAGATCAATGACTTGGGGTGGGGGTGTATTACTATTCCATGGCTTTGAGGGGCAGGGTCCTGGACTGCTTCTCCTAGAGTTTGAGAGGGGAGGTGGTAGCAGTGGTTGGACCCAATTGGTACTATATTCCCTTTCTCTCCAATCAGGATGCCTTTTCTCTTCAATGATGACTTGCATATGAAAGATGGTATAAGATATAAATATCAGACTCTTGGTATACTGGTCTCTTGCCCTAAGTACAGCCCAAACTAGATTAAATTGTAATTGAGAAATAATTAACAAAATAAATATAAAACAATACAACACAGATAATCTTAATTTGTTATTTTTTTTGCTTATTTAGTACTTTATTTTTCCCCACTTACATGTAACACAATTTTTTAACATTCATTTTTAAAACTTTAAGTTTCAAATTCTCTCCCTTCCTTCCTCCCCACCCCTCTCCCCTGTTGAGAAGGCAAGCAATTCGAACATAGGTTATATATGTGTAGTCAAGCAAAATATTTCCATAATAGTCATATCATGAAAGAAAACAGACAAAAACCCTCAAGAAAAATGAAATAAAAAGTATGCATCAAAATGTATCCAGGTATCATTAGTTCTTTCTATGGCGGTAGATGGCATTTTTCATTTAAGTCTTTCAGAACTATATTGGATTGTTGTATTGCTGAGAATAGCTAAGTCATTCACAGCTGATCATCTCACAATATTGATGTTACTTTGTACACAGTACATTTCACTTTGCTTCAGCTCATTTAAGCCTTTCCAGGTTTTTCTGAGAGCATCCTGCTCATCATTTCTTATAGCATAATCGTATTCCATCATAATCACATACCACAATTTTTTTCAGTCATTCTCCAATTGGTAGGCGTCCCTTGATTTTTAATCCTTTCTCCCCAGAAAAGAGATACAATAAATACTTTTGCACTTACAGATCCTTTTCCTTTTTTAAAAAAATCTCTTTTGGGATATAGGCATAGTAGTGGTATTGCTAAGTCAAAGGGTGTGCATGGTTTTATAGTCCTTTGGCATAGTCCCAAGCTGCTCTACAGAATGGTTGATTCAGTTCACAACTCCACCAACAATGCATTAATGTCTCACCTTTTCCACATCCCCTCCAACATTTGTTGTTTACCTTTTCTGTCCTATTAGCCAATCTAATAGAGGTGAGGTAGTACCTCAGAATTGTTTTAATTTGTATTTCTCCAATCAATAGAGTATTTTTTCATATGCCTATAGATAGCTTTGATTACTTCATCTGAAAAGTGATCATATCTTTGATCATTTATCAACTGAGGAATGGCTCTTATTTTTTTATAAATTTGACTCAGTTCTCTATATGTTTGAGAAATGAGTCTTTTATGAGAGAAACTTGCTTCAAAATTTTTTCCACAGTTAATAACTGTATTTCCTTCTATCCTATTCCCCATTTATTCTATTCGCTCCTCCTTTCAGCCTATCCTTCTTCAAAACTGTTTTGCCTTTGACTACCCCTTCCCCCAATCTGCCCTCTCTTCTTTCACCCTTCCCCTTCTCATCCCTTTTCTCTACAATTTTCCTGCATAGTAAGATACCAAATTGAGTGTGTATGTTATTCCTTCTTTGAGCCATTCTGATGAGAGTAAGGTTCACTCACTCCCCCTCACCTTTTTCCTCTTCCCCTCCACTGTAAGAGCTTTTTCTTGCCTCTTCTATGTGACATAATTTACCCCACTATACCTCTCCCTTTCACTTTCTCCCAGTACATTCCACTCTCACCCCTTAACTTTATTTTTTAGATATCATCTCTTCATATTCAACTCATACCTATGCCTTCTGTCTATATATACTCCTTCTAACTACCCTAATAATTAGAAAGGTCTTATGAGTTACAAACATCATCTTCCGTTAGGAATGTAAACAGTTTAACCTTATTAAGTTCCTTATGATTTCCATTTCCTGTTTGCCTTTTTATGCTTCTCTTGAGTCTTGTATTTGAGAGTCAAATTTTCTATACAACTCTGGTCTTTTAATCAAGAATAATTGAAAGTCCTCTGTCTCATTTCAATGTCCATTTCCCCCTGAAGGATTATATTCAGTTTTGCTGGGTAAGTGATTCTTGGTTTTAATCCTAGTTCCTTTGCCCTCCAGAATATCATATTCCAAGCCTTTTGATTCTTTAGTGTAGAAGCTACTAAATATTGTGCTATCCTGACTGTGACTCCTCAATATTTAAATTGTTTCTTTCTGGCTGCTTGCAGCACTTTTTCCTTGACCTGGGAACTCTGGAATTTGTCTATAATATTCTAGGCAGTTTTCCTTTTGGGGTCTCTTTCAGAAGGTGATCTGTGGATTCTTTACATTTCTATTTTACCCCCTGGTTCTAGAATATCAGGGCAGTTTTCCTTGATAATTTCTTGAAAGATGATGTCTAGGCTTTTTTTGATCATGCCTTTCAGGTAGTCCAATAATTTTTAAATTATTTCTCCTGGATCTATTTTCTAGTTCAGCTGTCTTCCCAATGAGATATTTCATATTGTCTTCTATTTTTTCATTCTTTTGGTTTTGTTTGTTTCTTGACTTGTCATAAAGTTATTAGCTTCCATTTGTTCCTTTCTCTTTTTTAAGGAATTATTTCTTCAGTGAGCTTTTGGACCTCCTTTACCATTTGGCCAATTCTGCTTTTAAGGCATTCTTTTCCTCATTGGCTTTTGGACCTCTTTTACAATTGACTTAGTGTGTTTTTCAAGCTATCCAGTATTTTTTGTGTCTCCTTTATCAAGCTCTTGACTCATTTTTCATGATTTTCTTGGATCACTCTCATTTCTCTTCCCAATTTTTCCTCTACCTCTCTTATGTTTTTTCTAAACTCCTTTTTTGAGCTCTTCTGTGGCCTGAGACCAATTTACATTTTTCTTGGAGGCTTTGGATGTAGGAGCTTTGATTTCATTATCTTCTTCCGAGTGTGGGTTTTGATCTTTCATGTAATTGTAGCAACTTTCAATAGTCAGAGTTTTCCCCATTGTTTGCTCATTTTTAGCCTATTGCCTTACTTTTAACTCTTTGTTAAAATAGGGCTCTGCTTCCAGGGTTCAGGGAGCACTGTCCCAAGCTTTATGGGTTTTGTGGAGCTGTTTTCAGAAATAATTCTAGGGATTTGTAAGTTTTCAGTTCTTCCAAAGTGTTATGATCTAAGGAGAGGTATTTACTGCTCTCCTGGCCTGTGCTCTGCTCTGTGAGTGACCACAAGCACTTTTCTCTGCCCTGGAACTGTGAAGATGGTGCCCCCTCCACTGCGGCTGTAAGCTCTGCTTTGCTAGTGTTCCTCCTCACTCTGGGACTTCCGCCTAGGACTGGGACCCAAATCCAAATATGGGAAAAGCAACAGAGTCCTGCCTCAGTGCCAGCAAAAAGACTTCTGTAATGTCCTTCTGCCCAGCTGTTTGACCTCCTTACTTTCTGTGGGCTGAGAGCTCTAGAAGTAGCAGCTGCTGCTGCTACTGTTGATTCAGTCACTCCCAAGCCCTGCCCCTGGTTTTCTGGGGCTGGGACTGTCTTGGTGAGGCCTGTGCTGGCCTGTGCTCCACTCCTACCCAGGTGTAACAGACCTTTCCTATTTTCCTTCCAATTTGTCTCTGGAATTTGTTGGCTGGGAGGTCTGGAAATAGCCACTGATGCCAGTGACTCAGTCACCCCAAGGCTTGCTCTGGGTTTGCTGAGACCTGGTCTATTCTGGCATAGCCTGCTCTAGACTGTGCTCTTCTTTTACCCTGGTGCAACAAACCTTTTCTACTGACCTTCCAAGTTGTCTTGGGCTCAAATTTGCTTCACTCTATCTTTTTGTGGGTTCTGCTGCTCTAGAATTTGTTTAGAGTCATTTTAAAAGGTATTTGGAGAGGTTTGGGGGAGAGGTCAGGTGATTCCCTGCCTTTACTCTACCATCTTGGCTCTGCATTTCTAATTTTTGGTTTTTTAAAGCCGGTATGCCAGGGATCTGTTTCTATTTTAATTTGATGCCAATGGTGTAAGAGACATCATCGAAGACAGCATAGATAAGAGGATCAATAATTTTAGATTTTGGAAGGGACCTCATTGGTCACTGAATCCAGTCCTTTCATTTTACAGGTAAGGAAACCAAGGTATAGAGAAGGTAAATGGTTTCCTCGAAGTCACACAGCTAGTAAGTGACTGAGGCAGGATTTGAAGTCAGACCATTCTGACTCTAAATTTCGTGTTTTTGATCATAAAAGAACATTAGAGAGCAAAGGACAGCAGTTAACAACTCAAATGGAACATTGCAGGGAAGTAGGGAACAAGTATTTCTTATGTGCCTAACACGGGCCAGTATCATGTTAAGTGTTTTTATAAATGTTTTCTTATATGATCCTCACAATAATCATGTGAGGTCGATACTATTGTTGGGCAGTGGATACTATTGGGTGGTGCAGTGGATACAGTTCCAAGCCTGAAATCAGGAAGACTTCTCAGAGACTTACTAGCTATGTGTCCCTGGGCAAGTCACTTAACCCTGTTTGCCTCAGTTTCCTCACCTGTAAAATAAGCTGGAGAAGGAATTGGCAAACCACTCCAGTGTCTTTGCCAAGAAAACCGCAAATGGGGTCACATAGAGTTGTAAACAACTGAACAACAACAACAGGTACTATTGTTATCCCCATTTTATAGTTGAGGAAGCTAAGAGGTTAAGTGACTGCATAGAGTTACATAGCTAGGAAGTCTCTGAGGGTGTCTTTGGAATCAGGTCTCCCTGCCTCCAGGCCCATAAATGTATCAACTGTGCTACATAGCAGTCTAGTTACATTGGTTCCCCCAAGATATTGAAAGAATGAGTCATGTCTGTAATGTGTTGAGAATATCCTTTCAAGAAGATATATGGGAAAATTTGGCAATAACCACATGGGATAAAAAGGAATAGAGGATCTGTAATCTCTGTTAGTGTAAGGAATACTCATACTTGTGGAATTATAGAACCATATATTTAAAGCTGGATGAGACTTTAAAAGACCATTTAGTTCAACTTCTTTATTTTACAAATGAGGAAACAAGGGGCAGCTAGGCAGCGCAGTGAGTAGAGCACCAGCCCTGAAGTCAGGAGGACCTGAGTTCAAATGTGACCTCAGACACTTGACACACTTACTAGCTGTGTGACCTTGGGCAAGTCACTTAACCCCAGTTGCCCTGCTTTCCCCCCTCCAAAAAAAACACACAAATGAGGAAACAGAAGCTCAGAGAGCTAGTAAGTGGCATACCTGGAATTTGAACCCAGATCTTCCGATGCCAAATCCAACATATTTTTTACTTTGACTTGATCTTGATTACATGAAAATTAAGCGTCAGATGTAGGACTGAGATTCAGGTCTCTACTGACACCAAATCCAATATTCTCTCAACAAATCGATGTGTCCTTCCTTTTCAGTTAGCATGCTTAGTTAACTCATGGGGACAATTAAAACATATAGTTGGATCTTTTGTGGGCCTTTATGTTTTGTCCTGTTTTGTGTCCACAAATTGAACTCCTAACCCTAGTCAGTTGTATACATGACCTTAGTTTCAAGGGGGGAACTGTTCAACAGGATGTTGTGAGATGAGATCTCATCAATACCCTATTCCAGAAATATTGTTCTAGAGGATCAATGGGCAAATAACTATCCTTTTGAGCCTCTATTTCCTAATCTGTAAAATGAAGATAATAATAGCTGTAGTAACTACTTCACAGAGTTACCATGAGGATCCTATAACATTATATATGTAAGATGCTTTGTAAGTAAAAAAAATGCCATATAAATGTCAGCTATTATTATAATTTGAAATGCATTTCTGCAACTGGTGAGTCATCAACACCTTCTACATAAGTGAGAAATAGCACATTACCATAATATGTCTGTTTCACACATATTTATTTGTTCTATCTCTCTAGGGAAGAAAAAAAATCCTCCCTTTCACTATTAGCAAAATCATGTCATTACTACATGTATAAAGCTATTTCCTATCCTAACTTGATAGTGAGAGAATTTTAGAACAGTCATTATAGTGAGAAGGTATCTAATGAGCCAAAGAGGTCCTTTGGTGGTACAGTGAAAGTGTGCTGAATTTGGAGTCTGAGGATCTGGATTCAAATCCCAAGTGTGCCATTTACTAGCTGTTGATGCTGGGGAAGTCACTTATTCTGTCTGAGCCTCTGCTTCCTTATCTGTAAAATGAAGGTGGGTGAAAGCAGGCCATAGCTTATTTCTAATGATGAACAGTGTTCAAGAAATCACATAAAAGTTATCATAGAGAAAACATACAATCAGAAGAGGAAGTGAGCCAGTCATGTGGCAAGAAGTAGGACAGTCTGAATGCTCCACTGGCATACATGAAAAAGAAAAAAAGATTTAGAGGAAGGGCACTAGTCCTTCGTGAGAGATCTACAGGAACATATGTATAAGAATCTTTGTAGATGAGAGCATCCTGTGTTCTCTTTCTCTTGTTGGACAGCTCCTCCCAGTACCTCAAGTTAAGAACCGTATCCAGGTCAGTCTTGTCTCATTCTACTTCAGGCTGCACTCCAGACTTTCTTTATCATGCCCTGTGTCAGATGTTTTTGTACCCCCCCCACCTTTAAAATTTCTTTTTATTTGTTGTCTTCCTCCATTAAAATATCAACTCCTTGAGAGCATGAATTTTCTTAATTTCTGCTTATATTTGTATTCCCAGTGTTCAGTACAGGGCCTGGGACATGGTAAGCACTTAAGAAATGCATGTTTACTGATACTGAAGGAAAGGATGGTTTGAGATCTACATTGATGGAAGAGGTACCTACTACTATGGTCTATTTAGAAATCTAAGTACCTTTAATCTGTGTCTTCTATCTTTGGACAGTGTTCAGAGCAGGAGCAGAGGGATGCTAATTGTGGTTTTGTATGGCAATTGAGCTAATTTTCTGTTCATTCCTAGGAATCTTGGGAGAAACAGGATTTTTTAAATCTCTTGATCATATGCAGTTTTGTAATCTTTAGGCAGGTTTTCACATGTAGGCTCCTCTTTTCCAGTTATGGTCATCCATCTTTAAAAACATTTTTTAAGAATTACATGAGCCTGACAGGGGAGTTTGAAAATTTTTTTCTGTTGCTTTTCCTGGTAAATTGGCCAAAAGAAAACACAAAAGGATATTTTTCCTCTCAGCTTGGTTATGATTTCTCTTACCAGTCATAAGCCATATCCCTTTCTACCCTTCTCCTTCAGACACTATGGGACTCCACTACTCATATTACAACTCTGATTCTCATTGTCTACGTGTGTCCTATCATGTTGCCCTTATCAAATTCTTCCTAACCAATCCTGAATGCAGGGAAAATTCAAGTCTAAGGTCCTCTTGGGCAGTGATGAGGCTATGAACTAGACTAGGAAGAAATTCTCAATGGCCTGATTCACTCTTGCTTATTCATATTCTTTAAAGAAAACTTTTATATACAATAATGAATACAAGGTAGGAGAATATGTTTTTTAAGGGAAGGGAAGTTTATGCCCTATAAGAAGAGTTTTACTCCAAAGAAAAGGAAATAATTAATAGACAATGAAATCTTGTCATAAAATTTTTCAAGAAACCTAGAAAAAGGAAGCATTATTAGGTCATGTCTTTGGACCCAAACATGAATGTCAAGAGCAATAAAACGTCAGGAAGGAATTGACTTAGGACCTTCCATGGGCAATGTTTTAGCTTCTAGAGCAGATTCGCAGCTTACCAGTGTGTTAGAATAATGCATTCACTCTGTAGGAACTTGCATTGGTCAATCTATGACTTTGTAAGTGCTGAGTATTTTCATGGATATTAGATCTGTCTTGCTAGAAAAGTCCTTGAGGGCATGCCCTTGTATTAGGGTCATGGACTTAGAGACTTTCCTCAAACCCAGGAAAAAGTAAGCAGCTAGACACAGTGAAGTTGGAAACATTTCCTACGGAGACTTCAACCAAAAGAAAGGTTCCCTGTAACCAAGAAGAAGTTTCCTTCAAACTTAGAGCTGGAATGGACTTGAGAGGTCATTGAGTTGAGAAGTGTCAAACAGAGCCCACCAGATATATGTGGCCCACAGCTCCTGAATGTGGTCAAAAGCAGATGAAAACAATTGGTAAGTACTTAACAAAATAGAATAAAACACAAATAATACTACATTTTCAAACTGTCAGTATGCAGCCAACAGGTATTCTTAGTGGCCTCCCTTTTTCTATTTCAATCTGATAGCACTAGTCTAGTCTTACCCTCTCATTTTATACCTGAAAAAATGGATCCATTTCTCATGTCTCAGCATCAATAATTAAGTTATTTAATTATGTGAATTTATTGTATTTTTCCTCCTAATTGTGTATTAATTCTTATCTTTGCTCTAACAAATCAGTGGCTGGAGCACATGCATACAGACAGTTAATTCTTTAATAATTACTATATCTGAAATGAATGATTTCTAGTCTTTTAAAATGAAATCAATTCCTTTGTGGGGGTTACATCTCCTAATTCTTTTCTAGAATAAAGTATTCAAGATATGAAGTCATGAGGTTTCTGTACCATCTGTAAGTCTTTAATGTCATTCATTCCTTACTCCCAAGGCCATATTCTACAAAATATTATTGGGTTTCTTCCTCCATGTCCTCTTTTGCATCAAAACCATTGAATATCAGAAAGGTCTTATCAAGTTTTCCATCGAATTTCTTTACCTCTTCATTAACTATAGCAAATGTTAACTGTAATCATCTGCAGAGAGTTTTTGCAAAGATTTATCCTGATAATGGTAATATGAGGTGACCAAACAGCCCCTAAAGTGATATTTCTTATTGCTTTTGGTTGCCTGATAGTAACAACCCCAGTTTCTTGAGTTAAGTCTCCAAGGGAAACTGTCATTTCATTTAGCTGCAATTTCCCATTGTCTTCTGGTTTCATTTGTCATACAAATTTCAAGATTGATATAATTCAGTTCATTCTTATTATGCTGATGTACATATCTCCAGATTATTCTTCCACCTTGTTTAGTGACTTTAGGAGGTAGTTTACTGTCTTCCTTGGGAAGTTCAGTTTTCATATTGATAATTAACCTTTGTCACATAACTGCTTAGTCTCCTCAGCTGTAATGACCTTATCCCACCCATTTAGTTCACACAAATTCATTGTCCCACAATAGACATCAGCATCTCTTTAAAAAATATTTTATTTTTAATTTATGGAGTAAAACAAATATTTCCATAATATAATACAATAAAAATGTGATTGCACATGAAACTGCAAATCTAATACACACAACTTTTTTCCCTTTTCCCCTCCCTTACATCCCCCTCCCCAGATAGCTACCATTAGACACAAATAGATATGTATGTATACACACACAGACACACATGGAAAATTATTCTATACATACCTCTATTTATCACTTCTCTCTGGATGTAGATAACATTTTCTTCGTATGTCCTTTATAGTTAATTTGGGTATTTATAATATTCGAAATAACTTATTCACTCAATGTTGTTCTTAAAACAATACTGCAGTTACCGAATACAACGTTTTCTTGGTTCTGCTCATTTCCCTCTTCGTTATTTCATACAAATCTTTCCATGTTTTTCTAAGATCATTGAGCTCATCGCTTCTTATAGCACAGTAGTATTTCATCTCAATCATATCCCACTACTTATTCAGCCATTCCCCAGTTGATGGGGAATCACTGTCTTCTGTAACTTTGCCAGCTCCCACATTTGGAATTATGAAATTCTACACTTTGTCTATACTTTTATCCTTCCACCTCTCATATGAATCTGCTTTTTGCTCTAATTATGACTTTTATTTTTTTGACTTTTCTTATTATGCCATTTACCTTACTGAATCAGGATTCACTAGCTTCAGGGATGTACTATAGTTGGCTTGTACTGGATCACAAGAGTTGATTGCTAAATTTCAGTGTGAACATTTACACCTGAGAAATCAGCAAATGCTACAAACTAGAGCCTGAGTTATTGGTTTTATTAATAGTCTCAACTTAAGATAGTAATGAGGAAAAGGTTAATGATGAAAATTATACTTCTAAGTTTGATATGCCTTTTGGAGAATTGGTTGTTAAACATTTACTGGCACACAACTATTTGCTCCCATCTCTAGTTTTATCCTAAACACTTCCTTTTGAATATTTTCACTATTATTCTTACTTCTGTCTGACCTGCTTTCCTCCACCTGTGAATTCTCCTTTCCGTGTAATAACAAAAAAATATTTCTTGAGGCATCAGAGATGGAAATTCGATCAAGTATACTTGAGCAAGCCTCCAACTATCCCTAAAAGACAACTGCCTTTCCTTATTTTTGAATAACTCTATTGTATGAGATATAAGCCAGACACCTGCAAAATTGTGATAATCTGGAATAACCTGGGCACTGGGTCCAAAGACTTACCTCTCACTGGGTCATTATTTCCCTTCCTCTTCCTGGCATGGTCTAAAAGTCATCCTACCCAAGATATGGAAAGCCCCTGCTGACTCAGTTGTAGTTGTATTCTGTTCCATTCCCTCTTTCCCTCCACATGTCTTAATCACCTTTACCTTCCTTGAATGAATTAAATCATACCAAGAAAAGGCCTGTTGCATTTTGGAACCATTGACTGGTTTGCTTCTTCTCTGGACAATTTTACAGTAAGTCCAACAAATGCAGCTGCAATAGACTTCTATTCCTCCTAACCTCTTATTTCATTGAGAAGACCGAGGCCATCCAATATGAGTTTCTTCCCCTGCTCATGAAATCTTTCATGATTTCATAGTTGGTATTATCTTGCTCCCCCAACCTCACTTAGCAATTTGGTTTTGTCTCTTGAATGCATTTCTAATGTAACATTTTGTGTTATTTGCCTGCATTTTTGTCATCTTCCCTCTATCTAGCCATGAATTCCTTGAGAATCAAAGGAAGAAATCCAAGTTATCAAGAGCCTCATTAAAGCATGCTCCAAATGACTAATAATTAAGTACAGGTTAAAGCAGCTCTGACAAATTGTTGAGGTTTCATGATATGTTGTGGTGGAACTGTCTCAAAGACTTCAGAGTCAGACCACCTCTAATCGAAGTATCTTAACTTTGGTTTAGAGTGTGTCTGAATCAAAGACTCTGCTCCACGTTGGGGGGAGGGTCAGAGTCAGAGACTCTGCCTCCCAAAGGATGCCAAAAAAACTTGGAGTTTCATGATATATTGTGGCAGAAACATCTCAAAGGATTCAGAGTCAGACCACCTCTAATCCAAGTATAAGCATTTATTGAGATTGATGCTTCTCATGAAGTGGGCTAAGTTCCAAGAGCAACCAGCAACTTCAGAGAAAGCAATATAGATTTTTATAGGGTAAAGATGTAATTACCTAACAGAAATTCTGAATATTAAAAAGACAGCAGGGGGTGGAGGGTGGGAGTCAAGATGGCCACGTGAAAACAGCATCTTATGGGAGCTTTCCTGCAAGTTCTGTCAGATTCCTCTAAAAAAGTGAATCTGAGCAGGTTTGAGAGAGTTAGAAGCTGCTAGCAGTCTGAATGGGGCAAATTTCCAAGCCAGGAGAGTCTGAAAGCTCGAGGGGATGGATCTGTAGGCTGGGAGAACACTTAGCATGTGGAGCTGCACAAGAAAACACCAAAGTGGAAGCAGCTGTGGAAACCAGCCAACGAGCCAGGCTGGGAGAAAGCTAGGCACTCAAAACTGGTGAAGATCCCCAGGCTTCCCAACACAGGATGGGAATCTGTTGGAGTGATGAGAAGCAGCAGTGCAACACCTCTGGCCGTGAGACATCTACTGCTGAGGCTTGCAGCCCAAAGGTTTGAAACTTGCCTTCTTGAACTTCTGGGAGACATAATGGCCCAGGTAAACAGCTCTAATCCCTCCCCCCTGACCCAGAGAATTCCTCGGGAAAAATGCTGGAATAGAGGAGACAGAAGGGGGGCTTCAGTGACTGAGCAGTGGGAGTTTCAGAGTCCCAGAGGGGCAGAGCCAGCAGAGGTCAACACCAGGAGCCCAGATGTACCTTTGCACAGCCAGGGGAAGTGGCAGACACCAGCACAGACAACAAACAGCTGAGACCATTGCTGAAGAGCAACAGTGCTGGAGAGCAGCCCCAAGGGAAAAGGAGACTTCAGGCAGCCAGACCCCTCCCCTACACCTCAGGAAACTGAAGGCTATAACACACAAAACCAGTAAATAGACTCACAATCCCCAGAACAAGAAACCTGGGACAGAGATCCCTGAGCCCCAAAAGCAGATATCCACTGCAAAGCCAGGAAAAAGATAACCAACACGAAGAAGAATATGAAAAACCTGAGAACCATTGATCCTTTTTATGCAGACAGGCATGATCAAAATATCAATTCAGAAGAGGATAGCATTGACACTATACCCACATCTGATACCTCAAAAGGGAATGTGAACTGGTCTCAAGCCCAAAATGCATTACTGGAAGAGGTAAGGGAGGATTTTAAAAACCAAATTAGGGAGGAAAAAGAAAAAATGGAAAAAATAGAAAAAAACCCACAGATGAAATCAAGTCTTTAAGAAATAAGATCAGTGAAATGTCTATGGAGAGTCAGAATCTAAATAGCCCTGAAAGGTAAAATCAACCAATTGGAAAAGGAGACTCAAAAGCAAAATGAAGACAGCAACTCATTAAAAATTAGAATTGAGTAAGTGGAAGCTAATGAGGCATCAAGAAGTAGTAAAACAAAATGTAAAGAATGAAAAAAATAGAAGAAAATGTGGAATATCTGCTTGGAAAAACAACTGACCTGGAAAATAGATCCAGGAGAGACAATCGAAGAATTATTGGTCTACTGGAAATCCACGATGAAAAAAAGAGCCTTGACAGTAACTTTGAGGAAATTATCAAAGATAACTGCCCAGAGGTCCTAGAACCAGAGGGTAAAATCATCGTTGAAATAATCTGCTGATTACCCCCTGAAAGATACCCCAAATTGAAAACTCCAAGAAATATTATAGCCAAATTTAAGAATTACAAAGTCAAGGAGAAAATACTGCAAGCAGCCAAAAATAAACAATTCAAATATCGTGGAACTATAGTCAGGATCACACAGGATCTCTCATCTTTACATTAAATGACAGGAGAAATTGGGATATGATATTCCAAAGAGCAAAGGAGCTGGGACTACAAGGATCAACTACGACGCAAAACTGAGCATAATATTTCAGGCAAGGAAATGGACATTCAACGAAATAAGGGAATTCCAGACCTTCCTGATGAAAAGGTCAGAACTCAATGGAAAATTTGCTCTTCAAATACAAAACAGAGACATAAAAAGGTAAATGGGGGAAAATACCCCACAAACCTTATTAATCAATAAGGGCAAATTATTTACATCTTTATATGGGATTATATGCATATATATATGTATATACATATGTATATGTCAATCTTGAGAATAGTACAGTTATTATGACAATTGAAAGGGATAAACATAGACTATGGATGTCTGTATAAAATAACTGATATAAGGATAACAACATAATTAAGAGATGTAAAGGGAGGGTTCTGGGAGAAGAGGTAAGGAGGTAGTAGAAAAGGGTAAATTACATCAAATGAAGAGGCACAAAACCACATTACAGTAGATGGAAAGAACGGATGGAGAAGAGCAGTATTTGAACTTTACTCTCATCGGATTTCATTCAAGAAGGGAATAACATACCCTGATAAGTACAGAAATGTAAGTTGTCCTTCAGGCAATAGCAGGAGAAAGGGGGAAAAAGGGAGGGGGTGGTCAGAAGGGAGGGAAGAATTAGCAAGTGGAAAGAGGTAAGATAAGGGAGGGGAATCAAGAGGGAGGGTAAACTGAGGAAGTCAGCGGTCAAAAGCAAAACTTTGTTGAGGAGTGGAAGGGGAAAGGGAGAAACAAAAGTATAAATGGGGGAAATAGGATGGAGAAAAAGACACAGATAGTAATCATAACTGTGAATGTGAATGGGATGAACTCTCCCATAAATGGGAAGCAGATAGCAGAATGGATTAAAAACCACAATCCTACAATATGCTGTTTACAAGAAACACATTTGAAACAGGGGGATACACACAGGGTAAAGGTAAAAGGCAGGAGTAGAATATATTGTGCTTCAGCTAAAGTAAAAAAAAAAGCAGGTGTAGCAATCCTAATCTCAGACAAGCAAAAGTAAAGATAGATCTAATTAAAAGAGATAAGGAAGGACATTACAACCTGCTAAAAGGCACCATAAAGAGTGAAGCAATATCATTGTTTAACATATATGCACCAAGTGGTATGGCATGCAGATTCTTAGAGGAGAGGTTAAGGGTGTTTCAGGAAGAAAGAAACAGCAAAATTATAATAATGGGAGACCTCAACCCCCCCCTCTGAACTTGATAACTCTAACCACAAAATAAACAAGAAAGAAGTTAAGGAGGTGAATAGAATTTTAGAAAAGGCAGATATGATAGACCTCTGGAGAAAACTGAATGGGGATAAAAAGGAATATACTTTTTTCCCAGTGGTATATGGCACATACTCAAAAATTGACCATGTACTAGGCCATAAAAACCTCAGAATACAGTGCAGAAAGGCAGAAGTAGTCAAAGCATCCTTTTCAGATCATGATGCAATAAAAAATATTTGCAATAAAGAACCATGGAAAAATAAGCTAAAAATTAATTGAAAACTAAATAATATAATTCTAAAGAGTGAGTGGGCCAAAGAACAAATCATAGAAACAATTAATAACTTCATTTGGGAGAATGACAGTAATGAGACAGCATACCAAAACTTATGGGATGCAGCAAAAACAGTCCTTAGGGGAAGTTTTATATCTCTAAATGCTTACATGAATAAAATGGAGAGAAAGGGGATCAATGAATTGGGCATGCAACTGAAAAAGCTAGAAAAAGAACAAATCGAAAATCCCCGATTAAATACCAAATTAGAAATACTGAAAATCAAAGGAGAGATTAATAAAACTGAAACCAAGAAAACTATTGAATTAATAAAGAAAACCAAGAGGTGGTTTTATGACAAAACCAATAAAATTGATAAACCTTTGGTCGATTTTATTAAAAAAAAGAAAGAACAAAATCAAATTACCAGTATCAAAAATGAAAAGGGAGAATTCACCTCCAATGAAGAGGAAATTAAAACAATAATTAGGAATTATTTTGCCCAATTATATGCCCATAAATGTGACAACCTTAGAGATATGGATGAATATCTACAAAAATATAAATTGCCCAGGTTAACAGAAGAGGAAGTAAAATTCCTAAATAACTCCATCTCAGAAAAAGAAATTGAGTAAGCCATCAATGAACTCCCTAGGAAAAAATTTCCAGGGCCAAGTGGTTTTACATGTGAATTTTATTAAACATTTAAAGAACAATTAATTCCCATATTTTATAGATTATTTGGGAAAATAGGTGAAGAAGGAGTCCTACCAAATTCTTTTTTTGACACAAATATGGTACTAATACCCAAACCAGGAAGAGTCAAAACAGAGAAAGAAAATTATAGACCAATTTCCCTAATGAATATTGATGCAAAAATTTTAAATAAAATATATGGCAAAAAGATTGCAGCAACTTATCATGAGAATGAAACACTATGACCAGGTAGGATTTATTCCAGGAATGCAACGCTGGTTCAATATTAGAAAACTATCAGCATAATTGACCAAGAACAAAACTAGCAGAAACCATATGATCATCTCAATAGATGCAGAGAAAGCCTTTAACAAAATACAACACCTACTCCTATTAAAAACACTAGAAAGCATAAGAATAAACGGAGCCTTCCTTAAAATTATAAATAGCATCTATCTAAAACAATCAACAAGCATTATTTGCAATGTGGATAAGCTAGATGCATCCCAATAAGATCAGGGGTGAAACAAGGATGTCCTTATCACCCCATTATTCAATTTGGTACTAGAAATGTTAGCTGTAGGAATAAGAGAAGAAAAAGAAATTGAAGGAATTAGAATAGGAAAAGAAGAAACTAAATTATCATTTTTTGCAGATGATATGATGATTTATCTAGAGAATCCTAGAGAATCAAGTAAAAAACTACTTGAAATAATAAACAACTTTAGCAAAGTTGCAGGATATAAAATAAACCCACATAAATCCTCAGCATTCCTAAACATTACTGACAAAGCTCAACAGCAAGAGATAGAAAGAGAAATTCCATTCAAAGTTACTGAAGGCACTATAAAATATTTGGGAGTCTATTTGCCAAGACAAACCCAGGGCCTATATGAACATAACTATGAAACACTTTTCACGCGAATAAAATCAGATCTAAATAAATGGAGAAATATCAGTTGCTCTTGGTTAGGCCGAGCTATTAAAATAAAAATGACAATTTTACCTAAATTAATTTATCTATTCAGTGCCATACTAATTGAACTATCAAAAATTATTTACAGAGCTGCACAAAATAATAACAAAATTCATCTGGAAGAACAAGAGGTCCAGAATATCTAGGGAATTAATGAAAAGAAATGCTAGGGAAGGTGTCCTAGCAATACCAGATATTAAATTGTACTATAAAGTAGCAGTCATCAGAACTACCTGGTACTGGCTAAGAAAGAGAGTGGTGGATCAGTTGAATAGGATAGTTACACAAGTCGCAGTAGTCTATGACTATAGCAATCTACTCTTTGATAAACACAAAGAATCTGGCTTCTGGGCCAAGAATACACTATTCCACAAAAAACTGCTGGGAAAATTGGAAAATGGTAGGGCAGAAACCAGGCATAGACCAATATCTTACACCATATACCAAAATCAAGTCAAAATGGGTTCATGATTTAGGAATAAAGGTTGATACTACAAGCAATTTGGGAGAGCAAGGAATAGTTTACCTATCAGATTTATGGAAAAGCAAAGAATTCATGACCCAACAAGAGACAGAGAGCATTACAAAATGCAAAATAGATAATTTTGAGTATGTTAAATTGAATTTTTTTTTACTTTATTTTTTAAATGTAATTTATTTAATATATTTAGTTTTCAGCATTGATTTTCACAAGAGTTTGAATTATGAATTTTGTCCCCATTTCCACCCTCCCACCCACTCCAAGATGGCGTATATTCTGGTTGCCCCATTCCACAGTCGGCCCTCCCTTCTGTCATCCCACTCCCCTCCCATCCCCCTTACCCTTCTTCTCTTGTAGGGCAAGATAAATTTCTACGCCCCATTGCCTGTGTATCTTATTTCCTAGTCGCATGCAAAAATTTTTGTTTGTTTGTTTTCGAATGTCTGTTTTTAAAACTTTGAGTTCCAAATTCTCTCCTCTCTTCCCTCCCCACCCACCCTCCCTAAGAAGGCAAGCAATTCAACATAGGCCACATGCATATCATTATGTAAAACCCTTCCACAATACTCATGTTGTGAAAGATTGACTATATTTAGCTCCTTCCTAACCTATCCCACTTTATTGAATTTTCTCCCTTGACCCTGTCCCTTTTTGAAAATGTTTGTTTTTGATTACCTCCATCCCCATCTGCCTTCCCTTCTATCATCCCCCCTTTTTTATCTTCTTCCTCCTTCTTTCCTGTGAGGTAAGATACCCAATTGAGTGTGTATTCCCTCCTCAGGTCAAATCCGATGAGAGTAAGATTTACTCATTCTTCCTCACCTGCCCCCTCTTCCCTTCCTTCAGAACTGCTTTTTCTTGCCACTTTTATGCAAGATAATTTACCCGTTCTATCTCTCCCTTTCTCGCTCTCTCAATATATTCCTCTCTTATCCCTTAATTTGATTTTATTTTTTTAGATATCAC
Organism: Trichosurus vulpecula; assembly: GCF_011100635.1. Taxonomy (NCBI): domain Eukaryota; kingdom Metazoa; phylum Chordata; class Mammalia; order Diprotodontia; family Phalangeridae; genus Trichosurus; species Trichosurus vulpecula. The sequence continues at coordinate 429,681,310 of NC_050573.1, read as the reverse complement.
CCCTTCATATTCAACTCACCCTGTGCCCTCTGTCTATATATATACACACACACACACACACACACACACACACACACATATATATGTATACACACACACACACATACACCTACATATATACATACATGGACGCATACATATGTGTATATATATATACACACACATATACATATATATATATGTATATATATATATGTATATATATACATATTCCTTTCAGCTACTGTGATACTGAGGTCTCATGAATCATACACATCATCTTTCCATATAGGAATGTAAACAAAACAGTTCAACTTTACTAAGTCCTGTATGATTTCTCTTTCTTGTTTACTTTTTCATGCTTCTCTTGATTCTTTGTTTGAAAGTCAAATATTCTATTCAGCTCTGGTCTTTTCACTGAGAAAGCTTGAAAGTCCTCTATTTTGTTGAAAATCCATATTTTCCCTTGGAGCATGATACTCAGTTTTGCTGGGTAGGTGATTCTTGGTTTTAATCCTAGCTCCATTGACCTCTAGAATATCATATTCCAAGCCCTTTGATCCCTTAATGTGGAAGCTGCCAGATCCTGTGTTATCCTGATTATTTTTCCACAATACTCAAATTGTTTCTTTCTGGATGCTTGCAGTATTTTCTCCTTGATCTGGGAGCTCTGAAATTTGGTGACAATATTCCTTGGAGTTTTGTTTTTGGTATGTTTTTGAGGAGGCAATCTGTGGATTCTTTCAATTTCTATTTTACCTTCTGGCTCTAGAATATCAGGGCAGTTCTCCTTGACAATTTCTTGAAAGATGATATCTAGGTTCTTTTTTTGATCATGGCTTTCAGGTAGTACAATAATTTTAAAATCATCTCTCCTGCATCTATTTTCCAGGTCAGTGGTTTTTCCAATGAGATATTTCACATTGTGCTCCACTATTTCATTCCTTTGGTTCTGTTTGATAATATCTTGATTTCTCATCAAGTCACTAGCTTCCACTTGCTCCAATCTCATTTTTAAGGTAGTATTTTCTTCGGTGGTCTTTTGGACCTCATTTTCCATTTAGCTAATTCTGCCTTTCAAGGCATTCTTCTCCTCATTGGCTTTTTGGAGCTCTTTTGCCATTTGACATAGTCTATTTTTTAAGGTGTGGTTTTCCTCAATATTTTTTTCAGTATTTTTTTGGGGTCTCCTTTAGCAAGTCATTGACTTGTTTTTCATGGTTTTCTTGCATCATTCTCATTTCTTGTCCCAATTTTTCCTCTCCTCCAACTTGCTTTTCCAAATCCTTTTTGAGCTCTTCCATGGCCTGAGACCAGTTAATGTTTTTCTTGGAGGCTTTTGATATAGGCTCTTTGACTTTGTTGACTTCTTTCTGGCTGTATGTTTTGGTCTTCTTTGTCATCAAAGAAAGATTCCAAAGTCTGAGACTGAATCTTGGTGCGTTTTCGCTGCCTGGCCATGCTGTCAGGCAACTACTACTTGACTCTTGACTTTTTCAGTAGGGTGTGAGTGCTTTTAGAGTAAAGAGTACTTTGTTCCAAGCTTGAGGGGATGTGCCGTTGATTTCAGAGCTATTTCTATACAGTCAGCTCTGCCACACCAGCACTCCTCCTTCCCCAAGAACTGCCAACCCAGACCTGACGCAAATCTTAAGCAGGCTCTGCACTCCTGCTCTGATCTGCCACTTAATTCCTCCCACCAGGTGGGCCTGGGGCTGGAAGCAAATGCAGGTCTAGTTCTGTAGCTGCACCACCCCTGCTGCCCTGGGCGGTGGCCAAACTGTGAACTCTTTTCACTCTGTCCCCTGCAGCTTTTCCCACTAACCTTCTCTGTTGTCTTTGGTGTTTGTGGATTGAGAAGTCTGGTAACTGCCACAGCTCACTGATTCAGGGTGCAAGGGCCTGTTCCACCCAGCTCCCGGTCTGGTTGGTCCTTCTGCCGCCCACACTGGGCTCTGCTCCCCTCCGCTCTGTGCACGATAGACCTCATCTAGCGACTATCCAGGCTGTCCTGGGCTGGATCCCTGCTTCCCTCTGCTATTTTGTAGTTTCTGCAGTTCTAGAATTTGTTCAGAGCCATTTTTATAGGTTTTTGGAGGGACCCGGGGGGAGAGCTCACCCATGTTCCTGCTTTCCAGCCACCATCTTGGCCCCAGCCCCCTAAAGTCAATTGAAATGTTTTTGTATAAAAAAAGCCAATGCAACAAAGATTAGGAGGGAAGCAGAAAATTGGGAGAAAATCTTTCCAACTAATGTCTCTGATAAAGGCCTCATCTCAAAAATATACAGGGAACTGACCAAAATTGATAGGAATACAAGTCATTCCCCAATTGAGAAATGGTCAAAGGATATGAACAGGCAGTTTTCAGAGGAAGAAATTAAAGATATCTATAGGCATATGAAAAAATGCCCTAAATTGCTACTGATTAGAGAAATGAAAATCAAAACAACTCTTAGGTACCACATCTCTCCTGTCAGTTAGGCTAAAATGAAAAAACAGGAAAATGATAAATGCTGGAGAGGATGTGGGAAAATTGCAACATTGTTACATTACTAGTGGAGTTGTGAACTGATCCAGTCATTCTGGAGAGCAATTTGGAACTATGCCCAAAGCGCTATAAAAACATCCGTACCCTTTTACCTAGCAATACTACTTCTAGGGTTGTATCTCAAAGAGATCACACAAGTGGAAAGGGGACCCATACATACAAAAATATTTATAGCAGCTCTTTCTCTAGCAGCAAAGAATTGGAAATCAAGGGGATGCCCATCAATTGGGGAATGGCTGAACAAGTTTTGGTATATGAAGGTAATGGAATACTATTGTGCTATAAGCAATGGGGATGATACAGACTTCATAATAACCTGGAAAAACCTACATGATATAATGCTGAATGAGCAGAGCAGAACTGGGAGAACATTATATAGACCCACAGTTATATTCATTCTGTGATGACTAACCCTGATAGACTTTGCTCTGCTCAGCAATATGAGGTGCAAAGACAATGCCAAAGGACTCATGATGGAGAGAGCTATCTACATCCAGAGAAAGAACTATGGAGTCTGAATGCAGATTGAGGCACAGTCTATGCTCGCCTTTTTTTCTCTTTTATTATTGTTTTTTTTTTGTTTTTGTTTCTTCTTCCTCATGATTCTTTCCACTGGTCATAATTCTTCTTTACAACCTGACTATTGTGTAAATAATTTCAATGTGAAGTTATATGTAGAAGACATATTGGATTCCATGCCATCTTGGGGAGGGAGGAGGCCAAGGGGGGGAAGAAAATCTGGAACTCAAAATTATGTGGAACTGAGTGTTGTAAGCTAAAAATAGAACATCTTAATTATAAAAAAAAACAGCAGGGGTTTGTTAAGAGATTAGGTAATAGGGAGGGGTCCCAGACACAGTGGAACTGCACATGTGATTACCCACAATGCATACAGAAAAACCCATTTGAAGGGGTATATATGTATGCTAATGATATTATAATAAGCCTATCTACATCATAAGTTCACCTAAAGGACAGCTTTTGCTATTGCTGTGCAGGTGCCTACTTAGGAAATGTCCCTTCTATTGCTTTGGGGTCCACATTCTGCTTGGACATCCTGGTGGTGCTACTTTCTGATTGACTGAATATTGTCATCTTGTCTGAGACTAGATGGATGTGGTTGTGATTGAGTGCATGGGCACACCTGCTGTTTCTGTGAGAAATATGAGGAATGGGTCTAGGCTAGGATCCCATCACATGGACACATTTGCCGTTTATGTGGGAAATATGAGTTCATGTTAGGATATTGAGTGTGTGTGTGTGGAGGGGTGAGTGGCTATGTAGGTGCAGTGGGCCTGCTGTTCAGTGGGGCCTATAAGGAAGTTAGGATATTAGGGCGGGGGGCAGCTTTATTAGGATTCCATCAGTATAACTGTACCTCCATCAGATTATCAAAGCTTACAAAAAATGAAAATAACAAGCAATAGAAAGTTTATGGGAAAACAAGAATGTTGATGTACAATTTGAACTGTGAATTCATCCATAAAGTCTGGAAGGCAATGTGGAACTGTGTCTCAAAAGTCACTAAGCTGTGCATGCCCTTTGGAACTGGGACTATCACTACTAGGCTCATACCCTAAAGATATCAAAGAAAGAAGAAAAGGACTATATGTCCAAAATATTTAAAGCAACTCTTTTGTGGTAGCAGAGAACTGACACTAAGGGGGTGCTCATCAACTGGGGAATGACTAAACAAATTATGTTATATTAATGTAATAGTATATTATTCTAGCCATAAAAATTATGAAGGGGCTATTTCAGAGAAACTGGAGAATGATGACAATAATTTATGTAATAACAGCAGTACAAAAGAAAAAAACAATTTAGAAAGCCATGAGAACTATGAAGCAATCAACCATTTCAGAAGACAGAAGGTAGTTCCCACCTTGTGACAGAATGATGATGGATTCATTATGCAGAATGAGATGCCTTTCTGGACCTGGCCAATGCAGTAATTTGTTTGGCTTAGATCTGTATGTGTCACGATTTTTTCCCAATTGTCAAGGGGAAGTGGGGAGGGATAGAAAATTAATGCTTGGAAATGAAAAAAAAAAGGATTTTTTAATGTTACAAAAATAAATTCTTTGAGAATAGGGATTTAGTTTATCTGTTCTTAGTAGTACCTCTCGTAGTACTCCTTACATAATAGGTGCTAATAAATGATGAATTGAATTAAATTCAAGCCTAAGAAAAACAGAGAATTAATACTATTACCTAAATGATTTGGGAGAAAAAGCTATCAACTTGAATTAATTTTGGCAATTTCATCAATACTCTTTGTTTTACCTATACAAGCATTCATATAGTGTATTCAGGGAAGAAAAGTACCTCTGGTATGAGGGCTGCTCAGCACTTTTCAGGGCTACTTTCCACCTTTGGTGTCCAACCAGTCACTGAACTTTCATCTGTGGCTCCAAGAAGGTGTAACATGCACAGAGGCCCCACCCGGGTAAACCTTTTCAGTAGACAGGCTAAACCAGGTTGAAGGTAACTGATAGCCCTCAAAACCTGTGAGTGAGTTCGACGGTGTCTATGCCAAACATGTGAAGACTTTCCCCAGCAGAAATGTGCAACTGAGAACAATTTGTTACAATGTCCATGAAAATGACTGAAAGAAGCACTTTGAGCTTGGTCAGACAAAAAACTCCAAGGTCATACACTGCTTCCTGAGCCATCACCAGTTGTCTTGACTTTTGTCTTGCCACTGGACTCTGATGGCTGAAAGAGAGAGTGAGGCTGATGACTTCAGGCAACTCTGCCTCACTTAAATCCAATTTAAGTATGAGTCCAAAGATATCAAGCATAACTTTTTTTTCTTTTTACCATTTTTACCTAATTCAAAGTCCTTTGGTGATGTTCAAGTGACGAAGCAGGTATGAATACACTGGGAACTGTAATCCCAACCCTTCACACAGGTGGCCCAAACCATAGTGTTGTCTTCTCCCTGGACTGAAGAATCAGTGGGATTTGGCAACCTCCTGGGTGTCTGAGCAGCCTTTTTAAAGGACCCCACTGCTCACCTGCTGGCATGAAGAAAGGGCTAGAAAAGGGGTCCTAAAAATTGTCCGTTTCACCCAACCTAACCCTGTCCTGCTTTCTGTGGCAGGCAGGGATCCTACCCTATAGTTAAAACACAAAAAATATACAAAAACTTTTGCAAAGATGATTCTACTCATCATTGGTACATGGAATGTGTGCTCACTTATGGACAACATGAAACCCAGCAGACATAAAAGGTACATAAGTCTTGTTGTGAGAGAACTCAGTAGGTATTACATCCAAATAGCAGTCCTGGGTCAAACAAGGTTGGCAAATGAAGGCCAGCTTACAAAAGGTGGAGCTGGATACATATTTTCTGGAGTGGCTTCAGTGAAAGGGAGTGCTATGAATCTGGCATAGGTTTGCGATCAAAACTAACTTAGTCAACAAGCTTGTATGCTTACCAGAAAGAGTGACAGATTCATGACAGCATGATTGCCACTTGCAGGAAAATTCCATGCCACCATCATCAGTCTGTATGCTCTCATCATGACTAACCCTGATGAAGTTAAATAAAAATTTTATGAAAACCTGAAGGACCCAAAAACAATGTGGCAAAAGAGGACAAGCTTGTAGTTATGGGTGACTTTAACACCAGAGTAGGCACAGACTATCAGACATGGCAGGCAGTCCTTGGGAGGAATAGAGCCATAAATAGCAACAACAATAGTTACTTACTACTTACTACTTGTGTATCTTATGACATTTTCATCATGAATACTGTCTTCCATTTCCCTAAATGTGATAACATTTCATGGATTCATCCTCTCAACAAAGATAGGTACTTAATAGACTATGTCATTGCAAGGAGAAGATACTGACAAGATGTGAGAGTGATGAAGGCCATGTGTGGCACAGAATGATGGACTGACCATTGATTCATCCTCTCTAATCTAAACAGTCACATTCAATGAAATCAGTGGTCCCAAGGTAAGATGACTAGCAGAAGATAATGCTTTCATGTGTGAACAGCTTGTTGCTGACTTGGAGGAAAAGCTGAGGCAACACATGGTTGGCAAGAGTGGAGCAGAAAAGAATGGGCAGCTTTCAGAGATTTGGTGTACAGCACCACATTTGCTCATATGGGTCAGAATGCTCACAAACATTACAATTACTTGGATAAAAATGGGAAATTCAGAAGCTGCTAAATGAAAAAAGAAAACTCCACAGTGTTTACCCATAGGATAATTCACCAATCTCTAAGAAGGTAGAATTTAACTCCTATGAAATAAAGTGCAAGCAAAGCTTAAAGAGTTGCAGGTTTCTTGACTCAGTAAGAAAGCAGATGAAAATCAGTCTTTTACTGATGATAACAATCCAAAGTGCTTCTATGATGTCTTGAAATCTATTTATTGGCCAAAGACTTATGGTGTGTCTCAACTACTCAGTGTTGATGGAGCCACATTGATTAATGATAAGGACAAGATCATGGAGAGATGGGCTTAACACTTCCATAACATTCTCAACAAACAGTCATAAACCAATGCTGTTCAGTTTTAAGTCAATCCCTCTTTAGTTAGACTTCCAACTGAAGAAGAGGTTTTGAATGCCATTAGGTTCCTCTTATGTGACAAAACTCTAGTGCTGATTTTATTCCAACTGAGATTTACAGGCCAGAGTGTCCACTGCTCATACAAAAGCTGACTGGAATTTTTTGGGTTATATTTGAAAGAGCAGGTTATCCCTCAGCACTTCAAGGATGCCTTGACTATCAGTCTCTATAAAGGAAGAGGAAACAGGTTGTCCTGTGACAATCACAGAAATATAATAGAGTATGAATTGATTCTCTGTGGCTTGTGCTAATTTTGGCCTGATAATTAACACAAAAAACAGAGTTTCTCCGCTAGCCAGCACTACACCATCCATATATCGAATTACAATCAGTTATAGCAAATAGAGAAATTTTGAATGTTGTGGATAATTCCACTTACCTTGGCAGTATACTTTTCAGGGATGTACACATAGATGATGAGGTTGATACCCATATTGCCAGAATTAGCTCAATGTATGGGAGGCTCTGAAGAAAAGAGTGGGAGAGAAGAGGTATTAGGTTACCTACCAAACTGAAAGTCTACAGAGTCATTGTGCTAACCTAATTGCTGTATGCCTGTGAAACCTGGATGGTATACCAGCACCATGTCAGGAAACTGAATTGCTTCCATTTGAATTGTCTTAGAAAGATTCTGAAGATCACCTATCAAGATAAGGTACCAGACACTGAGATCCTTTCTGAAGCTCAGCTGCCAAATATTCAAACTCTGTTGCAGAGAGCACAACTCTGATGGGCTGGCCATGTTGTTTAAATGCCTAAAATATGTTTGCCTAAAAGACTATTTTATGGAGAACTCACATAAGGCTTGCACTCACATGGAGGCAGAAGAAGTGATACAAGGACACTCTCAATACCTCTCTGAAGAACTTTGGAATTGTGAGACTTGTGAGACACTGGCACAGGACTGCCTAGCAAGGTGTGACTATGTCAAAGAAGGTGCTGTGCTTTATGAGTAAATCAGAATTGTAGTAGTTCAAAAGAAAAGTGAGATGTCCGAATTTAAATATCCACTCTAAATGTTCATATGGACTATTTGTGCCTGACTTGTGGTAGAACTCTGAGCTCATATTGGTCTGATCAGCTACAGTCAGACACATTCTATACCTTGACCCCAACATAGTGATGTCATTTTGGTCCTCTTCAAGTATAAAAGACAACAGCTGTAAGCATTCAAGTTCACTGAGCTGCTATATTTAGTGATTGAAAATTGAACCACTCAACTGTGTGTGTTTTACAAAAGCACAGAATTTTAAAGAGAGAAGGGGCATTAGAAATCATGAGGAGGATCTGAATAAATCTGCTCATAGTTGAGGAGGTTGAGAACCAAAGAAGTGAAGCAATTTGTCCAAGATCATGTGGTTTCATACTTACTGACCTCTTGGTGGACCAATTTAACTCAATGCTATCTTCTACTCTTGAGCTGCTTCCCCCTACCCCACCCCAATCCTATGAGCAATTGTGCTCTGCCAAGTTCCAGTCTTGAAAAGCTTCCACCATCTGATGCCTTTGCTTCTATTCAGGTGCTGCTGAATAAAGCTTGAGAAAATCAAGAAGTTATGCTGAGTGGGTCCAGTACAAACTTGTTACATAATCTCAATTGGGTCCTCACTGTGGCAATGCAGTCTTCTTAAACCTCACTAATTGATTCACTATCCCACTCACCACAGTGGCTTTTCCAAAACTTTTCATTCATCCTCAAATCTCCCATGGCTCCACATCCTTCCACCCACTCAGCTGAGAACATAAAAAAATTTAAGCTATTAACCCAGAGCTCCCTCTTTTCCCCTCCTTTTAATCTCACATCACTCTGATTCCTTTTACTGTCTCTTCCTTCACCCCTAAATGATATGAAGAGATGGGTCTTCTTAGCAAAGCAATCCCCTTTACATGCACACATTACCTCATTTTATTCAGTCTTTTCTAGCACATTTCCCCCTTTGTTATCCTTACTCTCATTTATATTCAGCATCTTCACATCTACTGGCTGTTTCCTTGGTGCCTACAAGCACACCAACATCTTTCCATCCTTAAAAAAAAACCTTCCTCATCTCTATCCATTCATCAAAGCATATCTTTCCTTTTATGTATGAACTTGAGAAAATTGTCTGCAATGAATGCCTCTACTTCCTTTTAGTCTCTTAACTCTCTTTAGTATGACTTCTGACCTCATCATTTGACACAAATTTCTCTCTCCAAACTTACTAAAACTCTATGCTTCTGTGCTCCGAAGTTAATTGCTAAATAATGGCTTTTTCTCAGTTCTCATCATTCTTGACTCTCTGTAGCCTTTGACGCTGTCCATCACTTTATTCTTAATACTCTTTTCTCTTTAAGATTTCTGGACACTACTACCTCCTGTTTTTCCTCCTGTCTGACCTCTCCTTTTTCAGTCTTTTTTACTGAATATTTATACAGACTATGCCTGTTAACCATGAGTGTCCACCAAAGCTCTGGGCACTCTTGTCTTCCTGACTATACCGTTTAGATTGGTGATTTCATCAGCTCCCATAGATTCAATTATCATATTTATGCAGCTGATTCTCAGATCTACTCATCCAGTCTTAACTTCTCTCTTGACCTTCATTATCTCATTTCCATCTGTCTATTAGATATATTGTATTATAGTCCCTGCAGACAAATTAAAGTCAACATGTCCAAAATGGAACTCAATATCTTTCCACACCCAAACCCTTCTCTCTTCCTAATTTTCCTATTACTATCTAGGCATCATCTTCCCAGTCACCCAGGTTACAACCTTTGCACTCTCAACCCACCATATTCAATCTGTTTCCCTGTTCTATAAAATCTACCCTTCGCAACATCTTATACGCCCTCTTCTCTCCTCTAAAGCTACCACTGCCCTGGAACAGGTCCTTGTTACCTCATGCCTGGGTTATTGCAACAACCATCTGGGTTGGTTTCCTTGCCTCAAGTCTCTGCTTGCTTTAGTCCATCCTCCACTCAGCTATCAAAGTGATATTACTAAAGCACAGGAATGACTATATCACTTCTCCTCATGTTCCCCCCTCCATTCAGTACAATCCAGTAGCTTCCTATTATCTTTAGGATCAAATGTCACTCTCCCCCCCCCCCATTTAGCTTAGTATCCATATAGCCTGGGCCTTTCACTTCCTTTTAGTCTTTTTAGATGGGCTTCTTTAATGTGCTCTATGATCCAGTGACACTGGCCATCATTGGTATTCCTCACATGAAATACTGCATCTCTCAGTTCTGTGAATTTTCTCTATCTATCCTTCATTCACAAGAAGGGAGAATTCTTTCCCTACTTGTCTCCACCTTTTGGCTTCCTTGGTGTCTTTCAGATCTCAGCTAAACAGAGCCAAGAAAACAACAAATGGAAAGAACAACATGTGCACATAAATCAAAAGTTAATGCTGCAAAATTATAAAGAACAATGGACTAAAAGAAGAGATGTAAGAAGGGAAACTTTGATGATATAAAAAGAAAAGACATCAATGAAACATTTTACAAAAATCTCAGCTAAAATCCTACGTATTGCAAGAAATCTTTTCCATTCTGCATACAGTCTGGTACGTTCCGTCTGAGATTAGCTCCCATTTACACCATGCATATTTTATTTAAAGATACTTATTTGCATGCTGTCTGTTCAATAAGAATGTGAGCTCTTTGAGGGTGGAGACAGATTTTGCCTTACTTTGTATACCCAATGCTTAGGACAGTTCTTGGAACAAAATAAGAACTTAATAACTCCTTATTGGTTGACTTAAATATCACAGAATGTACAGAAATACTATAGGCAGCTAGGTGGCACAGTGAATACAGTGCTGGATTTGGCATCAGTGAAATTTAGCCTCAAATATTTACTTGCTTTGTGCCTCTGGGTAAGTCTTAGAAACTTAAGTTTGTTTTGCCTCAGAGGGTATGGGTATAAGTTGACTTTGATGGGATGATATAAAAAATAAGGTGTGAGAAAGAGAATTGAAAGAAGAGAGAGGCAGAATGGCCACATGAAGGCATATGAAGTGGTGTGAAAGACCTATTACAGTGGAGGGAAACCTGGGTGGGGGGGGGCGGTTGTGAGCTTGTTTCAACCTTACTCTCATCAGATTGGGCTCAAAAAGGGAATAACATACACCCACAATTAGGTATAGAAATCTATCATACTTTAGGGAAGAAGGAGGGGGACCATAAAAGGGGGGTTAATAGAAGAGAGAGCAAATTGAGGGAGGCAGTGGTTAGAAGCAGAACACTGGTGAAGAGGAACAGGGTGAAAGGAAAGAGAGAAAAAGCATAACCCAGGAAAATAAGATGGAGGGAAATACATAATTAGTAATCATAACTGTGAATGTGAATAGGATGAATTCAACCGTAAAGCAGAAGTAGATAGCATAGTGGATTAAAAACTAGAATCCTACAATATGTTGTTTACAAGAAACATACTTGAAACAGAGAGAAACATATAGAGTAAAGAAAAAAGGCTGGAGCATAATACTTTGTAATACTTCAGCCAGAGTAAAAAAAGCTGGGGTAGAAATCATGATCTCAGACAAAGCAAAAGTGAAAATAGAAAAGACAAGGATGCAAACTATATCTTGCTAAAAGGAACTATAACTAATGAAATAATATCAATACTAAACACATATGCATCAAATAGTGTAGCATCCAAATTTAGAAAGGAGAAGTTAACTGAGTTATAGGAGGAAATAGTGAAACTATACTAGTGGGAGACCTCAACTTTCTGCTCAGAACTAGATAAATCTAACTAGTCCCCAGGGGGACCAAAAGCAGCATTAGTGCAGCACCAGGTAAACAGCCAGGGCTTGCAGCCACTGGCACAAAAAACCTGAGACAGGGCCCTTCTACCCTGGGTGCAGAACTCAAATTTGAAAGAAAGAAAAAAGGCCAAAAAAGATGAGCAAAAAAACAACAAAAATAATCTGATCACAGAAAGTTATGGTGACAGGAAAGACCAAGACAGACTCAGAAGAGGACAGCAATGTCAAAAAAATGTAAAATGGTTTCAAGCCCAGAAAGAACTCATGGAAAAATGCAAAGAGGAACTTAAACATCATATAATAGTTGTAGAAGAAAAACTGGAAAAAGAAATGCAAATGGTACAAGAGAATTATGAAAAAGAGTCAATAGGTTGGAAAACTGCTTAAAAAGTAGAATTGGCCAAATGGAAAAGGAGATTCAAAAATCCACTGAAGAAAATAATTCCTTAAAGAGTTTAATTGATCAAATGATAAAGAAAGTACAAAAGCTAATTGAGGAAAACAGCACCTTAAATGTCATAATTGGGCAAATGGAAGCTAATGACTCTATGAGACATCAAGAATCAATCAAACAAATTCAAAAGAATGAAAAAAAAACATTGAACAAAATGTAAAATACCTTATGGGAAAAACAATTGGCCTGGAAAATACATCCAGAAGAGACAATATCAGAAACATTGGACTACCTGAAAGCCATAATCAAAAAGAGGATCTGGAAAGCATCTTTCAAAAAATTATCAAGGAAAACTGCCTTGATGTCCTGGAACCAGAGGGCAAAATAGGCATTGAAAGAATCCATTGATCACCTCAGAAAAGAGATCCCAAAATAAAACAATTGTAGACCATATAAACTACTTGAGAGTCAACCTGCCAAGACAAACTTAGGGAGTATATAAACACAGTTACAAAATGCTTTTTATGCAAGTAAAGTCTAATCCAAACAACTGGAAATCTATCAATTGCTCATGGAGAGGCCAAGCCAATACAAAAAATGGCATTTCTACCAAAACCAATTTGATTAATTTGATTATTCGGTGCCATACCGATCAAACTACCAAAACTTATTTTATAGAGCTAGAAAAAATACAACAAAATTCATCTGGAAGAATAAAAGGTCAAGAATATCAAGGGAATTAATGGAAAAAAAATGCAGAGATGGATCAGTGTAATAGATTAGGTACCCAATACATGGTAGTAAATGACCAGAGTAGTCTAGTGTTTGATAAAACTGAAAACCCCAGCTTTTAGGATTAGAACTCACTATTTGATGAAAACTTCTGGGAAAACTGGAAAATACTATGGCAGAAGCTAGGTATAGACCAACATCATACATCATATAACTACTGTCGAAATGGGTTTATGATTTAGACATAAAAGTTGATACCATAAGCAAATTCAAAGAGCAAGGGATAGTTTCCCTTTCTGATCTTTGGAGAAGGGAAGAATTTATGACCAAATGAGAGATAGAGAGCATTATGAGATGGATAATTTTGATTACATTAAAATAAAACATTTTTGCACAAACAAAACCAATGCAACCAAGATTAGAAGGAAGGCAGAAAGCTGAGAAACAAATGTCTCTGATAAAGGCCTCATTTATCAAATACATGGAGAACTGAGTCAAATTTATAAGCATACAAGCCATTCCCCAAATGATAAATGGTCAAAAGATATGAACAGGCAGTATTCAGAAGAAGAAATTAAAGCTCACTATAGTCATATAAAAATGTTCTAAATCAATATTGATTAGATAAATGCAAATTAAAGTACTCTGAAGTACCAGCTCACATCTATTATATTGACTAATACGAGAGAAAAGTAAAATGATAAATTTTTGAAAAGATATAGGAAAATTAGGACATTGATGAATTGTTGGAGTTGTGAACTGATCTAACCATTCTGGAAAGCAATTTGAAACTATGCCCAAAGGGTAAGCAAACCAAGCATACCCTTTGATCCAGCAATACCACTACTAGGCTTATATCCCAAAGAGATCATAAAAAATAGAAAACTACCTACATGTACAAAAATATTGATAGCAACTCTTTTTGTGGAAGCAAAGAATTGGAGATTGAGGGAATGCCCATCAATCGGGGAATGGCTGAACAAATTGTGGTATATGAATGTCATGGAATACTATTGTGCTATAAGAAATAAAGAGCAGGCAGATTTCAGAAAAACCTGGAAAGACTTACATGAACTGATGGAAAGTGAAGTGAGCAGAACCAGAAGAACATGGTACATAGTAATAGGAACATTGTGTGATGATTAACTATAATTGACTTAGCTCTTATCCACAATTCAATGATCCAAGACAATTCCAAAAGAGTCATGATGAAAAATGCTATCCACATCCAGAGAAAAAACTTATGGAATCTGAATGCAGATCAAAGCCTACTATTTTTACTTTATTTTTTCATGTTTTTTTCTTTTGTTCTATTTATTCTTTTACAACATGACTAATATGGAAATATGTTTCATGTGATTGCATATATTTATAACCTATTCATAGCAATTTATAACAAACTGCTTATTGTCCAGAAAAATGGAGGGGGGAAGGGAGAACATTTGGATTTTATGAAATTTTCTAATTTTTATGAAAAATGAACATTAAAATTGTCTTTAAATGCAATTAGAAAAAAATAAAGTACTGCTTAAAAACAAACAAAAGGATAATGGAAAGTTTTACAGTGAATAGAATGTGATATATTACCAATGATAATTGCACAGAATGGCATGAATAATGTCATCAGAGAGATGTATGAATAGGAAAGGAGGCAGGTTTATCATTCTGAGAGTGAAGAATTTCACCACCTACTCATCTTATACTCTATGTAGGTTGTACCAAAAGTCTTAGATCAGCTTTAACCTCTAATAAGTAAGCTTTAATTTCCACTGAATTGGCCTGCTTGCTGTTCCACTTACAGAATATTTCATCTTCATGCTTTATCACATGCTCACCTTCCCTGCCCCCATTACTGGAATCTTGTTCCTCCTTTACTTACTCTTTATTTCATTAGGTCCTTTCTAGATTCAAGTCAATGAGAAAGTTAACAAGAATTTATTAAGCTCTTACCTTGTCCTAGGCACTATACTAAACAGTGGGAATGCAAATGAAAGCATAAACAAGGTCTGCCCTTAAGGAGTCTATATTCCAATGAGGAAGATGATACATCAAAAGGAAACTAGAAGTGGGTAGGAAGGTAGAAAGAATGAAGATACACAGGCATAGCAGAGAAAGTCCAGGAGGAGACTCAGGAGTGCAGACTGGAGAAGAAAGGTTCTCCCTATTCAAGGGGCTGGTACTTGGCGGGGGGGGGGGGGGAAGGAAGGGATGGAACCAATAAATGGAGAATGCTTATTATCCAGGCCATCATATACAGTTAAATGGACATCGTGAGAAATCCAGGGCTGGATTCAGCTCAAATATTATCTCCTACACAAGGCCTTTCCTGAATCTTGTTGCCTCTACTCTAGTTGTTAGAATCTTCTCTCCTGAAATAACTTTGTACTCACTTTGTATATGTTGTGTTTTGTATTTACTTAACTGTATATCTCTCGCTGTTTAATAAATGCTTGTTGACTGATTAAATGAAGTCAAGCACTATTTCATTTTATGCCTTTGTGGCTCCACAGTGTCCAGCATATACTAGGTCCTTGGTAAATGTTTGTTTAATTGAATTGAATTTAGGGATAAGTGGTGGACCACCTATGTATTGGTATCAATACAATGTCAAGGGAGTCTATCAGAAGGCCTCCAGCACTCTGGATGAACCTACATGGAGAAGTTATAGGAAAATATAGTTAAGAGTTGCACAGGAGGAGAAAGTGTATGTATCTGGGTTGTGATCTGTACTTTATGTCAATAAGTTCACAGGTCCATCAGTTTACCAAAGTAAGTTTAAATGTCCTTAGTTCATTCAACTGGTTTTCAGATCTATTCCTAATTTTGTCATCCTTTTCTGGATGTTCTTAAGTTTATCAGTGTCCTCAGTGGGGCCATCAAAATCCTATAAAATATTCAAGATATCTCAAGAATATTCAGTTTGGTAGAACTATAATCTCATTTGTTTGGGACACAATACTTTGATTAATGCAATTTAAGTTTGTAGTACATTTTGTTGGCCATACTGCATAGTTGATTAATATTGAGGTCCCATTCAACTAAAGCTTTGAGTACCTCTTTACTTGGATAGTAGTTCTTAATTCAGAAGTCCCCCTACTCTGTACTTCTGCAGCTTATTTTTTGGTTCTCTCTGAACATTACCCAATGATATCTTTCTGAACCTTGATTCATCCATCCACTATATGAGCTATCCCTTTCATTTTTACATCCTTTGAGATTTTGATAAGCATACTTTCTATAACTTACTTTATCTGTTTGAGTAGAAAGTGTTGAACAGGACAGAGGACAAAGAAACCTTCCTAGAGGATGACAGTCAGCATTAATCATTAACGTTGTTGTGCACAGTTGTTCTTCTACAAATCTGTCTAACTGAACTGTCATCTTGCTCACATTTCTATATCTTGTAAACAAAGATAATAAAGAAACTCATCAAATGTCTTACTGAAATCAAATTCCATTATGTTCATTCTCCTGATCTGCCCTTCTATAAACCTATGTCCCCCAAAGGAAATAAAATTACTTTGTCATAACTTGTTTTTAGTGGGTTCATATTTCCTCTTAATTATCACTGTGCCCTTTTTCTAAGTATTCACAAATAATCTGTTCAAAAATTATTCTTGAATTGGGGAAGGGTTAGATGCCAAGCTCATTAGTTTGGAGCTTGTTGAATTGTCTTTCTTCCTTTTGATAATTTGGATAGAATTTTTCAATCTTCAGATATCTGTCCCTTCATACTCTCCCCATTCTCTGAAATCTCAAAACTTGCTGACAGTACAGCAATTAGGTTACAGGGTTTTAGAGCTGTAAGAGATAGAAGTCACTTTATTCAACTTCTTCATTTTATAAATGAGGTAACTGAGGTCCACAAAGGTGAAGTGACTTTTCCCTGCCACAGTACTCCTAAGTGGCAGGAGCTGAAGCCAGAACTTGTGACTTTAAATCTTCAGCTGCCTTTTCATATCTGTAAGTTCTTTTAATAACCTGGAATAAAATTTATCCAGGTCTGAAGATTTGAAATCATTTAAAGCCATAAACTGTATTTATCTCCCTTAATCTTGAACTTCAGCTCCTTCTTAATCATGTTTGTTCTACTGTTTCTAGTTGGAAGATCATTATTCTTAATAAAGAAGAGTTAAGTATTTTGAGTGTGATGCATTGGGTAATGGGGAACCAGGGAAAGATGTCAAGGTAGAGATTTATGTGGTCAAAGAAGAACATAAGCATGACTCAGTAGAGTCAATAGTAGAGGGGAAAGAAAATGGGGTTGAGGGGAAGGGAGGGATGAGACATTTCAGTTCAGATAGGAGATGCTGTGGATATGAACTGGGAATGAGGCTAGATAAAAAGGAATTATTGGTGAAGATGTGGAGGAAAACTTGACAATGCTTAGGAACTTTTGAAATAGCTAAATGCTATCGATGGATTTTTATTCTTTTTCATTCTATCATTTTCCTAATCAACCTGCTTCTAATTCTTAAATTTAAGGAATCCTTCCAAAAGGGAAGATGAGAATGAAAAGTTCATGAAGAACATGTGTCGAATGAACATTTCATTCAAATGAAAATGTGTGAAAGACTGATATAAAGAATATCAGGTATTGCACAAATTCCATGGCTTATTTTTCTTTTGCTCTTGGTTGGAAGGTGATGCTTTGTTATCACTGGATATTGTTTCCAAGAATGCCTCTATTGTGTTATTTGCCTGAGGACAATCAAAATATACCTGCTTTAGTCTTTCTTCTACACTAAAGACTCATTTTGGCTCTACACCAGACTTTGGCAGGTCTGTAGATTTGGAGCCCGAATCATCAGGCTTGTGGTTCCTTCTGTCTTTCATTCACTAGATAATTGCTTCATCTTCTATTTCCCTTGAATTGAATTGAATTGAAACTTGGTCTAACATATTAATTCATTGATTAAGTACCTTCAGTCTACACTTGGAGGATCCAGTCCTAGTCCTGCAGGGACTGAGTTTGGAGGCCTTACCTACTTCGAAGTGGGGGAACCACCCATGCATCATGTTACCATCTGGTGCCTGACATTACTGCTTACCAGGGAACAAAACTCTTGGCCTCTTCCTCATCAAAAAAAGTTTCAGATAGATGAAGGCTGCTGGCAGCAAGGCCCTAATTACAGCATTTATTCAATAATTTTTCATCAGTGGATTTGGAAGGGTGGGATCTACAGATTTGGTCCCTTTCTAAAATGGGGCTTGAATCTTGCTCTAGAATCTACTAGATGGTTGGTCCTCTCACTTGTATCACCAGATCATAAAGAGCAAAGTTTCAGCCCCTCCACAACTATGGAATTTTCAAACTTGGGCCTCCTGCCACCTCAGGAAGGAAAAGCTTCCTATCAATTAGAGCTTTACAAAAGCAGACTGAAATGACACTAGAAGCAACAGATTCATCTTTCACTTGAGTTATTTAAGTAAAAGATAGATGACTACTTGTCAGTTGTGGTGAAGAAGGGATCTTAGAGTAGAAGGCCTTTGAGGTCTCTTCCTATTCTGAAATTCTCTCTCTCTCTCTCTCTAACTCTCTCTCTCTCTCCCTCTCCCTCCCCCCTCCAGATTAATATAAACAATTGATTTACAAATAAACTTTTGGAGTGAAACCATTTTTAGTTTGGAAACTGTTTGACTTTTTGTGACACCATTTGGGGTTTTCTTGTCAAAGATACTGGAGTGGTTTACCATTTCCTTATTCAGCTTGTTTTACACATGAAGAAACTGAGGTCAACAGGATTAAATTACTTGCCCAGGGTGACACAGCTAGTAAGTGTCTGTGGCCCTGAATCCAGGAACATGAATCTTCCTAATTCCAGGTCTGACACTCTATCCACTGTACCAAGCAGCTTCCCTTAGACATGCATATTAACACCCAAATATAGGCAAAACAACTAACATCACTGGTAAGGAACCATGGGCACAATGCCCTGAAAGATGCTTATAAGAAATTCAGGTTTTGATTTTTGAAAGAGTGGAAAAGCAGCAGAATCAGTTGAACATGCTAATCTCAAGTTGTAATTTGGTTATGCTGGTTTTTTGGCCATAATCATTCACAATTTGGACCCAACACACATGACCATTTGAGTCAGGCATGCTTAGCTAGAAGTGAAAAAATTTCGTTGTATATCACGTATGTCTCCTTTGCCTTTTATTGCTTGAAACATTGGCTTAACCCTTTCATTAGGAGGTGAGACCACCATTTGATACCACTTACTACCCCTAGTCTTGGACTATGACAAACTATCACTTAATTCAATGTAAAATTGTATCAACTTCTTGGCTATAATGCCACACTATTGATTCCTACTTGGTTTTCAATTCACTAAACCTTGAGTTTTTTTTTAAGAGAAGTGTTATTTAGCTGTCCATCCTCCATCATGTTTTAGTGAAGTTGATATTTTTAACTCAAGAGACTTTAAAAGTATCCTGACTGAATTTCACTTTGTTATATCTATCTCAGTGTTTTAGCTTGTCATGGTCTTTTGAGATTTTGCCTATGTCATCCGATGTGTTTACTATACCTCAGAACTTTTGTCATCAGAAAATTATATAGGATTGCCATTTCTACCTTTTTTGCAGACACTGATAAAAATGTCAAACGTTACAGAGTCAATCATAGATAGATACTAGAAGTATTCCACTAAGCAGTTCCTTCCAAGTTGACACTTAATCATTAAATCTGATTCAACTAGTCTGGAATCCACCCAACACTTCTATAACATAATAATTATTTTCCACCTATTCTATAAGAATAGTTCTGCTAAAATCTGAGTGAGTCATAATGATGTCATTCTTCTGATATAAGTCTAATCATCCTCTAAGTTTAATTAAATTTAATGAGTACTTAAACATCTATCAAGTGGCGAGGGCAGCTAGGTAGCATGATGGATAGAGTGCTGAGTCTAGATGCAGGGGTGGTGAACCTGTGGCCTAGAGGCCACATGTGGTCCTCTAGGTCCTCAAGTGCAGCCCTCTGACTGAATCCAAACTTCACAGTACAAATCCTTTTATTAAGGGGATTATTATTTATTTTTATTATTTTATTAAGGGATATCTAGAGTCTAGAGTTAGGAGGACCTGAATTAAAATATAGCTCCAGACACTTTAACTAGCTGTGTGACTCCAGAAAAGTCAGTTAAACCTGTTTGCCTCAGTTTTTTTTTCTCTAAAGTGAGCTGGAGAAGGAAATGGCAAACCACTTCAGTACCTTTGCCAAGAAAATTCCAAATGGGGTTATCAAGAGTCAGACACAACTGAAAATGAAGCTTATTAAAACATCTGTCATATTATAAGCACTAGAGAAAACAGTACAAACATCTATGTCCTGAAGGTGCTTACATTCTAGTGGAGAAGTTGAGCATAACATACATACAGTGATACACAAGCACAAGATAATTTCAGGAAGGAGAGAACTATCAACTCATAGGAAGTCAGAGATTCTAAGAGTCAGAGGTGAGGAGGTACTTAATTCCAGACATAGTAGATGGCATATAGATCAATATGATTGGAACTTAAGGTACCCAAAGGGAAATAATATGAAAACAAGTTTGGAAAAGTAGTGGGGATCCAGGTTGTAGAAGAATTTACCCACCAGGGTGAAGAATATGCATTTTATTCTTGAGCCAATAGAGAGCCATTAAATAATTCAGAGCAGAAGAGTGAAATGGTCAGATATATGTCTTAGAAAGATTGTTTTGGCAGCCTTGAGAGGTGAGAGGCTGAATTGGAAAGGGAAGTTTGGGGAAGCAAAGGGACCAATTAGAAGGTTATTATAATAGTGAAAGTAAGAGGTAATGAGAGCTGGAACTAGAATAGTGACCATGTGAGTAGAGAGAAGGGGGTAAAGGAGAGAGATTGTATGGAGGTCAAAGAGGGAAGAGTTGGCATCACTTGGATATGAGACAAGTAACAAAGATCAAAGAGGTAAGAATGCATCTGAGGTTGTAAACCTGAGTTACTGGAAGGAGGAAGGTACTCCAAAGTTTAGAAGAGGATTTATACTTAATGGAATAGATAACACTTTCATTTCAGACATAGTGAGTTTGAGAGTGCACAGGCACATCCAAATGTAGATGTACAGTGGATGGTCTTGCAGGGTTGGGAGTTCAGAAGAGAGATTAAGGTTGATTACATGGATTGGGGCTTTATTTGCATTGAGATAATGATTTTACTCTAGGAGGTAATGAATTCACCAAGGGTATAAAGGGAAAAGTAAAGATGTTTCATAATAGAGACTTGGAGTTCACCATGATTAGGGCTGGCATAAGGATGATACTTCAGCAAAGAAGATGGAAAAAGATCAGTCAGATGATTAGAAGGGACACCAAGGAAAAAAGAGAGTATTCAGAATGAGAGGTTGCTAGATTGTGTCAAAAGCTGCAGAGATTTCATGTAGGATGCATATTGGGAAAATATTGATGGATTTAAGAGCTCATTATTAACACAGTAGTGAACAGTTTCAATAAACTAGTAAAGCTGAAAGTTAGATTTAAAAGGGTTGAGAAGTGAGTAATTGGAAGAAGCTGATGAGAATAAACCTAAACAACTGTATAAGTTTGAGAGTGAAAGAAGAATCTTGATTGCTTGACAGGGAAGAGAAGTTCAAGTGAAGGGTTTTTTTCAAGGATAAGGAAGACCTGGGATAACTTGTAGGCAGCAGGAAAGAAGCCAGTAGAAAAGATGAGAATAAATATTAGGGAGAAAGGGCTGACCAGTGGGAATGGGAAGGTCAGCATTTATTTTGCATTGGCTGAGATAGTTTCCCTTTAAGAAGGTGAGGAGATCATTCCTGAAATTTGGTTGGTTAAGAGGACTAGGAGCATAAAAGCTCAGTCCTATGGGGATTTAGTGTTCCTGAGGGCTGGAGAAACTCCTATTGCCCTTAAGGATGTCTTTTAGATCTAGTATTTTAGGCCAGGAGAATATGAAAAAGGAGGTAGAGGGGGTAATTAGTAATTGTGTCTTTTTTGATCCTATATTAAAAGTAAAACTATTTTTATTGCATTTCATGATTCACAAATTTTCATCATGTTCTGTTTCTGAGCCTGAGACACTGAACTGAACTGAACTAAGTCTGACCCAGAAAAATGGGGAGGGTTTTGCAGGAAGCAATGGGATCAGGAGCCCAAATAGAAGTGTTGACTTTAGCAAGGGAAAAAGCTCTTTCTGAGAAGAAAAAGTGGGGGATAATGTGGAGGAATTTTGAGGAAGTGTGGATCAGGAGAGAAAATTGGAGAACTTAGTGAAAGCAATTTTCTGAGAGGGAAGAGAGGAGTGGTGTCAGAGACTGGAAGTAAGATGAGAAGGTTTGGCAGAGCTACTGTTAGAGTGTGTGAGAGAGGAAGCCAATTAGAGAATAATAAAGAATAAAAGGAGAATATGCAATGATGATCCAGTTGAGGATAGATAATATAATCTGTAGGAAAACCAGTCAGCATGGCTATGTGATTCCTCCCCCCGTAACCCTCCCCCGCATTTGTTTAGCTGCAAGTAAGTAATAAAGAAGGCAGATGGTGGGGTAAGATCATTTTGGAGATTGGTGAGGTATGAGCGGTATTAGAACATGGTAAAGAAAATTCAAGGCTAGATAAAGGAGTATAGATGAACTGATCTAATATGGAGCCATGATTGAGAAAGGAAGTGATATTAAAGAATCTATCAAAGTGATAGATTCTAAGAAAAGGGAATTGTGGAAGGAGTGGAGGTCAGAGTTAGGATAAATAATATATTTAGAAGGAGGGAGGGAGGGAGAAGGAGAGAGAGAGAGAGAGAGAGAGAGAGAGAGAGAGAGAGAGAGAGAGAGAGAAAGTATGGAAGGATAGGAAGTTATTATCAGAAAGGGGAATTTTCAAGTTCTGGATCATAAAAGTGGCATTGATATGGGTGGTGGTGAGATTCCAGTACATCCATCCCCATGGGAAGCTAATATGGAGTGAAGGTGAAGGTAATGAGGGTTTAGGATGTTGATGGACTGGGAGGTCAAGGTACTCTAGGGGACATCAATATGTATGCTAGAATCTCTAAGTATGATGGCAATATGAAGAACACTGAATTTCTGGAGAAAGAATGAAAATGACTGGAAAGTTTGGAGATAGATAACTGAGACAAAGGTCTGGACTAGGTGATTCTCATGGACTAAATAATCTTTAAAAGAGGAGTTACTGAGATTTTGTGGCAAAGTCCAGGTCTAGAAGGGGCAGCCATTAATAAGGAGAATGTCTGGGAATTTTTTCTTGTCCTAGTTTGTCCTGGTGCAATATCATTTAAGTTGGGACTTTTTTTTTAGTGTTTTAGAATGATAAATTAATTAAGTGTCTTTGATTTAGCCTTACTAGCTGCAAAGCCCCAGACACAAACCTCTACAACTAGGTGCTAAGCCTATGTGGGATTGAAGCCCTCAGGGTCCTAGGAGCATTGCTAAGACCAGAGACAATAGTAGGAGCCTTAGTTCTGGTTGCTCAGATGACATTTGATGATGGCTAAAGAGTGTATAAAAAGAGAGAACAGATCTATTTGCTGAGGGCTCTGAGCCACAGGAGGAGTGGCGAGTGACTCTGGGCCAGCCATTGTTATGAGCTCCCTAGGTTCTGAACTCAGACGTTGAGGTTTCTTGGTAACTATGAATTGTATTTGGTCTGTTTATAATGTATGTTTGTAATTTGTTTGTATTTGCTCTGAAGTTCAGGGTGCTGGCTTTTTCCCCTGAAATAAGTGAATGGTATTTGTATGTTGGTTTGAAATAAGACTGTTAACCCCCTAATGCTACTTTCCTTAATAAAGCAGATCAAAAGAACCTGTGCTGGCAGCATCTTTATTGTTGGGCTTGTGTTGGTCTTTCAACCCCAAAGCAGCTGCTAGCCAATTTGTTGCAACAAATGGCGTAGTCAGCAGGATCTGTAGATTAAAAGGCAAGTATGGCATTTTGGGGTACTGGGGTGGTTGGATGTTTCCCAGTTTTTGGATTGCTCTTTGTACTTGGGGTGGCTATGATTCTGTGGAGCACCAGGAACAACAAAGGCCTGGAGAAAAACAGGCCAGTGGCAATGATGGGAGTGGTTTGCCAGTAGCCCAGAGCAGGGCCCTTGGGAGATAACCCCTCCTTCCGAGGGCTTGAGCTGATAAACCTGGCTCTTGAAGACTGTGCTGAAAGAGTGAATGCCTTGGGATTATATTGTATGACAAATTTTGAAATAGGAGTGGAGAATGACCTTCCTGCAGAATCGACAGGAGTGGGAATGGCTGAGGAGAGAGAAGCAGCAGAAGGTAAGGAAAACTGCCTACGTGAGAAGTTTGGAAAGGTGAGTTGTGAGCTGTCTGCATCAGGGTTCCAGCAGAAGCCAAGAGGGTCCTTTTGGAGCTGGAGGACCAGGAACCCAGGAGCTTGGAGTTCAGCCCTGGGGCAAGATGGAAACTTCGAAGCAAGGAGCTAAGTGTGCCTTTTTGCTGCCTTCCCCTGGGGCTGTTTGGGACCCAGGAGAGAGGAGTGGATTTGTTTATGGTGGGGTGGGGGAAGTGCCTTGGACCCGCATAGACCTATAGACCCCACCCTGTTGGCTTTATTGTCCAGCAACCCCTCAAGACTTGGAAGTGGGGACTGGAACAGCATGGAGAGGACAGACCCCCAACAGAATTTTGTTTGGACTTTTTTCTTTGAGTTGGGACTTTGGGTGCCAAGAGGAAACCTGCGACAGCAGCTCCCTGGCTCCTGAACTCAGACGTTGATGGTTTCTTGGTAACTATGAATTGTATTTGGTCTGTTTATAATGTATGTTTTGTAATTTGTTTGTATTTGCTCTGAAGTTCAGGGTGCTGGCTTTTTCCCCTGAACTAAGTGAATGATATTTGTATGTTAGCTTGAAATAAGATTGTTAACCCCCTAACGCTACTTTCTTTAGTAAAGCAGATCAAAAGAACCTGTGCTGGCAGCATCTTTGTTGTTGGGCTTGTGTTGGTCTTTCGCCTCCACAGCAGCTGCTAGTCAAATTGTTGCAACACCTGGGCATGAGAGTGGGAGTGAACAGAGACATCTTCAAGAGTGAGCCAGATTTCCATTAACATCAAGAGGTGGCAAAAGTATGAGGTGAAGAGATCTAAGATCAACGGGAATTTGAAAAAAAGATAAGGTAGGAGTTCCAAAGGGATCAGTGGAACCAGAAATAGGAGAAAAATTTAAACTCTGACATGGTATGGTCAGGGTTGATAGGGGTGATCTTCCACCTCTGAGGTTTACCTGTGTGACTCTGGACAAGTAGTTTAACCTCTTTGTACCTCAGTTTCCTCATGTGTAAAATGAGCAAATGAGATAACATGACAAGTGTTTTTCAAGCCATAAAGTGCAATGTAAATAATAATAATAATGATAATGATAATAATAATAATAATAATTCTAGCTCAAAACCTGTGATCCTATCATCAATCTGAGGAGAAGGACTTTTAGTTTTTGAGGAGCAGGGCTAGTGATCAGGGAAGACTTCATGGAATATATAGCACCTGATCTGGTCTTCAAAGGAAGAGAAAAATCGCAGCAGTCTTATGAAAGGTACATATTCAGGGTATGGGATCATCCAAGGAGGCAGCAGAGGAAATAACATGTCAGGGGCAAAAAACATATCAGGGAAAAATTTGCCTGTGATGCAGAATGAAGAGGAATAGAGGGAAATAAGGATAGAAAGGAAACATAGAATGAAATTAGAGGTCTTGAAGTGCTAACTAGGTTTTTTAAAAATAGTTTTCTTTTAGCGTTTTTTTTTCTGGAAGATTTCAGTGATTCAGTAAACACACTTGCCAACTTCCCCAGAACATTAGGATGTTTGTCAGGAAACTTGGTTAATTTTGACAGTTCCCAATACCCCACCTATTCTTATATCAGCTTTATTTCAATAGTTCTTTCCCTTTCATTACTTTTAGGTTCTTTCTTCTTAGCATTCTCAGTTTCTGGTACTTTTGAGACCCCTTAGCTATTTTCAAAATTTACTGACTGTTCAACTGCTATTTCTACCCTGTCCCACTCTTCTTTATTATACTTTCCTTGAAAAAAACCCTTGAATTTAGTGACTTAGTCATTTTAATCTTCATTGGTATGTTTATGTTAGATCTCATTTTTTTCAAGCCTTGTCTTTCCAAATTTCCTTCTCATTTTCTTCTATCCCTTTTGCTCACATTATCTCAAATTCTGAAATCCATTTCCTTCTTTTATGAGCTCTTGGTGAATAATTGTTATTTGGTTATTTTCCTCAGAATTATTTTTTAATTGATTATGAGAGATTTTGCGTGCTTGTCTGCAACCTGGTTCCCAAGAGAAAAAAACCATATTAGGCTGCTTGATCTTTCAAGTTGTCTATGGCTTCTTTGAGACCCATGGTGGCAGAAGACTGGATGTAAAGACAATAGCTCCAACCCAAACTTGTGGAAAGGATAGTTTTACTGATGTCACACTTGTAGAAATGGCCAACACCTTCCAGCCCTTAAATTATTTTCAAACTAGTATATCAATTTCTGCTCCTTCAGCCTAGTTTCAACTAAATTAGGCACTCTCCAATTGCATATTGGCATTTTGCTATGATAACATTTTCCCATTATTTTTATTCACACATGACTACCTTTTCTGAACTTACTTTCAGTGACGGAAGCCAAAAGAGGAAGATGTCTAAACACATGACAACAACACCAACAACAACAAGTGTAAGGCTATGAGAATGGACCTGACTGTAGAGATCCCTACATGTGTTAGGCCTGGGGTTTTTAAAACTCCTCTGAAGCTGATATTGGTGGTGTGCCAGAAAGATATTGTAACTGGAGACCATCTGCTCTTATTTGCCTAATACCAAATAATGAACTCCTAGCCATTAGGAAGATAATATACATCTGATCACAGAACACAGGACACCAAGAAAGAAAACACTAACCCGTGTAGGCAGCTCCTCTGAACATTTTGCTGTACCAAGAGGGACACAAACACTCATGCCAAGAAAGGCTTTTGGGAATCTCAGAAACATAGCAATGCTCTTTCCCAAATATGAAGGTCCACTTGGCTTGGAGTCGTTCTTTGAAAGCAGATGAAATAGCTGAAAGGTTCCACAATGTAGTCAGTCTATTACTACTGGCAGTGTCACATTCCCCTTTAACTCTCTTCTTATGTATATCCATATGGGCAAAACAAAACAACTCAGCTGGCTATTTTCAGCTTTGCTGCTGTTCTTGGGCAGAGCACTGCCAGCATTGCTCTCGTCTAATTGAAAACCCACCCCACATGTTACTTTGGCTTGTATTGACTTTACTGAGGAAAGCAATTTAATGGATTGAAAATCTGTAACATATGATTTTTGTACCATTGATTTGCCTTCAATATTGTCTTTTACCATATATCCTGATTGGAAGCAGCAACTGAGACAGCAGGTTTTCTTGACAATTGACTTAGAGAGTAAAATATGGGTCCAACTCTATGTGTTGTTCCAGTCCTATAAATGGAATTCTTTCATCCCACCCTTGTCATACCTCTAACCCAAAACTTGATTTTTTAAAAAGTAACCTCTTCCATGGCAGACCTGTCACTGATGTAACTGTGATCCAACTCTAAAGAATATTCTTATGCTTGGTTTGGATTTCTTCTGCCAAAAATAATCAAGTCACTAAATCCCAGTTCTGCTATTTAACTCCTTGTGTGATCTTGGGAAAATTATTTTACTTCTATGGGTTTCCGTTTCCTCATTTGTAAAATGAAGGGTTTGGACTAGATAAGTTCCCTTCTATCCTTTAAATGTATGGTCCTGTAGTTTCTAATATTTTAGATATTTTATTTATTAATTGTGGCTATATTTGTATTTTCCCTTAAGAATGGGAAAGAATGAAATGGTCTTCTCTACACAGACTAGCCTACATTTAATTATCTGTATAGCTTATATTTTCCCTTAAATTTTTATACTTGGCATATATTGTTAAGCAATAATTTCCCAAGTATACATTCTGCCATTCCAAGATTGTAAGTTCTTCATTAAACCACTTCTCACCTGTTATTCATATGATAACTTCAAAATCCCTTATATTTGTGCAGCCCATTATGATTTACAAAACAACTTCATAGTCATTCTTATTTGAATCTCTTAACAGACCAGTTGGATGTTTAGCTATTTAGAGAAGAGGGAATTCAGGTTTAAGTTAAATATTTACATGGATGTCGAGTGATTCTCTTGGAGTTGGTCTAACCAGTCACTGTCCTACTTAATAAACCTAATGGGTCCTTATTGCCTTTAGGATCAATGATAACCTCCTCTGTTTGCCTTTTAAAGTGATTTACTGCCTCTATTCCCAACTTTATCATTCATGACTCCTCTTTCTACTGTGTGGCCCATCCAAACTTACCTTCTTGCCTTTTTTCACATGTTACATTCCATCTCTATAAGAGTATTGGAAAAGTGGTAATGTGGTAGATTATAAAGGCCTTAGAATTACAAACAGAGGATTATATATTTGATTCTGGATTCCCTCTTTTCTCCAGGAAGCCTTCTTGGATTCATTCAATAAAGATCATTAGCTTCTCTAATCCTTTGTTGGCAGGTTTTGGAATTTGAGTTTGAATTTGGAATTTTGGAATTTGGAGTTTCTTTTTCCCACCACAATTATATATTGACTCTTTCAAATTCTACTCATTCCTGACATTTCTGTGTGCTTTTTCCCCCTTTTTTCTACTTAAAGGGGCCATTCCTTGGCTCACTTCTTAAAGGAGCCTATTCACTGAATGGGCGTTAACTCACTGTAAGTGAGTACATGAAAAGACCTTCATCTAAAAGTACCAGGGTCTCTCATTGCATCCTGGGTCATCTTGTCAACCTGGTGAATATCAGGTCACTGGATCCAGATGGCTCTGGAGTAGAAAGTGAAGCTGGTGACCTTGCACAGTCTTTCCTCACTCAAATCAGTCAACTGCAAGTCATGTCATCATTTCCTTGATGTCATGATCCTCTTCGAAATTGAAGGACAAACAGAAAACTGTCTAGTAATGTATTGGCCACCTGTCCTTTTTCGTCATAGGCATTTCACACATTGACCTGTGCCAACTTTATCTCCTTCACATTATAAATTACTACAGTATAGGGATTGTATCAAGTCAAATTCATTTATCTATTTATTAGATGTTTATTATCTGATCTTCAAGACAGAGTGCTAGGTCCTGAATCACCTGGATTGTTTGAGGCACCATGGTTTAAGGTGGGGTGCTGGATTCAGAATCAGAGGACCTGGATTTAAATCATAGTTCTGCCATTTGCCATCTGCATGGACCTTAAGAATAGCATTTAATCTCTCCAATTTTCATTTCCTTATCTGCAAAATGAAAGTATCAGACTAAATCACCACAGAGGTTGCTTCCACATTTACAGCTATGATTGTATGGTCTATGTAATTATCTTTGTACAGGAGCATCCACAATAAGATATTTAGCAAACACTTTTAAATCACAGTGATTTAATTTAACATCCTTTAAACACTTTATATGTGCAGATCACAGTTCTCTGGGCTAAAGGAGACTAAAATAAATAATCTATAGTCTTAACCTTCAAGGAAATTTTTAATCATGAAGGAGAGTTTTATGAATAAATGATGATAAAAGGGAAAGTATAAATTATGAGAGGTGTCAAGAGATTTGAGAATTTGGGAATTTGGAAAGATCAACTTATATCTAGGACATCAATCAGTCAGCCAATCAACAAGAAATTATTAATTGTTTACCTTGTGCTAGGCATGAAGAATTGGCAATTGAATGAAACCTTGAAGGATAGGTAGTACTTTCCAAATTGGCAATGGTGCAGGGGGAAGACATTGATATCTGCTGATAACTATGTAGTCACCTGTGACCCCAGGAACAAGAGTCATTTGACCCTCCATTGGAAAGAAACAAGTGGATTCCACATTATTCTCTCCTAAACATGGTCACTGAAAACTGGGGAGGGATTGATTCTGCCAGATAGTGCCAAATGTTCCAGTGCCTCTAACTTTAGAACAAAGAATATGCAGGCAATATTGCCATAGATCCAGAATGATACATTAGAATTCTTGCCTTGGAGTCAGAAAGACCTCAGTTTTAAGTTTTGCCTCAACATATACTAGCTTGTGACCTTGGCAAATTACCTAACTTCTCAGTGCCTCAGACAACTGTCTCTGAGATAATAATAAATGAATTGCCAATCTGCATCAGTAGAGGGCTGTTCTCCCAGGACTTCCCTACATCTGTAAGATCATAGGTCCAGACCAAAACTGTCTTTCAGGTACAGTCAATTGCAGATTGACTGGGCCCTGGCTTTGGGCAGAAAGGTAAGGAGGAGGAAGTCATAGGACCAGCCAACTTGAGCAGTTGATTGACAGAAGAAAGTGGTATTATTGGCTGATATTAAACATATCAATTTTGAGGGGCTCGTATACAATCATCATATAACCCTTCCTTTCAATATTCTATCCTTCCATTGTCACCAAGGCAACATAGTCTGCTTTGGGACTGACTGGCAATAAAACCCTCCTCTTTTCTACTTTCTTTTCCATACCTTTCTGGCTTGATGTTGCCTTTGGTGAGAGCAATCTTTTAGCACTGACCTTTACCCCCATGATACTTTTTCCTCAAGTGTTCTTAATGTCCATAGTTTTGGTTACTTTGACAAAGCTACCCATGATGCTTATTTCAAACAGGTTTAATTTACATAAACTCAAGTTTATAATATTGGGGTAGATTTACCATGGGTCAAATACTACCTCTTTCCCTTAGTAGCACTTAGATCCTTTTGAAATTTCATCCTCTGCATTTTAGGAATTGCTTTGTCATTCCTTTTCCAATCCAACTCAATGAACATTTATTAAGCATTTACATTCTTCTAGACACTGTGCTAAACACTGGGGATAAAATTAATAAGAAGAAATCAGTCCTTGTCCTCTAGGAATTTACAAAAGAAATGGTGAGAAAACACACTAAAGGAGGCAGGAAGGGATGGGGGAATGAAGGGAAGGAGAGGGAATCCAAGAGGTATTAGGCATGTGGGATCATCTTGTTCCTTGGAGCTGAAACCAGGAAGGGTAGTAAATGCAAAGTAGAGTAAGCCTAAAGTCCAGTTCCTGCCTTCTATAAAGGAAGGCATTGGGAGGAGTTTGGTAATTCACCCTCTAGCCCTCCAGCCAGAGAAGACCTGAGTTAGCAGCATAGTGGTGAGTTTAGAAGTGATGAACTTATCCTGGAAGTAGCTTCTCCTTAACATTTCTCCTCAACAACAGCTCACCATAGCATTTTATACTTCTCAAAGTACTTTCATAGCCATTATCTTTCTTGATTCTCATAATCATGTAAATTATGGTTATTTTATCCCCATGTTATAGTCAATGAACTGATGCCCCAGAGCTTCAGTGACTTCCAATACTTAAAGGTAACTTTCACGTGTACTTTATTTTTCTTTTAAAGGCTAAACATCCTTGGTGCCTTCAACTATAATTACTGAAGATCCACAAAATAAAGTTCCTTGCTGTCATCAAATGTGTCAACATCAAAACCAGATAATTTTATAAATAGAAATGACATTAAAGAAGGCACATTACTGCTTGGTTTGCTTCTGCAATTTAAGGATCATTGGTTCTTTCCAACTGACTTGCAGCTAAACCTACATGGGTCATCTCCCTCATCCAAATGTGAACTCCTAGAGAGCAAGGTCTGTCTTGCTTTTCTCTTTAAGCCTCCAGCACTTAGCACAGTGCTTTTCACATAGTAAGCTCTTTATAAATGCTTTGTCATCATTTCATTCAACCAGCCTTTATATGGTTTGTTTTTGATGCCCTTCATAATTCTTTTCATCCTCTGATTGGACATTGTCCAGCTCATCATTGTCCTATATTAAACATGGTCCCGAGAATGGCATACAATATTCCAGATGTGATCAGGCCAAAACAGAATATAACTTGCCTCTGACTTCCCTTAATGCAATGGAAAAGTCCACAACTGTGAAAAAATGAGAGTGTATTTTACATGTGATGAAATGGAGTCTCTTGCTGAAATGTTATTCTGAATGATATGTATCATGGTACAGAGAAGAGAAAGAGAGCAAGCCTCAGAGCCAGGAAGAGTTGGTTTTAAGTCCTGTCACTGGATATGTAACCCTGGGCAAGACACTTAACCTCTGTTTGTCTCAGTTTCTTCATCTGTAAAATGGGGATAATAATAGCAGCTTCCCCCAGAATTGTTATCTTATTGTAGTTATGACTGACTCATGAGATAATATTGACAAATGAAATGATATTTTTAAAGCCCTTAGCATGATGCCTGGAACATAGTAGGAACTATATAAAAGTTAGCTATTATTATTTTTATTATTATAAGCCCCAGGGGATACCAAGCTTGGCCTGAGTTTGGCCTGATTTCTTTCTCT
Source organism: Trichosurus vulpecula (assembly GCF_011100635.1). Classification (NCBI taxonomy): domain Eukaryota; kingdom Metazoa; phylum Chordata; class Mammalia; order Diprotodontia; family Phalangeridae; genus Trichosurus; species Trichosurus vulpecula. The sequence continues at coordinate 429,648,908 of NC_050573.1, read as the reverse complement.
CTAAATCCTCAAGGCAACTCTGATATCTCTTTTTTTTTGCTAGAACTTTTTCTCCTCCTGGGATTTCTTTCCTCAGGCCCCTTGTGGAACAGTTTTATAATTGTGTCCCTCCTTCATAAGTTCAAAAGCAAACCTATCCCATCTGAGGTTTTTCCCTGTCACAGGATAACAGATGTAGAACTGGAAGGGGGCTACAGAAAAGAGCCACAACTACAAGAAAACAAGAAGGGGTTGAAATTGATAGATAGTGAGTTTGCATTTTTCTGGCAAGAATACAACATTAATGGAGCTAGGGGTAAAAAAAATTTGTGGGTGATCTCCTTGATTTTGGGAACTTTATAGTGAGGAAACTCTCTACCAATGGAGGTTGGCACCTTCTTGGCAACTTTCAGTCTCAGAGACCATCTTAGGGTCCTGTAATATTAAATGGAAAGTCTGGGATGATAGAGTTAGTATATATCAGAGGTCTTCCTGGATTTGAAGCCACATTGTCTCACTATTACATGAATACAAGGTGATTTGAAGAGTAAGGAAGTGCTAAGGACTAGATTGGATCAGAAAAGACATTCTATAGGAGATGGCACCTAAGTTGAACCTTGACGCAAGGCAAAGATATTCTAAGATGCAGAGGAGAGGAGGTAATTCATTTACGTAGGCAGAATAACCTATATGGGCATGAAGGAAGGGGATGGAATGCCAGTTTTGTAGAATAGCAGGTGGGCCAATTTGGCTGAAATGTAGTGTGCTTGAAGGGGAGTAATGTGAAATAACTCTGCCAAAGTAGACTGGATCCAGATTGTGAAGGGCTTTAAATGCCAAGATGAGGCATTTTAAACACCTCAGAAATTTATATCTCCCATCAAGTAGTTGATACCATTGCCCCCGCTTCCCCAAGACTATAAAATGATATTTAAGCTAGTCTTCCAACACATAGCACAGAACTCTGCACATGATAAGAAGGAATTGGACCTAGGATTTCATTGGCTTAGACAGATGCCAGTGAGAAACTTTCTTTATAACTGCAGGTTGGCACCTTCTCTTTAATTTTTAGTCTTAAAGGTTTCTATCTATCCAGCACTAGTCTGTTTTCTGAGCTACAATGATACATCCCCAACTGCCTTCTGGGTATCTTGAACTGACTCATCCCGTAGGCACCTCAAACTTAACATGTCCATCATCTCTTCCCCAAAACCCACCCATCTCATTGAATTTCTCTATGCAAGTCAAGTTTCAAGCCTGAAACATCTTGCATAAGATTCTTTTAATTGGTAGAAAGCTTGATGACTCAGCTCTGCATGCTTGCATAGTATGAGAGATTTGAGGAAGAGAGACATTATTTATTCTTCACTGAGAGAAAAGCACATAAGGTTCTAGATTCCTTTTAGGACTCAGTCCCAGGAGGAGAAAGAAAGACCCTCTTCAAGTTATATAGGAGGAAGGCAGCTCCTCAGCAAGTCCTTGATTTCCATATTGTTTCCCTAGAGATTTTTGGAATTTCCTGTTGGATGAAATTGGAGCCATTCTCCCAAATGAGTGAAATTTTATCTCACTTCTTTCTAGAGCACTCATTCCCTCTTGCATTTTCTGCTACATTATATTCTATAAAACTTCTTTGATTTATGCTTGCTATCTGCTTTGATAACTGGATTTACACACCATTTATTATTTGTGGTAGTCCTTCGTGTAGCTAGCATTTTATGGGAAAGGGCCAAGATTGTCAGTGTAAGTTTAAGGTATCCTTTCCCATTAAGACATTGTAACCAGGAACTAGGTAGCTAACTATGCTAAAATTAGTGCCCCTACACCAATTCAATTCAATTTAATTAACATTTATTAATTGCCTACTATGTCCTCTGTGTTAAATGTTGGGAATACTAATAAGGAAAAGAAAGACAGTTCCTGCCCTCAAAGATCTTACAATTTAATGGAGGAATACAATACACAAAAAGAAACCAGAAAAGAAGGTCATATTAGGGCATTCCTGGTGAGTGGGTGCATTTTGTTCTATGGAATTCCAATCAAGCAGACCTGTACATGGAAAGTGGAGAGTAAGCTGAAAAATCCAGATCCAGTCCTCTACAAATGAAAGCTTTGAGAGGGGATTAGTGTTCTACTCTCCAGCCCTCCAATTAAAGGGGAGGGGAGGTTGAGGGAGTAGGGAAGGTGCTGAGTATAAAAAACTAATTTAAACAGTAAGATAATGAAATTTCTAGTGACCAATTTATCCTGGGAGGGGCATATTTTCCATTGTTGTCCAAATCAAGCCAGCTGCAGTTGGAAAATGGAGACCAACAGTAGTCAGGGGGATAGAGAGATACAATTCCAGTTTGGTATACCCTTTATGGAGAGAACCAAGAGGCAAGCCTTGTGGTCCTTTTGGCTCCCTTCAAAGGTGGGAATCAAAGTCTCCCTTGGAGAGGGATAGGCAAGATTTCAAAGTTACATGGAGATATACATATTATACAGGCAGCACACCTATTATTTGCAAGGGCAACGATGTCTTTCCAGTCACTCATATTTCCAACCTTAGTATCATCTTTGGACTCCTTCCTTATTGTCACTCCAATTATCCAATGCATCACCAAATCTTTTCATTTCTACCTTCACAAATTCTCTTCTCTATGTCCTTTTCTATCCACTCATATAGCCACCACCTTAGTTTGTGTTTGCATCACCTCTTACTTTGACTATTATTGCAATAGATTTCTAACTGGTCTCCCTGCCTTAAGCTACTTTCCACTCCAATTTATCTTCCATTTAACTGCCAAGGTACTTTTCCTAAAACATTGGTCTGCTCAAAGAGCTCAAATGGTGCTCTATTATCTCCAGTATCAAATACCTAATTAATTTTAAAGCTCCTTTTAACTAGCCCTCCTTACCTCTCCAGTCGTTATTGTTTCCTCCAAGTACTGTATGATCCAGCTACGCTGGCCTACTTGCTGTTCCTTGAACATGGCATTCCAGCTCATCTCCTTGCCTTTACACTGCTGCTCCTTATGCCTGAAATACTTCATAACCTCATCAGCTTTTAGTTTCCCTGACATCCTTCAAGATGGGGCTAAAAGTTTGTGACCAAACAAGAAAGAAAGGAGATTACAGGAGGTAAAACAAATAATTTTGACTACATGAAATTAAAAAAAAAGCAACTTTTGTACAAATATTAATAATGAAGCCAAAATTAGAAGGAAAACAGGAAACCAGGAACAAATTTACAACAACATAAAGGTGTCCCTTCTCAAATATACAGGGAACCGAGCCAAATTTATAAAAATAAAAACCATTTTCCAGTTGGCAAATGGTCCAAAGATACGAACAGGCAGTTTTCTGATGAAGAAATCAAATCTATCTATAGTCATATGACACAATGCTCTAAATAACTACTGATTAAAGAAACACAAATTAAAACAACTTCAAGATATCACCTTATACCTATCAGACTGGCTTATGTGACAGAAAAGGAAAATGACAAATGTTGGAAGGGATGTGGAAAAATTGGGACACTAGTGTACTGTTGGTGGAATTGAGAACTTATATGATCATTCTAGAGAATAATTTGGAAGTATTCTCCCAGACCGTGCTTGCCTTTTGACCCAACAATACCACTACTACGTTTGTATCCAAAAGAGATCAAAGAAAAGGGAAAAGGACCTATTTACACAAAAATACTGATAGCAGTTCTTTTTTGTGGTGACAAAGAATCAGAAATTGAAGCGTTGCCAATCAGTTGGGGAAATGGCTGAAAAAGTTGTGGTATATGATTGTAATAGAAAACTATTGCACTATAAGAAATGACAAGAGGGAAGGTTTCAGAAACACCTTAGAAGACTTATATGAACTCATGCAAAATGAAGTGAGCAGAACCAGAAGAAAGCTATACACAGAAATAGCAATATTGTAACGATGATCAGCTGTGAAACATTTAACTACTCTAATTAACACAATGATCCAAGATAATTCCAAAGGACTCGTGATGAAAGATGCTATCTACCTCCAGAAAGAGAACTGATGAACTCCGAATGTAGATTGAAGCATACTTTCTTAAACTGATTTTTTTTATTAATTTTGTTTGTGGTTTCTTTTGCGACATGGCTAATGTGAAAATGTTTGGTATGACTTCACATATATAATTGAAATCAAAGTGCTTGCTTTCTCAATGAGAGGGACTGGAAAGGAGGGTGAGAGAGAATTTGGAACTCAAAAAGTAAAAAAAAAGATTGTTAGAATTATTTTACATGTAATTGGGAAAACTTAGCAAAATAAATGGAAATAATTTTAAGGAAAGATAAAGCTTAAATGCCACTTTCTGCCAAAAACCATTTGCCCACTGTTCCCAGTGCCTTCGTCACTGAGATAACCTTCCAGTTGGTCTCCCACTGCATTTGGGGCCATCTCCAGTCATCCTGATGAATATCTTGCCACTGAACCCAGATGGCTCTAGAGGAAAGAGTAAGGCTGGTGACATTGCACGGCTCTGCCTCTCTTAAATCCAGTTCACTTGAAAGTCATGACATCATCTCCCTGATGTCATGGTCCTCTTTGAGAACTAAGGACAAACAACAACCTTCCAGCTACTCCATATATCTTATATATACCTAGATATTTACATGTTGCATACCTCATTAGAATGAGAGTTTCATGAGGCTAGAGACTGTTTCTCCCTTTCTGTATCCTTAGCACTTGGCACAGTACCCGGAATGTAGTTGGTGCTTGATGCTTGCTGGATGATTGTTAGAGCATTGCCTAGAGCATTGAGAAGTTAACTGACTTGCCCATGATCATATATTCAATATATGTCAGTGATAGGACTTGAACCCAGGTTTCCTGGCTCTGAGGCTTCCTCTCTCTCCACTATTCCAAGATGCATCACAGAGGAAATGCTTAAAAAATGTTGGTTGAACAAATAAATGTATCACTTCCCCAATCCTTTTTCAACTACAGTTTAAATTTTTTCTCAGGAACATGGGCACTATTTAACTAACTACCATGCTTAGATTTGATTTATTAACATCAACTTATGACCTCAGAGACAATTCAGACTGCCATGAAGCACCAGAAGAATTTTTCTGAGTTTCTGGTCCTGATTTATAGAGCTAAGTCACCATTCACCTTGAAAGCTCAAGCTGGTAGTTTGTACAATTAAAACAAATGAATCTAATCCAGCTCTTGCAGCTGTTGTACAACAGTATTTGTCTTTGGTTGAGTGCTGGCACTGCATCTGAGGCCCTTTTCAGTGTTTTATTTTAATGAGCGACTATCTGTTATGATTCCAGATAAACCGCTGTGAAGTCTTTGGTTCTTTTGAATGATGGAATCTTCAATTTACCCTTAAAGAACTGCCATTGATAAGGAATAATGCCTAAAACCCACAGATGCTTGCATTTTGCTTCCTTTATTTTGGTACATTGGAGAGTTCATCATTTGCATGTTTATAGTCCTTCATAATGTAGTGCATAGGGTTGTGGGGTCACAGAATTATAGAATGTTAAAACTGGAAGGGACCTGAAAGATCATTTAATCTGATCCCTCATTTAAAGAAGAGGAAAGTGAGGTCCAGAGAAATCTAGGAGGAATAGTGAAATTTGAGAGTAGGTAGGATGAGATGGAACCTTTTATCTTAGCAATAACCCTAGGTCAATTGCAAGGCCAAATTTGAGTTAGTCTCCAATGGTCTCACTAGAATATCTCCAAAGTAATTCAATGAAAGAGTTTTTGGGAGGGTAGGGGTCAGTGGATTGAGTTTGGGTCCTTCTGGTGTTTGAGTTCAGTAAAAAGTCCCTCGAGTGAAAGATAGGATAGTCATACACTGTTTATTAACAGAGACTTATCAAAATCAGACTTTTCATTTTCAATGAGAGAAAGAGTAGGTAAGGTAGGACAATCCATGGACATGGTATTCTGACTTTTAAAGTTATCCATTCATCCCAAAGAATCATCTCCCTTGACTCTTACACACATATTGTTTACTGCTGTGTAGATTCCACAGATGTTAATGTGGATGGTGGCAATGGGTATTTTCCACTTGAAATAAATTCCAGGGAGACTGGGAAGCCAATCTTGCCTTTGCACAGCTAGACTTTCTTCTTGCATCTGCTGTGAGGATGGTCCCACATTGACATCAAACTCAAACCAGTGGAGAGTATACCTCACCTGTCACTATCACTTCATTAAAAAACTCCAAACCCCTTTTGTGATTCTTGGCCTATTTTCCTCTTCAGAGACTGAAAGCCTTTTGTCTTTTGCTCTCTGGGTCCTTGTCTTATCTGCCTGTTGATTTTAGATCCTGAATTGCTTGCTCCTTAACTACTAGTTGTGCAGGAGCTTCTTGAGTTGCTACTCAGCCAGTTCTCCAAATCAATGCCTTGGACTATTTGCTCACAGCCTCTTCAGAACTTTTTTTTGAGCTTAAATCATTATTTATGTATTTAATATTTTTAGTTTTCAGCATTAATTTTCACAAGAGTGTGAATTACAAATTTTCTACCCTCCCCCCACTCCAAGATGGCATATATTCTGATTGCCCCATTCCTCAGTCAGCCCTCCCTTCTGTCACACCACTCCCTACCATCCCCTTTTCCCTTACTTTCTTGTAGGGCAAGATAGATTTTTATGCCCCATTGCCTGTATATTTTATTCCCTAGTTGCATGAAAAAAACTTTTTTCTTGAACATCTTCTTTTAACACTTTGAGTTCTAAATTTTCTCTCCTCTTCCCTCCCCACCAACACTCCCTCAGAAGGCAAGCAATTCAAAATAGGCCACATGTGTACCATTATGCATTTGCTCCTTCCTATCCTATCCCCCTTTATCCAATTTTCTCCCTTGACCCTGTTTCTTTTCAAAAGTGTTTGCTTTTGATTATCTCCTCCCCCTATCTGCCCTCCCTTCTATCATCCCCCCTTTTTTATCTCCTTCCTCCTTTCCTGTGGGATAAAATACCCAATTGAGTGTGTATGTTATTCCCTCCTCAGGTCAAATCCGATGAGAGCAAGTTTCACTAATTCCCCCTCACCTGCTGTCTCTTCCCTTCCTACAGAACTGCTTTTTCTTGCCACTTTTAAGTGAGATGATTTACCACATTCTATCTCTCCCTTTCTCCCTCTCTCAATATATTCCTCTCTCATCCCTTAATTTGATTTTATTTTTTTACATATCATCCCTTCATATTCAGCTCACCCTGTGCCCTCTGTCTATGTATGTATGTATGTATATATATATATATATATATATATATACATATATATATATATATACATATATATATATATATATATATAAAACTGTGTGTGTGTGTGTGTGTGTGTATATATATATGTATATTCACTTCAGCTACAGTAATACTGAGCTCTCATGAATTATACATATCATCTTTCCATGTAGGAACGTAAACAAAACAGTTCAACTTTAGTAAGTCCCTTGTGATTTCTCTTTCTTGTTTACCTTTTCATGCTTCTCTTGATTCTTGTGTTTGAAAGACAGATTTTCTATTCAGCTCTGGTCTTTTCACTGAGAAAGCTTGAAAGTGCTCTATTTTATTGAAAATCCATATTTTGCCTTGGAGCATGATACTCACCTTTGCTGGGTAGGTGATTCTTGGTTGTAATCCTAGCTCAATTGACCTCCAGAATATTGTATTCCGAGCCCTTCAATCCTTTAATGTAGAAGCTGCTAGATCTTGTGTTATTCTGATTATGTTTCCACAGCACTCAAATTGTTTCTTTCTGGCTGCCTGCAGTATTTTCTCCTTGATCTGGGAGCTCTGGAATTTGGCAACAATATTCCTAGGAGTTTTCTTTTTGGGATCTTTTTCAGGAGGAAATCGGTGGATTCTTTCAATTTCTATGTCACCCTCTGACTCTAGAATATCAAGGCAGTTCTTGATAATTTCTTGAAAGATGATATCTAGGTTCTTTTTTTGATCATGGCTTTCAGGTAGTCCAATGATTTTTAAATTATCTCTCCTGGATCTATTTTCCAGGTCAGTGGTTTTTCCAATGAGCTATTTTACATTGTCTTCCATTTTTTCATTCCTTTGGTTCTGTTTTATAATATCTTGATTTCTCATAAAGTCATTAGCTTCCAATTGCTCCAATCTAATTTTTAAGGTAGTATGTTCTTCAGTGGTCTTTCAGACCTCCTTTTCCATTTAGCTAATTCTGCCTTTCAAGGCATTCTTCTCCTCATTGGCTTTTTTGAGCTCTTTTGTCATTTGAGTTAGCCTATTTTTTAAGGTGTTGTTTTCTTCTTGGGTCTCCTTTAGTAAGACATTGACTTGTTTTTCATGGTTGTCTTGCATCACTCTCATTTCTCTTCCCAATTTTTCCTCCACTTCTCTAGCTTGCTTTTCCAAATCCTTTTTGAGCTCTTCCATGGCCTGAGACCAGTTCATGTTTTTCTTGGAGGCTTTTGATGTAGGCTCTTTGACTTTGTCGATTTCCTCTGGCTATACATTTTGGTCTTCTTTGTCACCAAAGAAAGATTCCAAAGTCTGAGTCTGAATCTGAGTCCATTTTCGTTGCCTGGCCATGTTCCCAGACAACTACTTGACCCTTGAGTTTTTCATTGGGGTATGACTGCTTGTAGAGTATAGAGTACTTTGTTCCAAGCTTGAGGGGATGCACTGCTGTTTTCAAAGCTATTTCTCTTAGCATGCTCTGCCACACCAGTGCTCCTCCTCCCCCAAGAACCTCCAACCTGGACCTGACTGAGATCTTAGCAGGCTCTGTATTCCTGTTCTGATCTGCCACTTAATTTCTCCCACCAAGTGGGCCTGTGGCCAGAAGCAACTGCAGCTGTAGTTCTGTAGCTGCACCATCTCTGCTGCCCCCAGGGAGGTGGCTGAACCATGAACTCCTTTCGCTCTGTCCCCTGCATCTTTTCTCACTAAACTGCCCTGTTGTCTTTGGCGTTTGTTGGTTGAGAAATCTGGTAACTGCCACAGCTCACTGATTCAGGGCACTAGGGCCTGTTCCGCCTGGCTCCTGGTCTGGTTGGTCTCGGTGCAGCCCATGCTGGGGTCTGCTCCACTCTGCTCCCAGCTCCGTGCATGATAGACCTTACCCAGTGACCATCCAAGCTGGCCTGGGCTGAAGCCCTGCTTCCCTCTGCTATTTTATGGTTTCTGCAGTTCTAGAATTTGTTCAGAGCCATTTTTTATTGGTGTTTGGAGGGTCCTGGGGGAGAACCATAGGCAAGTCCTTGCTTTCCAGCTGCCATCTTGGCTGTGCCCTCTTCAGAACTTTTACTCTGCTCAAGGTAGGACTAGGAGGAGCAACATGTGTTCACACTCATATGTACCTACATGTTACCAGCCTTTGGGAGCTACATTATTTCCCACCTAGAGGGTCTTCTGCATGTCATGATCTCCAGTAACTCATCACCTGCAAGATGGATTCAACTCTGTAATTCATATCCCTTGAGATCATTTCCTGCCCTTGCTGAAAGACCTCATCTAGCCCTGGACCAAATACTCTTCCCTTTCCCTTTTCAGGTTTGCTTTATATATTGTCTACCCCTCTGTGAATGTAACCTCCTTGAAGGAAAAAAAAACTGTCTTATGTATTTTTTTTATCTTGAGAACTTAGCACAGTGCCTGACATGTAATAGAATGTTACTAAATGTTTAGTGACTCTAACTCTGACTTTTGTATAAAGCAGCGGTGGTCAGTTTTTTACTTGTCGATGCAGCAAAAATGTCTGTGGATACTTTTAGAAAATTTCCTCCTCTCCTTTAATATCTCTCCCCTTCCCCAAACTCTTATATGCTTTGGTTGTTGCTAAATGCATCTAGAAGTCACAAATGTCTGTGAAAATTATATAAATGATGCTGGCTTGACATTCATGCTGGCCAAAGAGAGTCCGGGATCCTGATGCTATAACAGATGTTCCGATGGATTCTCTGATTGTTGCTGTTGCAAGCACAATATTGACTAATATTTTCTTTGTTCAATTCTAGCAACTTCTCTCCTCCACTCCTCCTCCCCATAACATATACTATTATATAGTTACACTCAGGCACCCTGTTATGTACTTATCTATGGACTACTTTGCTTTGAAATTATATATCTATAGCTATATATATCTATATCTATACATATACATATCATATTCAAGTACCATTAATATTTATATTCTGTAACATAAATAAAAGGAATCAATTTAAATATTGATAGAAAAATCATTTATTAATTGCTTTTTACTATGTACTAGGCACTATGGTAAGTGCTGGGGATATAAAAAAAAACCTTTAAGAAAACAAGACAGTCTATATTCTCATGGAGCTTATATTCTAATAGGAGAAGATACAACCTAAAGCACAGCTAGAAGGGGTGCAGGAGGGCAACTGGTGTGGAAGGGCAGTGAGCTGGAAGGGAAGTGAGATCTGACCTGACATTCCTCAAGATAATGGATTCCTAGGGAGAGATTCACAAATTAGCAAGCAGGTTTCAAGGTGAAGTCATCCTTAAGAAGCAAAAACATTTCAGGTAGGGATGTAGCAGATGGGAGAGAGAAATGGAGAGAAGACATTGTTTAAAACAATGCTATTATGTTGACCTTTTCTACTACAGTTTTGCCATCATAGTTTTTCTTGCTACTTGTTATTTCCTAACATATTTGATATTGTCTTTATTTTTAAAGCCACAAGAAATATCCTGATTTTCATTGTTGGGATATGGTTATTGAAACCATAAACTTCAGGGTCAGATGTAATCTCTTCTAGATTCTATAATTTTCACCTCTTCTGCATCCTCCTAACTCCCACTTTTTAATGCCCAGAAAGTTTTTAATCATTATTCATTCATAATTATAGTATCAAAGAATCAAAATTCAGGGAGCCACAGACAACTATAAGACATATTTTGGGCATAAGTAGGCTGCATGTTATAAATGTCAACTTAAAAATAAGGAATAGGATAAAATATATCATCCAGTTGATGTATGATCAAGATAAGGAGGGGAGTCAGGCTATGTGTCAAGATTGAGATCTAAGAGATGAACAGGCTAAATGTTACAGTGGTACTTCCATAATAGTAATGGAGTGAGAACAGGAGTTCTTAACCTTGGGTCACTGAACATTAGAAACATTTGTGATAAACAGATGAATATAGTGGGTTTCCTTTGTAACCTTATATATTTTATCTTAAATTTTTAAAAACATGATTCTGAAAGGGAGTCCATAGGCTTTGCTGTGCTTCCAAAGGGATTTAGGACACACAAAAATGTTAAGTAGCCCTGACTTGAAGGAATCGCTCTAGTAGATTGTGTTGACACCTTGAAGACAGCTTATGGCAGAACAAGGACAGCAGTCATACAATATGAAAAGATACTGATCCATTTTAATGGGTTATTGAAAAGAAATACCCATATTGATGAGATCATAGATCCATTGGAATATTGAAATATGATGTCTTTAAAAGGATGATGCACAAGATGTCTTATGAACTCCATCCATTTGAACTGAGTGACAACCTTAGGTTGGCAAACCCATTTTTAATGAATGTAACATCCACAAACTTAGGTGAGACAAATCTATCACTTGACTCTACATGGGAAAGTAGAACGATTGCTACTGGACTCCTGGTTTCATCATGGCCTCCAAAGTAGTACATGTAACATGTATTAACACAGAGAAAATTGCATATATATGGATAGAATAATGGGTAGAATGATCCTTTGTCTCAGGTGGTTTTCAGATCAAACATACTCATCCAGAAATATGAAACAGTGTGTTATTAAGTGTTTAAATATATCCATTCATTCAAGAAAATAACGTATTATGCAGGTGGTGCTATAAAAAATTAGATTCAAAGGTGACTACATAGAACAGGTACTCTCAATGCATGAATAGATTTCAGGAATCTATGAATTTGAATGGACCAAAACATACACCTTTATTTTCGCTAATGTCTACCTGAAATTTATAAATTCCTTCAATTATCAATATAGACAGCAATTATTATTCTGAGAAGGTCTCCATGACACATGCAATAAAGTGGTTAATTTCTGTCCTACAGAGCTGGTTCTTGGACAGGTAGGATTTGAATAAGAGAAGGGAGAAGGTATTTCTCTTTGGAAAAGTAGCATGAGAAAGTTGTATGAATGAAAGAAAAATCATAAGGCATATAGACTTTTTGTTACAAAATACTCATCTTAAAAATACTTTGTAAGTTAACAGTAATTTCACATTCAAACCATTCTGGAGAACAATTTGTATCTATGCCCAAAGTGAAGTGAACAGAACCAGAACATTGTACACAGTAATGGCGATATTGTTTGATGATCAGCTGTGAATGACTTAACTGTTCTGATCATCACAATGATCCAAGACAATTCCAAAGGACTTATGGTGAAAAATAGCATCTGCCTCCAGAGAAAGAACTGATAGAGTCTAAATGTAGATCTAAGCATATATTTTAACCTTTATTTTACTCATTTTTGTTTGTGTTTTCTTTTGGTATATGATTCATACGGAAATGTTTTGCATGACTTCACATGTATAATCTATATCACATTGCTTGCATTCTCAAGAAGGTGGAAGGTGAGGGAGAGGAGAGAATTTGAAACTCTAAATTTAAAAAAAAAGAATGTTAAATTTTTTTACATATAATTGACAAAAAATAAAATAACTGTTTGGGGAAAAACAGCAACTTAAGTTTAGATGAGTAAACACAATATAAGTAGAATGCATATATGTTGATATTTGTAGTAATTTGGGTACTGAAATTTGGTATCCCAACAGTAATGTTGACGATGATAATGATGGCATTTACATGGTGCTTTGTTTTGCAAAGTACTTTACAAATATTATTTCATTTTATCTTCACTCCAACCCTGAGAGACATGTGTTATTATCCTCATTTTATAGATAAGGAAACTGAAGCATAAAGATGTTAAAGTGACTTGCCCAGAATCACACAACCAGAAAGCATCTGATATGAACTCAAGTCTTTCTGTTTTTCAGTCCAATCCTCTATTCATTCTACCACCTACTTTAATAAAAGGGTGTGGAGAGCTTTGTAATGCTCAAAGAATAATGAAGACAATGCCCTTGGAATTGATATTATGCTTTTCGAAGTAATTAACAAGTCAATTAGCTTATCCTAGTGTTTACTAGGCATTATACAGTTCAGAGCAACTCATTGTAGAAGACTCAAGAGAGGTGCAGGTTGAGAGGGGCCATAGTGAGGAATCCAAGGCTAGTGTTGGGTACTGCTTTTGGGGAATAAAAGGAGGTGTAGAGAATACATAAAACAACTCTGATATGGGAGATGGGGACAAGTGAACCCAAACAAACTTCACATTTTCCCCAGAGTTGCATATAACATCTCTTTAAATGATCCACATGATGATTCCTGGATTCTGTTTATTTCTTTGGTTAGTGCTACTGGTAAAAAGGATACTCACTTTGGCTTGGTCCCTTGGGCCTTCTTTAGCTTATCCTTTGAGAATCCTTTGTGGAATCAGCTTTGGGGACCACCCCAAATTACAGAAAACCTTTACTGAGATAAAGTTAGGAGACTACAATAGTGAATAGTGATAACCTATCCTCTGCAATACTTTTGTAGTATCTGCAGCTTAGAAAATAATCTATTGGAGATACATATGATGCAACTAAAGAAACCAAAGTCTTTTAGACTGATGGTCATTACCACAGCCTGCTCTGAAACTGGGATTCAATAGTAAGCTCTTGAATTTCTACTTATCCATGAGGTAACCCTGTATTTTACTGAATTGCATTGATAGTTTCTAGGGGAGTATTCAGTTTGGTAAAGATATCTGAAATATTATTTCTTTTTCCAAAAGAGATATATTGGCAGAAGCACCTGCAGTACTTGGGAACTGTACCCCTTCCTCTCTCAAGCCTTTTTTGAAGTGTTTTGGTGTCCCAGATGGATAAGAGTTTGTACTAAAAGGAGGCATTCGAGGTTTCAATACAAGGGTGAAGTCACATTCAGGTGAACCCAGGGCACCTCATGGGGACTACTGGACCACAGGGAACACTTGCAATTTTGACTGCTTCAAAGTGCTTTACATATTATATATGTGTGTGTGTGTGTGTGTGTGTGTGTGTGTGTGTGTGTATGTGTATATATATGTATATACACACACATATATACATGCATATATAACATAATATATAGTGTGTGCATATATGTGTGTGTGTATATATATATGTGTATATATGTATGTATATATGTGCATGTATAGAAGTGTGTGTGTGTGTGTGTGTGTGTGTGTGTGTATACAGACACTCATTGGATCCTTTGATGTAGGTAGTTTCATTCCCATTTGACAGTTGGGAAAATTAAGGCCCCCAGATTTTAATGTCTTGCCCAAAGCTACCCAGCTATTTAGAGGTAGCGTCAGGACTAGACTTTAGATTTCCTGATTGCCAGCCTAGTGCTACTTTCTACTTCCTGTACTGCCTTGTGTGGAAGACTTTTCTACTAACAGAAACAAATTATATTAATAAGGACAAATTTCTCTCCTGTGTGGATAGGAAAACTATAACTGTAAACCTATGCAGGGATATTGATTTTATTGAACAGTTTTATGGGAATGAGAAGGAAAACAAAAACTAATTTTTGTCTGTTTCTCTAATGTGAATAAGTCCTGCAATTCTAGTTATATTCAGCCCAGACAAGGTAACGCCAGTGTGGATCATAAGGAGCCATGTATAATCAATTATTCAAATCTGGTGGATGAGGAAGTCTTTAAGAGGTTAAAGAGCTTTGGAGACAGATAGGAGATAAGCTTAGGGGTCAGAAGGCCAGTTATGTGACCATGGGCAAGTCTCTATACCTCACTTTTTTTTTCTGGAATAGTATTTTATTTTCCCCAATTACATGTAATTGGTAATTACATGTAATTACATGTAAAAACAATTTTAAACATTCATTTAAAAAATTTTGAGTTCCAGATTCTTCCATCCCCACCCCCTTTTTGAGATAGTAAATGATTTAATATAGGTTATATATGTACAATCATGAAACATATATTTCTACATTGGTCTTGTTGTAAAAGAAAACACAGATTAAAAAAAACTCATGAAAAATACAATGCTTTAATCTCCATTCAGATTCTCTAACAGTTCTTTCTTTGGAGGTAGATTGCATTTTTCAATATTGGTCCTTTGGAATTGCTTTAAATCATTATATTGTTGAGAACAGCTAAGTTATTCATAGTAGCTCGTTGTGTAATATAGCTGTTAGTACGTACAATGTTCTAGTTCTGCTCACTTCACTTTGCATCAATTCATATAAGTCTTTCCAGGTTTTTCTGAAATCATCCTGCTCATCAAATTCCATTACAATCATGTACCACAACTTATTTAGCCTTTCCCCAGTTGATGGGTATCCCCTCAATGTCTAATTCTTTGCCACCATATAAAGAGTGGCTATAAATATTTTTTGTACAGATAGGCCCTTTTCCCTTTTTAAAAAATCTCTTTGGGATACAGACCTAATAGTGATATTGCTGGATCAAAGGGGATGCACAATTTAATAGCCCTTTTGGTATAGTCCCAAATTGCTCTCCACAATGGTTGAGTCAGTTCTCAACTCTACCAACAATGCATTAGTGTTCCAATTTTCCCACATCTTCTCCAACATTTATCATTTTCCTTTCTATGTCATATTAGCCAATCTGATAGGTGTAAGGTGGTACCTCAGAGTTTTAATTTGCATTTCTCTAATCAATAGTGATTTAGGGCATTTTTTCATGACTATAATCAGCTTTAATTTCTTCATTTGAAAACTGCATGTTCATATCCTTTGACCATTTATCGGTTGGGGAATGACTTGTATTCTCATAAATTTGACTCATTTCTCTATGTATTTGAAAAAAAAGTAGCCTTTATCAGAGACATTTGCTATAAAAATTGTTTCCCAGCTTTCTACTTTCCTTCTAATCTTAGTTGCATTGGTTTTATTTGTGCAAAAACTTTTACAAATGTAATATAGTCAAAATTATCCACTTGATATCTAGTAATGCTCTTCTTCTCTTGTTTGGTCATAAATTCTTAGCTTCTTTAGACATTTGACATATAAACTATTCCTTGCTCTCCTTATTTGTTTTTGTCTAAATCATGTACCCATTTTGACCTATCTTGGTATGCATTGTAAGATGTTGGTCTAGTTTCTGCCATACTGTTTTCCAGTTAGCAGTTTTTGTCAATAGTGGATTCTTGTTTCACAAATTTGGGTCTTTGGGTTTATCAACGCTAGATGACCATGGTTATTTACTATCATGTATTGTGTACCTAATCTATTCCACTGATCCACCACTCTATTTCTTAACCAGTAACATATTGTTTTGATCATTATTGCTTTATAATACACTTTGAGATATGGTATAGCTAGGCCACCTTTCTTCACATATTTTCCATCAATTATCTTGATATTCTCAATCTTTTATTCTTCCAGATGATTCAAAAATTTTTTTTCTAGCTTTATAAGGCAATTTCTTTTAGCATTTTGAATGGTATGGCACTGAATAAGTAAATTATTTTAGGTGGAATTGCTATTTTGCTTGGCCTACTCAAGGAACATTGATATTTTTCTAATGTTTTATCTGACTTTATTTGTGTGAAGTGTTTTATAATTGTGTTCATATAATTCCTGGGTTTGTCTTGGCAGGTTGGATTCCTAAGTATTTTATATTGTCTACAATTATTTTAAATGGAATTTCTATATACATCTCTTACTACTGCATTTTGTTGGTAATGTATAGAAATGCTGATGATTTATGTGGGTTTATTTTATATCCTTAAACTTTGCTAAAGTTGTTAATTATTTCAAGAAGTTTTTTAGTTGATTCTCTAGGATTCTTTAAGTATACCATTATATAATCTGCAAAGAGTGATAATTTTGTTTCCTCCTTGCTTATTCTAATTTCTTTAATTTTTTTCTTCTCTTATTGCTATAGCCAACATTTCTAGTAAAATACTAAATAATAATGTTGATAATGGGCATCCTTGCCTCACCTCTGATTTTATTGGGAAGGCTTCAAGCTTATCCCTATTACAGATAATGCTTGTTAAGTGTTTTAAATAGATGCCACTTATCATTTTAAGGAAAACTCCATTTATTCCTATGCTGTCTACTGTTTAAAAGGAAGGTGTACTGTATTTTGTTAAAAAAAACTTTTTTTGTATCTATCAAGATAATTGTATGATTACTGTTGGTTTTTTTTATTGACATGATTAATTAGGCTGATAGTTTTCCCAATATTGAACCAGTCTTGCTTACCTGGTATAAATTCCACCTGGTCATTGTGTATGATCTTTGTGATATATTGCTGTAATCTCTTTGCTAGTATTTTATTTAAAATGTTTTCATCAATATTCATTAGGGAAATTGGTTTATATATTTCTTTCTTTCTTTTACTCTGTCTGGTTTAAGTATCAACACCAAATTTGGTTAGACTCCATCTATCTTCCCAAATAGTTTCTCTAACATTAAAATTTGTTGTTCTTTAAAAGTTTGGCAGAATTCACTTTTTAATCCATCTGACCCAGGGGATATTTTCTTAGGGATGGCTTATTCAATTTCTTTTTCTAAGATGAGGTTATTTAAGTATTCTATTTCCTCTTCTTTTAGGCTGGATAATTTATATTTTTACAAATATTCAGCCATTGCACTTAGATTGTCAGGTTTACTGGCATATGATTAAGCAAATTAGCTCCTAATAATTGCTTTAATTTCATCTTCATTAATCTGGTAATTTGGATTTCTTTTTTTTTGAAAATCGAATTAACCAATGATTTATCAATTTTTATTGTTTTTTTTTTCCATCAAACCAGTTACTTATTTTATTTATTAGTTCAGTGGTTGTCTTACTTTCAATTAAAAAAAAACAAACCTCTCCCTTAATTTCCAGGATCTCTAACTTGGTGTTTAATTGGGGATTCTAAAATTTGCTCTTTTTCTAGTTTTTTAAAGTTGTATGCCCAATTAAATGATCTGCTCTTTATCTTATTGATGCTAAGCATTTAGAGATATAAAATTTTCCCTAAGTACTGCTTTGACTAAATCCCATAAATTTTGGTATGTTGTCTTGTTGTAATTCTCTTTGATGAAGATAGTGTTTCTATGAATTGTTCTTTGACCCACTCATTCTTTAGCATTAGATTATTTAGTTTCCAATTAATTTTTAATCTATCTTTCCAAGGCCCTTATTTTAATGTAATTTTTATTGCATTACTTTCTGAAAAGTATACAGTTAAATTTTTTGCTTTTCTGCATTGATTGTGAGGTTTTTATACCCTAATACATTGTTAATTTAAAGCTTTGCATGTAGCCATTTTGACATTTTTGTCCTGTTTGGAGTTCATGTTTTGATCTTTCTTCCCTGTCACCATTATAACTTTTTATGGTCAGGTTCCTTTTTGGAATCTATTTCATGACTTTTATTTTTATGTTAAAGTTGGGCTCCACTCCTGGAGTGTTTTGCACCAGGGTTGTGGAACCTTGCCATTGGCCTGTTGCATTGGGGGTATGGTGCTTTGTTGCTGACCAGCACTGGGGGTGCCTTGCTGCTGGCTTGCTGAGGCATGGCCTACTGCTGGTTTGCCCCCACTTCACCTGCATTGGGCTGCATTCCCCTTTTACCTGAGTGAGGCTTGTTTGTAGGGAGGCTTTCATTCCTTTTCATACTAAGCTAATTAGGCACTGAGTCAGGACAGTTGTGATGCCTTCTGGCTCTGAGCCTATTAACCAAAAGCATATATGTATATGTATATATATGTATATGTATATGTATATATATATGTGTGTGTGTGTGTGTGTGTGTGTGTGTGTGTGTGTGTGTGTATATATATATATATATATATATATATATATATATATATATAAATCTGAGGTTGGTATTTTGCTTTGCAGTTTTGCTTATGAGAAGGAGGACCTTTTGATTCCCTGGACAGGACTCTGAGTAGCCAATTGTTCAGAGGCCCCCAAGTACTCAGGTGTATCTATTC
The DNA here is from genome assembly GCF_011100635.1 of Trichosurus vulpecula. Classification (NCBI taxonomy): domain Eukaryota; kingdom Metazoa; phylum Chordata; class Mammalia; order Diprotodontia; family Phalangeridae; genus Trichosurus; species Trichosurus vulpecula. The sequence continues at coordinate 429,629,937 of NC_050573.1, read as the reverse complement.
TCCCCTGATCCAGTGTTATATGTAGGTGGCTGTATTACTTTGATCAGACAGATGGAGCCCTATTTGTTGGTTTTTGTGCTAATTTCTCTGCTTGTATTTTCTCTCCTTGTATTTTTCTCCATGTTTACAATGCTGACCTTTCTCCTGAACTAGTGAATATAATTAAAAGAAGATTGTTAACCCCTTTAAATGTATATTTCCTTTAAAAGCATATTTAAGAACCTGTGCTAGCAGGCCATCCTGGTGACAGGGTACTTGCTGTTACAATCAATTATTTTACTGGTTCTGCCACTCCAGAGTTTTTTTGAGACATTATTTTATGGTTGTTTGGAGGTTAATTTGACAGAGTTCAGGTGAGTTCTTGCTTTACTTTGCCATCTTCCTTGCTTAGTCTTAGTTTCCATATCTGTAAAGTGGAAATAATAAGTATTAAACATCATCGTTCCTGCACACAGGAAGCTGCCTCACCTCTCCTGAGTGAGGCCTCAACCAGATTAGTCAATACATATGAGCAGATATCTTGATTTATAGTTTAGTGGCCCTGTTTCTATTTTGAGTTTGACACTACTGATCCAGGCTTCCCTAGCTGACTGATCATGACTGACAGCCCTTTATTTAAGGCCAATTTGATTCATCACAAGATAGTAGCTGTCATCTCTGTGATTTGCAGAAGTGCTGATCTAGTCCAACCAATCATATAAGGCTGGCCTTGCCCTTCTCTCTAGTTAGCTCAACTACTTTGGAATTATACATAAAACTCATGTGGAGTCTCTGGTTGCTGGAGTTTGTCAGTACCAGAACTTTCAATCCTTGAAAACTAGCAAGGCAAAATCATGAGGCAGTTTGGGATTGCTTAATTGCCCCATTCCATGCAGAGTAAAAAGTACAGTGATGAAATATTTCACTCTAAGCTAGGCCACAAAAGGAGTAAAAGGCAGACATGATGGAAACTAATGTATTTTCTGCCAATTTTATTGCAAATATTTCTAATAGTCTGTTGTTTTGATTGGGAGTTGTCATCAACAATATGTAGTAGGCCAAAGAAGATCTCATGTAATCTATGAAAAATGGGCATCCTTCCCACCCCCACCCCCCATGTTGGATTTCTGTCTGCCCCAGTCAAAAAGAAGTCATTTCCTCAGCATTATTTTGGTTGTTCAAAAACACATTTACTTCAGTCTATTTCTTCTATAATTTCTTTGCATGTTTTAGCTTGTTCCCTACCTGGCAATAGACTTCTGCTTGCTTTTCGAAAGGAAAACAAAACAACAAGAGGCCCCAGACCTTACAGATGGGATGTTTCCTGCTGATACTGAAGTCTATGATGAAGCTGGCGAGCTTGTCACCTAGATTTTATCCTCCTTGTACTGGAGGACTCATACCTGAAGAGCACATCCCTCTGCTGACTCAGGCTCAAACATTTGGAGATGGAAAGGACCTTGGAGATTATTGATTCCACCATCTTCATTTTACAGACAGTTAAACTAAGATTCATTGAGATTAAGTGACTTGCCCAAAGTCTCACAAGAACTAAATGGCAAAGCTGGGATTTGAATTTAGAGGTCTTCTGATGTCAAATCCTCTGCCTTTTTCATTGTGCTATGCTGATTACTGTTCCCTTGAGCTATCTTTTCCTTTAAAATTTTTACTGACATTTGTTATTATTGTAGAAACATTAAAAGTTCACTGGCCTCATTGAGTCACCTCTCATTGGGGAAAGGACTTTGGGAAGTAAGATTCTGTTTTTCACCAAGACAATTTAGCATATGCTGGAAAGTTAGAGAAAAAGCAAACCCACTTCTCCCAACCTCCCTTCACCCTCTTCTCCAAGAATCAAAGTAGACAATTTGCTACTTGGCATTACAAACATCTAAAGAGCAGAGATCAGTTCTTATGCATATTTCACATGGTTGTGAATACTTTTTACGGTAATTAGAGTGGGATTTTTTTTTTTACTGGTTTCTCTTTTGGAATGCTGAGGTAACCAAGTACCTTTGATGAATTTTGCTTTTCAAATGTAATGGCAAGCAAAATGGACTTTTTTTGTTTTTGTTTTGGAGTGCGTCTCAGCAGTAAGGAATCTTTGATTGAACTGGGAGTCTTTGGTGACCTGCTTATGTCAAGGGAAGGCCTAAGTCACATGGGTTTGAGTCACATGGTTGTGATGCCCTTTGACGCTGGAGAAGCGTATATAAACTCAAAGGTTAGCATTTTGCCTTTGGGGGCACACTCATTGGAAGAGTGTTGGTGATGAGATTCTGAGTAGCCAAAGGACCACTTCCCCGCTTTGAAAACCCAGATGCTGGACAGACTGCTAGAAGCCTGTCTACTGGTTTGTGTTATTTGTTCTATTTATATAATGTATGCTTGTAATTTCCATTTGTATTCTCTCTGAAGTTCAGGGTGCTGGCTTTTCCCCCTGAACTAAGTGAATGGTATAGGTGTGTTTCATTAAAGTAAGATTGTTAACCCCTTAAAGTTGCTTTCATAGAAAAACAGATCAAAGACCCTGTGCTAGCAGCCCTTCTGTGTGCAATCTTTCACCCCCACAACAGCTGCTAGCAAGATTGTTGTCACAATAATGTACATGTTTGTATGCTATTGATGCAGAGTGATTTGTGCAAGGGTATAGTATATACTTTCCCAGGATCACACAGCTAGAAAGTATCTGAGGCCAGATTTAAATTCAAGCCTTCCTGAATCTAGGCCCAACACTCTAACCACTGAGCCACCTATTTTGCTTTATATAAGGGAAGAAGGGAGAGAATTTGGGGCTCAAAGTTTTAAAAGCAGATGCTCAAAAAAGTTGGTTTTGCATGCAACTGGGAAATAAGATATACAGGCAATGGGGCATAGAAATCTATCTTGCCCTACAAGAAAGAAGGGGAAAAGGGATGGGGGGGAGAGGGAGTGGGGTGACAGAAGGGAGGGCTGACTAGGGAATGGGTCAATCAGAATATATGCCATCTTGGAGTGGGGGGGTAGAAATGGGGAGAAAATTTGTAACTCAAAATCTTGTGGAAATCAATGCTGAAAACTAAAAAATATTAAATAATAAAGTATGGAATTAAATATATATATATGTGTAAATGTTCTATTGACTTCTATTTGTACATATTGATTTTTTTATGTAGGATATAATTTCCTTAAGGGTAAGGATAGTTTCATTTTTGTCTTTGTATCTCCAATGTGTAGTACAAAATACATTTAAATAACTAATGAATTGCTTAAAGTCTATAGCACTTTAAGGTTTTCTTACTATTTATTTTTGGTTTTTATTTTACTTTTCATTATTTTCAATGACCAGTATTTATTTCCCCCTCTCACCCTTCCCCCCAAGGAAATAAAACCTTTGAAGTCAAGCAAAACAAATTACATACTTCATTTAGCATCTTGAGTCTGTCCTTTCTTTTTCAGGAAATGGGTGGCAAGCTTCATAATCATTAGTCCTTCTTTTGAATAATAGTTGGTCACTGCACTGAACAGAGTTCTTAAATCTTTCAAAGTTACTTTGTCTTTGCATTGTTGCTGTATCTCACTTCATCTTATTCTATTCTATGTTTTCCTCTCTCTATCCTCCATCTCTCTCTTCATAAAGAACAAGATAGTGGTAAGAGAGGAGTGTTCATAGCAATAATGATTTGTCTTGTAGAGAACTTACTTCTGCCCTCCTGCCCCTTCTTTACTTCATCCAGACATGAAATACAGATTATTTCTTTCTTTCTAAAATGCACCCTCCAAGGTTTGAGTTTGCTTTGCTTATGACAAAACTCCCCCTAAGTCAACCCTCCTTTTTATTCTCCTTTCTCTCCTCCCTCTCTGCCAGTCTTCTAAATTCCCTCCTGTTTAGCTGAATGTATTTCTATACTAGTCTCTGTCTCTGTCTCTGTTTTTCTGTCTTTCTGTCTTTCTGTCTCTCCATCTCTCCATCTCTGTCTCTGTCTGTCTGTCTCTCTCTCTTTCTCCCATCTATGCTGGCATGCTGTAAGGTTAATGGGGAATAGGATCTTCCCTTCCCATCAATAGGCCTCATGTGGAGCCCATTAAGGGAAGCTTGTTTTCTTGTAGGAAAGCTTATACACCTTTTGCTAATTTCTAACTAGGTACTGGCTCAGGAGAGTTCTGGCTCTGAGTCTATTAGCTGAAAGAGTATATATTCTGAGAGGTGAGCTTTTGCTTTGAGGGCTTGGTTACAAGAAGGATTTTGTGATTCCCTGGTTGAGACTCTGAGTAGCCATATATTCAGACCCCTGATTTCTCAGAGGTAAAGGCTCTCTTGATTCAGTGGTGAATGTAAAATATTTATATAGCGAGTTTTGCTTTGATTCAAGCAGTAGAGCCCTGTGTGTTGGTCTTTATTTCTCTTCTCTGTATTTTCTCTGTTTGTATTTTATGTAATTAAAGGAGATTGTTGACCCCTAAAACAGCTATCTTTCCTAGTAAGGCAGATCAAAGAACCTGAGCTAGCAGCCATCTTGGGTGTGCCAGTGTGGTTGTATTACATATGGTGTAGTTGGCAGGATCTGCATAAACTAAAAGGAAAATATGGGGGCTGGGATAATTATCCATTATTTCTCAGTTGTGGTGGCTATGGTTCTGTGGAGCCCCAGGAGCAGCAGTGGCCTGAGGGGAAACAGAAGTAGCAGTGACAGGAGAGGTTTCTTGAGTGTCCAGAGCAGAGCACCTGGCAGATAACCTCTTCTTCCCCTTCCCTACCCCAATAGCACTCCAGAAGAGAGAGGTCAGAGTAACAGCTGTGGGAGTTAAACAAGCCTGTGGGAGGTGGGGATGACCAGAGCCAGGGCTCAAGTGGATTAGCCTAGCTCCAGACTGTGCTGCAGGGGTGAATGCCCTGAAAGGGTATTGTATTAAGAACCCAGACCTGAGGGGCTGAGAGCTTGGAATGGAGCCCCAGAGCAGGAACAGAGAGCTGCCTGGGTGAGAACTTTCGAAAGGTGAGAGCGGGGAACAGAGAGTTGCCTGCATGGCAACTCAGGCAGAAGCCAGGAGCAGTCAGCTCCTGTGGGAGGACTTGGAACCCCAAAGCTCAAAATTCAGCCTAGGGGCAAGATAAAAACTTCAGCAGGGTGCTGAGTGTATTGTTTTGTTGTGTTCCCCTGGATGGTTTGGGATTAGGGGCGCTGTAGGAGGGGTGGAGTTGTCTATGGTGGGTGGGGGGAAGTGTCATAACCCAGAGGACCTACCCTGTTGGCTTTGTTGCCCAGCCCCTTCAGGACTTGAAAGCCAGGGCTGGAAGAGTGTGGTAAGAAGGACATACCCCCCCCCCCCCCACACCAAGAGAACTTTATTCGGACTTTTTTGTTTGTGTTTGGACTTTGCTCATTAAAGTATGCTGGCACCTGAGAGTGCCAGGATGGAAGCCTGAGAAGGCCACCTCCCAAGAGAACTTTTGCTTGGACATTTTTGTTTTGGATTGTGGGAGGAGGAGCTGGTTGCTCACTCCCCAAAGGTTTTGACCCCCTAAGAATGATGTTATGTTATGTTATATACCTTGTGTTTTTTTTAAGGCTGTGTGGCCACTCTGGTAATGAGTTATTGTGTTATGTATTTTGCTATGTATTTAGCTCATGATGTATTTGTTTTGTGTCATCCCTATTATGTTGTCAAGGGAATTATGTTCATGCAAGTTGCCTCTAAAAGCCCCTTTGGCCTATGTGATGGACATGTAAGATCTTGAGGCTGAATGTAAGGTTACTGGGGAATAAGATCTTCCCCGACCATCAACAGGCCTCATGTAGAGACCATTAAGGGAAGCTTGTTTGCTTGTAGGAAGGCTTATACACCTTTTGCTAATTTCTAATTAGGCACTGAGTAAGGTGGGTTGTGAGGCCTTCTGGTTCTGAGTCTGAGTGTGCCAATGTGGTTGCTGTTACACATGCACAGGCAGGTATTTTACCTTCTGTTAACTGGTTCGGTTGTGAAATTCAAGTGATATCCTCTTCCCCTACGTCTTCTTTGTATAGTTTTCTCTAGGCCACCCCAGATTTTGTGAGAGAGTAAGTTTCTTCCTTTCTCCCTCTTTCCCTAGATTATTACTTTTCCTCTCCCAATACTTTCCAAATAATTGAAAGATAACTACTACTCCTGGACCCTTTGATTTGGCTCCCTTTGTGACCCTTGTGGCCATCAGGGTCAGAGGAAATACTTGTTTCTTTTCATCCTATGAAAAGATAAACACTTTATCCTTGTTTATTCCCTTGCGTGACCACTTACTTGATTCCCGTGTTTATATTTCAAAATTTCTCAGCTCAGCCCTAGTCTTTTCATCAGGCATGCTTGGATGCATTTTATTTCATTTAAGGCCTATTTTCCCCTGTAGGATTGTGCTCAGTTTGGTGGGTTTGTTATTCTTGATTGTAAGCCTATATATTTTGTCTTTAGGAATATTATATCCCATGCTTTCCACTTCTTTGTTGTAGTAGTTGCCAAATCTATGATTCTAACTGTGTCTACTTGATACCTGATCTATTTCTTTTTGATGGATTACAGTATTTCATTCTTCCCAGAAACTGTGGATTTAGTCTATGGTATTCTGGGGAATTTTTATTTTTGGTTATCTTGTAGGAGGTGATTGGCCAATTTTTTTTCTATTTTCAATTTGTCCTCTGGTTCTGGGCAGTTTTTTTTTTTTTTTTGTTACGAGGGAAGGTACTATTGGAGTTGGCAGCATGTTACGGTTACACTGGATTACCTGTCATTCCCAGACTCAGAGTGAAGCTGAAGAAAAATCACAAGGAAAAAATACCTACTGAGATTCTTGACATAAAAGTGGATATCCATGGTTGATGGAAATGAGGAAAATGGGAAGTGACAGGGATAGAAACAGTGTAGCAAGATAGTTAAGCTGGTAGACTGGGAGTCAGAAAAGATCTAGATTTAAGTGTCTCCTCTGCCAATTACTGACTATATGACCTTGGGCAAGTCACTTAAAATTTCAGAGCTTCAGTTTCCCCTGACATAAAATGGGGCTAATATTAGTACATATTTCACAGGGTTGTTTCCAATATCAGATGGGATAATGTATGCAAAGCCCTTTATAAATGTTGAAGCCTAAATAAATGCCAGCTATTCCTGCTGTAGGGGATTTGTTTGCTCATCTATAAAATGGAGATAATAAAATAACCCACCTCATGGGGTTATTTCAAGAGTTCAATGGGATTTTATAAGTACAAGTGATGATGATGATGATGATGATGATGATGATGATGTAAGAAAGAATAGGGCCCCAACAAAAATTAAAAACAAATGAAAATTTGCCTTTGGTATTTTCTTACCTACTGTCTCTGTGCCTCTCTTCTCTTAAGTCAGGTTTTCTTCAGATTCTCAGTATCCTTCCAGTTTTCCTCTTCCTCCTCCCACTGCTCAGAGCTCTCAGTTGTGATGTCCTATTCCATAGTTGCCTTCCTAGCCTCCTGCATTGCCTTATGCTCCAAAATAATTCTGTCATCTTTCCATTTTTCCCTTCCTTCTTGTCTCCATCAGAACTCCCAGTCTCTCAGAATGGTTTTTTTCCCAGTTATTAGTCATGTTGGAAAGTATGATTAGGTGTTTATGTGGCAGGCAGGTATAGGGATTGTTGGGGGAGCTGTTGTCTAATCAAAAGAGATGCAGACATCACCAATTCCCTACATATCCTTGCTATCTAAAGGAGATTAGACAGACATGGAAGGAAATACTACAAAACCCCACCCAATTCTTTACTTTTCTAGCTTTTTATTTTATCTAACCTTTCCTATATTTTATAGCCTCGGTTATGATGCCACATTCAGGAAAAAAGCAGGCCTCAATTAGACATAGGTGGTTGCTTACGTAGTATGACCCATGGGGTTCCAAGAAGACCCCCGGCCCGCTCTAAATATACTTGTTAAAGTAGCTGAAATTCCTTCATCAACTAATCATTCCTTTTGATTAATGTGTCATAGCTGCCAGGGTACTTCAAAAATGTAGCTACCACTAAGAGAGGTAACACATCAGTAAACAAATTCATACTAAATTATTACTAACTGATAGCAGTTTTATTATTTTAGAAGTATGGGACCTTCTGAAATCTCTAGCCTCTTAATTCAGGGCTTTTCATTCTCTATCTCCACACTAAATTTCCAACTTATCTTTCCCTACGTATAATCTATGTTACAGTCACACTGGACTGACTATCTACCATTCCTCAAGCACATAGTGCAGTTGAAAAAAAATCATATGAAGAAAATACCTAGTGATATTCTTGACAGCTAAGTAGGCACCAGTGGTTGGTGAAAATGAGGAAAAAACATTGTGGAAGATGGATTATAATTGGCCAAAAAAAAAGGAGCTTGTGGGCTCAGAGTTTTTTTTTTCTTATCTCTCCCCTGCAATTTCTGGGGACAGTTCTAGCAATGAATTTGCTCTATTTGAGAGCCAAACTGGATGGTGTGAGCTTCTTTTTGTAGGGCCCAAGAATGCCAGTCTCTGCCCTTTCACCCCATTTCAGGATAAAGTAACAGAGGGGTAGGAGGGAGGGGAGGGGATGAGAAAGATGGGTGAAGAGGAATAGAAAAGCAAACATCAAAGGCATAATTCAGCATTTCTCTCTGGAAACTGGTTATAGCAGCTAGCATATGTCTGTGCCAGTAGTTCTGAAGATGTCCTAGAAGTTTCTGCTGCTTTTTAGGTTTTCTGATAAATCCCTCTGGGAATTAAAGACCTCCTAATCTCTGACCAGGCTTCCCTTTTGGCATTTAGGGTCAGAGACATCTCTGGATGTACAAGAGACACTAAGGAGGGATCTAAATTCCCTGGGGGTGAGGTGAGGTAGGTGGATTGAAACATTTTCTCATCTCTGCTACTACCCTTTAGAGGTGGGGAGGAGCACTGGCCTATGGACCGTATAGATTTTTTAAAAAGTAATTAATCAATTTTTTTTTTAGTTTACAACTCTCAAATCCACAAGTTTTTGAGTTCCAAATTTTCTCCCCCTCCTTCTCCTCCCTCCCCTGCCAAGATAGCATGTAATCCAATATAGGTTCTACATATACCTTCACATTAAACTTATTTTTCTAATAATCAAGTTGTAAAGAAGAATTATAACCAGTGAAATGAACCATGAGAATGATGTAACAAAGAATAAAATAAAATAAAATAATAAAAAAGAGAGTGAATAGTTTGCTTCAAACTTCATTTAGATTCTGTAATTCTTTCTCTGGATGTGAATAGCCTTTTCCATCATGAGTCTTTTGGAGCTGTCTTAGAACCTTGTATTGCTGAGAAGAGCCAAGTCTATCAATGTTAGTCATCGCAGAAGCAATGTGTCTGTGGTTATATACAGTGTTCTCCTGGTTCTGCTCCCTTCATGCATCATCAGATCATATAAGTCTCTCCAGATTATTCTGAAATCCATCTGCTCCTCATTTCTTATAGCACAATAGTATTCCATTACATTCATATATCACAATTTGTTTAGCCATTCCCTAATTGATGGGCATCCCCTTGATTTTTAATTCTTTGCTACCACAAAAAGAGCTGCTACAAATATTTTTGTACCAATGGGTCCTTTCCCCCCTTGTATGAACTCTTTGGGATACAGCCCTGGAAGTGGCATTGCTGGGTCAAAGGGTATGCACATTTTTATAGCCCTTTGGGCATAGTTCCAAATTGCTCTACAGAATGGTTGGATCAGTTTACAACTCCACCAACAATGCAGTGGTGTTCCAATTTCCCACACTTCTCCAGCATTTATCATTTTCCTGTTTTGACATGTTAGCCAATCTGACAGGAGAGATGTAGTACCTGAGAGTTGTTTTGATTTCCACATTAGTCATGTTGTGAAAGAAGAATCAGAATCAAGGGAAAGCCACAAGAAAGAAAAAAAACAACAAAAAAAGAAAATAGTATGCTTAGATCTACAATCATACTTCATAGTTCTTTCTCTGTATATGGGTGGCATTTCCCATCATGAGCCTTTTGGAATCATCTTAGATTATTGCATTGCTGAGAAGAGTTAAGTCTATGAAAATTAGTTATCACACAATGTTACTGTTATTGTGTACAATGTTCTGGTTCTGCTTACTTCACTCAGCATCAGTTCATGTAAGTCTAGGTTTTTCTTGTCTGCCTGCTCATCATTTCTTATAGAAAAATAGTATTCCATTACATACATATACCACAACCTGTTCAGCCTTTCCTCAGTTGATGGGCATTCTCTCAATTTCCAAATTTTTGCCAACACAAAAAGAGCTGCCATAAACATTTTTGTACATATGGGTCCTTTTCCCTTTCTTATGATCTCTTTGGAATACAGACGTAGTAGTGATATTGCTGGATCAAAGGGGATGCACAATTTTTATAGCCCTTTGTGCATAGGTCCAAATTGCCCACCAGAATGATTAGGTCAGTTCCCAACTTCACCAACAATGCATTAGTGTTCCAATTATCCCACATCTTCTCCAACATATATCATTTTCCTGTTTTGTCATTTTAGCCAATCTGATAGGTGTGAGGTTGTACCTCAGAGTTGTTTTAATGCGCATTTCTCTAATCAATAGTGATTTAGAGCATTTTAACATATGGCTAAACATAGCTTTAATTTCTTCATCTGAAAACTCTCTGTTCATATCCTTTGACCATTTATCAATTGGGAAATGACTTATATTCTTACAGTTTGACTCAGTTCTCTATATATTTCAGAAATGAGGCCTTTATCAGAGACACTGGCTGTAAAAAATTGTTCCCCAATTTTTAAAGAAATTTTTGAAACCAATTATTAATGCAGGATACATACATTCCTGCAACAGAAAAAAAGTTTTTTAATTATGTATTTAATATTTTTAGTTTTCAGCATTGATTTCTATATGATTTTAAATTACAAATTTTCTCCCCTTTTCTATCCTACCCCTCCAAGATGGCATATATTCTGATTGCCTCATTCTCCAGTCAGCCCTCCCTTGTGTCACCCTACTGACCCCATCCTCTTTTCCCTTTCTTTCTTATAGGGCAACATAGGTTTCTATGTCCCATTGCCTGTATATCTTATTTCCCAGTTGCATGCAAAAATAACTTTTTTTGAACATCTGCTTTTAAAACTTTGAGTTCCAAATTCTCTCTCCTCTTCCCTCCCCACCCACCCTCGCTAAGAAGGCAAGCAATTCAATATAAACCACTTGTGTATCATTATGCAAAACACTTCCACAAGACTCACTATATTTTGGTCCCTCCTATTCTGTCCCCTTTTATTCAGTTTTCTCCCTTGACCCTGTCCCTTTTTGAAAGTGTTTGCTTTTGATTACCTTCTCCCCATATCTGCCCTCCCTTCTATCATCCCCCCATTTTTATCCCCCTTCTTCTTCTTTCATGTGTGGTAAGATACCCAATTGAGTGTGTATGTTATTCCCTCCTCAAGTCAAATCTGATGAGAGCAAGATTCACTCATTCCCCCTCCCTGCCCCTCTTCCCTTCCTACAGAACTGCTTTTTCTTGCCACTTTTAAGTGAGATGATTTACCCCATTCTATCTCTCCCTTTCTCCCTCTCTCAATATCTTCCTCTCTCATCCCTTAATTTGATTTTATTTTTTTAGATATCATCCCTTCATATTCAACTCACCCTGTGCCCTCTGTCTGTCTGTCTGTCTCTCTCCATATATATATATATATACACACATACACACACATACACACACACACACACACACACACACACATATATATATATATATATATATATATATATATATATATATATATATATATATGTATGTATGTATATATTCCCTTCAGTTACCCTCATACTGAGGTCTCATGAATTACACACATCATCTTTCCACGTAGGAAGTTAAACAAAACAGTTCAACTTAAGTAATTCCCTTATGATTTCTCTTTCTTGCTTAGCTTTTCATGCTTATCTTGATTCTTGTGTTTGAAAGTCAAATTTTCTATTCAGCTCTGGTCTTTTCACTGAGAAAGCTTGAAAGTCCTCTATTTTATTGAAAATCCATATTTTGCCTTGCAGAATTATACTCAGTTTTGCTGGGTAGGTGATTCTTGGCTTTAATCCTAGCTCCATTGACCTCCAGAATATCATATTCCATGCCCTTTGATCCCTTAATATAGAAGCTGCTAGATCTTGTATTATCCTGATTGTGTTTCCACAATATTCAAATTATTTCTTTCTGGCTGCTTGCAGTATTTTCTCCTTGATCTGGGAGCTCTGGAATTTGGCAACAATTTTCCTAGGAGTTTTCTTTTTGGGATCTTTTTCAGGAGGTGATTGGTGGATTCTTTCAATTTCTATTTTACCCTCTGGCTGTAGAATATCAGGGCAGTTCTCCTCGATAATTTCTTGAAAGATGATATCTAGGTTCTTTTTTTTGATCATGGCTTTCAGGTAGTCCAATAATTTTTAAGTTATCTCTCCTGGATCTATTTTCGAGGTCAGTGATTTTTCCAATAAGATATTTCACAGTGTCTTCCATTTTTTCATTCCTTTGGTTCTGTTTTGTAATATCTTGATTTCTCACAAAGTTACTAGCTTCCAGTTGCTCCAATGTAATTTTTTTTATTTTTAAATGGTCTTTTCTTTTTTTTTCTTTTTTTAAATTTATTTAACATATTTAGTTTTCAGCATTGATTTTCACAAGAGTTTGAATTACAAATTTTCTCCCCATTTCTACCCTCCCCCCACTCCAAGATGGTGTATATTCTGGTTGCCCTGTTCCCCAGTCAGCCCTCCCCTCTGTCACCCCACTCCCCTCCCATCCCCTTTTCCCTTCCTTTCTTGTAGGGCAAGATAAATTTCTACCGTATCTTATTTTCTAGTTGCATGTAAAAACATTTTTGTTTGTTTTTGAACATCTGTTTTTAAAACTTTGAGTTCCAAATTCTCTCCCCTGTTCCCTTCCCACACACCCTCCCTAAGAAGTCAAGCAATTCAACATGGGCCACATGTGTATCATTATGTATAACCCTTCCACAATGCTCATGTTGTGAAAGACTTACTATATTTTGCTCCTTCCCAACCCATCCCCCTTTATTAAATTTTCTCCCTTGACCCTGTCCCCTTTCCAAAGTGTTTGTTTTGATTACCTCTACCCCCATCTGCCCTCCCCTCCATCATCCCCCCCTTTTATTTTTTTTTATCTTCCTCCCTCTTCTTTCCTGTGGGGTAAGATTCCCAATTGGGTATGTATGGTATTCCCTCCTTAGGCCAAATCTGATGAGAGCAATGTTCACTCATTCCCCCCTCACCTGCCCTCTCCCCTCCTCCCACAGAACTGCTTCCTCTTACCACCTTTATGTGAGATAATCCACCCCATTCTATCTCTCCTTATCTCCCTCTCTAAGTATGTTCCTCTCTCATCCCTTAATTTGATTTTATTTCTTTTAGATATCTTCCCTTCATCTTCAACTCACCCTGTGTCTGCTCTCTCTCTCTCTCTCCATATATATATATATATATATATATATATAAATACTCACACACATATATATACATACACACATACATATATACATACATATATATATACACATAGATATATACATACATACACATTCACCCATATATATACATAAACATATATGCATGCATATTCCCTTTAGCTACCCTAATACTGAGGTCTCATGAATCATACTTGTCATCTTTCCATGTAGGAGTGTCAACAAAACACTTCACCTTTGGTAAGTCCCTTGCAATTTCTTTTTCTTGTTCTTTTTCTTGATTACCTTTTCATGCTTCTCTTGATTCTTGTGTTTGAAAGTCATATTTTCTATTCAGTTCTGGTCTTTTCACTGAGAAAGCTTAAAGTACTCTATTTTATTGAAAATCCATATTTTGCCTTGGAGCATGATACTCAGTTTTGCTGGGTAGGTGATTCTAGGTTTGCTCCAATGTAATTTTTAAGGTGGTATTTTCTTCAGTGTTCTTTTGCACCTCCTTTTCCATTTGGCTAATTCTGTCTTTCAAGGCATTCTTCTCCTCATTAGCTTTTTGGAGTTCTTTCGCCATTTGAGCTACTCTATTTTTTAAGGTGTTATTTTCTTCAGTATTTTTGGGGGTCTCCTTTAGCAAGTCATTGACTTGTTTTTCATGGTTTTATTGAATCACTCTCATTTCCCTTCCCAATTTTTCCTGTACTTCTCTAACTTGCTTTTCCAAATCCTTTTTGAGCTCTTTCATGGTCTGAGACCAATTCATATTTTTCTTGGAGGATATGACTTTATTGACTTCTTTGGGCTATATGTTTTGGTCTTCTTTGTCACCAAAGAAAGATTCCAAAGTCTGAATTTGAGAGTGTTTTAGCTGTCTGTTCATGTTCCCAGCCAGCTACTTGACCCTTGAGATTTTTGTCTGGGTATGACTGCTTGTAGAGTAAAGAATACTTTGTCCTAAGCTCGAGGGGCTGCACTGCTGTTTTCAGAGCTACTTCTACACAGCAAGCTCTGCCACCCCAGCACTCCTTCTTCCCCCAAAATTGCCAACCAGGATTGGGGCCCAGATCCAGGCAGGGCAAAGCAGGCTTTGCACTCCAGCTCTAATCCACCACTTAACTCCTCCCACAGTTGTGCTTGTGGCTGGAAGCAACTGAAGCTGTAGCTCTGGAAGCAGCCTCAGAGCTGCACAGCCTCTGCTGCCTCCAGGGTGGTGGCTGGTCTTGAACTCCTTTTACTCTCTCCTGGAAGTTTTTCCCACTAACCTGCTCTGTTGTCTGGCGTTTGTGGGTTGAGAAGTCTCGTAACTGCTACAGCTCACTGATTCAGGGAGCTATGGCTTGTTCTGCCCGGCTCCCAGTCTGGTTGGCCCTGGGCTCTGCTCCACTCTGCTCCCAGCTCCATGTGATAGACCCTTTCCAATGACCATCTAGGCTGTCGTGGGCTAGAGCCCTGCTTCCCTCTACTATTTCGTAGGTTCTGCAGCTCTAGAATTTGTTGAGAGCCATTTTCATAGGTGTTTAGAGGGACCTGGCGGAGAGCTTAAGCAAGTCCCTGCTTTCCAGTCACCTTCTTACCCCCAGAAAAATGTTAGAATGGATTAGGGCCTGGTTGTTTATTTGGTAGAGAAATAGGGTTTGAGAAATATGTTTTAGAAAGGCAAGATCTGAGATGCCTAGAAGAATATAAAGTCATATAAACCTCCTTTGTGTTTTTTCAAGGAGAAGGACCACATGGGCTAAGAAAAGATATTCTTCCTACCCCCTTTAGGAGAAAATTGGGAGGTGGGGAAATTTTCTTCTCTTTTCCACCATTCAAAAACATAGAAATAAAGAAATAAAAAAAATCCTGGATTTCATGAGATTTGTAACCAGGTGAATAAACTCCCATTGCAACACATCTTGACCACTGTAATCTGTTATTAACATACCTGTACCCACATTATAAGTGGGAGAACTATTATGTCTCCTCCTCCCCCCTCCAAAAAAAATCCAACAAAGGCAACTTCTCATATTGAATGTTTAATCAGTTCAAGTTTCTCCTAACACTTCTCTAAAAAACAAATGCAAAGGCAATCTCTTTAAAGAACTATCACTGAGCCTCACCCTACCTAAAATCTTCATGCATCCTGGTGACTAAAACCTGGCAGTATCCTTTGACCTGAGTTCCTCTTCTCTTGCTCCTGTTTCACTATGGGTGTTTTGTTCCTGAGTATTTTATGTTAAGCCTTACAGCTTTTCTTGAGTGAAGTAAAATATGTCATTATACAGGGCTTCCTCTCTCTTTCTTTCCCTTCCTCTTTTCCTTTCTTTCTTCCTCCCTCTTCCTCCCATCCTTCTTTCCTCTCTCCCTTCCTACTTCACTTCATTCTTTTCTTTCTCATTCTTTCCCTTTTCCTTCCTTCTCCTCATTTATTCCCTTCTTTCTACCTCTTTTCCTTCTTTTTTCCCTTCTTCCCTTCTTTCTTTTTATTAAATGTAAACAATATGCCCAAAGAGTTATTAAACTACATATACCCTTTGACCCATCAATATCACTTCTCGATCTATTTCCAAAGACAATTAGGTAAAAGGAAAAGAGCCTAGCAGCTCTCTTTGTGGTGGCAAAAACTGGAAATTGCAGGGATGTGTGTCATTTGCTAAGGCTAAGCAAGTTGTTGAATATGATTGTGATAGAATACTACTGTGCTGTAAGAAATGAGCAGATTGATTTTAGAAAAACATGGAAAGACTTGCACAAAATATGAAGAGCAAAATGCACAGAAATAAGAGAACATTGCATACAGTAATAGTGATATTGTTTTAAGAACAACTTTCAGCAAATAAGTTATTTTGTCTATTATAAATACCCAAATTAACTGTGAAGGACATATGAAAAAGATACTATCTGCATCCAGAGAAAGAACTGATAAATAGAAGTATGTATAGAATATATATTGTATGTATATATGTATTTGTAGTTTCATGTTCAACCATATTGTTTATTGTACTATGCAATGGAAATGCTTGTTTTATTCCATAAATTATAACAATTACAATAATGTAAATAATATGCCAAGCAGAGGCTTTGCCAGTGCAGTGCCAGCTAGAGCAGTCACCCATCAATGGATTTTTTCCTCTGATGTTTGGGCCTGAGAGGCTTGAGAAATTCCAAACCAGAAGTGTGACCTTTAAGTGATGAATTTTTTGAGTCGTGTTGACTCCTGAATAATATCTACTAAGGCATGGAGGTATTATAGTATACATTAATGAAAGGAGAATCCACTCCGATGAAATCATTGATCCCCGAAATATTGAGGTATGTGCCAAAGACAGAACACATAAGGGTCAGAGCAATAAGGAAAGAGAAACTAAGCAGATTTGAACAAAGTTTGAAAGGCTGTTAGGTAAAGAGGGATTGGGCCTATTTTTTTTTTCATTCAAATGGCAGGATTAGGAGAAGTTGTTACAAGAAACAGATTTTGACTCAATGTAAGGAAAAATTTCTTAATGATTAAGATTGCTTAAAATGGAAGTTAGCTGCCTTGGGATTAATGGGTTTTCATTCACTACAGGTTTTCTAGAGAAACCTGGATGGCCATCTGTTGGGACTGTCATAGTGAGGATTCTCAGCTGTGTCTTGGTCTAGTTGGGTCCTATGGTCCCTTTTAAATTTGAAAACTCAGATACTGGAACATAGCACGAGACAGAAGGTCCAAAATCCATACAAACACTAAGCAAATGAGAGATCTAGAGGGGTAGGTAAATGCGAAAACGTATAACTTAGTTGCAATGAAAGGACTCTTTTTTTTTTTTCAAGGCAGCACACTCTTCTAGCTTTAGTGGCCTTTATTCTTGGATCATCCTATTAATGCAAATATTTTCCTCACACTATTGTTTCTCTTTCAATTCTGTTTCCATTAATTTTATTTGTATAATAGCTTTAAAATTTCATGTTACTTAAATTGCCTATTGTATCTTTTATGGTCTTAGTCATCCTTTGTTTGGTTAAGAACTATCTCACTAGCCATGGCTATGAAGGCTACCTAATATACTGATTTTTTTCTTTTTAAAAAAAGTTTTCACTTTTAGATTCAGGTTACTTATTTAGTTGGAACTTATTGTGGTTCATAGTATAAGATGCTGTTATAAATGTCATTTCTGCCACACCTTTCCTTTTTCACCAGCAGATCTTCTAAAAAAAGTTTTTATGTTTATAAAATGCTGGATTGCTATTTTTTTTTTCTTTTGGAGGGTTAGTCTTAACTATTATTGTTTAGAAAAAATATTTTGAACTTAAACTCTATGGACAAAGCAATATAGAAAATTGTACATGCAGCTCTGAGTTTGTATAAATTTAATTAATCAACAATAAATCAATAAACATTTATTAAGCATCTACCATGGGCAAGGCACCATGCTAAGCACTTGTCTTATTATTCTCAATGCTGTCGTGTTTGTCTGTTTCCTACTTCCTTTACTTTCTTCCTTCTTCATTTAAAAAAAAAAAAGCTGCAGTGTAGAGGATTGGTTCTGACTTCAATTCTTCTTTATCTAGTCTGTTCCACTGCTCTACCTTTCTGTTTTACCACATAGTTTTGATGACTACCGTTCTATAGTATACCTTGAGGTCTTGTTTCTATGCTTCTCTGATCTTGTTGAGAACCAATCCTGAACCTGTTTGTTTTGGTGACTTTTTTTTTGGTGGAGGGTAGAAGGGATCAGTATGAGCTATGATTTCATCCAGTGTAGGAAGTGCCTTAAGAAAACTCTTTGGGGGGGTCACGCGCGCGGCGGGACTGAGCTGAGGTAAGCGCAGGGCGAGAAGGCACCAGCGCCAGACGAGGCACGGACCGGACCGGACTGGACCGGACCGAACGCAGCGCCGCCGCACCGCCGGGACCAACCACCGCCGCTCCGATGGCGGCTGCTAAGAAAGCTCATGAGGAGCATGACACCTCCATAGAGAATGTGGATGACTCCAACCACGATCCGCAGTTTGAGCCCATCGTGTCTCTCCCTGAGCAGGAGATTAAGACCCTTGAGGAAGATGAAGAAGAGCTCTTTAAGATGCGGGCCTGGCTGTTCCGATTTGCGTCTGAGAATGACCTTCCAGAATGGAAAGAGCGAGGGACGGGTGACGACGTGAAGCTGCTGAAGCACAAGGAGAAAGGGACGATTCGCTTCCTCATGAGAAGGGACAAAACCCTGAAGATCTGTGCAAATCACTATATCACACCGTTGATGGAGCTGAAGCCCGACGCAGGCAGCGACAGGGCCTGGGTTTGGAACACACACGCCGACTTTGCTGATGAGAGCCAGCCTGAGCTGCTGGCAATTCGATTCCCAAACGCAGAAAATGCCCAGAAGTTTAAGGCAAAATTTGAAGAATGCAGGAATGAGGTAGAAGAAAGAGAAAAGAAAGCAGGAGCAGGCAAAGAAATCACCGACAAAGTGGTGGAGAATTTGTCAGAGCTGTCAGTGAGGGAGGAGAAAGAGAAGGAGAAAGAGAAAGAGGAGGAGAAGGAGAAGGAGAAGGCGGGCAGCCAAGAGCCTGGGAGCCCCAGGGCGCCTGAGAAGGAGACCCAGGACCAGGATGTGTTACTGCAATAAATCATCTCACCTCACAGGCCTCGCCTTCTTTCCTTTTATTTTCTTTATTTTTGTTTCATTTTGATTGTTTTTTTTTTTTTACAGGGGACTTTATATAAAGAACTGAATTCCAGCCTCCAGGTTGTTTTCTAAGCTTTTACCCTTTCGAAGATGTCTTCAGCAAACCCATTCCCAGTCACGTGTACTGCGCTCATAACATTCTTTTCCATAGTGGAAACACTTATTTATAGTACATCCAAAAGAGTGAATAAAACATTTGAAAGCTGCCTCCAAAAAAAAAAAAGAAAACTCTTTGTATCAGATCATAAACTATAATTTATAGACTTTGAGAATTTCTTTGGGCACTGAGAGGTAAAGAAACTTGCCCTAGCCACAATCAATTAGTGTCAGTGGTAAGACTTGAACCCAGGTCTCTTTGGCTCCCATACTGCAGGTGATTAATAGCCACAAGCATCTAAATGGCAGTTGTGGCAAGGTTGGGGAGTAAATAAATCTTTACAGTTTCCCCAACACTCTTTATTAAAAAAAGGAGTCATCTTCCCAGTAAAGTGATTTCATTAAAAGTGAGAGAGATGTGTATGACTGCTCCCTATTTGTTGTTGTTTCAGTCATGTCTCACTCTCTGTGAGCCCATTTGGGGTTTTCTTGGCAAAGATACTGGATCAGTTTGCTATTTCCTTCTTCTGCTCATTTCTCAGATGTGAAAAACTGAGGCAAACAGAATTAAGTGCCTTGCCCAGGGTCATACAGCTAGTAAGTGTCTGAGGCCAGATTTGAACTCAAGAAGAGTAGTTTTCCTGACTCCAGGCTGCATACTCTATCCACAGTGCCTCCTAGCTGCCCCTTCTACCTTCTCCATAGAGTGACCACTCAGTCTCAGCATGCAAGCCATAACAGCTACAATGGCACCTGTTCTCATGAAACCACCTTTCTATCTACTTAGCTTCTCTTCTGTTACTTCATTTTCACTCCTTAGAACATTACTCTGTACCTAAAGCTGCACTTGGTACTGCAAATGTTATCTAACAGTATTCTAAAAGGAATGAACCAAAACATGCCTGTCCTGTATGATAAGCCACTTCCTATTGTAGCGCCGAATAACATTGGATTAAATCATTCCTTTGCTGAATTCTCCTTTGCCCACTGGCCAGACATCATTTCAGGGTTGTTGCTTTCAGGTATTCTGCCTCCAATAAATATGCTGGCTTATTCTAAGTTACATCTGTTGGCATTTCTCTCCATTGAATTTCATTTTATGCCTTGTCCTAAGATGCTTAGGCCTCAGGCAGAGGCAGGCTAGTTCAAGAAACCTTTATTAAGTACCCACTATGCAAAGAACTGAGCTCCTGGGGGAACTACAAAGAGTAAAACCAATTTGGTCCCCACCCTCCAGGAGTTTAGCATATTGTAGGGGAGGGGGATGTTGTGCATGACAACTGCACAAATAAAGTGGAAGATAAAAGAGGCACAAAATGCTGTCTGAGAACAAAAAGCACATTTATAAAAGGGCATATCAGAAAAGACTTAATGGAGGAGATGACTTTCAAGCTAAAATCTTGAAAGAGGAATAAGTTTTCAAAAGTCACTGGGGTGTGTGTGTGTGTGTGTGTGTGTGTGTGTGTGTGTGTGTTAGAGAGACAGAGACAGAGAGACACAGAGAGAAAGAGAGAGAGACAGAGACAGAGAGAGATAGAAAGATACAGACAAACCGATAAACAGAGAAAGAGAGAGACAAACCGATAAACAGAGAAAGAGAGAGACAGCGAGAGAGAGAAAGAGACAGACGTGGTATGAGCACAGAAGAGGAAGAGTATGGAACTTATGTAGGGGACAGCAAGCAATCCACTTTGCCTGGAGTGTAGAAAATGAGGAAGGAAGTAATATGTGATACATTAGATCATTAGAGTTCCTTGAGGTCAGGGACTGTCTTTTGCCTCTTTCTGTGTCCCTAGTGCTTAATAAATGTTTATTGATTGAAGTTAAACCATAAATGTTTTGAAAAGTAAACTGAGTTAAGATTTTATTTGGTAGGGAATGTTCTGTGGTGTCATAGGTTTTTTTTTCCCCCCAGCAGAGAAGTATCATGATCACAATGATGCACAAAGACAATTAATTTGGCTTTTAGGTGTGTTGTAGGGTTAGTGGTGTTGAGTTACCTCTCTTAAATCAGCACTGGTCTGCTGGGGATATGGATCCAGGGAACCCTGAGTCAGTGAAAGCTGTTAGCTCGAAGCATTGCAACAGCACAGAGAAACCTGCTTCTTAGAGCCACCTTTTACTAACTGCTCAGCTAGAGTATTATTGAAGAGGTTTTAGGTTGAGGGGTGATCGGCACCCCGAAATATTGACGCACCGGGTCCTGCCGAAAGAATTCGACTCAAGCCTTCTTAGCCAAAGAAAAGAGAAAGTTTATTAGAGACCAGCTACAGTGGCCAGATCCTCCAGCAGCCCCGCCATAGGCTAGACTCCTAAAGAATCTGAGCGCCTTTTGCAAGCCGGATGGGATTTAAATACAGATTGATTGAGGGGTCTTCTGAGGTGACTAGAGGAGGGGTTCAGGGAGGGTCTTCAGGATGAGTCCAAGGAGGGCAAGGTGAGGTAATGGGATTAAGGGTGGGAAGTAGCCGAAGGCATGAATATGGATAGTATCAAGGGTGGGAAGGTTTCAGTAGAGATTTGGGCCTAATGATAATGCGAGGCTATAGCCTTAGGCCAAAACCGAATCAAACTGGGAAGAGTCAAGGAGAGTTCAAGGTAGGGGTTTCTTCCAGGGCCTAAAGACAAATGGGCCTTTTAGGGTTTAGGAGAAAGGTCTCCGTTTGGGGCCTGTACCCCATCATTATGAGTAGTACCTGTCAGCTCACATGACAGCTGGAGCTATAGGAATCAGCCCCTAAGTTCTTTCTGATCCTGGCTGGGTATCACTTCCACATTTCCCACAGTAGCAACTTGCTGAAATTTTCTGGGTGCAAGAGCATAGACATAGGTGGAGAATCTCAAAGTTGGAAAGGACCAGTTGGACGTTTTGAATTAGATGGCCTGTAGGCATCTAACTCAACATGTCCAAATCATGATTCAGTATCACTTCTCCCAAACCCAATTCTCTTCTGAATTCTCCTGTTTCTATCAAGAAACCACCTTCTTCCAGCCATTCAAGTTCATAATCTTGGTACCATTATTGACTTTTCATTCATGCTTGTAGTATCTCAGCTCTTTGTAGGAATTTTTTTTTGTTATTACTAATAGTCTTTCAATGGATACAAATTCATATTATCATTTCCATAAGGTTTATCCTTGATTATGGAAGCTTAAAGTTAAATAAAATTTTAATGGTAGTTCATAAGAATCTTTTCTATAATTTGGTGATTTCCATTTCTAATAACATTATTTGTCATCCTTCAAGCAGTTTTCAAATCTCTAGGATTCTGCTCATGTTTAAGCCTATGTTCATTCATATTATGACTATAGTATTGTGTCCTTTGTTGTACTAAACAGGCCATCTCTCCTAGTTCTGACAGATAATGTGAAGTCACAAGTTTCACTGAGGTGAGTGAACCTGAGTTCAACTGCTTCATTTTGCAGATGAGAAACTGAGGCCCAGACAGTTTAAGTGGCTTGCTGAGGATCACACAGTAACTAGCAAATACAAGATTTGAACCTGGGTCCTCTGCCTCCAAGTCCAGCTTCTTTTTTCATTGTAAAAGGTCCTAGGAAAAGTAATATTTAGTGGTTAGAACTGCCCATTGAATTGACATGATGATAGAAAACTAAACATTTCTTTCCATAATTTGATTATACAAATATTTCATTCAGTGAAAAACTGACTGTTCTGCTAAAGTGGCCCATTCATTCAAAGCAGCATGATCTAGTTCTAGTAGGAGTTGTGGTCACAGTCTACGAGCTAGAAGATATCAAAACCATTGAAGTGTAATAATAGAAAGAACACTGGTCCTTGAGTCAGAAGAAATGGGTTTAAGTCTCAATTCTGATATGAGCTGATAACATCTCTGAGCCTCAGTTTCCTCAGCTATAAAATAAGGCTAATAAAATTCTACCTACCTCAAAGTGTGATTGTGAGGTAGTCACTACCTAAATTAAAAGTGTTCCTATTATCAGAAGACCTGTCATTTTTCTCAGCTCTGCTGTCTCACCTTAACCTTTAACATTTAACCTTTACAAGAGAAAAATTCTTGTTTTTCTCAGAGGAAAATATGGATAACTTTTTTGTCATTTACTGCACAGCAACATTTAAGCGTTCATGAGATAACATTTCTAAAGCACTTTGAGTTTCTCAGATAAAATACATTCTGAATCCCACATTAGCACCATGCCAGGATGGCCCAGCAGGGCTAAGGGCTGAGCACGACTCTGGTATTTCTTTAATCTTCTGATATTGGATGCTTAAAAGAGGGAAAAGCTGCTTGGCCTCAAAGGCTCTTCACATGATTACTGGTCTTTTCTCTATTACTATTTTACCTGCCTTCAGCTGGCATGTCTGGGTGATTTTCCAAAAAGTTGCTGTTCTGGACCCTATTGCGGAAAATGGGTGTAATCCATCTGTTGTGGGAGGGCGGATATTCATTTGTCTGTTTCTTATTCAACCATTTATATACTTTTTCTTTAGGGACATTACAACTTCCTCCAAATTTCCACATTGATGCCCCCTTTCTCCTACTCCCTTTACTCATGTATTGTCCATGTAGAGAAGATGGTTTTGCTTCTTGTAGTGGGCACAGGAATCAGAGTATGGATGAAGGTAGAAAACGGCCAATAGTACCTGTGATTAGGGAGTAAACAGCAAGATTTGAGGTAGAAAATGACCCTGGGGTAAAAAGGTGTGGTCCAAATGATGGTCTGAGAAGGGAAACAGAGCGCTCTACCTGGTAGTTAAGTCAAAATTTAAAGGATAAATAAATTCAAGGTTGAGTCAGGAGTCCTGGAAAAGGGCAGAGTCCAACACCAGGAAGTGAAGCACTAATAGTTCAGGGAAAACACACTGTGAAGGGAGCAACAGACCCTGATAAAATGGTCATTCTCCCTGGTGCCCTCTACATTCCAGTCAAACTGACCTACTTTCTATTCTCCGTACATGATGTTTCATCTCCCAACTTTTTGTCTTTGAACAGGCTTTCTCCCATGCCTAGGATGACCTTCCACATTAACCCTTTTATCTTACTGGAAGAAGTAGCAGTATGAGGCTCATATGGCTTATATGGACTATAGCTTAGGGCTGGGGGGAGTTGGGATGTGGGCAAGTACCATATGACAACTTCTTATTTTTCTTGGTACCTCAGTTGCTTCTACTTTCTAAAGAAGTATAAGTATTGTCAACATTCTAACTTTCAGTATCCAGTAGCAAATTCCCAGTTGTCCTACTCTAATCATAAGCCTGGAAAAAGAGTCCAATGAGTAAGAAATACTATAATGGGCACCCAAGAGTAGGAAGCTGTACATTGTAAAATTTCAGAGTTTTTGAAAGAAATAGGTTTACTTCAAAGAAAAGCTGAGGAAATTATTGATGAATTTGTTCAGTAACTGATTTCATGCTTGATATATAAAATATCAAAGATCATATTACAAAGGAGATAGTCATTCCTCAGAAAACAAAATCATTTGGGTCACATTTTCAATAGTAGTCCAATAGATCATTAAAAATGTACTCTGAAGGATAGTAGTTCTAGAGTTTGAAGAGACAACAAAGACCATGTAGCCGGACCCCATCCTCTTGAAGAAGAGGAACTGAGGTCCAGGGCAGTTGAATGACTTACTCAAGGTTACATAGCTAGTTAGCATCACTGGTGGCCAGAGGAGGGCTCTTTCCACTGCAGTGCCATGTGGCAGTATGATTGTCTCTAGCAATGAATGTTGTGGGTTGAAGGAATGGATGTACAGTGGGCTGGGGCAACAAATGCTGCCACTTTGAGGAAACCTAAAGAGAATTTTCTTTTATAAGTTTATCCAACTTCAGCTCATACTCTGTGGGGATGTGAATCAAGAAAAATAAAATATGATGTTAGTCTCTGTATGTGAGGTGAAGATTATACAAATCATTTGAGAAGAGCATGATTTTAACTGAAGAAGACATTAAAAGTGAAGATGGTA
Source organism: Trichosurus vulpecula (assembly GCF_011100635.1). Lineage (NCBI taxonomy): Eukaryota > Metazoa > Chordata > Mammalia > Diprotodontia > Phalangeridae > Trichosurus > Trichosurus vulpecula. Next base: position 429,604,827 of record NC_050573.1, on the reverse strand, counting down.
AGGGATCAATCTTTGAAACTGGCTCAGAGACAAGAATGATGATTTGTATTGGTATGAATACACCATAAATAGCTGCATATATCTGATAGCAACCTGAATTCATTTACATTTCAATTAGAGAAAGGTGGTCAGGGTTGCCTTAGGAGAGCTGAATGCATGCTTGGAAAATTGTTATGTTCCATGTTTGAGAAAATGGGAAGTACTAATGCATTGAAGTCCTTGAAGAAAACAGCCAAAATGATATTTTCCTCTAAATTTTTATTTTAAAAGAAGATATTCAACTTTTTGCAAGCACCTGTATATCCTACTTATCTATCTGTGGGACATAGGATGTTACTTCTTGCTTAGAACTTCCATATTCATGATTGATAGGATGAACTTTATGGCTATTGTATAGCTCCAGTCAGTCAGAATTACTTTTCTTAATCCTTTTACATTCTTTCTTTTTTGTTGTTTTGTTTTTAAATTATGAACTTCACAATCATCCCCAAACATAAACATTTCAATACACTAAGAACAAGAAAGAAAATGTGCACTGGTTACAATTTGGTTTTTAAAAATGTGTCAAGTTTAGTAGTGTAGTAAACAATATAATGGCAAAGTTGTCCTGTTTATCGAATCTTTTTTTGAACATCTTTTTTTTTTCTTTTGTGTATTTTTGAAAACATTTTGTCGATGTTCTGTATGTTTTCTTTCTTTTGGTGTCATCAGCACCATTCACTAACACACCCCACCACTACAGAAGAAGCATCCCCTTGTTAAAAAAATGTAATAGACAAGCAAAACATCTTAGTATGTTGCCTGTGTCTTAACATCCAGATGGTTTCCTGTTGAAGAGGTTCAAGGTCGGTATTACTTCTTGCAATCTTTAGGTCAGAAAAATATCCTACCCTTATAGAACCCTTTCCTCTTGTCTTCTCTTCCCTAATATAACATATTTGTGTGAGATGGTCAGTCACACAATGTAATCTCATATTCTATCTAAGGCATGGGGCAGTATAGGCAGAAAAATTGTTTTAATTATATAGTTTTCAGGAACTATCTTGCTACCCACCTTTCCTCTCCTTTCCTCTGTTCCTACCTTTGGCCTCATTACCACTTATACTTTGAGCCTAACTGTAGACCTGCATAGGACTATATTGTTGTTGTTTATCCTTCGTACTCAAAGAGGACAAATGATATCATGATACTGGGGTCAAAGTACAATGTGTTCAACTGTGGCTTATCAGTCCATACAAGCTCAGAAGGCTCTACAACAGGTTGGAAACAAATAGTCCATTTGAACATTTGGGATTGAGATATCTCTAAATTTGCTCATCTCACCTTTCCTTTGTGCTCCTGAAATTCTGCTTTGCTTATAGAGCACAGCACCTTCTTTGATACAGGCATGCCATTGCTGGGCAGTTCTGTGACAGCATCTCCCATGTCACACAACTGATATTAAAAGTTCTTCAGAGAGACCTTGAGAAAGCCCATGTATTGCTGCTTCTGATCTCTGTGTGAGCACTTGCCTAGTGCAAGTTCTCTGTGAAATAGTCTTTTAGGTAAATGCATATTTGGCATTTGGGCTATATGGTCAGACCATCAGGGTTGTGCTCTCTGAAGTGGAGTCTGAATGCTTGGTAGTTCAATTTGAGAGAGGACCTCAGTGTCTCGTACCTTACCTTGCCAAATAAGCTTCAGAGTCTTCTTAAGACAATTAAATTGAAGCAGTTCAATATTTTGACGTGGCACTAGTGGGTTGTCTATGTTTCATAAGCAGAAAACAATGAAGTCAACATAAGAGTATAGGTTTACTGGAGAACCTTTAAGCCTTCTTCTACCAGATCCTATGAAAATTGACAGTACTTTCTCAGAAACATGAAGGGTTTGGGCTGTGTGTCTTTTGTGCTGGAAGCAATTAACAACTATGTGTGCCAAACACAATCTTGTCTCCAGAATGGTAGGACCAATTCACAACTCTACCAGGAGTGCATTAGTGTTTCAATTTTTCCACATCTCCTCTAGCATTTGCATTTTTCCATTTCTCTCATATTAGCCAATCTAATATGTGTGAGGTGGTATGTAAAAGTTGTTTTGTTTTGCATTTTCCTAATCAATAGTGATTTAGAGAATTTTTTCATGTGACCATTGATAGCTTTGATTTTTTGTTCTGAAAACTGTTCATTTCCTTTGACCATTCATCAATTGGAGACTGACTTTTTGTTTTTAATAAATTTGGCTCAGTTCCCTATATAGCTGAGAAACGAGGCCTTTATCAGAGAAATTTGCTGTGAAATATTTTCCCCAGTTTTCAGTTTTCCTTCTAATTTTGGAAGCATTACTTTTATTTGTACAAAAACTTTTAGATTAATTGTAATCAAAATTATCCAATTTGTTTCCTGTGATCCTCTCTGTCTCTTCCTTGGTAATGAACTCTTCCCTAATCCATAAATATAGCAGGTACATTTTTCCATGATCACTAATTTACTTATGGCATCACTCTTTGTGTCTACATAATTTCTAATTTTTGACCTCACCGTGGTATACCGTGTAACATGTTGGTCTATGCCTAGTTTCTGCCAAACTGCTTTCTGATTTTCCCAGAAATTTTTTTCAAATGGTGAATTTGGGCCCTCAAAGCTTGGATCTTTGGGTTTATCAAATATTACATTGCAGTGGTAATTTTTTTTACTTTGTATTGTGTACCTAATCCATTCCACTGACCCACCTCTCTATTTCTTATCCAGTACAGAATTGTTTTCATGATCACTGTTTGGTAATATAGTTTGAAATCTGGTACTGGTAGGCCTCCTTTCTTCAGATTTGCTTTTCATTGACTCCCTTGACATTCTTGACCTTTTGGCCTTCCAGAGGAATTTTGTTACTATTTTTTCTAGCTTCCTGAAATAATTTTTTGGAGGTTTGGTGGGAATAACACTGAATAGGTAAATTAACTTCGGTGAAATTGTCATTTTTTTTATTATATTGGCTTAGCCTACTCATGAGCAATGAATATTTTACAACTATTTAGACCTACCTTTGTTTGTGGGAAAACATTTATAATTGTATTCATATAGTTCTTGGGTTTGTCTTGGCAGGTAGACTTCCAAGTATTTTAATATTGTCTGCAGTTATTATAAATGGAATTTCTCTGTCCATCTCTGCCTGCTGGGTTTTGTTGTCAGTATATAGAAATGCTGATGATTTATGTCTATTTATTTTATATCCTGCAACTTTGCTAAAGTTGTTAATTGTTTCAGGTACTTTTTTAGTTGATCCTCTAGATTCTCTAAGTATACTATTATATCATCTGCAAAGAGTGGTAGTTTTGTTTCCTCATTGTTTTTATACCTCCAATTTCTTTTTCTGGTCTTGTTGCTATAGCTAGCTTTTCTAATACAATATTGAACAATAGCAGTGATAATTTACATCTTTTCTTCACCCCTGATCTTATTGTAATGGCTTCAAGTTTATCCCCACAACAAATCATGCTTGTTCTTGGTTTTTAGAAAGATACTACTTATCGTTTAAAGAAAGCCTCTTTTGAGTCTTATGCTTTTTAGTGTTTTTAATAGGAATGGGTGTTGTATGGAATCAAAAGCTTTTTCTGAACCTATTGATATAATCATGATTTTTGTTGATTCTGCTATTGATATGGTCAATTATGCTGATAGTTTCCTAATGTTGAACCAGCCCTGAATTCCTGGTATAAATCCCACCTGGTCGTAGTATATGGTCTTTGTTATATATTCCTTTAATTTCCTTGCTAGTATTTTATTTAAGATTTTTGCATCAATATTCATTAGGGGAATTGGTCTATAGTTTCCACCCCCCTCTATTTTTTCTCTCCCTGTTTTAGACATCAGTACCACATTTTTGTGTCATCAAAGGAATTGGTAGGATTCCTTCTTTACCTATTTTTTGAAATACTTTATATAGTAATATAATTAACTGTTCCTTAAATGTTTGGAAGAATTTGTTTGTTAATCCATCTGTTACTGGGGATTTTTTCTTAGGGAGATCCTTTATGGCTTTTTCAAATTTTTTTAAAGGTAGGGTTATTTAAGTAATTTTTTTTTCCTCTTCTGTCCATCTGGGCAGTTTACATTTTTGTAAATATTAATCCATTTTACTTAAATTGTTAGTTTTACTGTCATATAAGTCAAAATAACTCCTAACCATGCTTTCATTTAATCTTCATTGTTGGTGCATACACCATTTTCATTTTTCATTCTGGTAATTTGGGTTTCTTCTCTCTTCATTTAAATCAAATTAACCAATGGTTTAACTATTTTACTATTTTTCCATAAAACTGACTCCTAATTTTATTTACTAGTTAATTTTTTTTAAACTTTCAGTTTTATTAATCTCTGCTTTGATTTTCAGGATTGTCTCATTGTTGTCATTCTCTTTAATGAAATCATTATTTTTTATGGTTTGTTCTTTGACCCACTCACTTTTTAGAATTCGAGCATTTAAGTTCCAATAATATTTTAATCTATAGATCCATATCTTTTCATTGAATGTAGTTTTTATTACATTAATGTCTGAAAAGGGTGAATTCAATATTTCTGCTTTCCTGCATTTGGTTGTGAGTTTTTTATGCCTTAGTACATGGTCAATTATTGTAAAGGTGCAATATATACCTGGGAAAACAGTATACTCCTCTCTGTACCCATTCATTTCTCCAGAGATCTATCATATCTAACCTTTCTAAGATTCTACCTATTTCCTTAACTTCTTTCTTACTTATTTTATGGTTATATTTATCAAGCTCTAAGAGGGAAAAGTTGAAGTCCCATAGTAGCAGAATCTATTTCTTCCTTTAAGCTATTTTATCTTTCCTTTAAGAATTGGATGCTATGCCATTTGGTACATATATGTTTAGTGTTGATATTACTTCATTGTCTATGGTGTTTTTGTGGAACATGCAGTTTCCCTGCTCATCTGTTTTAATTAGGTCTACTTTTGCTTTTGTTTTGCTTAAGATCTTGATTGCTACCTGTCCCTTTTTCACTTTAGCAGAAGCATAATAAATTCTCCTCTAGTCCTTTATTTTAACTCTTTTGTGCCTCTCAACTATGCTTCTTGTAAACAACATATTGTTAGATTCTGGTTTCTGATCCATTCTTCTGTCCACTTACATTTTACAGTTGCATGTCTATGATGTCTAGCTGTACATTTCACTTTATCCTATTTTCTCTTTTATTCTTCTCTCTTTTTATCCTATTCATACTCTAAAATTTCTATTCCTTCTGACCACTGCTTTTCTTTAGCCACCTTCCTTTCTATCAGCCCCTCTTTTTCTTTTATTGCCTTCACTTCCCTTTTGGGTAAGATAGATTTCTTTAACCTAGTTGATTATATATATTTTCCCTCTTCGAACAAATTTAGATGAGAACGAGGCTCAAGCATCCACTGTAAAAGCTCTTTCTTGTGTACTTCTTTTACATCAGATAACCCCCCCCCCATTCTTCCTCTCTTTTTCCCTTTCCCCCAGAGTATACTGCTTTCTCACCTGTCCATTTAAAAAAAACCATCACAACGTAATTGCCTCACTTCTGTATCCTCCAGCTATTCAGAATCTTTACAACTGCCCTAATAATAATAAAGTTCTTAAAAGTTACATGTATCATCTTCTCATATAGGAATGTAAACAGTTTATTGAGTCCCTTATGATCTCTCTTTCATTTTTACATTTTTATCTTTCTCTTGAGTCTTGTATTTGAAAGTAAAATTTTCTATTCAGCTCTAGTCTTTTCAGCAGGAATGCATGAAATTCCTCTGTTTAATTGGATTTTCAATTTTTTTTTTTGAAGGAGTATACTCAGCTTGGCTTGGTTGGTTATTCTTGGTTGTAATCTCAGCTCTTTGGCCTTCTGGAATATCATATTCTAAGCTCTCCATTCCTTTAACATGGAATCTCCTAAATCTTGTGTGATCTTGATTGTGGCTCCCACAGTATTTTAATAGTTTCTTTCTGTCTGCTTGAATTAGTTTTATCTTTGACCTTAGAGCTCTGGAATTTAGCTATAATATTCCTGGGAGTTTTCATTTTGGAATCTCAGGTGGTAGATGGATTCTTTCAATTTCAATTTTACTTTCTGGTTCTAAGATATCAGGGCAGCTTTCCTTGATAATTTCTTGAAATATGTTGTCTAAGCTCTTGTTTTTATCATGGCTTTCAGACAGTGCAGTAAATCTTAAATTATCTCTCCCCAATCTATTTTCTAGGGCAGTTGTTTTTTGGAGGAGATATTTTACATTTTTCTATTGTTTTCATTCTTTTCACTTTATTTTATTGTTTCCTGATGTCTCATGGAGACATTGGCTTCTACTTTCCCCATTCTAATTTTTAAAGAGTCCTTTTATCAATGAGCTTTTGTGCCCCCCTCCCCCCCCCCCCCCGCCATTTGGCCAATTCTGTTTTTTAAGCTGTTAGTTTCTTCAGTATGTTTTGTGCCTATTTTCCAAGCTGTTAATTATCTTTTCGTATTTTCCTTTGCTCTCATTTCTTTGCTTACTTTTTCCTCTACCACTCTGATTTTGAAAATCTTTTTTTGGCTCTTCTAGGAATTCTTGTTCAACTTGTGTACAATTCACATTTTTTTTTCCTTTGAGGCTTTGCTTACAGCTATTTTAACTTCATTGCCTTCTTCTGAGTTTATGTCTTGATATTCCCTGTCACCACAATAGATTTTTATGGTCAGGGTCTTTTTCTTTTTGCTCTTTTTCCTATTTTTTGATTTTGAACTTTATGTTCATGGTGAATTTTATTCCCAGTAGATATGTGGGGAGGGCACTGTCCTAAGCTTTAGGCTTTTTTGCACTGCTGTTTTCAGAGCTAGTTTTGTGAGTTTGGAGGTTTTCAATGCTTCCAAGGTGGTGTTTTCTAGGGAGAGGTGCCATCACTTTTCCCACTGTCTGCACTCTGATCTTACCTAGGAAGGGTCCCTGATCCCTTGGGATTATAATCAATACTGCTCTGCAGGGGCCCTGCTCCCTCTTGATTGAAAGAGCTCCTGCTTGCCTTTGAACTGTGATCCAGACATGGGTATAGATAATGAAGTTGCCATACAGTGTCTGGTCCTCTGTCCTATGCTACCACAGGGATCCCATGTGATTTCTTTCCCACCAATTGCCAGCTCTCCTTACCATTTCTGGTTCGATAGCTTCCAAAGCTGCTGCCACTTTCATCACCACAACCTAGTCTCACCAGTGATGTTTCATCTGTATGGGCTCTAGGCCAACCTCAATCCCTGTTTCACAGATCTATCTTTCTGACTTCCAAAGATGTCTTGAGCTGGAAGCATCTTTCAATGTGACCTTTTGTTGGCTCTCCACTCCAGAATTTGATTTGAGATGTTATATTTAAATTGTTTGGAGGAAAATGTTGGGAGAAATTAGCTAATTTGCTTCCTCTACTCTGCCACCTTGTCTATCCCTTCAGGCACTATGCTCAATTAGCTTTTTTAACTCATTTGTTGTAGTAGTAAATCCAAGTGTGATTCTTTCCATCTCAATTTTCTGGATGGAGCCACAAAGTTTTGTTATTGGGCATAGTCTTTGTTACTACCCTCTCTGCCAAGTGATACATTAACATTATAGCTCTAATAACATATTACCAGACTATTAGACTTCTTTTCCCTTAAGCTATTCCCCTTTGTTTCTGCTATCACTTGTGTTTACCTCTAGATACCCAATCCCTTACCCAAGGATCAGATCACTATCAATCTCTGACTTCAACAAATTTCCTCTCATCAATGTTCTCATATAAGGGCTACATATCTGGATATTCTTTCTACCTCTGACATTCAGACATGTCTTTCTCCCAAGAGAACATACACCACTTTTTAGGAGCTAATAAAGGTTCCGATGCATGTGGATATGTTCTCTAAGTCCACTTTTAGGAACCACATTGATTTGAGAATCTGTAAATCGAGAGTACAGCACAGACTACAGTGTGTTGATTAATTGATTGACAAGAACCCAAAGACATTTCAAAGTGTTCTACTATAAGGCCTAGTTCTGAGTCTTCTTCTGTCTGACATTTTTATCAATAACTTGAATGGAGACATAGATGACATGCTTATCAAAATTTTGGATAACACAATTTGAAAAAGGTGTATATAGCACTAGAGGTGAACAAGGATTTGAAAAGAAATGGATAGGTTGGAACAAGTGACCAAATCTTACAAGGTGAAATTTTATAAGGATAATGTCAAGTCCTGCACTGAGATTAAAAGCAGCAATTGCTTAATGGTGAAAATGTAGCTTAACATAATAAAAGGTTTAGGGATTTTAGTGGACTAAAATGGTTCATCATGGATCAAGTGTAATGTGACCGTAAAAAAACAAACAAGCAAAAAAGAAACAATAATAACAACCCACAAATCTGTGAGCTTAGGTTGCTGAACTAAGATTCATTTTAGTGTCCTAAATAAGGAAGTTAATAGTGCACTTCTACTCTGTATGGCCTAGACCACATCAAGATCATTATATTCAGTACTGCAGTGGTATAAAGGGATGGAGCATTGATAAACTGGATTATGACTGGGTAGCCAAGGATACTTGAAACCATGTCACATGAAGAATAATTGAAAGAACTTGATCTACTTAGATCAGAAAAGAAGGCTGTGAAGTTACCTAATTAGTTTTTTCAAGTATTTAAAGGGATGCCTTCTGAGAAAGGATCATGGGATCACAGATATAGGGAAAAAAAGATCCCAATAATCATCTAGTCCAATCTCCTAATTTTGCAGAAGAGGAAGGACTATGGGGGTTAGATGACTTTCCCAAGATCACATAGGTAGTAAGCATCAGAGGAAATCTTTGAAACTAGAACTTCTAGATGGCATCTAGAAAGCAGGGACTTGCTTAAGCTCCCCACCAGGTCCCTCCAAACACCTATAAAAATGGCTCTCAACAAATTCTAGAGCTGCAGAACCCATGAAATAGCAAAGGGAAGCAGGGCTCCAGCCCAGGACAGTCTGAATGGTTGCTGGGAAGGGTGTATCGCATGGAACTGGGAGTGGAGCAGAGCAGAGCCCAGTGTAGTCCATGCCAGGACCAACCAGAGCAGAAGCCAGACCAAATGGGTGGAGCACTCTGAATCATTGAGTTGTGGCAGTTGCCAGACTTCTCAATCCAGGAATGCCAAAGACAACAGAGCAGGTTAGTGGGGAAAAAACTGCTGGGGCAGAAGAAAAGGAGTTCACCATTGGGCACTTTCAAGAAATTATCAAGGAGAACTGCCCTGATATTCTACAGCCAGAGGGTAAAATAGAAATTGAAAGAATACACCAATTGCCTCCTGAAAAAGATCACAAAAAGAAAACTCCTAGGAATATTGTCACCAAATTCCACAGCTCCCAGATCAAGGAGAAAATATTACAAGCATCCAGAAAGAAACAGTTTGAGTATTGTGGAAACACAATCAGGATAATACAAGATCTAGCAGCTTCTATATTAAGGCATCAAAGGGCTTAGAATATGATATTCTGGAGCTAGGATTAAAACCAAGAATCATCTACCCAGCAAAACTGAGTATAATTCTCCAAGGCAAAATATGGATTTTCAATAAAACAGAGGACTATCAAGCTTTCTCAACGAAAAGACTAGAGCTGAACAGAAAATTTGACTTTCAAACAAAGAATCAAGAGAAACATGAAAAGGTAAACAAGAAAGAGAAAGAGAAATCATAAGGGACTTACTAAAGTTGAATTGTTTGTTTTACATTCCTACATGGAAAGATGATGTGTGTAATTTGTGAGACCTCAATATTAGGGTAGCTGAAAGGAATATACATATACATATATATGTATGTATATGTATGTATGTATGTGTATATATATATGTATATGTATGTATGTATATGTGTGTGTGTGTATATATATATATATATATATATATATATATACACACATATATATGTAGACAGAGGGTACAGGGTGAGTTGAATATGAAGGGATGATATCTAAAAAAATAAAATCCAATTAAGAGATGAGAGGAATATATTAAGAGAGGAAGAAAGGGAGAGATAGAATGGGGCAAATTATCTCACATAAAAGTGGCAAGAAGAAGCAGTTCTGTGGGAAGGGAAGAGGGGGCAGGTGAGGGGGAATGAGTGAATCTTGCTCTCACTGGATTTGACATGAGGAGGGAATAACATACACACTCAATTGGGTATCTTACCCCACAGGAAAATAGGAGGAAGGGGATAAAAAAGGGGGGACAATAGAAAGGAGGGCAGATGGGGGAAGAGGTAATCAAAAGCAAACACATTTGAAAAGGGACAGGGTCAAGGGAGAAAATTGAATAAAGGAGGACAGCATAGAGGGAGCAAAATATAGTTCGTCTTTCACAACATGAGTATTGTGGAAGGGTTTTACATAATGATACACATGTGGCTTGTGTTGAATTGCTTGTCTTCTTAGAGAAGGTGGGAGGGGGAGGGAAGAGGGGAGAGAATTTGGAACTCAAAGTTTTAAAAGCAGATGTTCAAAAAAGTTATTTTTGCATGCAACTGGGAAATAAGATATACAGGCAATGGGGCATAAAAATCTATCTTGCCCTTTAAGAAAGTAAGGGAAAAGGGGATGGGGGGGGGGAGTGGGGTGACAGAAGGGAATGCCGACTGGGGAATGGGGCAATCAGAATATATGCCACCTTGGAGGAGGGGAGGGTAGAAATGGGGAGAAAATTTGTAGTTCAAACTCTTGTGAAAATCAATGCTGCAAACTAAAAATATTAAAGAAATAATAAGAAGAGAAACTAGAACTTCTGGCTCCAGAGCCAATGTTCTTTCCACATTGACTGTTAATTATCTGTTAAGGAAGGACTATTTCTCATTTCCCATTGTATTTCCTCTAGTGTCTACCACTGTGGTCTTGCATATAACCGGTACATAATAAATGTTTGTTAACCCTGAAATTGTTGAATGGATGGAAGTTGTAGAGATGCTGTTTTCTGTTGAATATAAGAAATACTCCCCACCCTAAAGGTTAAACCTGTGCCTAAACAGAATATTCCTGAAATAATTGTGAGGTTGTGGGCAGTAGTTGTATATAAGCTGAGAATGAAGAATATCCTTTCAGAAAATTTTGAAAGGGACTCCTGAAATAGGTAGAAAGAAAGAATAGATGGCCTTTAGGGACCATTTCAGCCCTAATTGTCTGTAATACATGCCTACCCTAACAAAAGAGTACATAAGACCCTTCCTCAGATTCTCTTTTAAATGCTGGTCCCATATTGGCCTCCAGTATCTTGGGATCTGGAGTCTGACCACCATCATTCAATCTTTTTTTTTTACCTGCATGTTTAGGCCCTACCAACATGGGGTGCAGTAGCAGACAGCTGAGGCCCTGGAGTGCAGAAGCATGACTTATGTATAAAGACAACCTGTGGCTGATGAGAATCTAGGTACTCAAATTGGTTATCCCTGGTAATGCTATAGTCTAACATCCCAACTCTACTGTAAATAATGCTCCCATTTTGATTTTTCAGATTGTTTCCTGGTTTCTTGCTCTATGTATCTCCTTTGATTGGACTTGCCAGCCCGTGATGAGTCTTTGGATTCTTTCTTGTTGGATTAATGCTGTATGCTCCTTTTTATCACCATTCCACAACAAGTAGAAATATTTGGTGTGATACAACCTCTCAGAAGGTTTTATTTTTTCCTGAATGTTCTTGCACTTAGGATGGCCTTGGTTCTTCCTCTGCTAGAGGGTCAGATCTTGTGGGAAAAAAATGAAACCAATACTATAAGCACCAAGAGCAATATGCCTGACTCACAGAATTGGATATCAGTTTCAATACATTTTAGGAAGCTGGCTGTCCATCACTTCTGGGGTTATAGGCCTGGGAATACAACACATTTCCTGATTGCCAGATCAACATGCATTCAGGTCCTTACCCTGTCAGAAAGAAGCAACTGAGCTCTGAGATGTAGCTTTTCTTCCAACCAATACTAGATCTTCTTTACTCATGGGAACTGTGGATATTCATCATTGTTTATAAATAATGTTGACATCATATATTCAAGTGTGCCCCTAAACCCAGCTTATGGTCTACAAAAGCCCAAAATCCTCATCATTATGTTAATGTGTTATAGTGTAATGAACACTGAAGTTATAAGATCAGGATTCAAATCCTAATTCTGTCTCTTAATATTTATGTGACGTGGGGTAAGTCACTTAGTCTCCTTTGTCCTTAATTTGCTTGACAAGTCAAGGGAGGGGAATTAACTTCTAAAGGCACTTTTATCTCTAGATTTATGATCCAATGATCATTTCATGGAGCAGGGAAGTTGCTTGGGATAGAAAAAATGTTGATAAATGACAACAGATAAGGCAGTGTTGCTCAGTTATAATTTTGCTTCTATTTACTCTGTAAAGAAGAATGGCTTTTGTACTGGAAATGGCAGAATAAAAAATAGCTAACAGGAATTCAATACTCAGGGTAAGTAATTCTATGGGGCAGCTAGGTGGTGTGATGAATAGTGACTAGCCTGGAATCAGGAAGACTCATCTTCTTGAGGTTGAATCTGGCCTCAGATACTTAACTACTTATGTGATCCTGGGCAAGTCACTTAACTCTGCTTGCCTCATTTTCCTCATCTATAAAATGATCTGGAGAAGGAAATTGAAAACCACTCTAGCATCTCTGCCAAGAAACCACCAAAAGGGGTCACAAAGAGTCAGACACAACTGAGAATAACTGAACAACAACAAATAAGAAATACTCTTATTAAATCCAATAAGGAGATAGTCAAAGAGTACTTTGCTGCCCTTGAAGAATTCAAGGCATTTGGGCCAGAGCAACTATCTCCTTAAGTTCCTAAAAGAACATAAAGATATGATTGATGAACCTCTACTGATGGTATTTGAAAGATTATGGAAAAAAGAGACATATCACAAGATAGAAGAAGAGTAAATTTCATGATTTAAAATGGGGGGGGCAAGATGACAGAGTCTGCAAATTGTGGGTCATAAAACTTAACTTTGATTCCTGGAACAATTCTAGAACAGGCCATTAAAGTGATACTTAGTGAAATAATGGTTATAAGAAGCCATCATAGCTTCATTAAAAACAGTTCATGCTAAAGTAAGCTCATTTTCTGTTGCTGTTTACAGGATTATGAAACAAGTAGATTAGGGGACTGGGGTATAGTTTACCTAATATTTAGCAAATCATTTGATAAAATCATCTCATACTATTCTCGTCAAGAACATGGAGAGATGTGGATCAGATGGTAATAAAGTTAGGTGGATTCAGATCTGGTTGGATGGCTAGATTCAAAGAGTAGTTGTTATTGAAACATTAAAATATATTAGAAGGTTGTTTCCAAATGAGTAACCAATGGAGCTGTATTTATCCCTGTGCTGCTTAATATTTTCGTGAATGAAAAAAAGTATAGTTGATGTTCTTGTTAAGTTGCTGGGTGAAACAAATCTGGGAAGAATATATGACATAATCAAAATCCAAAAATCTCAATGAACTAGAGCATTGGGAAGAATTTAACAATATGAAATTCTCTAGAGATAATGTAGTCTTACAATGGGGCACAAAAAATAACAGCTTCACAAGATGGGGTAACCAAAGTTAGAGAGCAGATCTGAGGAAGACCTGAGGGTTTTAATCAACTGCAAAACTCAGTATGAGTAAGGACTGTTCCAAGGTAGCCAAAAAACAGACAAGAACTTAGGCTACATTAAGGCAGGAATATGATTAAAGAATATTATGTGATAGACTTGCTTTTTTCCTGCCTCAGACCTCATCTGGAGTATTGGGTTCAGCTTAGGAGACTGAGGTTTAGGAAGGACATTGGTACTGCGCAATGTCTAGAAGAATGCAACCAGGTTGATGAAGGGTCTAAGCTTAAGTAATATGAGGACTGGTTGAAGAAAGTAAGGATGTTTAGTCTGGAGAAAAGAAGATAGAGGAGCAAAATAGCCATCTTTAGTATTTGAGGGTCTGTTGTATGAAAGAATGATTTGATTCATTTTCTTTGATCCTAGAGGGCAGAACCAGTAGCAAAAGGAAGAAGTAGCAAAGAAACAAGGGAAAACATCAACCTCTGGGTTTATATATTCTGTTCAGGGTCAAAGGGTATCACAACATTTGACTCAAACCCAAGTGTCCTAAAAGCTTGAGGCGTCAAAAACATGTGACTCAAACCCATGCAAACCAGGCTTTCCCTTGAGGCAAGGAGGTCATCAATGACTCTTGATTCAATCAAAGAAACAAAGGCTAGACTCTTCAAGGGCACTTGATTAAATAAGTGCCAAAGGAGAAAACAGTAAAAGAAAGTCCCGCCTTAATTACTGATACATGCTGTTGACTCCTAACTAGATAATGTTTTTGAATTTTCTAGCTCCAGTTCTTAACTCAGGTCCTTCAGTTTTTCTTGTGTTGAAACCAGGTCTACTGTCCCTTCCTAACCCCAGCTTCTCTTGACAACAGAAATTCTTATATGATATAGCCTCTTAGAAGACCCTACCTTCATCTGAATCATTGGAACGACCCTTTCTCTGCCCCTGCTGGAACATCACATGGTGTTGCATTGGCTCCTGTGAGGATTCTTGATCTTGCTTCTCATCTCATTGACCTGTACAATGACTTGATCTTCCTTTTTGGAATCATGCTCCCCACTGATTCTTCCTTTCCTGTGTTGACCATCTAGTCTTGAGCATGTGGACACTGACAATACTTATTTATGTGTTTTATTTTTATGTGTGTGCTTATATTTAATATTTACACACATACTGACTTAAACTTCTTTTAGTTATGTATTCTTCCCTAAGGTAACTGATCTTTTGTCTTGTGAGCCTTCCATATTTTGACTCGATACTTGTCTTACTGCACAGAGCTAACTGTGCTTCTAACACTGCATCCTGTATACGTGTCCAATCCTGTTTCCTCCTCTATTCTACCCTCCTTCCTAGTATTGCTAACAGTGAATCTCAACAACTGGAAAGAAATCAGTCATTGAGAGCTGGAAAAAATATTTGGCTAAAAATTCAATGGCTACATGCAAACATGCCCATGAACTAGTGAAATAAACCAGTGAATTGGGCAGTATTAAATATTCAGGGACAATTGATGGAACCACATCATCTTTGAGAGGGTAAAAAAGAAATAAGTTCTGAAAAGAGGCAAGACTCTAATTCAGTAGAATGGTTGCAGAAAACATGGACAAACTTAATGTGATGAGTCAATTATTACTAAAAATATATTTCTGGAATGTGCAAATGTAATTAAGTCATTCCAAGTTTATTCAGAAAAAAAAAATATTTTCTTCCAATGAAAATTGTGTTCTATGTTTAAAAGCCTCAGGGTGCCTGCTCCATTAAAAAAGTCATTAAGAAACTAATTAAAAGCTTAACAATTATCATTGATTTACTCTCCCATATTGATGGGGCAAAAAGCCACATCTGAGCTGGTAGAGCTTTGAATTTTGCAGTGAAGGTGAATAGACTTAGATGCTGGAAAAATAATTCTTGAAAGGGGCCTAGAATAATGTATCAGGTCTGGAATAACTCCTGTGAGCTGAGTCAGTCAGGTCCTTGGAAATGAGAACCAGCCATGAGCAGAAACTGTTCCCTTCTATTCAACAAACACCACAAGCAAAAGCCATCTTCTTATGGGTGAATTGAAAGCTGTTGCTCTGACTGGCTTCTTATTGATAACCCGAACAATCTTTGGTTAGCACTGATAGTGGTAGTTATGTGGGAACCACCTGTGTTGCTCCAGCAATCCAGCAGCCTGGAGTCAGGAAGTCCTGAGTCGAATATGACCTTAGATATTTATTAGCTGTGTGACCCTGGACTAGCCACTTAACCTTTGCTTTCCTCAGTTTTCTCAACTGTAAAATGGGGTTAATAATAAATAGCACCTATTTTGCAATCAAATGAGATCAAATGAAATATTAATTTAAAAAGAAACACAGCCCAGTGCCAGGAACATAGTAGGCACTCTGAAGTGTTTATTTCCCTTCCCTTCCTTCCCCCCATCAAGATAGATGTGCCTAAGGGCATTGATAACCTCTAGACCCCATAATGCCTCTTTACATACCTATAGTGCTTCTGTTTAATCCTTCCATTCTCCATTAATAATCTGTTCTCAGACAAGGATCTGATGAACTCATACTAAGAATTGTCACTATATTAATCAAATACACTTACCTATTTCCCCATCGCCATGCCTACCCGAAATAAATCTAGCTAGTAACTCATTCTACTTTGTTCTTCAGCCAGTCCCTCAATTTGATTATCAGCATGCTATGTGAAATGCTCAAACTTTTCAGGCAACATTTTTTCTGTCTCCTTGTATTGGTTGAAAGCTCCCTCTCACCTGAGGACCCACTGCATCTTAAAACCTTATCTAGTAGAGGCCATGGCTTTTTTTTTTCTTTTTACTTCTTGCATCTCATATTGCCCGGTGGAGGTTGGGGGATCATACTCTTCAGCTTCTGTTATTGTTTCTAGACCACTCCTCCACCACTGTTCCTCAATTCCCTTTCCTCTTTTGAAGTCTACAAATTAATTTATAGCACCTTCTTCCTATCCTTATTACTCTCATCTACTACTAACTTCTATTTCTCTCAACTTTCTCACTTACTTTAGTACCTGAACTTGAGTCTTCTTCTCTATTCTGTTTCTTGACACAATTTTTGGAGACTTTGATATTCATGTTGGTGATCCTTCTAAATACTTAGCCTCAAATTCCTCAATCTCCTCAACTTCAATGACCTCCTTTATCAGCCTATTCCAGCTACACTCCCCCATAGATTCACTTAAGACTTCATTATCTCTCAGAAATGCATTGCTTCCTGGATCTAAATCCATCAAATTCCGCTCTTTGAAGATAGCTTCCTTTTCTTTCACCTCTCTGTTCTTTTACTTACACTAAAATTAATACTGGCACATACCATTGACTTATTCTCATCCTTCCTGGTCATTTTCCCCATTCTAACTTTCCTTGACTTCCTTTAAGTTTCCTTCAATGTATGATCTGACTCTTTACTTTTTTTTTTATTAGCTACTACCCTAGAATTCCTTGTACCCCCGACTTTCCACTATTCCTAGCCAGTGAATCTAAGATTAGTCTTTTTTCCTTGACTATCTCATTTTCCTTCTCATTCCCCTGAACATGCATTATGTTATCCCATATCCATACTTCACACTTTCCTTTACATTGGTATCACCATCAGTTGGGAGTATAAGACCAACTAGTTGTTCCAAAGCTATCAGTGGTTACCAGGAGTGTGCTGGCTGTCAATCATCCACTGACTCCACCCCTTATACTACATCTTCCTGGTTTTTACCTACAGGTATATGTCTCAATCATTCTCTTGGTTTTGCCGCCACCTACTGACCACTCCCTCCTCTTTTCAATGTGCTGTCTTTCAAAATCCTCTTTGCAAGCATTATTATTTTAGAAAACAATTTAACTGGATTAAATAAAAGACAATAAAAGCAGAATCCTTATTCACATATGACATAGATATAAATCCCATTCAAATTTCTAGACTCAGTACCTTTCAAAGACAGAAGAAACCTTTTTAAGCTTGAGCTTTTCTTTTTTGAGCTACCTCATGAAATCAAGCCAAATGTTAGTTTCTAGATTTAGACTTTCTGTCTGTCCAAGGACAGGAGCTGGATACATGCAATTTGCTTTTCAGCTATTGTCTCCAGTTAGATTTGAGAGCATCATGGAAGTTTACATTGATTCTCCTAGTCACAGCAGCATGATAATGTAGGAATACAGGATTACTTCAGGATTTTTTAGTCTGTAACTCTGTGTCAGCATTTTCTCATGCCCTTTGACCCCCAACCTGAAATAAATGTAGGCTCATGTGCCACCAGAAGCTAACACTTTTGTGGCATCACTTGTATCTCATACATCTAATGCCAAAAGTGTCAGGGGACAGATCCCTTTCTGTTTTGCCTTCAAAGTCCACAGACAGCCCTGTGTCTCATCTTCTGTTCTTGTCAGCCTGGGAGGCCAAAGAGTGATACATGGACTTGTCAGTGTACTGGCATGGGCTAGAAAACCACTGTTATGCTTGGGGTGTTCCTCCTCACATTTCTCACCTGTGAAATTCTTACTCAAATTTTAAAGTCTAAGTCCAGTGCCATCTCCTTCATGAAACCTTCATGAAACTTTTTTTTGGGGAATCTCTTTATTGTGTTTACAATGCAATATTGTATATTATAGTTAATGTGTATGCATGTCTTATTCCTTATGTGGCTACAAGTTCCATGAGAGCTATGACCATGAATCAGCTAAAATTTGTATTTCAACTATTGTTTCAAATAATATTTTATTTTTTCCAATTATATACAAAATAATTGCTAACATTTATTTTTAAAAAATTTTGTATTCCACAGCCTCTCCCTCCTTCTTTAAGGCAGCAAGCAATTTGATATAGGTTAAACATATGCAGCCATGCAAAACATATTTCCATACCAGTCATGTGAAAGAAAACACAGACAAAAAAATGAGAAAAATAAAATAAAAAATAGTATACTTCATTCTGCATTGACACTCCATCAGTTCTTTCTCTGGATGTGGATAACATTTTTCATCATAAGTCCTTTGGAATTGTCTGGGATCCTTGTATTGCTGAGAATAGCTAAGACATGCATAATTGATCATTGTGCAATATTGCTGTTTCTGTGTACAATGTTCTCCTGGTTCTATTTACTTCACTTTGCGTTAGTTCATGTAAGTCTTTCCCAGTTTTTCTGAAAGCATCCTGTCATCATTTCTTATAGCACAATAGTATTTTGTCACAACCAACCATTTCCCAATTGATGGTCATCTCATTTTCTAATTCTTTGTTATCACAAAAAGACCTGCTATTAAGGTTGTACATATATATCTTCTTGAATTTAAAAAAAATCTCTTTGGTACACAGAACTAGTGGGTTTATACAGTTTTATAGTCCTTTGTACATAGTCCCAAATTGCTCTCCAGAATGATTGGATCAGTTCCCAACTCCACCAACAGTGCTTTAGTGTCTCGATTTTCCCACATCCCCTCCAACATTTGTCATTTTCCTTTTCTGTCATATCGGCCAATCTGATAGATGTGAGGGGGTACCTCAAAGTTGTTTTAATTTGTATTTATCTACTCAATGGTGATTTAGAGCATTTTTATAAGACTATAGATAGCTTTGATTTCTTCATTTGAAAACTGCATATTCCTATCCTTGGACTATTTATCAATTGGGGAATGACTTGTACTCTTACAAATTTGACTCAGTTATCCATTTATATTTGAGAAGTGAGGCCTTTATAAGAGAAATACTATAATTTTTTCCTTCCAGTTTTCTGCTTACTTTCTAATCTTATCTGTATTAGTTTTGTCTGTGCAAAACATTTTAAATTTAATATAATAAAAATTATCCATTTTATATACTATAATGCTCTCTCTTTTTTGGTCATAAATTCTTCCCTTATTCATAGATCTGAGAGGAAAGCTATTCCATGCTTCCCTAATTTGCTTATGGCATCACCCATTTCAATCATTTCTTAGCATAGTGCTCTAAATACAGTAGCTGTTTAATAAGTATTTATTGAACCAAGGAATGAAAGATAACTTAGACATGGAAAGACCCTTCTTTTCCAGAGATAATTTACATTTTTACAAGGGTTAAGACCATTAAGAAAGGAATGAGGTTGAAATGGTCTAGTCAGACATAAAGCAGTGATTATAGGTGATGGCTTGCAGGCAGATGGACCTTCCTAGTACTCTTGAAATCAATCATACTATGGTGATGGACACCAATTTCCCCTACTTATAACTATTTACATTATAAATTATGTGCATTGAGAGTTCTTAACATTGAGGATTACTGAATTTGGTCAAGTCACCTTGGAACTTTAAATCCTATGTTTCCTAGGGAATCACAACATTTGCAGAAGAAATTTCTAAACCCCACCAGTATCCTTAAAGATAGCTAACCTAGGCTCTGGTGGGAGAGATTAAATCATCTTCATCCACTTGTGTTTGTTTCTTTGTTAGAAATTCTTATTTTATCATGATGTAGGTCAGGTTGATTCCTGACAGCTATTTAATTAACACTTGTAAAAAAGATATGGAATTTTGAAACAGACAATATAGAATATTACATTCTTAGACAGGGATGGCCAACCTAATCAAGGGTATGGATCAAAATTCACCAACGCCATAAACACATGGCTGCAAATAGAGACAGGGTACTATGGCTTTGGAACACTACACAGCAGTGAGATAGGTTGATGTGTTGGCCACTTTTATTGAACTGTTTTTCCCCTCTTTCTAATTTTTGTTCTTTTTTTTGTAAAGGTAATGGAGAGCAGTAATTTTTCCAGTGTGCTTCCCATGCAAGTCAATTCCTTTTAAGGTGATTTAAGAATTACTCTTGAGAGTTCCTTCACAGACTTTTGCATTTGCTGATTCATTGAATATTTAACTACTGAGATATGCTGTTATGGAATTCTGTACAAAAGAGGCTAGTATGAGAAATATGGACTTTGTGTCTTAAAAATGTTGGTGCCTAGTTGAGAAATGTTCATATTTTTTCTTTTGCATTCATACAGACCTGGACTGCTTGTCTCATTGTGGCTAGTCTACAGGGTAAAGCTTCCCTCCTTGTCTGAATTCCCTAAATCATAAACCTTTATTGCTCAATCCCTCTCATTAGAAGCTTCAACTTTGGGCTTATTTTGACCCTGTTTGTGGTTTTTTTTTTTTCTAAATGTTATGTTTTTATTGAGCGAGTTTGGAATTCCAATAAGAATATTCTTAGAGTGACAGGTATCCATTGGGGAAATTCTGGGTGAGAACACAGAGGAAAGATTTAGGATCTCTTAGTGGATTGGCTATCGTGGAAAAAAAAAAGATCCACAGACATTTTCTTTTGGGAGGGGGGAGTAGAAAGGGACACTTATGAAAAACATTTCAAAACCCAGTCGTATGGTCATATGCACTGAAGAGATATAGAAAAACTTTGACCCAGAATAGTTGTTTTCTTGCCTGAAGGTGATTTCCTTCATAGCCTCCCTGAGGCTGACTTCCCAGCAACCCTAGGCCCACAATCCCTGTGGAGAGAGTACTATAAAATCTGAGATTATTTAGGCACTCAGTTTATCTTCTGAGATGGGAAAATTGATTTTATTTTTCTTTGGAGGTGTTCAGTGATTAAACCCACTCTGTGAGTATGGGTCCAGAGTATTGTGTGTGGTAGGTGGAGGGAGAAAAGCAGGAAGGGGGTGAAATGCCTCCGCCCACTAGGACCTAGAGCTGGTTTGTAAGCACCAAGTTTAGTTGGTTTGATTTCTTACCTGAGGATGAGAGAATGACTTCTATTCAACTCCAAGTTCCAAATTCCTTTGCTTTTGTTGGGAGGGGGTGGAGTTCTACATGGTCTGGTGATCTCTGCAGGGTCCAAGTTTCCTTCTAGCTTAAGAAGCTAATTTTCTTTGTTTTTACTTCATCACCTTTAGATTGCAGAAGGCCATTTCAAGCACCAAGACAGGCACTTTTTAGTACTAAGCAAGTAATCTTTGTTAAACCTTGTAAAAATGTTCTTTGTTGAATTTGCATAACTTTATACCTTTGGGACTGTATAAGGTCATGCCACCTTGACTGTTTTTAAACTCTTTCTTCCATGGCACTGAGGAAGCAAATGAAGAGTTAATGGTTCTGCATTTTCAAGAAGCCAGAGGGCTTTTTTTTTTTTTGTTTGGGGACTTAGGCCATGTGTTTAAAACGCATTCATGTTAATTTGCTGAAGGTTGCAAAATTTTCAAATGGAGGAGGGGAGAAAATCAGTGAGAAGTAGGACTGGATCCCCTGGGGAGCACTCATTTCCAGTGGTGGCATGGTATGAAGCTGAAAGTTTTGTTGAGTGTAATAGAAGAATGGTTGTTAAGTCCAGTCTTTATGAGCATGAGCAGTGTGCTGCTGCTGAAAATCCCCTTGTGGACAAGGCTGGGGAACTTGATACAAGAACAGTCATGATTCTGTACAATGGAAGTGCCTTGGAGAAATTTGGAGGATGCTAGGGGGATCAATAGATAGAGTACTGAGTTAAAATCCAGCCTCAGACACTTCCTAGCTGTGTGACTTTGGGCAAGTCACTCAATCCGGTTTGCCTCAGTTTCCTCATTTGTAAAATGAGCTGGAGTGGGAAATGGCAAACCACTCCAATATCTTTGCCAAGAAAACCCCAAATAGGGTCACAAAGAGTTGGACATGACTGAAAAATGACTGGAGAACAACAAAAGCAGACATTCTTTCATTAGTTTCAGTCTTCTAACCACATGATAAATAGAAGTCACTTTGATTAGCTGTGCCTATTTATCTGGAACTGTGTTGTTCAGTCATTTTTCAGTCATGTCTCACTCTTTGTGACCCCATTTTTGGGGTTTTCTTGGCAAAGATACTGGAGTGGTTTGCCATTTCCTTCTTTCTCTCATTTTACAGATGAGGAAACTGAGGCAAAAAGTATTAAGTGATTTGCCTAGAGTCATAGGACTAGTAAATACCTGAGGCCCCATTTGAATTTAGGTCTTTCTGACTCCTGGCCCTGAGTTCTATCCACTATGCCACCTAGCCACCCTATCTAGAACTATAGATATAATCAAAAGGCTCCCATTCATCTGAGGCTTGGTTTTTCACTTCAGGTGATTTCTTCCTGCCTGATAACATCTGATAAGAGAAAAGAAACAATGCTGGGAAGGAAACATCCAGCCCTCTCCACCTCAGGTTGACATGTGTGCCATGAATATGAACCTCCTCAGTTTTTTGCCTTGATGTGCCTTCTTTCATTTTAGGTTAAAGAGAAAACTACAACCTTGTGAGCTTCCAGAGAACCATCTGAGGCTGCACAGACCAAGAGATGACTCTATGCTGGATTTTACGGCCAGCCCAGCATTAATACCTGTAGCGCCAATGTAATACCCACAGCAGCTGTGGCTGCTATGAATATGCCAGCATAGTTCTGAATTGCAAAATGTAACAGACTCTCTTCATGAAAGACAGAACTAAAACATTTATTCAAACACCAGAAAGCCAAATACATCATAGCAACATAGAAATCTATACATATTATCAATGCAAAGAGCACCAAGCCTTCCCTCCCTAGGGTCTTCCCACAAAAGAACTCCCTGAAGCAAAGTCACTCCCTCTCTCACTCACACTAGTTCCTCTGCTAGGTCTCTGCTTCCTAGCTCTGACTGTTCTGTCTTACTTCCTGCTCCACTCCTTCCTGCTCCACCAATTCAGTAAGCTCCTCCTACCACAGGCTTATGTGACTCAGGCTTCCATGTGACTCAGGCAGGTCACATGGGTCTATTAATGGACAGAAAAGATCTTCCCATTTTCATTAACATAACAATGCTCCAAAGAGTGGCCTTTGGAACCCAGCCCATAAATAGCTGAGATAAGGAATTATTGAATGGTAATGCATCATTTGGACATAAACTTGAAGAGAAAATATTGTCTCCCACTCCATCCACCACAACCTCCCCCTACCCTGTATTAGGGGGAAATAGTTATACTTTTGTTTTTTACTATATCTTTAAATTAAGCATCTTTTTGGAGAAGAAAAAAAAAAACTAACTAAGCTTAATTTGATAAATGGAACTGGAGTGCCAACCACTGGAGTTTAATAGCTTTAGAGAAGAGAAATCCTGTCCTCTCAAGGGTAACCCTAGAACTCTGAGAGGGAGATGTAGCTAGTTCTGGGAGAGTGAGGCTAGAGTATTTGTTATATAAATAATAGTTTTTTTGGAGGGGAAAAGGGAAAAGTATATTGGGAAGTGTAGGTGATCTAAAACAGAAGATAGTCAATAAAATTTTAAAAAGAGAGTTTGCAATAATTCAACTAGAATTTTTTTTTCAGTACCTTCATAGGATTTTAGAACTGGAACAAGGCTTTAGAAGATGAGGATACTTAGGCCCAGAGAGGTGAATGTGTTGCTCAACATAAAACATCTAGTTAGTAGTAGAACAGAGATTTGACTATACATTTTTGATTCTGTTATGAAAACATTTTTTCTATTGCTTATTGGTTAGAATTTTGTCATGTTAACATATATGTTTTAAGTTTTTAAAAATATGTAACATTACTGTTAATTAGAGCAATAAGAGTACAATTTGCAATGGGTTTTCCTCTTTCGTGCTTATTTCAAAGGACCACATGTTTCTAGGGCCAAGGGTTGATCAGCAATGGCAGAGCATGATCTTTCCACCTTCCAAATTCCTATAAGCCTTTGTTTGTCCTTCTCCTATGTACCTATTACATCAGAGTACTCATGTATATCTTATTTTCTGACCTAATGTAAAACTTGTCAGGAATGAATATAGCTCATTCACTGTCTTTATGCTTTCAGTACTTGTCATGGTTTCTTGTGGGCAATGGAAAATCAATGTGTTTGTTCAATGAATGAAGGAAAGAACAAAATGTTCTTTTGAGAGAACCTGATAAAAACAGTAGGGAGCAACTAGAGGCTAGCGATATTATATTTCTCTGGTTGCAAGTTAGGTGATTCACAAACAAGATATAAAAACTGGGTGCCTTGAGGAGAGGAAGATGCTGCATTTAGCTATAGTATCTGTAGGTAGCTCTGAAGTGAATGACTAAGATACAGAAGTAAGGAGAGAGATAGGGGGAGATATTGACCCCTCTTCTCTTTATCTTGCTTTGGACTTCTACAAAAGGACATTCTCAGGTTACAGATTCTCTTTTTTCTATCTTCTTTTTTATTACTAAAACTTAAATACACAATAAAAAAGAAAAGACATTATAAACTTAAATATTGAAACTTAAATACAAAATAAGAAAAGACCAAAAGCATGTCATGTGCACAGCAGAAAGTAAGAGAGGATTCAAAATATAGAGTGATAAATGTTCATTTAAAAAAAAAACCAACCCTGTATGATAAGAGATATTGAGAGAAGGACAAAGGGAGAGATAGAATAGGGTAAATTATCTCACATAAAAGTGGCAAGAAAAAGCAGTTCTGTAGGAAGGGAAGAGGGGGCAGGTGAGGAGGGATAAGTAAACTTTGCTCTCATTGGATTTGACCTGAGAAGGGAATACCCTACACACTCAATTGGGTATCTTACCCCACAGGAAAGAAGGAGGAAGAAGATAAAAAAGGGGGGACGATAGAAGGGAGGGCAGATAGGGGGAGGAGGTAATTAAAAACAAACACTTTCTAAAAGGGACAGGGTCAAGGGAGAAAATTCAATAAAGGGGGATAGGTTAGGAAGGAGCAAAACATAGTTAGTCTTTCACAACATGATTATTGTGGAAGGGTTTCACATAATGATATGCATGTGACCTGTGTTGAATTGCTTGCCTTCTTAGGGAGGGTGGGTGGGGAGGGAAGAGGGGAAAGACTTTGAAGTCAAAGTTTTAAAAACAGACATTCAAAAACAACAACAACAACAAAAAAGTTTTTGCATGCAACCAGGAAATAAGACACAGACACAGGTCGTAGAAATTTATCTTGCCCTACAAGAGAAGAAAGCAAAGGGGGATGGGAGGGAAGTGTGGTGACAGAAGGGAGGACTGACTGGGGAACGGGGCAACCAGAATATATACCATCTTGGAGTGGGCGGGAGGGTAGAAATGGGGAGAAAATTCGTAATTCAAACTCTTGTGAAAATCAATGCTGAAAACTAAATACATTAAATAAAATAAAATAAAATAAAATTTTAAAAACCCTGTATAATAAATACTATGCATTGTGTTGAGAGCTATTCATCTTTTCTTTGCTTCCTTGTAAGTTTTTCTTTCCTGCTGTGCACTCTTTACTTCATTCTTTTCCTCCCCTTCTTCCCCCTCCCAGGCTACAATTAAGCATGAATATATTTAAATATAGATATAGATATATACATACACATATACATATGTACATACATACATACATAGATACATATGTAGACATATACTTTCCCTAAAAAATTCTACTTCTGATCTTTGTTTCTACATTTGTGCATATCTTTTATTTCCTATCCCTCCTAACTCCTCTACTTCTACCTGCTACCTTGCCCTCCTGTTTCTTAACCTGCATCCCCTCCAAGGATTCCTCTTTTATCCTCCCATTCTCATTAATCTAAACACCCTTCTATACCCCACCTTTAACCTATTCCCTCACCCTCCCCTCTAAAGAACCTTTCCTTATCTTCTTCTTTCTAAATTTAAAAGACTTTAACACTCTTCTAGATGTATATGTATTTTTGTCTCTTGAACCCATTCTCGATGAAAGTGGGTTTCCAGAACTACTGGCCCTCGCCCCTCCCATCTAATTCCTCCGTGTTGGTTCTTCCTCTCTTGCATCTCATTTGTATGAGATAATTACTCCTTTTATCTGTTCCTAAATGGTTTTATTTTTTAAAGTCATATCATACTCAGGTCTACCCCAGTCTTTCTTACACACTACCCAATGAGTAACAACTTTAGACATAGGTTTTCCATTTTACATACATAAAAAGTAAATAGTCTGTCCTTATTGATTTCTCTCAGCTCTTGTATGTCAAATCTATTAAGTTCGAGTTGTTTTTAAACAAAGTACTGAAAGTCTGACGGTTCATTAAATGACTTTTTTTCATTCAGGATTATGCTTAGCTTTGCTGGGTATGTGTATCTCTATTTCTTGACAGATTTTTCCTTGAGGGTACTCCTTCCTCTACAACATCTGATTCTGCTGGCTTCCTTAGGCCCAGCACTTACTTGTTGACTCGGCTT
The DNA here is from genome assembly GCF_011100635.1 of Trichosurus vulpecula. Lineage (NCBI taxonomy): Eukaryota > Metazoa > Chordata > Mammalia > Diprotodontia > Phalangeridae > Trichosurus > Trichosurus vulpecula. The sequence continues at coordinate 429,578,096 of NC_050573.1, read as the reverse complement.
CATATTCTCAGGAGAGTTTTATACTTCAAGTTCCTTATGAATTATAAATTCTAGGGAGGAAGAGAGACCATCTAGTTCAACTTTCTTACTTTACAGATGAAGAGATAGAGGCCCAGAGAGGTAAGGGGCACAAACAGTCCAGATTATCTGATCCCAAATCAAGCATCATTTTCACCATAAAATAGGGAATTGGGTAGGGGTGGCTTAGTGAGTTTTGTTCAATCGTTCTAGCTCTGTCTGACTTTTTGTGACCCAATTTGGGGTTTTCCTGGCAAAGATATTGGAGTGGTTTGCCATATCATTCTCCAACTCATTTTATAGATGAGGAAACTGAGGCAAACAGGATCAAGTGACTTCCCTAGGGTCACGCAGTTAGAAAGTGTCTGAAGCCAGATTTAAGCTCAGAAAGATGAGTCTTCCTGACTCCAGGCCAGACAATCTTTCTACTGTGTCACCTCGCTACAGTACAGTACAGACTGTTGAGCCCTCAACCACAAGTAACATTAGTTCTATGGAAAAATACCTTTTATGCTTGAAATGATTGATTTACATACAAATTGGGAACAAAACACATTTGTAAGTTGAGAATTGCTTGTAATACCAACTATTGCTTATAATAGCAATACTATTACTATTACTACTACTAACATCTATATAATACTTTAAAGTATGCATATTGCTTATATTTATCCTCTCATTGGAACCTTATAACATCCCTGTGAGGTAGGTACTACAAGTATTATCATGATCTTTATTAAGAAGATGAAACTCAAGACCGTACAATGTTAAGTGTGAGAAACGGGATATGAACTCATGTCTCCCTGACTCCAAGTCGAGCCTTCATTCTCTTATACCATATTGATCTTCTATAACCCAGCCATACTAATAATAGCTATTATTTATATAGCATTTACTATGTGCCAGGTACTATGCTAAGTACTTTATGAATATTATCTCATTTGAGCAACGACTCTGAGAAGTAGGTGTTATTATTATCCCTGTTCGACAGATGAGGAGACAGAGACAGGTGGAGGTTAAGTGATTTGCCCAGGGTCATGTAATGAATAAGTGTCTGAAGTCGGATTTGATCTCAGGTCTTCCTTACTCCAGGCCCTGCTGTCTACCCACTGTGCTACCTATGTATTTTTTCTCTTTTTCTGTCTCTTTCTTCTGTTTCAATATTCCTAATTCTTCAAGTTAAATTTTACTATCTTGCAAATTTTTGCTCTATGCCAGACCATAAACACCCTTGAAGGGCAAAGACCATGGCCTCTATGGCATTGTAACTCTTCATAGGGTTTATTACAATGAATGCTTTGTATACAGTAGGTGATAAGTAACCTTGTTCAATGATAACTGTGGCTTACTTGCTGCCATTTTGCATTCCAGAGTAAAGTTTCCAGGTATCAAGTTTTCTTAGATAATTGTATCAAAATTAAAATCTTAATAATGTTAAAATTTTTGTTTCTGTACTAAGTAATCCCTATGGCACCTTCTTATCCAGACAATTATTTGTGGTACTAAATCTATTCCCTTGCTCTTTTCCCACAATGAATATTCAATATTCTACAAATGCCGTGCCTTCTTACCTGGTTATTTCATTCCCAGATACTAAATATCAAGAGATTAGAAAAATAATTTTATCTCAATATTTGCTATTTTTCCCATGAGCCCAATTCCCTTACCCCTAGCTGGGAAATTGTGCTTTCATAAACTTGTAAAGGGAAATGTTTTAGAGGTTAATTCCTGCAGTAAATGAATGAATTTTTCTTTTGGTCTAGATGCTAGACATATGATTTCATTAGTATGGGCTATTCTATCTACATTGTCTCTAGGTACATTGTTTCTCTATGATAATGAAGATCACTTAAGTCTTTTCTGAGCATATTCATATTTAAGAATTAATTTGCTAAGAAAGAATAGATAGTGTAGTGGAAAAAAGCACTATGTTGGGAGTGAAGAGACCTGGATTCCAATTCTTATTCTCTCATTAACTTTTTGTGTGACAATGAGCAAATCACTTTTCTAGTACATAGTAGGTGTTTAATAAAGTCTTACTGACTGACTTAACTTTTCTTATGCCTTGATTTTGTCACTTTAAAATGAAGGGTTCAGACTTAGCTGATCCTAAAGTTCTTTTCCAGCTTCAGTGTTTTGTTGTTTTATGATTCTCCTCTTCTGGCTCTACAGGACCAATATTGTACCTTCTGGAACTGCAGCATACTGAAGGTATTGAAAATGTTCCCTTTGCTCTTCTTTTCAAACCAGTCCTGGAAGTGAACTGTGGGGTCTTCAGGACTGTGGCTTAACTTCCTTCAGAGGAAACCTAGGGGTTACAGATACTTTGTAAGTCTCAGGGTAGAGGAACCATTCTTTGGTATGGAGAATTGAGGAGATGTTTTTGATTCTCCAAGCACTGCATCAATCTATAAATAGCCTTTCTGACTAATTTTACAAAAATCTAGTTTCTGATCACCAGTTATAAGAATTGGACTTCATACAGAGTTAAATGACAATAAGGCAAATGTAAATGGAATAAGTCTGAAGTCAGTAGAATAAGACAATCAGTCAAATGTAAATGGGATCTGGGGTCATCTGTCATAGTATCCTGTGTGTTCTATTTGCAACTTGTCCTTTAGTTCCATAAGTCTGAGTAATTTTTTTGTTTAGTTTTCTAAAATGTATTGGTCAGATCTTTTTACTCATCACATTTTTAGAGGAGTCCAAAGATACTTAGGCCAATTTATAATCTCTATCCTCTAGTTGTATCACTTCTGTGTATAAGGTTATATATTTCCTTCAAGTTACGCTGATTTTTGAAATTATTTTCATTAATATTAATGTTGAATGATTGTACATGTATAACCTATATCAGAATGCTTGCTGTATTGGGGAGTGGAAAGGCAAAGGAGGGAGGGAGAAAAATTTGTAACTCAAAATCTTAGAGAAAAAAAATGAAGTATTATTAAATGAAGAAAATATTAATGTTAATTTTTAACATTTTTAACTTGGATAATTTCATTTCTTACTGAATTCATACATCATCTGCCAAAAATTCCAAGTTGATGAAATTTCTTTTTATCTTTTCTTTTTAAAACTGATATCTGCAGTCTGGCAGAAACTGGGCATAGACCAATATGTTATACCACTCACCAAGATAAATTCAAAATAGATATGTGACCTAGAAATAAAGAGAGATATTGCAAGAAAATTTGAAAAACTTGGAATATGTTATCTATCAGACTTATGGATAGGTGAATAATTTGAATAAACAGAAGATAGAGAGCAGTGTGAGGTGCAAGCTGGATAATTTAGATTATATTTAAATTTAAAAAGTTTTTGTATAAAGAAATTGAACAAGCCATCAATGATCTCCCTAAAAAAATCTCCAGGCCAGATAGATTTACAAGCAAATTCTATTAAACATTTAAAGAACAATTAATTCCCATACTGTATAGACTATTTGGGAAAGTAGATGAAGAAAGAGTCCTACCAAATTCTTTTTATGACACACATACAGTACTAATTCCTAAACAAGGAAGGGCCAAAACAGAGCAAGAAAATTATAAACCAATTTCCCTAATGAATATAGATGCAAAAATTTTAAACAAAATATTAGCAAAAAAAATTACAGCAACTTATTATGAGAATAATACATTTCGACCAGGTAAGATTTATTCTAGGAATGCAAGGCTGGTTCAATATTAGGAAAACTATCAGTATAATTGATCATATCAACAACAAAACTAGCAGAAACCATGTGATTATCTCAATAGATGTAGAAAAAGTCTTTGATAAAATACAACACCCATTCCTATTAAAAATGCTAGAATGTGTAGGAATAAATGGGATCTTCCTTAAAATCATAGGAAGCATCTACCTAAGACCATCAGCAAGCATTATACGTAATGGAGATAAGCTAGATGCATTCTCAATAAGATTGGGGGGGGGGAACAAGGATGTCCATTATCACCCCTATTATTCAATTTTATACTATAAACGTTAGCTTTAGCAATAAGAGAATAAAACGAAATTGAAGGAATTAGAATAGGCAAAGAAAAAACTAAGTTATCATTCTTTGTAGATGATATGGTGATATACTTAGAGAATCCTAGAGAATCAAATAAAAAAACTACTTGAGATAATAAATAACTTTAGCAAAGTTGCAGGATATGAAATAAACCCATATAAATCTTTGGAATTTCTATATAATACTAACAAAGCCCAACAACAAGAGATAGAAAGAGAAATTCCATTTAAAGTTAGTGTAGACACTATAAAATATTTGGGAGTCTACCTACCCAGACAAACCTGGGAACTATATGAACACAATTACAAAACACTTTTCACACAAATAAAGTCAGATTTACATAAATGGAAAAACATCAGTTGCTCATTAGGCCAAGCTAATATAACAAAATGACAACTTTATCTAAATTAATTTACTTATTTAGTGCCATACCAATCAAACTACCAAAAATTGTTTCATAGAGCTAGATGGAGTAATAACAAAATTCATCTGGAAGAACAAAAGATCAAGAATATCAAGGGAATTAATGAAAATAAATGCTAGCCAAGCCAGATATTAAACTGTATTATGTAAATCAACAGTCCTCAAAACTACTTGGTACTGGCTAAGAAACAGAATGGTAGGTCAGTGGAATAGGTTAGGAACACAAGATGCAATAGTTAATGAATATAATAATCTACTCTTTGATAAAGCCAAAGTGTCCAGCTTATGGGATAAAAACTCAGTACTTAACAAAAACTGCTGGGAAAACCAGAAAATAGTATGACAGAAATTGGGCATAGACCAATATCTTACTCTATATACCAAAATAAAGTCAAAATGGGTTCATGATTTAGATATGAAGGCTGATACTATAAGCAATTTGGGTGAGAAGAGAATAGTTTACCTGTGAGAATTATGGAGAAGGGAAGTATTTATGACTGAAGGAGAGATAGAGAGCATTACAAAATGAAAAATGAATAATTTTGATTACATTACATTGAAAAGTTTTTGTACAAACAAAGCCAATACAACCAAGATTAGGAGGAAAGCAGAAAATTGCGAAAAAATTTTTATGACCAGTATCTCTGCCAAAGGCCTCATCTCCAAAATATACAGGGAACTGAGTCAAATTTATAAAAATACAAGTCATCCCCCAACTGATAAATGGTCAAAGGATATGAACAGGCAGTTTTCAGAGAAATAAATTAAAGATATCTATAGTCATATGAAAAAATTCTCTAAATCTCTATTGATTAGAAAAATGCAAATCAAAACAACTCTTAGATACCACATCTCTCCTGTCAGATTGGCTAACATGTCAAAGCAAGAAATTGATAAATGCTGGAGAAGATGTGGGAAAATTGGAACACTATTGCATTGTTGGTGGAGCTGTGAACTGATCTAGCCATTCTGGAGAGCAATTTGGAACTATGCCCAAAGGGCTATAAAAATGTGGACACCCTTTGACCCAGCAATACCACTTCCAGGGTGTATATCCCAAAGAGATCATATGAGGGGGAAAAGGACCCATATGTACAAAAATATTTATAGGAGCTCTTTTTGTGTGGCAAAGAATTGGAAATCAAGGGGATACCTATCAATTGGGGAATGGCTAAACAAATTGTGGTATATGAATGTAATGGAATACTATTGTGCCATAAGAAATGAGGAGCAAATGGACTTCATAAGAACCTGGAGAATTTATATGATCTGATGATGAGTGAAGGGAACAGAACCAGGAGAACAGTGTATACAACCACAGACACCTTGCTTCTGTGATGACTAACTTTGATAGATTGGCTCTTTTCAACAATACAAGGTTCTAAGACAGCTCCCAAAGACTCGTGCTGGAAAAGGCTATCCACATCTAGAGAAAGAATTACAGAATCTGAATGTAGATTGAAGCGAATAATTTTCTCTCTCTCTTTTTTTAAAATTCTATTTTATTTTATTTTTGGTTTTGTTTCCTCTTTCTCATGGTTCATTTCATTGGTTGTAATTCTTCTTTGCAACTTGATTATTGGGAAAAGAAGTTTAATGTGGAGGTATATTAAAAATAAAATAAAATAATTAATTAACTTTAAAAAAAGTTTTTGCATAAATAAAATCAATATAGTCAAGATTAGAAGGAAAGCAGAAAATTGGGAAAAACTTTTATAGATGGATTCTTAGATAAAGGTCTCATAACTCAAATATATAAAGAGCTTTGTCAAATATGTAAGAATATGGACACCTCCTGAGCCAAGATGGCAGCTGTAAAGCAAGGAGTTGCATGACCTCCACCCAAGGTCCCTCTAAACACCTATAAAAATGGCTCTGAACAAATTCTAGAGCTGCAGAACCCACGAAATAACAGAGGGAAGCAATCATACAACCCAGGAAAGCCTGGATGGTTGTGGGGAAGGGCTTATGTCACAGAGCTTGGGGTAGAGCGGAGCAGAGCCTAGCATGGGCTGTGCCAGGACCAACCAGACTAGAAGCTGGGTGGAACAGGCCACAGGGCCCCGAATCATTGAGCTGTGGCAGTTACCAGACTTCTCAACCCACAAACACCAAAGACAACAGAGAAGGTTAGTGGGTAGAACAGCTAGAACAGAGTGAAAGGAGTGTGTGGTTGGCCCCAGCCCTGGGGCACAGAAGTGGTGAAGCTCTGGGGCTGCTTCCAGCTGCAGTTACTTCCAGCCCCAGGCCCACCAGGTTAGAGGAATTAAGTGGTGGATCAGAGCGGGAGTGCAGAGCCTTCTTGGATCTGAGTCGCAGTCCAGGTTGGCAGTCTTTGGGGGAGGAGGAGTGCTGGTGTGGCAGAGCTTGCTATGTAGAAGTAGCTCTGAAAACAGCAGCACAAGGCCCCTAAAGCTTGGGACAAAATACTCTCTACCCTACAAGCAGTCATACCTTTACAAAAAGCTCAAGAGTCAAGTAGTTGGCTGGGAACATGGCCAGGCAGTGGAAATGGACCCAGATTCATACTCAGACTTTGGAATATTTTTTGGTGACAAAGAAGACCAAAACATACAGCCAGAAGAAGTCAACAAAGTCGAAGAGCCTAAATCAAAAGCCTCCAAGAAAAATACGAATTGGGCTCAGGCCATGAAAGAGCTCAAAAAGGATTTGGAAAAGCAAGTAAGAGAAGTAGAGGAAAAATTGGGAAGAGAAATGAGAAGGATGAAAGAAAATCATGAAAAAAGTCAATGACTTGCTAAAGGAGACACAAAAAAATACTGAAGAAAATAACACCTTAAAAAATAGACTAACTCAAATGGCAAAAGAGCTCCAAAAAGCCAATGATGAGAAGAATATCTTGAAAGGCAGAATTAGCCAAATGGAAAAGGGGGTCCAAAAGACCTCTGAAGAAAATACTACCTTAAAAATGAGATTGGAGCAAGTGGAAGCTAACGACTTTATGAGAAATCAAGACATTATAAAACAGAGCCTTAGGGATGAAAAAATGGAAGGCAATGTGAAATATCTCATTGGAAAAACCACTGACCGGGAAAATAGATGCAGGAGAGATAATTTAAAAATTATTGGACTACCTGAAAGCCATGATCAAAAAAAGAGCTTAGATATCTTCTTTCAAGAAATTATCGAGGAGAACTGCCCTGGTATTCTAGAGTCAGAGGGTAAAATAGAAATTGAAAGAATCCACCAATCCCCTCCTGAAAAAGATCCCTAAAAGAAAACTCCTAGGAATATTGTCACCAAATTCCAGAGCTCCCAGATCAAGGAGAAAATATTGCAAGCAGCCAGAAAGAAACAATTTGAGCATTATGGAAACATAATCAGGATAATACAAGATCCAACAGCTTGTGCATTAAGGGACTGATGGGCTTGGAATAAGATATTCAGGAGGCCAATGGAGCTAGGATTAAAACCAAGAGTCACCTACCCAGCAAAACTGAGTATCATGCTCTAAGGCAAAATATGGATTTTCAATAAAATAGAGGACTTTGAAGCTTTCTCAGTGAAAAGACCAGAGCTGAAAAGAAAATTTGACTTTCAAACACAAGAATCAAGAGAAGGATGAAAAGGTAAACAAGAAAGAGAAATCACAAGGGACTTACTAAAGTTGAACTGTTTTGTTTATGTTCCTACTTGGAAAGATGATGTGTATGATTCATGAGACCTCAGTATTAGGGTAGCTGAAGGGAATATACATACATATACACACACACACACACACACACACATATATGTATGTGTGTATGTATATATATGTGTGTGTGTGCATAGGTATGTATATACATATGTGTGTATGTATATGTATATATGTGTGTATATGTGTATATATATATGTATATATAGACAGAGAGTACAGGGGGAGTTGACTATGAAGGGATGATATCTAAAAAAATTAAATTAAGGGATGAGGAGGAATATATTGAGGGAGTGGGAAAGGGAGAGATAGAATGGGGTAAATTATCTCACATAAAAGTGGCAAGAAAAAGCAGTTCTGTAGGAAGGGAAGAGGGGGCAGGTGAGGAGGAATGAGTAAACCTTGCTGTCATCAGATTTGACCTGAGAAGGGAATACCATAGACACTCGATGGGGTATCTTACCCCACAGGAAAGAAGGAGGAAGAAGATAAAAAAGTGGGGGACAATAGAAGGGAGGGCAGATAGGGGGAGCAGGTAATTAAAAACAAACACTTTCTAAAAGGGACAGGGTCAAGGGAGAAAATTCAATAAAGGGGGATAGGTTAGGAAGGAGCAAAATATAGTGAGTCTTTCACAACATGAGTATTGTGGAAGGGTTTCACATAATGATATGCATGTGGCCTATGTTGAATTGCTTGCCTTCTTAGGGAGGGTGGGTGGGGAGGGAAGAGTTGAGAGAATTTGGAACTCAAAGTTTTAAAAACAGATGTTCAAAAACAAAAAAAAATGTTTTTACATGCAACTAGGAAATAAGATACGAAGGCAATGGGGCATAGAAATTGATCTTGCCCTATAGGAAAGGAAGGGAAATGGGGATGGGAGGGGAGTGGGGTGACAGAAGGGAGGGCTGACTGGGGAACGGGGCAACCAGAATATACACCATCTTGGAGTGGGCGGGAGGGTAGAAATGGGGAGAAAATTTGTAATTCAAATTCTTGTGAAAATCAATGCTGAAAACTAAATATATTAAACAAATTAAATTAAAAAATAACAGGCTGCAGCTAGGTATTGGGCTCTTTCCCTCAACGTTAGTGCTATGCCATACAGCAATCCCTCTAAACCTACACCTGCCCAATCCCATATACATTTGTTTTTCAGTGCTTTGTCTGAATTTCATTGAAGCACAAAGTACCACTAATCCTCATTGCTGTCCTAATCTCTGTTCCTAAACTCTCACGGACTCCACCATTCATGCAGGTGCTTGGGATGGAATAATTAGTCTTCACAAATGAGAATTCCATGCAAACAGGCTTTGAAAACAATGATTATGCAAGCCTATAACTGCACACTAAGGTTCTGATAATTCTTTTCATTTCATTTGATTTTGTTGTCACTTCATCTTGTATATTTTAAATTTTGTTTTCTGACTTTTTCTATTTAAACAGGTTGGTTAAAGATTTATTACTTTTTTTTTCCTGAAAGGACTAGTATTTAGGTGATTTTTAAATCAGGTCTATGGCATTTTTATTTTCAGAATTACCTACTTCTATAATTTTCAAGTTATCTTCTTCTGTGCTTATTTAAAAAAAAATTCTCCCTCCCTTTCCCCCTCCCCCCTCTAATTTGTCAATGGATGCCTTTAGGACCATACTTTTTACTCTGTGGACCACTTTAGCTCTTTTCCAGAAATTCTGATCTTTTTTTCATCATTTTCATTGTTTTTCATGTAACTGTTGATAATTTCTATGATTTGTTCTTTGACCCACTCAATATTCAGAATTTCATTGCCTGCATTTAGGCCTTTGTCATTTGTTTATGCTCCTTGAACTGATTACCTTTTTAAAATTCCCATATCTAAAGGATGTATTTTATGTTCTTGCCTTTTTACACTTATTTGTAATATTTCTGCCCCTTAATGCATAATTAATTTTTGTAAAAGTTTCATGTGGTGAAGAAAAACATGTATATTCTTCAGTGTTCCTTTAAGAATGCACTATAGGTTTTTTTGCTATAAACTCACCAACAATTTCTGCAGTTATGCATTTTATCTTTTGCATGTTTTTCTGTTAAAAATGTTCTGCCAACTTGAAAGGGAAAAATTAAAGTCATTTACGATTATTTTGTTACTTTATATTTGCAACTCAGTTAGTTTTGCCTTTATGAATCCAGATGCAATGTCACTTAGAACATGCAAGTTTAATATTAGTGTTGGGTCTTTGTCTAGGGTTCTTTTAACATGATCTAATTTCCATGTTTGTTGCTGGTAATACTATGAATTTTTATTTTTGCTTTGATATCATCATTTCAATGCTTGCTTTTGGGGGATTCACTCAACAATATTAATAATAGTTTGTATTTATGTATAGCATTGAGTTTTGCCAAATTCTTTACACATATTATTTAATTTGATACTCACAGAAACTCTGCGAGGTAGATACTCTTATTATCTGATTTTTTTTTATATTTGAAGAAACAGACAGATTTAATGAGTTAACTAGTAAGAGTCTGAGGCAGATTTTGAAGTCAAGTCTTCCTGATGCCAAATGATTCATTTTTTCATTATACCACCTAGCTGCACCTGATGCATAGTGCATTTTGTTCTAGCCTCTCATTTTAATTTTATATATATCTGCTTTTTAAATGTGTGTCATTGTCTTTTTATTGGATGGTTTAATCTATTTACATTTAAAGTTATACAGTTTAGGTTTGGGTCCTTAGTTTTTATTTTAATTTGGATTTATTATTTTAAAAAAGGATTTATTTTATTTTATTTTATTGGCTTTTTTAGATCAGTTTATAGTTTGCTGAATGTTGTTGTTCAGTCATTTTAATAATGTCTAAATCTTCGTGATCTCATTCAGGGTTTTCTTGGCAAACATACTGGAGTGGTTTGCCATTTCCTTTTCCAGCTCATTTTATAGATGAGGAAACTGAGGTAAACAGGATGAAGTGACTTACCTAGGGTCACACAGCTAGTTCTTGATGTCAGATTTGAATTCAAGTCTTCATGACTCCAGGCCTGGCATTCTATTCACTGGGCCACCTAGCTACTCTATACACTTATTTATCTCTCATTTAATCTCTTTTTCTTCTTCATGGGATTAAAGCTTCCAAAGACCCAATTTTGAGTTTTCTAACCCATTCCTATGTCATTAGCTTTATGTATCTCATCCCATCATCCCTTTTTTTCCTGTTGTGACACATACTTAGAAATATCTGAATATCATTCTATCTTCAAGTGTTTGTACTTTAAAAAGATCTTTTTTTTGAGGCAGAGGACTTCTTTCTACCAATTGTCTCCTCATTCCAATACATTTTCCATACAGCTGCCAAAGTCTTTTTTCCTAAAGTGAAGGGTTGACCATGTCATCCAGGTACTCAATAAATTCCAGTGGTTCTCTAGTAAATATACATTCAAATATAAACTCTTCTACTTGTCAGAACCATGCATGGAAAATACAAGAAGGTCTTGCACTCAACGTCGGTTCAGATTCCCCCATAATTTCTTTTTGACCAGTTGTCTGACCCCTTTACTCTCTGTGAGCTGAGAGCTCCCAAATCAGTAGCTGCCACCATCTCAGTAGGCTCTGTCAAGATATTAGAAAGTAATGTGTTTTCCAGAACTAAGGCCCAGCAAGCAGGCTATGCCTTGAGGTGGGCATAACAACAATCCTTTGTGCTCACCCACTAGCAAAATCACATCATTATTGTATTGCTTTGACCAGTACCCAATGTTCTCTGAGCTTGGAGAAGCACTGGACAAATACTTATGTTCTAGTCATGAAGCTCTGGTATGAATCAAACTTGAGTCACTGCTGCTGTTACCCTTCATTGTTAGGGCTATAGCTCATTGCCTAGCCATTGGTATCCCACAGCGCCTTGGGTCCCCCTCTCCCCGGGGTGGGGCCCTGGCACATATGTCCTTGCTTGCAAGCTATTTTCCCTCACTTTGAAATTAAAACTCTGTTTGATTCCTGATTCTCCTGTCTCTAGCCTGTTCTGTTTGGCTCCAGCCATCCACAGATTAGAGGCTGGTTCAGTCTGGTTGACATTGATTGGTGTCAGAAATGGGATTGGACATGGAACCATGTCATTGGACTCTCCAGTACCAGTGAGAACAGACTAGGTGCCCCTGGAGATTTATTTCTTTGAAATCTGACCTCCCTCATCTGGTAGGTCTTGTGCCCTTTGCCTTGCTCCAGTGCCCCCAAGCTCCCACCTTGGTCAAATTTGCCATTCTTTGTGAGGAAAATTCCAGGATCCATCTGGTGACATAGTTTGTCTTCAATTGCTCATGTAAGGATATCCTTTCTTAAACTGCACATCTCTGTTAATTGGCCCCTCTGTATGCCTCTGTTGTTGTTTTTTTTTCCTGTATGCCTCTGTAAAATTGTAAATGTCTGCTTCTTGTCTCTCTGAGTGCCTTTGTAGTTTTTAAGTTGCATGTCTCTATAAAGTTGAAACTGCACATCTTGGTAACTATGTTGCAGTATGGATTGTAACTGCATGCTTTGTTAAGACTGTACCTGTTTGTATCTGTCTTTGTAAAATGTATTTGTGTTGTGAGCTAGATTCTGTTATCTTGAAAGATTTAAAATGCAGTCAGCCAGACAAACTTCTAATGGATGTAGCTAAAGCATTTATTACACTGGGAAACATTAATGAACTTTCATCCTTGAAGAAATTGTCTCAGTAAGCAGGACTAACTCCCATTTTAGGCTTTCTGAGGGAGATTAGGTTATAAGAAAACAGAAAAAGAAAAAAAAATCTGCAAGACACTTCTCCACCCCCCCCCCATCCCTGTCCTTTCAGCTTTGGCTGTTGGAATTACAAAAATAAAATCAGATAATCAAAGTTTGTGGAACTACTAAAAACATTTTAGCTGATTAAGGAATTTGAAGATAAATCACTTTTTAGATTGCAGGAGAGAACTCCTGAGACTTTGGGTAATTCAAGGAAATAACTCTTTTATGAAATATATTAGTAAGTTCTGAGGTACCATTCTATAGAATTTGTTTTAAAGAAAAATAAGGATAAGATTTTATAAAAGTTTCAAAAGCAAAGGCAAGATTAATAGCTTCATTGTTTTAGGGCAATGAAGGGAGGCACCTAATTTGGGAGTAATCACTGAGTGAAGAAAGAAAAAATATAGGTAAACAGTTTGCACCTTATAGCAACCTCTCGTTAACCCTTCCTTGACATTTTCTGACCATGAAAAGAGAATGGATTGTTTAAATCAAAGAAACTCCTATGACTCCCCCAGGTCAGAGATCCTCGCCCTATTATCCCCTTTCATGCCAGTTCAGATTCCCAAATACCAGTGTTAAAAATGTTGGAAAATGTAGGAAAACTTGAATCATATTCCAGTTGTAGAAATTTATTAGCTGTTAGGCAAGTTGTCTCATCTGTTTTTGCTCCAGTTTCCTGACCTGTAAAGAGAAAAATAATAATGGTACCCACCTCTTAAGGTTGCTGCGAGATCAAAATAATATAATGATTGTAAAGTGACTAACATATGCTAAGCACTATATTGTTATTATTTCTTTAATTAAATGTAATTCTTTTGTACCTGATAAGTCTAAAATAGGTTTAAAATGGCAAAGGTAATAAGATTAATGAATTTTATATGTGAAAATTTGGAAATGCAATTGATGCCATCTGAAGTTCTATTTCACATTTTAAATACATGATATTGTGTTTGTTATTATTGCGTTTCTGAATTCTATTCTTTGGTGAAATTTGAGAGACAGTGGTAACAGGAACAACTTTTTAATCTGGATGCTCTTATACATGAATTAGGCTTTTAAAAGGAAGTGACAAAAATAGATATTTGAAAACTGTTAAATAGTTAATGAGGTATATTTTGTTATGAAGCAAACAATAATATATAATAACAAATTTTCATTTGAAATTCTTGGCTATTACAAAAGTGTAGAGAGTGGTTGAAAGACATAGCTTCAACATATTAATAATGAGTCAACTATCAGATATTTGCTGTAGTCTGAAGCCCCAGAATATGGATAGTTTTAATTTATAAGAAAAGAATAAATTAAATCTTAATTGTTAGGGAAACATCAGGAAAGATATTCAAGCCATACATTGTGGTTAGTGAAATTTTGCTATTTAAGGTAAAAATTCCTGGGATGTAATCTACTATTGTTTTGAGCTTTGGTTATGGTGATAGTTGTCTGAATTGTCATGAAGCCAATAGTAGAAAATGACATATACTTCAGTCTGAGAACTGCTAAAGGTGGATGACTATGCCTGGGAAAAGTTTTAGAGATGACTGACCATGACCTAGGTAGGTTCCTACTAACTCTAATTCCCCATTGTGCTATTTCATTTCTGAAAAGGAAAATTCTCACCTGGTTAATCCTGAACCTTTCTTTTAATACCCTGTGACTACACACTTGGCTGTCAGATATGACTCATGCCTGGAATCAAAGAAAGCTAAGGGAATTTCGCTCTCCCTCCCCTCCCCGTTATGATATATGACATTGTTATAACTATTCCCTCCTTTTCCTTTTATAGCAAATTTCTATAATCAAGAAGTTTTTTAAGTACAATACTAAATCTATTAAATAATGGATTGATACCGGAACATCTCTGAATTACTACAATAGGATGCAAGTATGAATATCTTACAATTTTAACCTATCTTTGTGGTCAATATTATAATATAGGGATGACATCCTTCTAAGGAGGAAATGATTAACCAAAGTAATAAGATAAAGATGTAATGTGAATGTTTGCTAATTAAATGGAACAGTAAGTTTTGAGAAGAGCAATAAGATTGAACTATTTTCTCTAAGAACTATAAACAGATGTATATGATCAGCTTCCAAATTTATCTATCATGGAAATTCAGGCTTTGAACATGTTTTGGTAATGTTATAAAAATTGGATCTTACACATAAATTGTATGGATAATGAGAAAGAAGGTGAAATTATTTTCCCATTATTAAAGTATCTGATAATTTAAAAAGGTAGAAGATTTCATTTTGCAGTTAGATCTTCATAAATTTTCAAAACATTCTTATATCAGGTACAAGATTTAGATAAGGATAGAAACAACAAAGGGTATATGAACTGAAATTATCTGAAGTTTTAAAATTGGAGAACCAAATTTAAATGATATCACTAACAGAACTATCTAGGAACCTTCAGATTTGAAACCAGAGAAGCAGAGCCCCTTTTAGAGCTATCCTGAGAATAAGCTTATTGTTCAAGAAAAGATATTTAGGGACAAGATGACTGCATGAGACATCTGGGACCCAAAATGTGCTGGTTAAATGGATATTGAGAATGGGTCACTAGAATACAAAGGAGACTTGATTTTAGTTATGTTTAAGTTTTTTTTGGTTACCTTGGTAACATGTAAATCTCCCTTCTCAGAACTAGTCCATTGTGAGACCTCTAAGTAGTTTGATCTGTACCTGACTTAATACGATTATGCAATTATGAGAATTACGAGAAAACTTTATTGCATTATTTGAACCTAGCTCTGCATAGCTGGGAAACTGGATCATCTCTATGAATTGTTTAGAGACTCTCAACTAAGGACCTATATTATGCTGACCAGAAACTCAGGTTCAAAGACTGATTCAAGAAATGTTCTTGAAGGGCCCCTACTAGGTCCTTCTGACTACTCTCACTGCTGCCAAGCTTGTGGATGTGGATTCCTGGATCATCTGAAGAAGGCCCCTGCTCTGGAGTGGGTGACAGAACCATCCAGAGACCTCTGTTATAGACCAAGAAGCAACTGACATCCGAATGAGACAGCTGTCCCAAGATTCTGGAAGAGATCTGAGTATACTGTCCTAGTTTTTTTCCTCTTCACTTTAATTATGTACCCAACCACAAAAGCCCTGATTCAAGTGTGTGTTGGCATTTTCTCTCTCTACATTCTTGGCCCCCCTCTCTTTTCTGCTTGCAAGAAATGGCTAGCAGTGATACCTGGGACACAGTCCCCCAATAGATCCTCTCAAGGAACTGACTTCTGGGCAACATCTCATCCTGGCCCAACTGGCCTCTTGTGGCATCTTGGATTATACTTGCCTCTTTTTTATTGGCCAGAAGGATAAGATACCCTCCCCCTGGACAAAAGGGAGAAATGTCGAGATATTAGGAGACATGCTGTTTTCCAGAGCTAAGGCCCAGCAAGCAGGCTGTGCCCTGAGATTAACATAACAACAATCCTTTGTGCTCACCCTTTAGATGATCTCACCTTCTGGCAAAATCAAATAATCACTGTATTACTTTAACCAGCACCAGGTGTTCTCTGAGCTCAGACAAGGACAAGACAAGTATCTGTTTTCTGGTCATGAAGCCCTGCTATGAATCAAACTTGTGTCACTGTTGCTGTTAACCTTCATTGTCAGGGCTGTGGCTCACTGCCTAGAAATTGGTATAAATATTGAGATCCCCCTACTTTGCCTCAGGTCCCCCCAACACATGTGTGTTTGCTTGTAAGCCATTTCCTTCACTTTGAAATTAAACCTCTGTTTAATTCATGATTCTCCTTTTCTAGCCTGCTCTGTTTGGCTCCAGCCATCCACAAGTTGAAGGCTGGTTTGGTCTGGTTGAAACCTCTAAGTTTCACAGCTGGTACTGCTGTGGTGTACACTTTAGGTTTGTCCTCATCCCCATGTCACAGACCTCTCTTGTCTAACACTGAATTTTTTTTAAACTTGTGTTTGGAAAACTTTGGAAAAATGTCTCATCCTGACCTTTTGTTTTCTCTGGCACTCTAGAATTTGATTTGAGGCATTGTTTCAAAGTTATTTGGAGGGGAATGTTGGGAGAGTTCGGCTGGGTTGCTACCTCTACTTTGCCATCTTGGTTCTACTTTGTCTTACTTTTCTATTCATATTCCTAGTGCTAATCACAGTGCATGATACCAAACAGCCCTTGAGGAATATTTTTTCTTCATTCTTTCATTTTATTATTTTATGTATGCAGTTCATCCAAAGGACCAGCACTTAGAATGAGTCAGAGTTCTACATATCCTAGGCCCCAGATATTCATGGTAACTGGCATAATTTTATGACAACCAGAATTTCCCAGTGTGATATTACCTGAAGGCATAGAGTACTCTTTTTCTACCTACTTATAAATGCACATATGAATCAAATTTTCCCTGAAAACTGTACACTAGAAAAATAAGATAAAATACATATCTTTTGGGCTGAATCTTCAAGACATGTTTTAACTCCCTAGATGGCCACTTGTGTATCCTTTCTTTTTAGACTACGGAGCAGCACAGAGGTAAACATGAACTACCTACCAACACCCAGCAGAGCACTGATATCGTACATCAATGATTAACTGTCCATGCACCATACCTTCTAGGGAGATGAGAAGGAAAACTTAAACTGATGAAATCCTAATAAAACTGACCCTAGATCCAATAGTCTAACTTCCTTATGGGCATCACTGAACAATATATATGTCCTGATTTGTCCACACAATCTGGCTTTAATCACACCACAGGCCCCCCAGACCCAATATCCCAAATACGCCTCACTAGAACAGAAGGCATGTCCATGTGATGGAATCCAATTCACTGCCTCTAGCCAGCCACTGCTCCCAGACCCATTCCTCAAATTCCTCATAGATACAACAGATCTGTCCATATACTCAACCACAACCACATCCATCTAATCTCAGACAGTACCACAATAGATAGCCAATTAGAAAGCAGCACCACCAGGATATCTGAGTGGGATGTGGATCCCTGCAAAATAGAAAGGACTTTCCCTAAGTAGGTACCTATGCAGTAATAGCAAAAGCTGTCCTTTAGGTGAACTTATGATGTAGAGAGGCTTATTGTAATATCATTATCATATATCAATGCCCCACTCTGCCCCATTTGGGCTTTTCTATATGCATTATAGGTAACCACATGTGCAGTTTCACCAAGGCTGGGACCTCTCTTCTATTACCTAATCCCTTGACAAACCCCTCCTGCCTTTTTAATATTCATATATTCTGTTATGTATTGCATCTTTTGTGCTATAACATCCATCTTGCTTTCATTAAGGGGTTGCTTCATTCTTGGAATTCAGCCTGTGTAATTCTCTATAAATGCCTTTGTTTGGGTTGGAGATGGTCTGAATCCATGAATTCTTTTGAGATGATGCTACAGCACACCATGAAACCCCAACAAAACCACAAGACTAAGTTTGGTTCATTAGCTGCTACTTTCCTCCCATACTTTGCTCTGTGAAACTTCTAAAAGGTGGCTCTATCTTACCAAAGTATGCCAGCATCAAAGTCAGTCAGTGTTAAGCAAGTTTAAAAACTACTTCTTTCTTATATACTATCTTTTCAATACTACTGGATATGGATGGAGCCACTGAAGTTATGTCTGGTATATATATGAGCCCAGTTGGGCTGTTTTACTACTGTTCACACTACTTTCATATGAAAAATTAAAAAAAAAGATGCCAACAGCACTGGATAGTGTCTTCTGTACTGGACTAGTATCCGGACTGTATCTGGATATTGCTATAGGTCCTCAGGAACCACTTAACTTATGCCATTTAAACTTGTGCTTGTTTCCATGCATATACTTGAGAGAGAGGAAATAGAAATAGACAGCGAAAAGGGAGAAGCTAGTTGCCACCAGACAGTCTTCCTTTCCTCACTATTATTTCCTTACCCCTGCATAGGACCTTGCTCCAAAGCATGGATACTTTACTTTCATATCTTGTTTTTTGTACCTGGCAAGGAATGTAGAGATCATGTAATCCAATGCTGTCAGTTCTCAGGTGATGGGAATAGGGAAAGTGATTTGCTCACATTCATCCGCTCACCAGAATTTGATTCCTAAATTTGGAAGACTGGCTCATAGATTCAATGCAAATTTGTTGAGCTTTGACTTAATGATCTTTGTGAAATGTCAGTACTAATCAACATGACTGATCTCCACCATTTTGGCATAAAAACAAAGAACCAAACCCAGGTACAAGTAGCAAGAATTAACTAAAGTCACCCACCTGAATAATTTTAACTTGGCTACAACCTGTTCATGTGCCATTTTAAATCTTGAGCAGAGGCTGAATTTTGTCTATTTAGTGTCAAATTCTAATGACTTGGAATTGTGTATTTCATGTTTGTGTTTAGGAAAAGAAGGACAATTTGACAGAAATTGGATTTAAGACAAAGAATCAAACCACTTCCTTGCTTTATTTGAAATTTAATGATCAACTGCATTCCCACTCCCCTTTCTGACTGCACTGTGAGCTTTAGAGCTGCTTGTGAATTCATCTAAATGGTTGGACTTTTGTTTTAGTCTCATCTCATTTACAAAATTCAAGCAATATTAAAATGTTTTAGACAGGTTGAAAGTATTATACATTATGTTAGATCATGAAGAGAGAATTTTAGAAATGTAGGAGCTAAAATTTTTGCTAGAAACTGATTAGTTAGAGTTCAGGAGTGGCTGAATGATGCTGAACTGTATTTGAATGCATAAGTAGGTTTTGAGGAGCAATATGGTTGATAAGTCTAGTGTCTAAATATAGGGAAGATCTAGGAAGGAAATTAGACATGGCAATTTATGGATATCAGACAGTAATTTTCTTTTCACAGAACTGGATTTTCTTAAAGAAAAACTAAATCCAGCATTTAGTGAGAGACACTGCTGTTCAGAGTAGGCCTTGAGAAAGATTGGAAGCATTGTGGTCTGTGTACATGGGGGCAAGAGAGAAGGAACATGGCATCATATTCCCCAGTGGATGCATGATCTCAGTGATGTAGATACTGTCTCTACATGTACACATTGTAAGTCATCTAAATTAGTACACATGATAGTTGTAGATATGGCAGTGGACTTTGAGTCATAAACACCTGAGTTCAAATTGGACAATTACTACATCCCTGGCTAAGTTACTTAGCCTCTCTGAGCCTTGGTTTTGTCATCTATAAAATCAAAGTTTGGGCTTAATGGCCTCTGAAGTTCCTTCTGGCTTTAAATCTATAATGTTATGATACCTTCCCATCATTTAATGTTCTTATCCTGATTCCCCATAAATCTTTCATAGATGGTATACCAAACATGTTGAAGTCCTTCCTTTGTGTCCTTTTTCATTTTTCTTTTATTTTTTTAGTTTTCAACATTCACTTTGATAAGATTTTGAGTTCCTTTTTTTCTCCCTCCCTTCACCCCCTTCCACAAGAGCAAATCAATCTGGTATAGGCTTTACATGTAAATAACATTAAACATATTTCTGCATTAGTAATGTTGTGAAAGAAGAATCAGAGTGAAAGGGAAAAACCAAGAGAAAGAAAAAACAAAAAAAGGAGAGAAAATAGTATGCTTTGATCTACATTCAGATTCCATAGTTCTTTCTCTGGATGTGGATAGAATTTTCTATCATGAATCTTTTGGAATTGTCTTAGATCATTGTGTTAATGAAAGGAGCAAAGTCGATTAATGTTGCTCATTGATAGTGTTGCTGTTACCTGTGTACAACATTCTCCTGGTTCTGCTCACTTCACTCAGCATCAGTTCATGTAAGTCTTTTCAGAGTTTTCTGAGTTCCTGCTGCTCATCATTTCTTATCACACAATGGTATTCCATTGTATCCATATACCACAACTTGTTCAGTCATTCCCCAAATGATGGGCATTCTCTCAATTTCCAATTCTTTTCCACCATAACATATAAACATATAAACAATTTTGTACATGTGGCTCCTTTTCCCTTCTTTATCATCTCTTTGGGATACAGACCTAGTAGTGGTATTGCTGGATCAAAGGGGATGCACAGTTTTACAGCCTTTTTGGTCATAGTTTCAAATTGCTCTCCAGAATAGTTGGATTAGTTCACAACTCCACGAATAATGCATTAGTGTTTCAATTTTCCTGTGTCTTCTCCAACATTTATCATTTTCCTTTTTTTTTGTCATATTAGCCAATCTGGTAAGTGTGAGCTGGTACCTAAGAGTTCTTTTAATTTGCATTTCTCTAATCAGTAGTGATTCAGAGCATTTTTTTTCATATAACTACAGACAGCTTGAATTTCTTAATCCAAAAACTTCCTGCTCATATCCCTTGAGCATTTACCAATTGGGAATGACTTGTATTCTTACAAATTTAACTCAGTTCTCTATATATTTTAGAAATGAGGTCTCTATCAGAGACACTGGCTGTAAAAATTGCTTCCCAGGTTTCTGCTTCCCTTCTAATCTTGGTTGCATTGGCTTTGTTTGTGCAAACCCCTCTTCAATTTAATGTAATAAAATTATCCATTTTGCATTTTGTAATGTTCTCTAGCCCTTGTTCAGTCATAAATTCTTCTCTTATCCATAGCTCCAACATGTAAACTATTTCTTGCTCTCCTAATGTGCTTATGCTATCATACTTTATGTCTAAATCATGTGTCCATTTTGACCTTATCTTGGTATACAGTATAAGATATTGGTCTATGCCTAATTTCTGTCATGCTGTTTTCCATTTTTCCCAGAAGTATTTGTGAAAAAGCAAGTTCTTATCCCAGAAGCTGGAGTCTTTGGATTTATCAAACAGTAGATTACTATAGTCATTGACTGTTATGTCTTGCATACCTAACCCATTCCACTGATCCACCACTCTCTTTCTTAGCTAGTACCAAGTAGTTTTGATGATTGCTGCTTTATAATACAATTTAAGATCTGGTTAAATTTCCCTTGTATTTCTGGACCTTACCTTGTATTTATTTTCATTAATTCCCTTGATATTCTTGAGCTTTTATTCTTCCAGATGAATCCTCTGTGTCCTTTCCAAAGTACATAGGTAACAGTGTAGCACTTAAGCCACCTACCATTTATCCCACACTATTGGTATATGACAGTACACCTCTTTTTCCCATCATAATTTTCCTAGAAGTTGAGAGTAATGGTTGATGTAGCACATAAATGGTAAAAGGTCTGTAACTTGTAGTGTGAAGATCATGGTGGTCCAGTGAATTTGACATTGTAGCCAGAAGGTTGATGGAGACTGGATATATTCCTTTAGCCTATAAAATTCACTTTAAAAAAGCAATCTAATCTCTTTGGGTTCTATATGAGATTACTGAGTAGTGTAGGGAGAACTACTTATCTTGGGTAGTTCATTGAATTAATCAGTTAATAAGTATTTATTAAGTATCTACTATCATAGGAAATGGAAATACAAAGACAAAGGTGAAATATTTCTTGCCACAAAGGAGCTTGCAGTCTAGCAGGTGGAAATTGCATATACATATACAAATAGAAAATAGGTACAAAATAATTTTGCACTAGCACCTAGGGAGATCAGGAAAAACTTCATGCAGAAAGATATACTTAAGCTGAACCTTGAAGGAAACAAGGGGTTTCAAAGAAGTAGAGACAAGGAGGGAGTGAATTTTAAGCATGGTGGGTAGTCATAAGATTAAGCCATAGGGCTAGATATTTTCTCTAGTACCAACTCTCAAAAAGAAACAAAACAAAAAAGAATTATGCACCATAAGCATAAGAATTACAGTTATTACCATAGACATGAAACAAGAAGCCCCCAAAGTAACTTACATATGGATTAATCCCTAGCACTCACTTAGCATCTCTCCCTCACTAGCAAAGATTCTCTGGTAAGGCATACTAACCTACTTTACAACTTGTGTTCTGAGACCCATTCAGCAATTTCCTTTATATTGTAGTATTTGCCAGCCCCTTCTACCTTTACCCACATATTCTGTTGTAATGAATAGTAGATCTTAATTATTTCTAGTCATGTTCAGAGAAAGGAAATGTATAGGAGAGGGAAACTGAGCTCTTCCTGCAATTGTCCTTAGGTTAGGGGGCTCCTGTTCTATCTTCCTCCAAGTCTGAAAAAAGCAGCAGACATGGATTTAACCATGTTAGGTAATTAATGAACTGATAAAGCAGGGACAAGGGGAAGCCATCATATGGAGCTATATTATACCTGAAGGAAGGTACTGGTCTCTAGCTAGGGACAGTATTGTTCTCCCAGAAGTTACTTGGGAAGAGGAGAGGGTGGAGAAAAATGAGTACCCCAAAGTGAGATTGCTTTGAGATCCAGACCTAGGGGTAAACCCAACCATCAAAAGGAAAGAGTTAGAAAGTGAGTGAGAGGAATGTGAGAGAAAAAAAAAACAACTAAATCCATCAAAGATCTGAAGATGAAGAAGTTCAGTATTTCATCCATTAGAAATCCAAGAAGTGAAGTAGCATAGTCTAAAAAGTAAAGGAGTTCAAGATCCAATCCAAAATAATATGCCTTGTGAACCTGAGCCTAAACCTCATTGAAAAAAAGTGGACATTGAATAAAATTAAGAAATTTGGGGGGCGGAGCCAAGATGGCAGCTGAAAAGCAGGGACTAGCGTGGGCTTCCTGCCGAGTCCCTCCAAAAACCTATAAAAAATGGCTCTGAACCAATTCTAGAACTGCAGAACCCACAAAAGAGCAGAGGGAAGCAGGGCTCCAGCCCAGGACAGCCTGGATGGTCTCAGGGTGAGGTCTGTCCCGCAAGGAACTGGGAGCAGAGCAGAGCGGAGTAGAGCAGAGCCCAGTGTGAGTGGCGTGGACCAACCAGACCAGGAGCCAGGAGGGGCATGCCCTAGCACCCTGATCAGTGAGCTGCAGCAGTTACCAGAATTCTCAACCCAAAACCACCAAAGACAACAGAGAAGGTTAGTGGAAAAAAAGCTGCGGGAGTGGAAGGAGTTTGTGGTTCGGCTACTGCCCTGGCGGCAGCGGAGGTGGGGCAGCTACAGAAGTACAGCTGCAGTTGCTTCTGGCCCCAGGCCCACCCAGTGGGAGGAATTAAGTGGTGGATCAGAGCAGGAGTGCACAGCCTACTGAAGATCTAAGCCCAGTCCGGGTTGGGGGTTCTTGGGGAAGGAGGACTGCTGGTGTGGCAGAGCTGGCGCATCCCCCCAAGCATGGAACATAGAACTCTTTAGTCTACAAGCAGTCATACCCTGCTGAAAAACTCAAGGGTCAAGTTAGTTGGTTGGGAATATGGACAGGCAGCGAAAGCACACCCAGATTCAGGCCTCAGACTCTGGAATCCTTCTTTGGTGACAAAGAAGACCAAAACATGCAGCCAGAAGAAGTCAAGAAAGTCATAGAGCCTACAACAAAAGCCTAAAAGAAAAACATGAACTGGTCTCAGGCCATGGAAGAGCTCAAAAAGGATTTGGAAAAGCAAGTTAGAGAAGTAGAGGAAAAATTGGGAAGAGAAATGAGAAGGATACAACAATACCATGAAGAACAAGTCAATGACTTGCTAAAGGAGACCCAAAAAAATACTGAAAAATAAACTGAAGAAAACAACACCTTAAAAAGCAGACTAACTCAAATGGCAAAAGAGCTCAAAAAGCCAATGAGGAGAAGAATGCCTTGAAAGGCAGAATTAGCCAAATGGAAAAGGAGGTCCAAAAGACCACTGAAGAAAATACTACCTTAAAAATTAGATTGGAGCAAGTGGAAGCTAGTGACTTTACAAGAAATCAAGATATTATAAAACAGAACCAAAGAAATGAAAAAATGGAAGACAATGTAAGATAGCTCATTGGAAAAACCACTGACCTGGAAAATAGATCCAGGAGAGAGAATTTAAAAATTATTGGACTACCTGAAAGCCATGATCAAAAAAAGAGCCTAGATATCATCTTTCAAGAAATCATCAAGGAGAACTGCCCTGATATTCTAGAACCACAGGGTAAAATAGAAATTGAAACAATCCACTGATTGCCTCCTCAAATAGATCCCAAAAAGAAATCTCCTAGGAATATTGTTGCAAAATTCCGGAGCTCCCAGATCAAGGAGAAAATATTGCAAGCAGCCAGAAAAAAAACAATTTGAGTATTGTGGAAACCCAATCAGAATAACCCAAGATCTGGCAGCTTCTACATTAAGAGACTGAAGGGCTTGGAATATGATATTCTGGAGGTCAATGGAGCTAGGATTAAAACCAAGAATCACCTACCCAGCAAAACTGAGTATCATGCTCCAAGGCAAAATATGGATTTTCAATAAAATAGAGGACTTTCAAGCTTTCTCAGTGAAAAGACCAGAGCTGAATAGCAAATTTGACTTTCAAACACAAGAATCAAGAGAAACATGAAAAGGTAATCAAGAAAAAGAAATTGCAAGGGACTTACTAAAGTTGAACTGTTTTGTTTGCATTCCTACATGGAAAGATGTATGATTCATGAGACCTCAGTATTAGGGTAGCTGAAGGGAATATTAATATATATATGCATATATATGTGTATATATATATATATATATATATATATATATATATATATATATATATATATATATATATATAGAGAGAGAGAGAGAGAGAGAGAGAGAGATTGCACAGGGTGAGGTGAAGATGAAGGGAAGATATCTAAAAGAAATAAAATAAAATTAAGGGATGAGAGAGGAATATATTGACAGAGGGGGATAGGAAGAGAGAGAATGGGGTAAATTACCTCACATAAAAGTGGCAAGAAAAAGCAGCTCTGTAGGAAGAGAAGAGAAGGCAAGTGAGGGGGAATGAGTGAATCTTGCTCTCATCAGATTTGACTTGAGGAGGGAATACCATACATACTCAATTGGGTAACTTACTGCACAGGAAAAAAAGAGGAAGAAGAAGATAAAAAAAGGGAAGATGATAGAAGGGAGGGAAGATCGGGGTGGAGGTAATCAAAAAGAAACACTTTTGTAAGGGGACAGGGTCAAGGGAGAAAATTCAATAAAAGGGGATAGGTTAAGAAGGAGCAAAATATAGTGAGTCTTTCACATCATGAGTATTGTGGAAAGGTTATACATAATGATACGCATGTGGCCTATGTTGAATTGCTTGACTTCTTAGGGAGGGTGGGTGGGGAGGGAAGAGGGGAGAGAATTTGGAACTCAAAGTTTTAAAAACAGATGTTCAAGAACAAAAATAAAAAGTTTTTGCATGCAACTAGAAAATAAGATACACATGCAATGGCACGTAGAAATTTATCTTGCCGTACAAGAAAGAAGGGGAAAAGGGGATGGGAGGGGAGTGGGGTGACAGAAGGGAGGGCTGACTGGGGAACAGGGCAACCAGAATATACGCCATCTTGGAGTGGGGGGGGGAGGGTAGAAATGGGGAGAAAATTTGTAACTCAAACTCTTGTGAAAATCAATGCTAAAAACTAAATATATTAAATTAAAAAAAATTTTATATAATCAAAAAAAAGAAATTTGAAGCATTCCTACAAAGAACAAGTAATTCCAACATTATGTAAGTTCTTCGCAAAAATAAAGGTTCCTACCCAAGTTCTTTGTGTAAGGCAAGTATGGTGATGATACCTGGACCAAGAAGAGATAAAGTAGACCACTACAAACTGGTATCCCTAATAAATATTGTTAAAAATAATGAATAAGAAACTAGTAACAATACTTCAACAATTTTTAAAGATTAGATACTATCAATTAATTTAGCATTTCAAGCATTTACTATATATTAGATGTGCACCAGAGACAAAAGTACAAAAATGGAGGCTTTGTTCAAAATTAGAAAAACAAGCATAACAGACATTTAAAACCATAATATTATGTCAATAGGAACTCTCAACAAAATATATCACAATTAGGACAAATCAAAATAAGGAAATATATTTATATGCAATAAAACTTAAAATAATGGGTGCCCAATAATTGGAAATATGTAATTAAATAATGATAGATGCATATAATGAAATAGTATTTTGCCATAAGAAATGATGAAAGGGATGGATGGATTCAGAGAAGCCTGGAAAGACTTCTACGAACTTGGTGCAGAATGAATTGAGCAGAACCAGGAAAACACTTTATATAATGGCTAGTATAATACAAAGGAAACTGATTGCAAAAGTTTAAGAACTACCATCAGTGTAATGATCAATAATTACTCCAGAACAATCATGATGAAGGATGACTTCCACCTCTTAAAAAGGTGCAGTGTTGGGTGCACATTTTCATATGACAAATGCATAAATTTGTTTTTGGATAACTCCATTTATTTGTTTCAAATGAAAGTTTTCAATTTTTTTGGTAGCAGCATATTTGCAGGAAAGTGATGAGATATGATGATCATGTGAATAAGTAGAAGAAAACAGAAAAGCATATCTATGAATCTTTTAAAAATTAATAGAGAACAGCGGGAAATTAGATGGGGACACAAAACAAGGCAATGATAGCACTACAACGTGAAACTTGATAATTAAAAATTCAGTTTATTATATACTTATATTTCTGTTCTTTATATATCAAAATACTTGTGTTTGTTGATGACTAAGTTCAAAATTCAATAAACAAAAATGATGGCTTTGGTTTTGGACCTGTTGAATTTAAGATATCTATGGTATATCCAGTTGAATATATCCAATAGATACTGATGTTGTACTGGAGCTCAGGGGAAAAAAGACTAGGGCTGCATGTACAGATGTGAGAATTTTCTGCATAGAGACAATAATTGAACCCATGAGAGTTCTTTCACATAGTGAGAGAGTATATATAGAGAAGAGAGATTAGGGAGTAATCTTGGAGTAAAGAATAATTAGGGATTGTGACATGGATGATAATCCAGCAAAGGAGATTGAAAAGACAGCCAGACAGTGAGAAGTATGAAAGAGCAATGTCGTGAAAGCCCAGAAAGAAGGTAATATCCAGGAAGAGAGAACCCTCAACAGTGAAATCCTGCTGAGAAGTTAAGGATGAAGACAGAGAAAAGCCTATCACATTTGGCAATTCAGAGATCATCGGTAATTTTGTAGTTTCAATGGAATGATTTTGTCAGATCTGAAAAAGTTTCCTTACCAACTGTCCTCCTCTGCCTCCAATAGCATATAACCAGCTTCTGACCAATTGGTTAGTGGCCTCTTTTATAATATATTCCAAGTGAAGTGCATGGCGAATGGAGGAATGGAGTAGAGTGGGAAGGGGATTGGGAAGCAAGGGAGCAGGGATCTTGAGGAAAAGGTAACATCAAACAAACTTGCATGGTTGACGAACTTACTCACCTGATGTTTTGAGTTCTGGGCCTTGACATTTTAAAAACAGAATGGTAGCACAAACCACTAGCACTGAAACATAGCTTAGAGTCACAAATGCTCACTTGATTCACGGAAATGGGGGAATCTCTTGAACGAGTTTGGCGTAGAGGATACTGAGTAGCTATGTTAGGTTAGGCATTTTGTAGTAAAAGAGTTGAGATAACTATATCTAGATGGGTATTCCACTGTTACCTGAATCATAAACTTCAATGTTGTTTAAGGAAGCAGTCATCTTTTTCAGGGTTTTTCTGGGATTTCCCTGTATAGACCTAGGATTTTTAACTACAATACAGTGTTATTGTCTTGTGAGTAATAATAGAATTAGAGTGATTATTTATTATAATCAAGAGTCAAAATAGTGCCTGGAAAGATAGAGAGCTTGCTCTTAGCATTATAGGCTACTTTCCCTGATACTGATTCTACCCTGAACTGCTTCTATTTAAGGGTTCAAATGTATGGACCCTTGAGAAAAACATATTCTCCTGGAGTGTAGGCATATCACAGGCTTCTCCTATGGGTTTGCCCTTGCATCTGTTCAGGTACTCACAGGTGTGTGGTATGTACACACACACACACACACACACACACACACACACACACACACATACAAAAGTGGGTAGAGATCACTATCAAAAAGGTAGAATCAGAATTCCCAGGAAGTTCTGCTCCAACAGGAATCTGGCCACTGAATGCATCTAATTTTCTGAGAAACCTTAAAGGAACATATAAGGGGATTGCTGTAAAAATAATCAGTACAACTCTTTACTTATTATTAGCCTCAATACTATGAGGTATCTAGGTGACAGAACTAGAATTTTCTGAGTACTGGTGTTATAGTTCTGTTAATCAGACATAACTGAACTTTTTTGCCCACAGTGAGGGTTGTGTGATTTCAGCATAGCACTCTCTGTTCTGACAGTACCAAAGCAGTTGAAGCTCTAATGTTTTTGAAAAGAGTGCCACACAGTTCTAAGTAACATGCGATTAAAGACAAATTTTCAGTCTCAATTTAGGAGGCACTCTTAATGAGTGTTCTGTCATCAATGGAGAGATCTCAGAATCACATTAAGTATGGAGTGCTGCTTTGGAGTTTGAGGATTTGTGTGATGCTTTGTGATGCTAATGTATTATGAAGGAACTACAATAGTCGATATCGATTGTATACTGTGTTAAAGATATTCTAATTTTCATTGGAGAAACCCATAGATTTCCAAAGGTTAGTAAGTGCATTTTGATTTCACTATAAAACTAAAACTTAATAGTTGTCCTTCATTCTTGAAGAGAACCAAAATGTCATCACTACGTTGGAGTCAAGGTACGGTGTGTCTGACTGTGGCTGATCAGATCAACATGTGCTTGGAAGACTTTACCACAGGTTGGGCACAAATAGTCCATATGAATATTTGGAGTGGAGGTGTCTCTAAAACTTAATAGTAAGTTAAACAAAAAGAGATAGAGAATTTTGAAAGTATTGATATTAAAAGCAATGGTTTGAACGAGGTAGTTAACTAATTCTCTTACCAGGTGAATATTATTTTTTAAACTAGCTCATGAGAGAATCAACACATAATACAACAGAAATAGAAAAGTTTATGTCTTCGTATATATAAAATGAGATTTTCTAATAAATCTGGGTGTTTGCAAATTGAAACTGCTAGTAAAACCATCTCAGCTCAGGTTCTATTAAAATAGATATGTCATGAAACACTTTTCACGTGAATAAAATCAGATCTAAATAAATGGAAAAATATCAGTTGCTCATGGTTAGACTGAACTAATATAATAAAAATGACAATTTTACCTAAATTAATCTATCTATTCAGTGCCATTCCAATCAAACTATCAAAAATTATTTTACTGAGCTGGACAAAATAATAACAAAATTCATTTGGAAAAACAAGAGGTCTAGAGTATCTAGGATATTAATGAAAAGACATGCTAAAGAAGGTGGCTTAGCCACACCAGATATTAAACTGTACTACACAGCAGCAGTCATCAAAACTGTCTGGTACTGGTTAAGAAACAGGGGTGTGGATCAGTGGAATAGGATAGGTACACAAGTAGGAGAAATCAACAAGTTTAGCAATCTACTCTTTGATAAACCCAAAGAGGCCAACTTCTGGGCTAATAATTCACTATTTCACAAAAACTGTTGGGAAAATTAGAAAATGGTAGTGCAAAAACTGGGCATAGACCAATATCTTACACCATATACCAAAATAAAGTCAAAATGGGTTCATGATTTAGGAGTAAAAGCTGATACTATAAGTAATTTGGGAAAGCAAGGAATAATTTACTTATCAGATTTATGGAAAAGTAAAGAATTCGTGACCCAACAAGAGATAGAGAGCATTACAAAATGCAAAATGGATAATTTTGATTATGTCAAATTGAAATGTTTTTGTACAAAAAAGCCAATGCAACAAGAATTAGGAGGGAAGCAGAAAATTGGGAGAAAATCTTTGCCACTAGTATCTCTGATAAAGGCCTCATTTCTAAAATATACAGGGAACTGAGCCAAATATATAGGAACACAAGCCATTCCCCAATTGAGAAATGGTCAAAGGATATGAACAGGCAGTTTTCAGAGGAAGAAATTAAAGCTATCTATAGGCATATGAAAAAATGCTCTGGATCACTACTGATTAGAGAAATGCAAATCAAAACAACTCTTAGATACCACATCTCTCCTGTCAGATTGGCTAAAATAACAAAACATGAAAATGATAAATGCTGGAAAGGATGTGGGGAAATTGGAACATTGTTGCATTGATGGTGGAGTTGTGAGCTGATCCAGCCATTTTGGAGAGCAGTTTGGAACTATGCCCAAAGGGCTATAGATATGTTCATACCCTTTGACCCAGCAATACCACTTCTAGGGTTGTATCCCAAAGAAATCACACAAGTGGGAAAAGGACCCATATGTACAAGGCTATTTATAGCAGCTCTTTTTGTGGTAGCCAAGAATTGGAAATCAAAGGGATGCCCATCAATTGGGGAATGGCTGAACAAGCTGTGGTATATGAAGGTGATGGAATACTATTGTGGCATAAGAAATGGGGATGATGCAGACTTCGTAACAACCTGGAAAAACCTCCACGACATAATGCTGAGTGAGCGGAGCAGAGCCAGGAGAACGTTGTGCACAGCCACAGATATATGGATTCCGTGAGGACCAACCCTGACATACTGCGCTCTTCTCAGCAACCTAAGGGGCAAGGACAACTTCAGGGGACTCACGATGGAGAATGCTATCTTCATCCAGAGAAAGAACTGTGTAGTTTGAATACAGATCGAGGCACACTACATGCTCACCTTTTTTGCTTCTCTTTTTTTTTGTTTTTGGGTTGTTTTTTTTTTGGTTCTGTTTCTTCTTTCTCATGATTCATTCCATTGGTCAAAATTCTTCTCCACAACTTGACTAGTGCATAAATTAATTCAATGTGAAGTTATACATGACAGTTATATGAGATTCCATGTCGTCTTGGGGAGGGAGGGAGGAGGGAGGGGAGAAAATCTGGAACTCAAAACTATGTAGAACCGTGTGTGGTAAACTAAAAATAAATAAATAAATTAAAAAAATAGATATGTCACAAAGATAAATTATAGGGAAAGAGAGATATGAGTATTGTAGACATTTTGTCAATGCATTCCTTAGGAAGCTGCTAGGAACATTGGAAAGAAGTTGTTGCAAACTCAACAGTTAAAACATATCAAAAGAATGAGAAGGTCAAAGACAAAAATAAGCATAACCCTGAAATTTCCCAAGTTTCGTGGAAACTGAAATGAGAGTGTAGTACCCCTGGTCCAAAGTACCCCATCATTGTCAGCTCACTGAAATAGATACATTGATGGAAAGACTGGGAAAATAGAGACTATATCTTGCCATATGGGCCAAACAGAGAGGGGATATTTATATCTTAAGGGGCAAAGAGAAAAAAAAAGTAAAAAAAAGTTCATTGCCAGGGCAACCAGCTGTCTGCTCAGGACTGAGATGAACTCAAGGGAAGACTGAAACTTTTTAAAAATGCTTGCAGACCTTTGAAAAACCTATTTTACATAAGTAAAACTGTAACTGCCACTATTTGCTTCAATAGTCAAGCACACCAAGCATGTTTTACAAAGGGTTTACCTTTAAAAGTAAAACAAGCAACTTGAGAGCAATAAGAGGCCATTCCTATCTGTGTCAAGTTAACTGTGACAAACTAAGTGGTGGTGAAAGTAAATTGAAATAGTATCTGACCATTTCGGTTCTGTTAAAAGCCATGACCTTCTGATCACGTTCTGTCCAAAATATCTTTGAAGTCTGGGTGATTGGTGCCTTGGGCACACACACACACACACACACACACACACACACACACACACAATAAACCCACTGATGGATGGTGGTTAAACATGACTAACCGAAAAAGCAGAAGAATGGTCTACACACATAATGATTTAAGTTTGTTACATTCATAACAGATAGAAACTGATGAAGTTGAATTCCTGAGAGTTAGTGAATCATTAGAAACATTGATATTTTTATAGTACTTTAAAGTTTGAAAAACCCTTTACAAATACTACTTCTCTTGAGCCTTACAATAACCCTCTGAAGTAGTAGCATATCACAAGTATTATTTTCCCCATTTTATACATGAATACGGTGGACCCAAAAAATATTAAATGATTTACTCTTGTTCACACACCTACCACATGTGAAAGGTTGGATTTGAACCCAGGTTTCCCCAATTTTAAGTCAGTATTCTAACCACTAATCCATGACATCTCAGTCAAATAGTTCAATAACACTTCAAGGTGGATGACAAACAACTCTGGAGTAAGAGTCGCGGGAGCTAAGGATACTTGTCATAGAAAAGAAAAGGCTAAGGTGTGATCAATCAATCTAGTATATTTTATCTGTATTCAAGTGTATTTATTCAGCATCTACTATATACCACACTATGTGCTGAATACTGAGGTAGTGTTAAGAGTTTTATGGGGTATGCTGACCAGTTGTTTGCTGTATCTGGAAGGTATCACGAGCAGACAAGATGGCTTCATATTAAAGTAAGAAAGAGCTCAGTCTAAAAAAGAGTAAGAAATAACTTTTCAACGATCATTCAACGTTGCATCTCAAGGTGAGTAGTATAAGAATTTATTTTAAAAAATGCTCATTGAGACCCTACATGTGAATAAGTAATTGGAGAGAAATGGTGAATTCTCCATTCTTTGGGCATAATCAATTAAAAAATATATAACAATATTCTTGGATAATTCATGTGTTAAATTGCCTGAAGGTGGGGTGCTGAGGCACAGGAACTCTTAAGGTCTCTTCCAGCTCTAAAATTCAATGATGTTAAGGAAGAATTGTTTTATTCAATAAAGGCTCAGATTCATTCTCTCCCTTCTGGTAAGAATTTCATCCTGTTTTGAGGATCAACTACAGACAGGCAGTCTCTACTGACGAGTTCTGAACTTGTAGTTGGACATCCAATAGTTTAACCCTATGTCAGTTCTAGACTTCCTAATCGAGCTTGAGTAAGCCAATTAATGTTTGCTTCCTTATTTTTTCTTATCAACAAAGCAAACATAATAAGAATAATTCTGATCTGTTGACCTTCATCCCAGAATGGCTGGGACAATTATTCAGGAATATTTGCAACATGACCTGAACTTCTTAAAAAGAGAGGGGGAAAGAGAAATACTTATGAATACCAAGTAGATATTATTGCCATTTGCTGTCCCTTTTTAGAACAAATTTATTGTGGCAAAATGATCAGAACATTACACAGCATGGCCATTAGAGCCATGCTATTTGCCTACCAAAATTAGAGCTCTGCATGTTTGAAAAGGCACAATTCTCATTACTAGAATGGATATTTCTCACTAGGAAGCTGAGAAAAGAAAAACCTCTCTTTTAACTCAGTTCTCCTCACTATTGGAAGTAAAGTAATAAGGGGTGTCTGGATGCTTAGGCTAGGCCAGGCTCATGATTATTATGTGTCTTTTACCTCTGTTCCTGATTCCAATTCTCAAATTTGTGCATTCAGGGGTTCAATTTTATCCATTTATCCAATTGTTACTAGGCTATGAAGAGCTAAGTCAACAGTAAGCAAACTCATAAGACATTGAAATATGACAGAAACCAATGTGTTCACTTATAATTAGGTGAAAGGTAGTGAAATGGACAGAGTATTAGACTTTGAGAAAGGAAGACCGATTTTGAATGCTCCCGAAAACACTTACTAGCTGTGTGCCCTTGGACAAATCACTTAACCTCTGTCACCCTCAGTTTCTTCATTTCTCGGATGGGGATGATATCAACACCTACCTCATAGCATTGTTGTGAGGCTCATATGAGATAATACATGCAAGATACTCTCAAATCTTAGGGTGCTAGTTGATATTGTTGTCATTGTTAAAAATTGAGGCTATTTCTGATTAAAGGACCAGGACCAGTCCTGCATACAAGTTTCCCTTTTCCTTATGGATAAGTCTACCCAAGAAATCAAGCTTTCATTCTCAAATTTGGTGGCTAGAGAACCAGTCACCAAAGCTCTGATAGCCTAACGAACTGCATTTCTCCTCTCTAGGGAGATTACTGTCTTCAGTATCAAGGCCAGTCAGCAAGATTCAGACTGCATTGTCTCCTGGTAAGTAATGATGAAGCCCTGAGGGAGTCTTGCCCTCCAGTTCTCCCTTTAGTAGATTCCATAAGGACCATATTCTTTCTATTTGTGCTTATTTGAATGTTTCATCATTCCAAAGAGTTTAGAATTGAATTATGAAAGCAGCAACAGTAAACAAGATAGATTTGGATTCAAAGGTCCTCTCTGAATCCCAGTTCTGCCACTTACTCCTTGTGTGACCTTGAGGAAATCACTGAGGCACTTTCTGGGCCTCAGTTCCTTATCTGTAAAATGAAGTGGTTGACCAAGGTGACTTCTGAGGTCCTATCCAGTTCTAAATTTTTCATACTATATTCCTATGACCTGGGTGTTTAATTTTAGCTCTCCTATTTACTATCCATATGACATTGAGAAACTTCATCTAAGCAATTAATCAACAAACATTTATTAAGTTCCTACCATGTACCAGGCCGTGGAGATGTAAAGACAAAAATTAAATAGTCTGTGCTTTCATGGGATTAACTGTCTATTTACTTCTCTGGGCCTCAGTTTCCTTATCTACAAAATGAAGGAATTGGGCTAGGTATCTTCCAACTCTATCTATGATCATATGAGCTTCCATTTTCTTTAAGACATCTGCATGATAACCTTACTGGGTGGTTAATATCATCAAAAGAGGGTTGAGTGGCCACCCACTGACTTGCCTGACATATCCTTTCTTTTCTAAATTTTTTGATCTATCAGTCTCTTTGGACCTATAGTTACCCTTCACCTACTGAGTGTAGTAGGAAAAATGAGCAGCAGAAATACCTGGAGGAATGGCTTTTGTGACATTATTTGTTAGAAGGTGAGGATGGTGGGGGGGGGGGGCAGAGCCAAGATGGTGGCTGGAAAGCAGGAACTAGCATGAGCTCCCTGCCAGGTCCCTCCAAAAACCTATAAAAATGGCTCTGAACGAATTCTAGAACTGCAGAACCCACAAAATAGCAGAGGGAAGCAGGGGTCCAGCCCAAGACAACCTGGATGGTTGCTGGGTGAGGTCTCTCGCTCATGGAACTGGGAGGGGAGGGAGCAGAGGGGAGCAGAGCCAAGCATGGGTGCACGGACCATCCAGACCAGGAGCCAGGAGGAGCGGGCTCTAGTGCCCTGAATCAGTGAGCTGGGGCAGTTGCCAGACTTCTCAAACCACAAACACCAAAGACAACAGAGAAGAACTGCAGAGCCCACAAAATAGCGGAGGGAAGCAGGGCTCTAGCCCAGGACAGACTGGATGGTCTCTGGGTAAGGTCTATCCTGCACGGAGCTGGGAGAGCCAGCCAGACCAGGAGATGGGCGGAGCGTGCCCTAGCACCCTGAATCAGTGAGCTGCAGCACTTACCAGACTCTTAACCCACAAACACCAAAGACAAGAGAGAAGGTTAGTGGGAAAAGCTACTGGGGACAGGGGGATAGAGTTCTTGGTTCAGCCACTGCCCCAGGGGCAGTGGAGGTGGGGCAGCTACAGAACTACAGCTGCAGTTGCTTCTGGCCCCAGGCCCACCTGGTGGGAGGAATTAGGTGGCAGATCAGAGCAGGAGTGCACAGCCTGCTGAAGATCGAACTCTAGTCAGGGTTGGGGGTTCTTGGGGAAGGAGGACTGCTGGTATGGCAGAGCTGGCTGTTATAGCTCTGAAATTAACAGCGCATCCCCCCAAGCTTGGAACATAGCACTCTTTACAAGCAATCATACCCCAACGAAAAACTCAAGGGTCAAGTGAGTTAGCTGGGAACATGGCCAGGCAGCAAAAATGCACCCAGATTCAGTCTCAGACTTTGCTCCAAGGCAAAATATGGACTTTCAATAAAATAGAGGACTGTCAAGCTTTCTCAGTGAAAAGACCAGAGCTGAATAGAAAATTTGACTTTCAAACACAAGAATCAAGAGAAGCATGAAAAGGTAAACAAGAAAGAGAAATCCTAAGGGACTTACTAAAGTTGAAGAGATTTGTTTACATTCCTACATGGAAAGATGATGTGTATAATTCATGAGACCTCAGTATTAGGGTAGCTGAAGGGAATATGCATATATATGCATGTGTGTGTGTGTGTGTGTGTGTGTGTATGTATGTGTGTGTGTATATATATATATATATATATATATATATATATATATATAGAGAGAGAGAGAGAGAGAGAGAGAGAGAGAGAGAGAGAAAGAGAGAGAGAGAGAGAGGGCACAGGGTGAGTTGAAGATGAAGGGATGATATCTAAAAGAAATAAAATCAAATTAAGGGATGAGAGGGGAATATATTGAGAGAGGGAGAAAGGGAGAGATAGAATGGGGTAAATTATCTCTCATAAAAGTGGCAAGAAAAAGCAGTTCTGTAGGAAGAGAAGAGAAGGCAGGTGAGGGGGAATGAGTGAATCTTGCTCTCATCAGATTTGACCTGAGGAGGGAATACCATACACACTCAATTGGGTATCTTACCCCATAGGAAAGAAAGAGGAAGAAGATAAAAAAGAGAGGATGACAGAAGGGAGGGCAGATGGGGGAGGAGGTAATAGAAAACAAACAAACTTTCGAAAAGGGACAGGGTCAAGAGAGAAAATTGGATAAAGGGGGATAGGTTAGGAAGGAGCAAAATATAGTTAGTCTTTCACAACATGAGTATTTTGGAAGGGTTATGCATAATGATACACATGTGGCCTATGTTGAATTGCTTGACTTCTTAGGGAGTGTGAGTGGGAAGGGAAGAGGGGAGAGAATTTGGAACTCAAAGTTTTAACAACAGATGTTCAAAAACAAAAAAAAAAGTTTTGCATGCAATTAGAAAATAAAATACACAAGCAATGGAGCATACAGATTTATCTTGCCCTACAAGAAAGGAAGGGAAAAGGGGATGGGAGGGGAGTGGGGTGACAGAAGGGAGGGCTGACTGGGGAACAGGGCAACCAGAATATATGCCATCTTGGAGTGGGGGGGGAGGGTAGAAATGGGGAGAAAATTTGTAGTTCAAACTCTTGTGAAAATCAATGCTGAAAACTAAATATATTAAATAACAAAAAAAGAAAAAAAAAAAAAGAAGGTGAGGATACTCTCCTCTTTCTGCCCCACAGAAGGACATAGATGTATATTCAAGTGGGCTTTGGTGGCACAGACATTTTCTGAACTTTTAGCAGTTTATTTTTGGTGGGCATGTGAAAATGAAGCCACAGGATGCCATTGTAAGCTTCTGACCCACAATAGGTGACCAAAGTTAGTACATACTTTTGCAGCTTGATTCCCCAGAGCTTGCATTCCATAAGAAAAGGATGATTAAGTCAGACTTTCAGGAAAGCATCTATGCCAGTGTTCATCAAGAACATCTCATTTCAGAGACATCTCTGTAAGTCCTTTTGTTGCCTTTATCCCAAGACTGGTGATGCAACTTGGATTTTCTGCCTAAAGTGATATCCCACAATCCCAAAACAAGCTCTAACTGATGCTCAGGCCTTTGCTTTCACTTACACACTTTCCATCAGCCATTATGCTGCTGCAGAAATTTTTGATGGCTACTGCTATGCACTCTAAGCCAGGGTTTCTTAAGCTTTTTTGTGTTGTGGACCTCTTTGTCCATCAGGTGAACCCTAAAAGTTATATTTTTAAATGCATAAAATAAATATATAGGGTTACAAAGGAAATAAATTGTATTGAAATAAACTTAATAGCAATTTTACAGACCGCATATTAAGAGTGAGAGTGAAGAGGAAGAGGCAGTTAGAAATGGTATTCTCATCTGTATTTTAAAATGCCTCTCTCTCTCTCTCTCTCTCTCTCTCTCTCTCTCTCCCTCTCTCCCTCTCTTCTCCCTCTCTCTCTCCCTTCTTCCACTCTACCCCCTCCCACCCTCTCAGGGAAGGTGAAAAGTACTTCCTGAGGTTTATATTTTCATGCTATTCAGGGCAAAGCCACTAACTATAGACCTGCTTATGGCTCTTCTCATTAAATATTAGGTCAAAAGAGACAATTACTTTGTAAGCCTTCCACAATTATGCTATTTTACAACCTTTTAGCTACCACTTTGATTTTAATGACTTGTCTCACATTTTTTCTTTCTTATCCCGGGGGGAAAACAACTCATATATGTTGTGCCCCCAGTG
This sequence comes from Trichosurus vulpecula, assembly GCF_011100635.1. Classification (NCBI taxonomy): domain Eukaryota; kingdom Metazoa; phylum Chordata; class Mammalia; order Diprotodontia; family Phalangeridae; genus Trichosurus; species Trichosurus vulpecula. The sequence goes on along the minus strand of NC_050573.1, from coordinate 429,539,224 downwards.
AAGCTCTGCCTTCTCATATTGGATTTATTACAAATCCTCCAGATTAGGTGATAATGCTTTAATTGATTCCAGAACATGCTCTGGACTTAATGGCCCAGTAGGAGGTTAATAAGGATTCATGTTTTTGTGTGGTGGAGTCAGTGAGATCAAGTCAGCCTTAGCAGATTTTATGTTGATGTTTACAAAAAAGGTGTAAGGAGAGGAAGATGTGCGCCATCCCTCAGCTCAGTTGATGTAGTCAGACATGATGGGGTTTTAATGTGCAGGCAAGATTTGTCTCTACCCTGATCCCTTTATGAGGTCCAAACAACTCTCTTATTTAGTCAATGCTGCTGGCTGAACAAACAAGTTAGCCATGCATCTGGGGGCTTTAAATAACTAAGCTTGGGGTGAATTTTAGATTTTAAGACTTGGAGGCACTGGAGGGAAGGGGAAGGAGGGGAATAAACATTTATATTGCACCTATTATGAGCTAGGCACAGTGCTAGGCACTTTACAAATATCATATTATATGATTCTCACAGCTCTTTGATTATGTGCTGTTGTTATCTTCATTTTATAGTTGAGGAAACTGTCGTAAACAGAGGTTAAGGTGGTCCAGAGATTAAGCGGTTAAGACTCATTCACACACACATAGCTACTGAGAGTCTAAGATTACATTTGAATTCAGGTCTCTCTGACTTCAGACCCAGCACTGTATCCATTGCATCATCTAGCTGCCTCTATTTGAAAGCCAAGAACTGTACTATTTATGGAGAAGATCTCTCTCTCTCTCTCTCTCCCCTCTCTCTCTTCCCCCCTCTCTCTCTCTTCCCCCCCTTTCTCCCTCTCTCTCTCTTCCCCCCTCTCTCTCTTCCCCCCTTCCCTCTCTCTGTCCTTTCTCTTTCCCTCTCTTCTCTCATCTCTCTTCCCCTCCTCTCTCTCTCCTACCTCCCTCTCCTCCTTCTCTCTCTTCCCCTCTACTCTCTCCTCTCTCTCTCTCTCCTTTTCTCTCTCTCCTCTCTCTCTCCCCCTCTCTTCTCTCTCCTTTCCCCTCTCTCTCCCTCTCTCTCCCCCTCTTCCCTCTCTCTCTATCTCTTCTCTCTCCTCTCTCTCTCTCTTCTCGTCTCTCTCTTTCCAGATTTATCTTCTCTGTTCCTTTCTTCCTGCTCCCATGTCTTGAAGGGAGCTACTTAACCAGTAGGAGATGCTGCATCCAGTAGTTGGAGTTTCTCAGTTCAGTTCAGTTGATGAATGAAAGAGTCACTAGCGACTGACAAATATAAGAAATAGTACCCAAGTGAGGAAGTGGCTTGAGGAATGAGGCCCTGGAAGTAAAATTGCCATGCCCTTTGAAGAGCAAACCCTTTTTTAGCAGCAGAGGGACCTGTGCAATAGAAATGTGAGGAGCTGGCTCAGCTGAATGACTTAACCAGTACATATTCCACAGCCTTCAGGGAGCTGGGTGAGTATTCTGTGAAGAAAGAAAATACTTCTGGGCTCTGTAGTATAAAGATCTGTGAGTTGGGTTTGCCATACATGCATTCTACACAGGTGACTGACTGCCTCTGTACTCAAAAGTTTGAGCCTCCTCTTCTAATGAATTCTGTGTGTATTTGTTTCAGAATATATCTCAGGTTTATTCAGGAAATGTGCTGTCACTGCCACTTTTATTTTGCTGACAGAAATTGAGTTGTCATTTACTACTATTTGTATAGAACTTATTGAACATTTATATAGTACTTACTATGTATTGTGCTAAGCACTTCACAATTATCATCTCATTTGATTCTCATAACAGCCCTAGGAGGTAGGTGCTATTATTATTCCCCATTTTACATATGAGAAAATTGAGGCAACAGAAATTAAGTGACTGCCCCCAGGTTACACGGGAAATGTCTGAGTTCAGATTTGAACTGAGGTCTTTCTGACTCTCAGTCTTGTGCTCTAGCCATGGTACCACATAGCAGCTCAATTCCTAGCTGATTGTTAATAGAGAGAACAACAGTGAAGCCTCATGGGCTATAGTTCTAGAAGATTAAACTCACAAGAGCCCTGGTATCTGGGGTAGCAACCATCCTCTGGGTGCTTGAGCTGAAAATTTGGGAGTGGGAATTGGAGAGTAGAGCTTAGGGAGAGCTATGATGCACACAGAAAGTCATAAGGAAAAGCAAAGGTGGCTTAGCATAGTACCTAGAATGTTGAGCCTAGAACTAGAAGGCCTAGGTTCAAAACTCGCATAACATTTTAAATTAACTCTGTGATCATGGGTAATCTATGGAACTTCTCAGAGCTTTAGTTTCCCCACCTGTAAAATTGGAATAATAATATTTTCATTTAGTACTTGACTATTTCAAAGGGCAGTTGTGGAGAAAGGATTTGTTGTTGTTGTTGTTAAACTTTAAAGAATGCTATAAATTAGAGGCTTTATAGATGTGGTTAAAAACAACCAATTCAAAGAAGCTTAAGTCAATAGACATTTATTAAGCACCTAATATATAACAGACACTGTGCTAAGCTCTGGATCTTCAACTGATATTCTTGGGGTTACCTGGAGCATGAGATCAAATATGGTGTCCAGGGTCACATAACTAGCAGTTATATTGGCCAGACTTGAACCAGATTATACTGACAAAGAGAGCTTTTTATTCACTACATCAAAACATTGTTATTACATTATTATTATTAAGATGTGAAAACTGAGTAAAGAAAACGATCTAAAAAATGGACTTAGTTTATTTATTTATTTTTTAATGAACAAAAAAATCTATTTTCTCTCCTCACATCTCTACCCCTAATTGAAAAATGCAAAAGAAAAATTAAATACTTGTAATTAAAATGCGTAATTAAGGGAAACAAATCCCACATTAGCCATATAATTCATATGTACATGTACATACATATGTTTATGTATATACATATATATACACTTACATACATACATATATGCATACATTTAAATATATGTGTAATCCATATCTATATATCTCATTCTGCATCTGGCATCCATCACCCCTGTGACAGGAGGTAGGAACCTGCTTCAGCATCAGTCCTCTGTAATCATGATTGGTCATGGCATTGATCAGAGTTCTTAAGGTTTTCAAAGTTATTTAATATTGTTTCTATTATGTTTATCAACGACTTTGCATACTGTCATGCTGCATATTGTATTTTTGGTCAATACCACGATCAAACACTATGCATGCAGAATGTATTCAAAGAATACGTCCATTCTTGCAAGACTTCAAAAAGTCTACATTCCTTGAGAGACACAGAGTGCTGTGGAGAGTTGTTATGGTAACTAGCGTGAGATTTTTAACTATTTTTCTTTTGGAATACTGAGGTAATCAAGTCCTTTTGATGAGTTTTGCCTTTCAAATGTAATGGCAAGCAAAGTGGACTTTTCACTATCTTCATTTTGGATTGCTTCTCAGCACTAAGGAATCTTTGATTGAATTGGGAGTCTTTGATGACCTGCTTACGTCAAGGGAAGTCCTGAGTCATGTGGGTTTGAGTCACATGGTTGTGATGCCCTTTGACCCTGAAGAAATGTATATGAACTCAAAGGTTACGTTTTGCCTTTGGGGGCATACTCATTGAGAGAATGTTGGTGACAAGACTCTGAGTAACTGTTGAAGCAGATCCATGGCTCTGAAAAACCCAGATGTTGGTGCTTCTTGGGTAATTATGTATTGGGATGTTGGACAGACAACTAGAAGTCTGTCTGCTGGTTTCTGTTATTTGCTCTGTTTATATGATTTCTGCTTGTAATTTGTTTGTATTCTCTCTGAAGTTCAGGGTGCTGGTTTTTCCCCCTGAACTAAGTAAACAGTATATGTAGGTTAATTAAAATATGATTGTTAATCCCTTAAAGTTGCTTTCCTTAGAAACGCAGATTTGGGGCAGCTAGGTGGTGCAGTGAATAGAGCACCAGCTCTGGAGTCAGGAGGACCTGAGTTCAAATCTGGCCTCAGACACTTGAGACACTTGACACACTTACTAGCTGTGTGACCTTGGGCAAGCACTTAACCTCAATTGCCCTGCCTTCCCCCCTCAAAATAAAAAGAAAAGCAGATCAAAGAACCAGTGGTAGCAGCCCTCCTGTGTGCTGGTGTTATTGGCCTTACATCTCCACAGCAGCTGCTAGCAACATTGTTATTACAAGAGTGTGCTGAATTAGGAGTCTGAGCATTTGGGTTCAAATATCTATGTGACTTTGGGCAAGCTTCATAACTTCTCTGGTCCTTAGCTTCCTCATCTGTAAAATGAGCAAATTGGACCACATGATTTCTAAGGCTACTTCCTACTTCAACTATTTGATTCTCTCTAACAGCTGCTTTAAAAGCCATTTCAAATAACTTGTTCTATTCAAGGAGGTAGATAATCTCTGTCCAGGCAAAAATAGTTAACAAAGCCACATAAACTTGAAGGTCTAAATTTAGACATGGGTGATAATCCAGAGATGGAAGGAAAGGATTTGATAAAATTGAATATTCAAAGAGCATTTGAATGACTGTTGTTGATAATTATTTAAGGACCCTGTCTACAGTGGCAAGAAATACAATGGTTCCCTAAGAATCTCAGTGTGTAGCCACATATTTACATGTAATCATATGACATGCATAAGTAGCTTATAGAGCTAGCAAATTAGGTCATGTTAAATAATAATAAATGATAATAGTTGGCATTTATGTAGTTTCTACAATGTGCCAAGAACTGTGTTAATGTCTTTATAGATATTAACTTATTTGTTTCTCACAACAACCCTTGGAGGAAGGTGTTATTAACACCCCCATTTTACAGATGAAAGAACTGAGGCAAACAGAAGTTAGAGAGTTACCCAAGTGACTAGTGTCTGAGGAGAGGTTTGTACTTAGATCTTCCGGAATACCTTGGCCTATCCATTGTGTCACTTAACACTGCCTTTAGATTTTGAGAAAAGTCTTGGGTGAACACCAACAAAGGGTTAGTTAGACATATATAGCAAATAAAATGAGATAGCACTCAACCAAGATGCCATGTGATCAATGTCATCAATATCATTTTAGCCATCCTTAGGAATTACAGGCCAAACTCCTAACCAGGAAAACTGAATACTAGATCAGCTGCATGCCTGATAGTTTCTGCTGCTTTGATCAGCTGTGCCACCTCCTAGATGGGGGGCACTTGGGCATTCTGAAGCCCTTTGGGTGACCCGAAGAAACTTAGCTGCTGGGTTAGCTGGGGAATCAAGGTTCAACAAAAACCATTCAGAAGCAGCCCAGAGCAGCTCAGAAGCTCTAAATCGATCCTTATTGGTCTTACTATGGATGGTTTTGAGGCAGATACAAGGCTTAGGTCAGATTTGGTTCTTTAAAAGTAAGCTAGGAGAACAAACAGCTATATAATATTGCAGGAAAAATACACTAGAAATACAAAACAAAATATCATATGAGGTATGAGAGGTGGGGTTGTTACTAATTAGGGGGAATCAAGAAAGGCTTCATGGAGAGAGTAACACTTTAGTTGGGTTTTAAAAGGTGGACATTTAACAATTGAGGAGGAGGAGAGAGAAAACACTGGGCACAGGGAATAGTTTGAGTAAAAGACATGGAGGTGGGAGAGCTCAGTGCATAATTGGGGAGTTTAGAGCAATGCAGTTTGATTAGCAATTGTGTGCATGAAAATGACACAGAGGAGAGAAAGGATTGGGGGAGGGGGCAACTTAAATGCCAGGACAGAGAGTTTGAACTTTATTCTGTTATTGCTAAGTCCTGAGACATCTGGCTTCAGATTTCTCTGATGGAAAATAAAGATGAGTGCCCCACTCCCCACCCCTTTCTCTTCTTGCCCAGAAAGTACTTTTTATTTGAGTCATAGAGAAGAGCAGGAGGATTGCAGCAGTAGCAGCAATCGAGGTTGTAGCAACAGCAGGGAAGGGTGTATGTGTGGAGGGAGTGGTTCTCCCCTCCCCCCGCCCCCCCCCAGCCCCGAGAAGATAATACTTTTCAGGTCCTAAGAAACAGAAAAGTGAAAGCAAAAGAGAGTATACAGATTATAGGGATGATTATTTACTCTAATCTTAGAGCCAAAACACTTAACTATAAATAGGACAATAGATTTAGAGGCAGAAGGGACCTCAGAGACCAACATCTAACTCTCTCATTTTATAGATTAAGAAATAAGCTCCAGAGAAGTTAAATGACTTTCCCAAGGTCACATTGTTAGGAAGTGGCAGATCCAAGATTCAAACCCAGTTCCTTTACCTCCAGAGCCAGCATAGTTTAAGTTTTTCAGTACCCTGCCTCTAAAGCATCATTTGATTCCATTTCTTTCCAACAGAGCAAAGAATAAGAATGTTAATTCAATAGGTAAAATTTTGAGTTTTGCATTGTAATAAAGTCTTTCTTATAATTAAAGTGGAAAAAAAACATTAGTGTGATTTCTAAAGTATGGTGGAGGGGGAGTACAAAATCCTCAAATAAGGTAAAAATAGGGAACAATGGAATCTGAAGGCAAATTTCAATTGTGGATTTGTCTTGGAAATTTTTTTAAAATTTCATTGTGTTGTGCAATATAGCTATAGCAAGACTGCATTCAGTGATAATCAGACACTATAACACTTCTTTCTGAATTCTTTTTTCTCTGAATAGATATAAGCATTTACGCCTACATGAACTCATTATTTTTCCTCAATGGAGCAATGGACCTAGATAAATAACTCCCTTGATGCAACCAAAATCATCGAAAATATTAGCTTATTCCTAAGTGTGTATACCCAAACTTCTTAAAGATGGAGATAAATCCTTTCATTTTATGGTGTTTTAAAACATCTTTTTATTGCTTAGTTTGTGAGATGTAATTGAAAAGGAAAGGGAAAATAATTTTATAGAAATAACATTATCATTGAAAAAAATTCCCAGTGAAGTATTAATGATGATCTCTAAATCCAATTAAAAATTTTAATTTCTGGATAAATCTCTGGGCTATTGTATATCCATCAACAGTAAAATTTCAAAAACATGGCAATGCTGTTGGAAATTTTGTTGTATTTTACTCTACCAATAACTGTGGTTAATGGAAAAATAAATATGTTTAATTAAATCAGCAACTGATGGACCATGACAAAAATGTTTAAAATAACAAATTGACTTATACTTCATGAACAACTCTCTGAACGTATGTTCACACTTGCTCATATATACTCCTGCGCACGCGCAAGCACACACACACATACACACACTATTATAATTTTAGTTTTGAAAACTCTCCAAACTGAAGGCATATTAGAAAGGCATACTTTGCAATGAAGGACAGTGTGATTCAGTAGAAAAAAATCCAGGTTTGGGTGGAAGAAACACAAGTGTTCAAGTTCAGCCTCTAATATACTAATTCTTTGACCCTGGAACATCACTTATCCTCTCACAGCTCTTTCAGGCAATGCTTCTACTCTTTCCAGGCCACTAGGTGGCACAGTGGATTGAGGGCTAGTATTGGAGTCAGGAAGACCTGGGACAAATGCTCCCTTAGACACTTCCTCTCTGTGGGACTCTGGGCAAGTCACTTAACCTCTGATTGTCTCCTTCCTTAGTTGCAAAATGGGGATAATATTAGTCCCCACCTCTCAGAGTTGTTGTGAAGATCAAATAAGATAATATTTGTGAAGCAGTGCAGTGCCTGGCACATAGCAGTTACTTGGTAAATACTTTCTCCATCCTTCTTCCTTCCTCCCTCCCACCCTCCAATCTCCCTTCTTCCCACCCTCTTCAAAACAGACAAATTTTATATTTTGACAGAGAAATGATGCATTACTGATGACAGATATGGTGGCCTTTTCTTAAGCTTCATTTGTCTTAAGATCCCTCCAGTATCTAATACAGTTGGTCACCTTATCCAACTAAATAATTTCTTCCCTCTAGATCTCATGACTTCATGAATTTTCATTTTATCTTTTACTTCAATATAAAATTTAAATATTCCATCTATGTAGATGATTCTCAGATCATTTATTAATCATTTATCATTATTATCATTTATTAATCCTATCTTCTCTTGTGCAATCTAGTTTCAAATCATCAACTATCTACGAGACACTTCAAACGACATGTCTCATAGGATCTCAAGTTCAACATGCTCCAAACAGAATTCATTATCTACTCCCTAAAAATCACCCCTTCGTGAACTCTCCTACTTCTTTTAAGGACTTCAGCATTCTTTCTGTCACTCAAGTTTACAACTGTGGTGCTGTCCTCAATGTATTATTCTCTTTCACCCAACATATCCAATCAGTTGGCACCATGGCAATCCTACATCCACATCTCTTGTACCATCCTTCCCCTTCTTTCTACCCACATATCCACTACCCAAGTTCAGGCCCTTTTCACCCCTTGTCTCACTTACAATCACCGCCTACTTTCTTGCCTCAACTCTATTCATTCTAAATACTTTTTCTAAGGCGTGGATCTGACCATGTTACTCCCATCTAACTACATGGATGTCCCCCAATTGTCTCTGGGATCAAATACAAACTGTTTTCTTGGTGTTTAAAGCTCTTTACAACATCTACTAATCTACCATCTCACTCCTATCACATGTTACTCTCTTTCATACAATCTATGGTCCAGCCAAACTGACCTCCTTACTGTACCTTACGTGGAATATTCTATATCTTGTCTCTTTGCCTTTATACAGGCTGTTCCCAGTGCCTAGAAATCTCAAACTTTCCTTACATACAACTTATAGAATCCCTAATTTCTTTCAAAGCTCAGCTCAAGGACCACTTTCTATGTGAAATCTTTCCTGATCACCTTCCTGGCTGCTAGTAGCTTCTCTCCCAACTTCCTTTGAATTCTTTGGGTATATACTTAAATATGTTTATGTTTCATTTCTGATAGAATGAATTCCTGGTACCTAGCATAGTAAGTATTAATAAATTTTGTTAATTTGTTTGTTAATTCATTGATTGATTGAAATGAGAGTCATTCCTTAATCATTGATTAATCCTGTCTTTGTACAATCAGACCTATCAAATTGTTAAAATAAGGATAGAAATTAGTACAAAGCTAGGAGAAAGAATAAAATTGAGAAAAAGATGCAATATACAATAAAACAAGTCCAAACCTATTTAAGTAAGCTATTAATACCCTCAAAGTTGTAAAAAGACAGGAAAGGATACTAATATTGATTTCAATAATTTAATACAGAAGTTTAATCAACGTAAAGGAGCCTCAAATTCCTTAGCCAACAAACAGTTGACTTATTCTCTAAGTGCAAAAATAAAACTGGAGGCAGGAGGCAGCACCGGTTGAGAATAGAGACTCATTCTTAGAGAATGATGTTAGAAGATCATGAGCAGCATCCTCTCTTAAAAATCAGAATTGATAGAGAAGATAAACTAGTTTAATAAGAATCTGGCAAAAGGTCCAAATAAGCAAAGTAATTTGGAAGACATTTAAGAATGAAGCTGGAAAGAAGACACAAAACAGATGAAAGATGTTGATTGGTTACAACTGTTTCTCACCACATGACCAATTCATCTTCTTTTTCATACATTCATTATTTTGATGACATCTTTTACTTCCTTTCTTCATAATTCTATGAAATTTGTCACAAACTATTAGTTACAGCATGAACCTTTCCTCTGCCCTTTGAGTGATACTTTCAAAAGTTCTATGTCTTGCAGTATAACATAATACTGGCAAAATATTGATATTAAAAGATAGGTCTTTGTTTCATAGAGAATTTTGAGGTCATTTAAAGAACTTTGTGAGTTCATAATGTCAATTCAACCTATTTTCTTCCTGACAAAATCTCAGTTCAACCAATCCATTTGTGGTGTCTGTACAAGATACACACACATATACATATATATGTGTGTATGTATATACACTTGTAGTATATATGTATAGACTTTATGTTTTAATGGAGCAATTATAATTATTGTCTAATTGCATATAATTATCTAGACAATTAACTTTCTTTTCCACTGTCTGGATGATGATTAAGCCCAACTATTTTGAGTGGGTGCTATTCTTGACCAGGGGTCTTTGGAAATTTATGGGACTTGATGCAATTATCACAATACAATCTACAAACAAGAACATCTAGAATACTTCATCATATTTAGGGAATTCCTCTTCCACTTGGACTCTATGACGGATCTGTGGTAGACACCTTTGACAGGCATAAGTTTCATTCCTCACCTTATATTAATAATTAGAATGTCAGGGTACTAGGTTATCTATGTCATTTTATCTTTCAAACAGTCAACACCGTGTATGCTCTACTGCCATCCCTGTCATGAAAAGAAAGGGAGTTAGGAAGGCTTCTAGTTCTAGTTCTTCCTCAAAGATCCCCTTTGGCAAACTTTTGGAGGGAAGATCATAGAAGTTGGAGAGGATGCACTAGCATGATGATCTACATTGGCAGAGAGAATATGCATATTTAGGAGATCACAGATTCCTTTGATTATTCATAGACCCTACATGATCTCAAGGAAACAGAAGAGATTTAGTTCGAAGTAATAGTTGAACACCTATTTTGGGAAACATAATAACTATAACAAAATAGCTATTTATATATTTTTACATGTTTATATATATGACTTACATAGCGTATTATGTATCGTTTATATAGTATATTTATATATCATTTAGATATAATATATAATATACTTATATAACATATATTTATATAATGTACATAGATGATATACTATTTGTATAATTTACAAAAACAACATAAAATATGTATAGACATGGACATATCCATTATGTATGTGTACACAAATGCATACACACATGTATATCTACACATTCTTCTTTACCCATCCAACTGCAGTCCTTTGGACTTAATAATGTAAGCAGGAACCTCATCATCCGGCAAGATTATATCAGCTTCGGTACTCAGAGATACACTTTTCCTCTGTGACCTCTCTGAATGGAGGGCTGGAGTAGTGGGATCTTCCCAAATCCTCCATTTAAAGAGGGTACCCAGGCCAGCCATTTTTTCATTTCTTAACCCAGCTATACTCTTTGCACTTCTATGTCATGCCCCTGTGCCAATTTTAGTCCCTTTTCCTCCTCCTACTCCCTGTTTTCAGCTTCCTTTTGTGTACTGTGAGTGTAAGCTCCTTGAAGGCAGAGAATACCTTTCTTTTTAGTAATTGTATCCCCACCATTTAGTACAGTGCCTGGCACAAAGCAAGTGTTTGTTAAATCTTTGTTGACTATCGGTAATTGACTAGAGTTTTAAATATTTTGGAGAACTTTACATACATTATCTAATAGGATATTTAAATCTGATAAATGTAACAAAATTCTATCCTTATTTGATCTTATTTAATTTTTATTTTTAATGTTTTATTAGTCTTCATGAATTTCATTCATTAACATCATGCTGGTAGAAGAAGAGCTAAGAACCTATTTATTGAATCATAGGATTTCAGAATTAGGAGAAACTTCAGAATTTTTCCACCTCAACTTATCCTTGATGAGTTCCCTGTACAACTTCATGATGCATTTATATAGTTTCCACTGAAAAAACAGCCAGTGTTAAGGAACTATTTCCTGAAACATCCCAGTCTATTTTTAGACAACACTATTAGGCATTTTTCTCTTTATATTAAACTGAAATCTGCCTCTCTGTAACTTCCACATATTACTCCTCTTTATGGCCCCTGAGCTAAATAAAGCAAGTTTAATCCCCTTTCCAAATTGTAACCTTTGGAATACTTGGGTACGTACATTCTATCCCTATCTAGTCTTCCCTATGTCAGGCCAGATAATGATCTACATATTGCATTGGTTTCCAATCTCCTCCCTATCATGGTCACTTTTTTTGGATACACTGTAGTTTATCAGTGTCTTAAAACATTCCTGATGTGGTCTAGTCAGGGTAGAATATAATCAGATTATAATTTCCTCACTCTGAAAAATACCTATCTGTTATTGCAACCTAAAGTCCCATTAGGTTGTGGATTTTTTTTTAACTATCAGGTCACATACTGGTTTACTCAACTTGCAAGAGAGAGAAACCTCCAGCTCTTCTACCTTTGAAGTGTTGTCTAGCCATGCCACCCTCATTTAATACTCACACCACCCCCATTTAATACTTGTGAAGTTGGTTTGAAGTGCAGGACTTCAATTTATACTCATTGAATCTCTAATTAGATTCTACTTATTGCTTGAGCCTGCTATTTCTTTTTGGATTCCTTTTTGGTTTTCCTAAGTCCTTGCCATTTTCATGTCATCTGTAAAATTGTTAAGCTTGCCTTCTATGTCTTCAGTGTAGACAGTTGAACTTCTCTTGATGAAAAAACTAGCTAGTGATGGTAATACTTTCAACTTAAATTGTAAACTCCTAGAGGCAGAGACCATGTCCATTGTATAGTATCCAGACAGCTCCTTAGAGAGGTGACTTAATAAACACATAAAGGTGATTAGAAATTGACATAACACATGGAAATGTTTTTACAAATAAGTCAGAGTACTTGGGTTTGAATCTCAACTCTGCTATTTACCACCTTTATGGTAGTGGAAAAGTTATTAATCCTATCTTTGTCTCAATAACCTTATTAGTAAAAAGGATTTAGACAAGATGACATCTAACACTCCTTTCAGCTGTAAATGTATGATTCTTCTTGATTTCATTAAGACTTTGCAGATGGGTGCACTGCCATGCTTGATATTTTTACAACTAAGTGTTAGAAGAGAAAATCAAAAGGTGGGCAGATTGATCATGTGAAAAGAACTCTAAATTGGGAGGCACTAAACCTAAAGTCTACCCTCTGGTCTATGACCACCTAGCTCTGATCTTGGGCAAGTAATTTGGCTTCTCTAGGCCTCAATTTCTTCATCTGTAAAATAAAGGATTGCAGTTTAGTATTCTTTGCTCCTGTCAATTGTGTTACATTATATACACATAAAATATTTTATCCAAGATATTAAAAAAAAACTTCTGTCCCCCCCCACAATTTACTCTAGAGGAACTTCACATATATTCATCATGTTCTAGAGTTTGTATTGGTCTGATCAACTACAGTCAGACACACTGTAGCTCGACACTAACTTAGTCATGTCATTTTGGTCCTCTTTGAGAACAAAAAAAAACAATCAACCAAGGTCAACAACCTTATAAAGTTACATCTATCACCTGCAAATCCAAGCCACAGATAGTATCATTAGGACCAGAACTTCTGCCAAAGAATGATACAAAGTTAGCTTTCCCATAATTATATAATGCTATGTTAATCTCAAGATTTATCAGAGTAATGAGATATTTTTACTTAGTCTCCTTTAAAAAATCCTAGTTAATACTTTTGGTTTGCATTGCTATCTCAAGGCAGGTTAAAGATGCTACATATGGTAGATTTTAAAACCTAAGAATATTTGCAATGGGAACATGAAGAAAGGATTTTTTCTGACTTTAGCAGTAGCCCATGTGGATGAATTCAATGAAGTGAAAGAATTCATCCCCAAAGAGGTATCCTCTAGTCACAAGGCATACTCAGAATTTACTTAAGAGCAGTGTGTACTGAGTGCACCTGCATCTGTGAATCTCTTAACAGTATACATAAAAGTGCCTCAAAATGGTATGCTATCTCATGATCTAAAATTCTTGTGGTATTATTTGCATATCTTGAGAGTTAAAGATATGAATATTATTTAGTTAGTAAAAGGGTTTTTTTGTACCAGTGAAAGTATTATAAAACATCACATCAGGATACCCAAAGTCAGATGGGAGGACAAGTAATGTTAATGAACTGTCTTTACATAATTTACATGTTTTTAACCTTCCAGCTAAAGGAAAATGTAAGCATTTCAGTTTCTAAAAATTCTGTAATCCTGTAGATTACAGGCGTGGCATGTTTACTGATTTTTATATTAAAGATACAATTATCAAATATGGTGCAATTCTTATTCAAGATTGCCCCCAAGATATATAATCAAGGATGTGACATAGAATAATGGAGAGAGGAGGCCTTGGAGTTAGGAAAACCTGGGATCAGGTCTTGCCTCTAGCATATACTAGCTGTGTGATCATGGGCAAGTTCCCCCAGCAATTTGCTAAAACTGTAACTTACTAAAGACTTATTTTGTATTGGTAGAAGGTGTTTCCTCACTCGTAGTTCTCTACATCAATGAAATCCTAGGTCTGGAACCATTATGCAGTTTAGTCTAGAATTTTATCAGTATGCAGAACTTGATGTGTAAATTCCTTTCACTCTTGCAGTTATAAAATTTATCTTTAACTTAGAAAGTTGCTGGAGTCTTTGAGAAGTTATTATTTGTCCATGGTCATATAGTTAAAATGTGCTATAGATGGTATTTGAAACCAAGCTTTCCTCTAAGCTTGGCTGCTTATCAAGGGTCAAATTTTAAGACATTACTTCTTATGTGTAATAATGCATGTATACACACATATATTCACATCCGTTGATGTGATATATGTGTGTTGTATGTAAATACACATAGACACACATACATATATTTCACAGACTGGCCACTAAAATATCAGTGTAGCTTTAAGTTTTAGTAGTGTAAAATGCACTGTTTTTTTTTGAAAACTCTATATATGTATATATACACACATCTACATATTTCATCTTTCAGATTCAGTCTTGCTTCTGTTATTAATCATGTTTCCAATGTCTTTCTTTTCTAAGGATCAAGATTTCAGTGATTTGTTAGATTATCTTTTCTGGGTATATAGCAGTATTTTAACAAAACAGTTTAGTATTGTGGTTTTGAGGGGCCTAGATAAAAGGGAAAAATAGCAAAAACAGTGCATCTTAAAGCACTACTATAGAGTCTCTAGTAACACCATATACACTGATTTTTAGTGTCATAAATCATCATGAATGCCTATTTCGTAACTAAAACACATTGAAATGATTGAGTGGGAATGATGCACAGCACTGAATTCTAAAACAATTTGGCCCTACACACTTTTGCAGCTTTCAGGAATTTGAGATAAAGAAAGACAAATCTCCAAAGTTCAATGAAATATTGGAATAATCCAGAGATATGGTGTGTGTGTGTGCATGCAAGTGTGTGCACATGTGTTATCATATTGCATGTCTAGGGTCACCTACCTTTATGCCAGCATGAAATATTTCTTCCTTAACTTTGGAATGTAAAATAAGTTTATCAGTGAACCAGGAGTACTGTATTTATTTTCTGCTATATTATGTTATATTCCATTTGATTTTGAAATTTTCTCCCAGAAATTCCAATTTTCTTTCATCCCCTAAAACAGACAACCTTGCAATTTATTCATCTCCTTAAAACAATTACAACATCATTGTATTCTCTGTGAAGTCACTATTTTCTCAAAAAAAAAAAAAAACCCAAACAACCAAACGACGACAACAAACAACACCACCACCTAACCTCTACTCTCTAGATTCTTCTGTTTAAAAATTTGTAGGCATTAATGTTTAAGCACCAAACTCCAGCTTTTGGCAATATAAAACATAAACATAGGGTTTCCTGGAAGTGCTTACTTATAACACACAGAGTACATGTAGGTCTCAAGTTAGAAATTGCTTCATGTCATGTTTTTTTTTTTCCACAAAGCATCCAGGCAATACAGGAAGATTGAGAACAAGGTTAGCATTTTAATGAACATCCCAGTTCCTGAAGGATATCTCCCTGATTCTCTTTTGAATCACTCCTCCCCCAACTTGAAAGAGGAAGCTAATTTTGGTCCCTAATCTAGTGTTAGTTGTGAGGTCAATGCATTTTGTCTTCCATTCAAGGTTGAAGGCAGGAGCAGCTACTTTAGGCAGGAGTAGGAAATATACAAAATGGACCATCTTCCAGAAGTATTCTGTTTCTAACAAATTGACTAACAGTTTTTTTCCTCTAGCTCTAGAAATACGATGAAATCCGGTGAATCTCAGAGATACTCTCCTGCAGGTGGCGACAAAGGCCCTACTTGTTCAGAACTGTCCCAGGTGCTGATTACAGTCACTGGAAGCAGATTGCTATTTGACCAGCCCAGGGCTCCCACAGCACTTTCCTCAGAGGTTCCGGTACAGCTGTATTGGTTTAGAAGAATGGAAGGCAAAGTGCCTTGACTTCACAAGTAACATTAGCTTAGGAACAAAAGGATGTCTTGTCCTCTAAAGTAGGAAGGGTGACTTAAGTAAAATAGAAACACCATTTGGGAGCTGTGATTTTCATGCGAACACTAAGAACAAAAAATGAAAAAGGAAGAAAAAAGTGTGTGCATTTGTTGGAGGCACAAAAACAAAAAATCACACATTCAATTAGGCTTCTCACAAATTGCTTATATGCTTCTTAGTAGTATTTTGTTTGGAGAGGATGAAGATGAAAATTCAACGTAAAGATTCATTACCTTCCTTTCCATTTTTGATAACTGCATTATAGAATAGTAAGTCTAACCTTTAGAAACTTACTTCCTCATTTACCACTCCTCTGAATTATTTTTATCTTTTACTCCCACAAGAAATCGTGTGTCAATCCTTTTTTTTTTCTTTTCAACAGTCAAGCCTAAGGTACTTAGTAGTTTTAAATGGGTTGTTTTTTCCTTGGGCTTCAGTGGCGTCAGAGCAATTGTTATAATGCTAATCTAATAGATGGCTAGGGGTATGTGTGAGGGTTCTGAACCCAGAAGGCTCTCCCAGTTGTGCGGATGAAAGACTTGAACAGGATGGCAACAAGCAGGGAGTGGGGCGGGAGGAGAGGGAGAGAGCAAATAGTCAAGGAGACACACCGCATTAGGAGGGGGAGGAAAAGGAAAGAGTGTGGGAGGGAGGGAGAGAAGCCGTCAGAGTGGCAGAGAGAGTGATAAATAAAGGGGAGTGAGGAGAGAGAAGAGACAGGGACGTGAAGGCGAGTAGGGAAAAAGAAGGAGAGAGAGGAAGAGGGAAAGGAAAAGAGAGAGGGAGGGGAAAAGGAGGGAGGGAGGGGAAGGAAAGGGAAGGAGAGAGAGAGAGAGAGAGAGAGAGAGAGAGAGAGAGAGAGAGAGAGAGAGAGACTGAGTGACATAGGAGGACTGGGGGTTCTCTTTTCCAGCTCCTTGCAGGTCTTTAAGCTGTTTATGAGTGGAGGAGTCTCTTGCTCAGGCTGGCAGTTGGACAGCGGCAGCGACAGGGACTGCTGCAAACCAGAGTGGACAGAGAAAGACAGAGACTCCAGCTACAGCCCAGACATATCTGACATCTGACTTATTTGGAATTGCTCTCTCGCTAACTTCTGTTTGATGCTGGTGATCAAGGTGCACGCCAGACTAAACGAGTACACCAGCTGTGTCGCTTGTTCGAACCAGTGACTTCGTCCTAGAGGGGAGAACACCCAGCTTAAGCTGCCCCGTTCCTCCATCTCCCTAACTCTCTAGAACTGAGAAGAGGACAAAAACCAGGAAGGGGGAAGTGGGAGGCCCGTGCCTCACGCTCCCGGTCAGTTTACCACCTCCGCGGCATGGATGGATTCACACACAGCAACCCTTTGCCCCCTGGCCACACTGACCTTAACAATCAGAGCAACAGCACTACCTCCAGTGACTCGCCCTACGATCGGGGCAATAGTACTGATTTCTCAGACGTGACTTTCGGCTACCAGGTAGTCACCTCGGTGCTGCTCGGCTCCCTGATCCTCTGCGCGGTGATCGGCAATGCCTGTGTGGTGGCCGCAATTGTCCTGGAGCGCTCCCTGCAGAACGTGGCTAACTATCTCATCGGCTCGCTGGCTGTCACCGACCTGATGGTTTCCGTGCTGGTTTTGCCCATGGCTGCTCTCTACCAGGTCCTCAACAAGTGGACCCTGGGCCAGGTGACCTGCGACATTTTTATCTCCCTGGATGTACTCTGCTGCACGTCGTCCATCCTGCACCTGTGTGCCATTGCCCTGGACAGGTACTGGGCCATTACTGATCCTATTGACTATGTAAATAAGAGGACCCCCCGGAGAGCTGCTGTTCTAATCAGCCTCACCTGGCTCATAGGCTTTCTGATCTCTATCCCACCCATGCTGGGCTGGCGGACCCCGGAAGACCGCTCTAACCCCGACGCTTGCACGATCAGCAAAGACCACGGCTATACCATTTACTCTACATTTGGCGCCTTCTACATTCCCCTGCTGCTGATGCTGGTGCTGTACGGGCGAATCTTCAAGGCTGCCCGGTTCCGTATCCGCAAGACAGTCAAGAAGGCAGAGAAGTCCCGGAACAGCTGCTTCAGCACTTCCCCAGCTCCCCTACCCAAGAAGAGCATCAATGGGGAGCCCAGGGGCAAGAACTGGAGGCGCGGGGCGGAGCCCAAGACTGTGGGGGCACCCTGCGTCAATGGGGCTGTGAGGCAGGGTGAGGATCGCGCCGCCCTGGAGGTGATTGAGATCCACCACTACAGCAATTCTAAGGACCACCTAACGCTCCCCAGTGACGCTGGTGGAGTCCCCAGCACCACCTCCTTCGAGAAGAAGAACGAAAGGAATGCAGAAGCCAAGAGAAAGATGGCCTTGGCCCGGGAGAGGAAGACTGTCAAAACGTTGGGCATCATAATGGGTACTTTTATCCTCTGTTGGCTGCCATTCTTCATCGTGGCCCTGGTCCTACCCTTCTGCGAGAGTAGCTGTCACATGCCCGACTCGCTGGGTGCGATCATCAACTGGCTAGGCTACTCCAATTCCCTGCTCAACCCTGTCATCTATGCCTACTTCAACAAAGATTTCCAAAGTGCTTTCAAGAAGATCGTCAGGTGCAAATTCTGCCGGCAGTGATATCTTGCTGGCTGGCTGCAGGTTGCGCAATCGGACCCCTCCCCAAGCTCATCCTCACCTTCACCTCACTTCCTGATAGGCCAAACACCTCTAAATTTAGCTTGCCTCTTTTCTCCTAAACCTTCACATAGCCACTGCCTCTGCCTTCGGGGTTCCAATCCTCTTTAGCCAATGCTAGGGGGAAGGGGTATGATTTGAACGTAATGGAGCCGCAGTGGGGGAGAGGGGATCGGGATTGGGGGCGAGTACTCCTCACCAATGAAGTTTGTTGGGGAAACAAAGTTGGTTACGACTTTCTCCCTTGTTCGTAACTGAAGCTCCCTAAACCTGGACAGTCACCAAGTTCTTGCTCAGTTTCCTTCCACCCAGGACAGAACTGAAAACAAAGCATCGAACCACAGTCCCAGCCAGCCATAGCAGGGTTGCGCTGGGTGTTTTTGAGTTGAAGGTATTGAAGTTGCTGGGCACCTGGTCTGGTTATCTCCTTCACGCCCTGCCCTTACCAACCCTCGGAACTTTCGGTCATACGGCTGGCCTGGTCACCTTCCGTCTTCATACACTCGCTTTCTCCCCCAGGTGTATTAAGATCAGAAAGGCTGCAGGACTTTCGGAGAACTTTGCTAGTTGTGGACAGCGAATTTCTGGCGTTCCCCCAGACTGGGGAAAAGCAGCCTATGCATAGCACCTGCTTGTTTTGTTTTCCCTGCCCATTTCCTTCATTCCAGGGGAGAGTGGAAAGATTACAATAGAAAATTAACCGTGAAAGTAAATCTGTAAGTACCGGAAGCCTTGCTTAAAAGGGGCTTGACAGTTGTGGGGGTATTGGGTGACTTTGCATCAGGCGAGGGGTTTGAAGCAGCCTCGGTATTTTGGCTCACCAAACAAAAGGAGGGAGCTTCCAATGGACAAAAAGTCATTTATCGGAATCTCTGAACAATTTGCTTCTCAACTTCTCTACAGTGGGAAGCACCGGCTGTTCCATCACAAACCATTGATAACCAGAAATCAATACAGCACTCTGTAGATAATAACACCCCAGCCCTGACCTCTGCTAGGGGCCAAGGAGACTGATCTCTCGGAGTCCTAAGATAGAGTCAAATTGCCTTCTCTCTCATATATGTCTCCTTCCATGGATGTATGGGGACACGCATGCTTTTATTAGAGAGCAGGAACAACTTCTAGAGCTTCCCAAGGACCAATGCACTGTTTGACTCTTTTTGTCTGAAAGTCACAGCCTGTGATTCTGGTGTTTAGAGGAAACCGGGGAGAGTAAATAGCTAAGGCTGCTGGGGAGGGAGCGATACATTCGTTGCCCCGTGCACCACTGCTGACCAAGTCTAAGCGGAGGAGGAGACGGGGGGAAGGGGGTCTGTGGGGCTTGAGCACGCCCTTGCTTGTTAAACTGACGAGCTGATCTGACAGCTAAGCCTTCGGGTTCTGAAGGGGGTCTGTCTCCTAGTTTGGCTTTTCTGGAACACTCAACAGACTTGGTCTTCAGCCCTCATGAAAACGGAAATTTATTCCAAATGAGAACTGTTTGACTTTTTTTTTTCTTTCCTGCGGTGGAAATCTCTGCGTTTCAAATCTGGGAATATGGAGCTCCATCTTGTAAATTGGTAGGGAAAGACATCTGTTCGTGGCCTTGGAGTGGAACATCTTAAATCTTGTATGGGCTGCTGGGATCTGTTAGGAAGTTTCCACCTCATTGTGCCTCTGAATGTTGTTATATACAGGGTCATGTTACCTGATCTGGGGTGGGCCCCAGATTCAACAGGATTGCACGTTTTGCACGAATGCGGTTGTTGAATTAGTGGAAGTCTTCGGACAACAGAGCTTCGGTCCCCAACGGCATTTATTCTTCCAGTTGCTTCAGTCCCTCTCCCTGTTGAGAAACCTGTTGTAATCTCTGCTGCCCAACCCAATGGAATGTTGCCCTTGTGCTACAGGTGGATGTATATTTTGAAATCATTTGACACTGATTACCTTAACTGACACTGAGATGTAGCACATTCACATCCAGCTTCCCAATTTTCTTCTGATAGCTATTTAAATTCACAATATTGATAGAAAATTATTGATCTTTATTATCTTTCCTTCCCCTCCTTTTCCCTTCTCCCCCTCTTTTTTTCTCAACTGAGGTTCTGCCTTTTGGATGTTTGAGCCAATTATTTTGGAACAGTGTTGTATTTTCAAGTTGCAGAAGTTGTCAGTGAAAGTGCACTTGTCTAAGCATTCAAAGAATTGAATTAGCAGGCCTATAGGTTCAAGCCACAAAACTGTCCTGCTGTTTAACCTATCAAATAAATGGACAGCATGTCCTGTGAGAAGGAAAAACTAAAAGCCTAAGCAAATGAGCTGCGAGAGATTGAGGTTTAACTCTCTAGATCATTATGAATTGTATGAATATTTTTCAGTAGCATGGGGTGGGTGGGGAGGAGAATAGGAATTTCCAGTTCAATTTTTACTAACTTGAGAAGTTTAATTTTATTATTTACTCACCATGAATGAAATAGAACAAATTGAGAGGATAACCTCAATGACCCTGCACTTTCTATTGCTGTTGGTTTTCATAAAATTTGTAGTACAAATGTCTTCAAATCAATTATAGGTTAATGTCAGGACTGGGAAGGACCTTGGAGATTGCCTAGTTTAACTACTTCATTTTACAGGTGAGGAAACTAAACTCAGTAGATTTTCAGTGGCTTGCTCAAGGTCACATGACTAGTTAGGGCAGAATCACACTTGGAGCCCAGATCATTTGTTTCCTAGTTCCAATATTTAAATCATTAAAAATCAAATCTGTTTTTCCTTGAAATTAAACCTGTGCCAACATTTCTCCCATATATATATATATATTGCAGCAGAGTTCTGAGTACTAGAGTACTAGAATTGGAGAAGGGCAGTTTTACTTTGGGAAACTTTTTTGTCCCACTTCTTAACATTCATAAAAAGGTAAAAATAAAACAGAAGTGTGAAGGGCTGGGCAAATCCAATCCTATTTGCTTTCAAAGAGTATGGTTGGTTGAACAGAAAAATCATATTACTATTGAGAAAAATAAAAGGGTTATAACTCTCAAGAACACTGGATTCTTTTTTAAGTGACTGTATTCAGGTAAAACATTTCTTCATTAAACTTGGCCTTGAATGTTCATTCTAACTTATAAAATGATAATTAAGGATTAATTAATGGTGATGCTATAATAAACGGATATCACATACACATGTCATTTCCCCCCAATTCTCTGTCTGCTTTCATTTCTTTGGAAAATTGATCCAACCTTGGTCAAGACAGCATAGTTACTAAGATAAGATAGATAGCTGCATAGAGGCACAAGCTGCTTCAATTTACTACTCCAGCTTGTCCTTCTCAGGACCCCTTCCTCCATGTTCAGCAGGCGAGACCTTTTGAGAAATCCAGCTTTTAGAAATTGAATTTTCCTTGATTGACACATTCAGATAATCTTTAGTCACATGTCTAACCAGTATCTACAAGGAAAGAGGGAAGAAGCAAAGAAGGCCTCTGGCAGGCAAAAGAAGTCCCTTTTTAACTTTTAGCCAATCAGTGTTCTTATTCTACTCTCCCTTTTCCCTTATGATTTCCAATTCAAAGATCAGAGGTCTCAACTAGGCAACCTTCTTTTTGTATGAATGTAATTTAAATATCGAAAACTGCTGTCTTTTCTGACTGGAGCTAGTTTGAAAGTGAGCCTCTGAATGCAAGATCTGTCAAAATGTCAGAAATGTGGGTCAATATAACTTAATTATTGTGAGCCTTTTAACATGAATCTCTGAAGAGTCAAATTAATAGCACTTCCTGAAATGCATGTATTTGATTTTCATTTGATTATCCAGGTCTGTTGTACTTTAAACCTTCCTTTTCTAGCCATATCTCCAACAGGTATTAGTAATTTAATTTAAAAATTATCCTTGCAAGTTCAAATAAGCCCCAGCACCCTTGAAAGACATATGAATTGAAGAGAAATGATTGGAGTCTCCCTTGGCTGTGGAATAAGTATGTGTGTACAAGTATGACTGTGTGTGCGCGTGTGTGTGTGTGTGTGTGTGTGTGTGTTTTACATAACTTTTAAATGGAAAAATGGAAGGTCAGAGGGACTATGGAAACAAGAATCCTTTGGAGGTCCTGGGTTGAGAAATATCATATAAGCATAGAATGAATATATGCTACATTATCAAGGAGATCAATTAGTTTGACATGGCCCCTGCCTTTCTTCTCTGACTCTCTTCCACTGTGCCTAGTACATTCATATTACCACCAATGCTAATACTATCCTCAACACTGCACCTACACAGAGAAAGATAACATTACATGGTAGGATATGATCAGAATGAAATGAGAGGGATGAACACTAAGTGCTCAGAGGTCAGTAAAATTACTGTCCTCTGTGAGTTGAGGTAGTCAGTGAAGGCTTTGCAGAAGAAGGGTTGGTTTGAATTGGTCTTTGAAAAATAGGTTGGACTCATAAGCTGATAATAAAAGTGATGGTATGAACAAAGTCATGAAGGCAGGCATGTGCCAAGCCTGATTAGTGGATGCTATCTAGACCAGTCTGGATGTAGGAGAATATTTGTAAAAGAGAGTAATAAGAGATATAGCTGGAAAGACAGGTTGATTAAGATTATGGAGGCCTTTGAATTAACCAGTTGAGGAGTTTAGACTTTATGCTATAGGCAAATAGAAGCTACTGTAGATCTGAGTAGCTGGAGAGACAGTATCACAGAATTTAAAATTGAAAGGGAACTAGGTGAGGAAATCAAAAATTTGACTTGACTTGCTAATTGATTTGTTGTGTGTGATAAAGGGAAATAAGTCAAAATTGAGTCTGAAGGTCTGAGTCTAAGTGATTTAGCAGAGATTTTTTACTACTGGACAAAAAAGAGGCCAGTTTGGATCCATTTCAAGCCTTATCTTAAAAATATAATGATAACAATATTAATATTTACATAGCATTTTAAGATTTGCAAAACAATTTACATATATTAGCTTATTTGATCCTCAAACAACCCTGTGCGGTAGGTACACTAAAACTTTTGGAACATTGTGTGTGTGTGTGTATGTGTGTGTGTGTGTGTGTGTGTGTGTGTGTGTGTGAGAGAGAGAGAGAGAGAGAGAGAGAGAGAGAGAGAGAGAGAGAGAGAGAGAAAGAGATTATTATTCTCCTTTAACAGATGAGGAAACTGACTCCAGGAGAAGTTAAGTGACACAGTTAATAAGGGGCTAAGGCAGAATTTGAACTCAGATCTTCCTGACTCCATGTCCAGCACTTTATGAACTAAGTCAGCTGAGTATTTCAGAGTCAAGAAATACATTAGTGGTAGCCTTGAAAATGCAACACAGTCTACATGCAACAGTAATTCTGTATAAAAGCATGCTAATATGAAAACATTTGAGATTTTTCATTCTACAAATTTTGACTTTTCTTTCTTTCTTAACATTATTTTGTTACTTTTTCTTATATCACATTCATTTCTGAATATATCCCTCTCTCCCTCCTCTGTCTATTATGCTTCCCTTCATAATAAAATTTTAAAAGAAAGAAAACAGTTCCGTAAGACCAACTAACAGTTAACTGGCAGGTGGAGGTATGTGCAATGTTCCACACCCATATTTCCTATCTCTGCAAAGGAAGCAAAGGAGTACATCTCCTCAACTTTTCTCTGACACCAAGCCTGATCATTATAATTATGTAATCATGCTATTTTATTGTTGTTTACATTGTTATAGTCATAGTATATATTATTTTTCTTGTTCTAATTACTTTACTCCATATCAATTCATATAAGTCTTCCCAGGTTTCCTTGAAAGCATCGTATTTATATTTTTCTTACAGTGTAGTAATATTCCATTACATTCATGCACTTCTATTTGTTTATTGTTAATTGATGGATACTAATGTTATATATATTTTTGCTACCACAAAACTGCTGCTATAAATATTTTGGTATAAATGAGACCTTTCTCTTTTTTATTTCTTTGGGGTATATGAGTGGTAATATCTCTCTCAGTGAAAGAATATGGACATTTTCATTACTTTTAAAAATATAAATACAGATTGCTTTATAGAATAGCTGAACCAATACACAGTTATACCAAGGGCTTCTGTCTTCCCATAGCAACTCCAATATTGACTCTTGACAGTGTTTGCAATCTTTGTCTATTTGCTATGTAAGAGAAAACATCAGGGCTGTTTTAACTTGTATTTCTCTTACTATTAGTGTTTTCAAACACTTTCACGTGATTGCTATTAGTTTTCATTTCTTCTTTTGAGAACTATTTATTAATATTCTTTGACAATTTATTAGGGAATGGTTCTTGGTCTTATACAGGATGTCCCAAAAGTCGTTGTGTAGTACTAAGTTTCAATAGTGCAGCTAAGTGGTGCAGTGGATAGAGTGCCTGGCCTGAAGTCAGGAAAACCCAAGTTCAAATCCAACCTCAGGCACTTTCTAGTTGTGTGACCCTGGGCAAATCACTCAATTTTATTTTTCTCAGTTTCCTCATCTGTAAAATGAGCTGGAGAAGGAAATGGCAAATGACTCCAGAATATTTGCCTAGAAAATCCCAACAAAGAGTCAGACACAACACCAAGAAGCTTCAACAGCATAAAACTGCACAAAGACTTTTAGTACACCTTGTATAGTTATTTTAATTCCCTGTATGTCATGGATATTGGACACTTAACAGAGATGCTTTATACAATGATTTTCTTCCAATCAACAGTTTTCCTTTTTATCCTAAATGCCTGATTTTGTTCATGTAAATTCTTAAAAAAGTTTTTTGACTTTTCAATAACTTTAACAGAAGGAGAATGATGTGGACCAGCTTTTTGACCTGGGAAGCTGCTCATGTGTTCTGGAAAGGTAACACAGGGACTTAGCTGTGCGCCTGCATGCACAGAAATACATGCACTCATGCACATGCACATACATACAAATGCACACACCTGCATGCACATACATAGAAAGCTAAATAATTCAAGTGATCATTTCAATAATTCTATCTCCACAAAAGATTAGCTATATTTTTATGGGTAGTAAAATGCCCCCCTCTCCTCCCAAAGCATCCACCTTAATGCTGAGGTATATGCCATGCTGGCTAGCATTATCACCAGGATGAGTGAAAAGATTGAACCTAAGGTTGGGTCTCTTGGGGCTACTGTGCAGCAGTTTGATTAATTTCTTTTTCACCCAATTGACTTTATTTTGATGAGCAGATGAATTGACTTGTTGTTCTGGTGTCTAGTAGAAAAAGATCAAATTTGTAATTATTCCCAGAAAAAACATATGAGAAATCTGATTTCCCTTAAGAGGCATCTAAAAAGGGCTAACATAGATTTCCAGAAAACTCAAAGGAACATAAAAAAACCTAAAGATTGTAATTTAAATTTCTTTATATTCTGGTGGGTTAGCCTGAAGTGCCTTGATTCCAGTGAATTAAATATGGAAGCCTGAAATGACTTTTATTTGTTTGTTTTGAAATGACTTTTAGAAATAAGAAAGAAATCAAGTGGGAAAAGGTCAGAGGAGATAGAAGGTATATTCGGGTTATGTGTGTGTTTTATGGAGTAAGGGGAAATGGGGAGGATAAATAGAAAAAGGCATGTCTCAGCATCCCTCAGAGAATTCCTCCAATAGCCCAGAAAGAGTTTGTTGAAGTTGTCTGTATTGGGTAGTTGCATTAGAACAATGTAATGTAATAATGATGTTAATTATTGGTGGGAAAATCAGCCGACAAATGAGGTCATTCTGAGACATCAGCAAGTACGGCACTAATTGGCCTGAATAGAGCTGGGGGTGGGGGAGATAATGATGGGGAAAGTGAGGATAATTGACATTTTGGTTGCTTTGTGATTTACAAAGTAATAGCATAGTCCACAAGTTAACAAAACAAAAACAAAAACAAGCCCCATTTCATTGTATGATAGGAATAGGTCAAGAGATAAGAAACTGAACTGTCTTGGAGTGTGATTGTACCCTTCCTCTTCTTCCCTTCTCATCTTTCATCTTCTATGCAAAGAAGGTTGATGGAGAACATCAGTGTATACAATCATTGAACCCAAGAACTGGACTGGAGGCAATTTAGTCTAAAGATTCATTTGTCCTCAGTCAGTGTCTCCTTAGTGAGCTACTATCCTGCTCAGTTACCTTATCAACTGGTAGACACAACCCCGGTGTTCTCAAAGTCTGTGCCAACAGAGCACAAACTCCAGCAGCTCCTACTGAGTTAAATAAACAAATACTTACAAAGCTATTACTATGCACCAGGAACTATGCTATGCTGAGTCCACAAAGAAAATGTGAAACAGTCCTGGCCCCACAGAACCTACATTCTAATGAGAAAGGCATCATTAGGGATCAGGAAAGACCTCCTGCAAAAGATTGCACTTCTACTGGGTCTTAAAAGAAACCAAATATTCTAAGAGGTAGAAATGAGGAGGGAAGGAATTCCAGGCGTTTAGTAAAGGCAGTGAAAAGGCAGACAGGAGATGAAACACTGAACCTTCTGGAGAATAAGTAGACTAGTATGACTGGACTGAAATTTGAGTGGGGTCTGGGGGAGAGTAATCAAAAAGAAGACCAAACAAAAAACATGGAGTTTACCTTCTAGTTGGGGAGAAACACAAAATGTACACATATAATCTTAACATAAGCATATATTTCATCATTTGAGGAAGAGGAAGAGAACATCTAAATGTGGGGAAGGGTCAAAGAAGGCTTGCTGTAGGAGATGGTACATGGGACTCATTAATCTTTTTAAAAAGTAGGCATTTGAAGAGGCAGAAAGAAGGGGGCTGGGAGCAATCTGTGCAAAAGGCACATAATGAGGTGATGGGATGCCAAAGTCAGGGAAGAGCTACTAGCTCAACTTGGCTAGAACATAATACATGTTTGATCAATTGGATTGAATTGAACCAATTTTAAGACAGAGTACATGCAGAGGAATAGTGTGAAATCAGTCTGGAAAAGTAGGCTAGAGCTAGGCTGTGAAGAGCTTCAATGCCAAACTAAGTACCTTATATTGCTTAGAGGCAATAGTGATCTTGAGCAGGGGAATGGCAAAGTCAGACTTGTGCTATAGGGAGATTTTATTTTTGGTGAAATATAGAGGACAGATTGGAGAAGGGAGTGGTTGGAAGCCAGAAGTCCAATTAGAAGGCTGTTACAAAACCCCACAACATTGCTGTTGATTCTTTTTCTTTTTCCAAAAGGCTGAAGTTATACCATAAACATATGTGATGAGTTAAACATTTCTAAGAAAGGGATATGACTCTTAGTCATCACACTAGATTACACTTCAAATAATTTGTACTTCTTTGTTATGTTAGCTGCATATGGGCAGTACGCCAGCCACCTGCTCTTTTCTGCATGGTGCATGATGAGAGATTTATTCTCAGACAACTTTTGCTATGAGTAGTGTGTCGTATTTCATGTCCCCTGTAGCATTTTTCAGTCTGTATCTCTTTGTGGTTCTGAGACGTGACTCCAATAGAGGTAAGATCACATTGTAAAATCTCGGTGTTGTGGCATGAGAGAGATTTAATGAATCATTAAATCTAGCTCCTTTATTTCTATGTCTGAGGAAATGGAGGCATCCCTCAAAAAGGTGACTTCCCCAAGGTCACACACAGTTAATAAATGGCAGAATCAGGACTAGAACCTGTGTATTCATTCACCTGGGCTACTGTTCTGTTAGTTACCTGCCATTCATGTAAGGATGAAAGAAATACCACCAGGGGCAGAGCCAAGATGGCAGCTGGAAAGCAGGGACTTCCCTAAAGCTCTCCCCCAGGACCCTCCAAACACCTATAAAAATGGCTCTGAATAAAGTCTAGAACTGCAGAACCCATGAAATAGCAGAGGGAAGCAGGGCTCCAGCCCAGGACAGCTTGGATGGTCACTGGGTAAGGTCTATTGCATGGAGCTGGGAGCAGAGCAGAGCCCAGCATGGACCACGCCTGAACCAACCAGACTGGGAACCAGGGGGAACAGGCCTTAGAGCCCTGAATCAATGAGCTGTGGCAGTTACCAGACTTCCCAATGCACAAACACCAAAGACAACAAAGAAGGTTAGTGGGAAAAACTGCAGGGACAGAATGAAAGGAGTTCATGGTTGGCCACCACCCCAGGGGTGGTGGAGGTGGTGCAGCTCTGAGGCTGCTTACAGAGCTACAGCTGCAGTTGCTTCAGGCCCCAGGACCACCTGGTGGGAGGAATTAAGTGGCAGATCAGAGCAGGAGTGCAGAGCCAGTTTAGATCTGAGTCTTGGTCTGGGTTGGCAGTTCTTGGGGGACGAGCACTGGTGTGGCAGAGCTTGCTGTATAGAAATAGCTCTGAAAACAACAGCCTAGCCCCTCAAGCTTGAGACAAAGTACTCTCTACTCTACAAGTAGTCATACCCCAATGAAAAGCTCAAGGGTCAAGTAGTTGGCTGGGAACATGAACAGACAGCAAAAACAGACTCAGATTCAGACTCAGATTCTGGAATCTTTCTTTGGTAACAAAGAAGACCAAAACATACAGCTAGAAGAAGTCAACAAAGTCAAAGAGCCAACATCAAAAGCCTCCAAGAAAAACATGAACTGGTCTTAGGCCGTGTAAGAACCGAAAAAGCATTTGGAAAAGCAAGTTAGAGAAGTAGAGGGAAAATTGGGAAAAGAAATGGGAGTGATGTGAGAAAACCATGAAAAACAAGTCAATGACTTGCTAAAGGAGACACAAAAAAATACTGAAGAAAATAACATCTCAAAAAATAGACTAACTCAAATGGTAAAAGAGTTCCAAAAAGCCAATGAGGAGAAGAATGCCTTGAAAGGCAGAATTAGCCAAATGGAAAAGGAGGTCCAAAAGACCACTGAAAAATATACTACCTTAAAAATTAGATTGGAGCAAGTGGAGGCTAGTGACTTTATGAGAAATCGAGATATCATAAAACAGAACAAAAGGAATGAAAAAATGGAAGACAATGTGAAATATCTCCTTGGAAAAGCCACTGACCTGGAAAA
This sequence comes from Trichosurus vulpecula, assembly GCF_011100635.1. Classification (NCBI taxonomy): domain Eukaryota; kingdom Metazoa; phylum Chordata; class Mammalia; order Diprotodontia; family Phalangeridae; genus Trichosurus; species Trichosurus vulpecula. The sequence continues at coordinate 429,509,502 of NC_050573.1, read as the reverse complement.
TAGATCCAGGAGAGATAATTAAAAAATTATTGGACTACCAATGTATGCTTTTACTAAGATTATAGCACAATATAGTGTAAAAACCACTGGTCTTGGAATAGAGATCTGGAATCAGATATCCATTATGACATTCAGTTGTTCCATGCCTTTTAACTGAGCATTTAAGCTCTTTGAGTCTCTATTCTTTCCTACATTAAAAAATGGAAAATACATTTGAACTCCATACTTCACAGAATGTTGTTTGGAAAGTCTTTGTCAGCCTTCATGCTCTTTATAGATGCAAGCCATTGTCTTTTGAACATTTTAGAACCCCTTTGAAGAATAGACACTCCAAGGATGGCCCAATTACTCTTTGGGAAGAAGTAAAACTATTAAGGAATTACCCAAATATGTATAATATGGCCCCAAGAAATCAAAACCCAAATATAAAATGGATCCTGGGAGTTAGATCATGGTTATATAATTCATTCTGCAATTCCACTTTTTAAGGAATATAGCTGAGGGGGATGGAGCCAAGATGGCAGCAGGAAAGTAGGGACTTGCTTAAGCTCCCCTCCAAATCCCTCCAAACACCTGTAAAAAATGGCTCTGAACAAATTCTAGAGCTGCAGAACCCACAAAATATCTGAGGAAAACAGATCTCCAGCCCAGGAGAGCCTGGATGGTCGCTGGGAAGCGTCTAATGCATAGCGCTGAGACCAGAGGGCAGTCCATTGTGGGCTATACCAGGACAGACCAGACCTGGAGTTAGCCAGCTGGAAGAGGCCTTGGGGCCATGAAACAGTGAGCTGTGGCAGTTACCAGACTTCTCAACCCACAAACACCAAAGAGTAGGTTGGGGGAAACTGCGGGACCATGTTAAAAATTATTGGACTACCTGAAAGCCATGATCAAAAAAAGAGCCTAGACATCATCTTTCGAGAAATTATCGAGGAAAACTGCCCTGGTATTCTAGAACCAAAAGGTAAAATAGAAATTGAAAGAATCCACCAATCACCTTCTGAAAAAGATCCCCAAAATAAAACTCCTAGGAATATTGTCACCAAATTCCAGAGTTCCCAGATCAAGGAGAAAATACTGCAAGCAGCCAGAAAGAAACAATTTGAATATTGTGGAAATACAATCAGAATAATACAAGATCTAGCAGCTTCTACCTTAAGGGATCAAAGGGCTTGGAACATGACATTCTGGAGGTCAATGGAGCTAGGATTAAAACCAAGAATCACCTACCCAGCAAAACTAAGTATAATGCTCCAAAGGCAAAATATGGATTTTCAATAAAATAGAGGACTTTCAAGCTTTCTCAATGAAAGGATCAGAATTGAATAGGAAATTTGACTTTTGAATACAAGAATCAAGAGAAACATGAAAAGGTAAACAACAAAGAGAAATCACAAGAGACTTACTAAAGTTGAACTGTTTTGTTTACATTCCTACATGGAAAGATGATGTGTGTAATTCAGGGGGCCTTTCTCAGTATTAGGGGAGTTGAAGAGAATATAGACAGAGGGCACAAGATGAGTTGAATATGAAGGGATAATATTTATAAAAATGAAACAAATTTAAGGGGTGAGAGAGGAATATATTGAAAGAAGGAGAAAGAGAAAGATAGAATGGAGTAAATTATCTCACATAAAAATGGCAAGAAAAAGCAGTTTTGTTGGAAGGGAAGAGGGGGCAGGTGAGAGGGAATGAGCGAATCTTACTCTCATCAGATTCAACTTGAGGAGGGAATACCATACACACTGAATTTGGTACTTTATTCCACAGTAAAGTAAGGGCAAGGGGATAAAAAAGGCAGGATGATAGAAGGGAGGACAGATAGGGGGAGGAGTTAATCAAAAGCAAACACATTTGAAAAGGGACAGGGTCAAGGGAGAAAATTGAATGAAAGGGGAAAGTATAGGATGGAAGTAAATATAGTCAGTCTTTCCCAACATGAGCATAGTGGAAATGTTTTGAAAATGATACATGTGTGATCTATGTTGAATTGCTTGCCTTCCTAGAGAGGATGGGTGGGAAGGGAAGAGGGGAGAGAATTTGGAACTCAAAGTTTTAAAAGCAGATGCTTAAAAAATTAAAAAAAAATTTCTATATGCAGCTGAGAAACAAGATATATAGGGAATGGGGCATAGAAATCTATCCTGCACTACAAGAAAGTAAGGGGAAATGGGATGGGGGGGATGGGGTGAAAGAGGGGAGGACTGACTGGGGAATGAGGCAATCAGAATATATGCCATCTTGGAATGGGGGGAGGGTAGAAATGGGGCGAAAATTTGCACTTCAAAATCTTGTGGAAATCAGTGTTGAAAACTAAAATATTAAATAAAATATATACAGAAAAAACAAATATAGCTGAGGTAGTGATGCCAGTCAGGATAGAATGGTTTTATTTTTCCTGCGAATAACACTAGCATACTTGATAGAATTGCTTCGAGATTGTTTACATCCATGACATGAAATGGGTCACTGCAGCAAAGGTAACAGTTGTTACTGTGTTTGTCCTTCATTCTCAAAGAGGAGCAATGACATCAGGAAGCTAATGTCTTGACTTGCAAGTGAGTTGAATTTAAGTGAGGCAGAACTGTGCAGTCACCAGCCTCACTCTGTCCTCCAAAGACATCTGGGTCCAGTGGCAAGATATAGATCTGGATGACTAGAGTTGGCCCCTGGCAAAGGTAGTTGTTGTGTTTGTCCTTCATTTTCAGAGAGGACCATGGCATCAGGGAAATGATGGCATGACTTGAAGTTGACTTTGATTTGAGTGAGTGAGGGCTGTGCGAGGTCACTGCCTCAATTTCTACTCTAGGACCATCTGGATCCAGTGACCAGATATTCATCAGGATGACTGGAGATGGCCCAGAATGCAATGGGAGACCCTTGCCCTTTTAGGCTAAGGCCTGGCAAAGGTAGTATGGTGCAATGGAAGGAGGACTGAATTTGGATGGGCTTACAAGAAAATCTTAAGGTCTTATTGCCGCCATTATCCAGCAAAGGTAAGTGTTGGGGCCTGAAGTATAGAGCCAGTTGTTTCTGTTGTCTGATTCATTTTGCCTATGTAGACAGAGCCTGAAAGGAGTCTATTTATTTCAGTCAACATGGCTTTATTAAGAGCTTATATAATTACTTCCTAAAGTGAATTTGAGCTTCTAAAAACCTATACATTGGACTAGGGAACTTGCCTATAAAAGAAAGGAATTGGGGAGTTTAGTTATATGTTTATTTTACAGGGTTCAGTAATTCTAATACTAAGTATTATAGAGACATTGAGTTGGCACAGTGGATAGAACACTGGAATGGGAATTATTAATCCTGCCTGAGACACTTAATAGTTGTGTGACCTTGGGCAGGCAGGTCACAACCTCTCTCAGTCTATTTCTTCATTTGTAAAATGAGAGAACTGGATTTGATGGCCTTCAAGGTTCCTTCTAGTTCTAAATTATGCTGCAATATTACATATCATGCAAGTTCTCAAAAGTAACACACACATTTTCCCATCTTAGAGGATTATGGATCTAGAGCCACAAGGAGCTTCAAAGATCAAGGAGTCTAATCCCTTCATTTTCCAGATAAGGAAACTGAGGCCCAGTGATATCATGAGAGTTGCCTAAGGTGACACAATTAGTAAACATCTCAGCTGGATTCTTATTGAAGCTACAGAACACTGGCAAATGACTATTTTCTCTTTACTACAGCTTACCTCTTTCTTGCAGATATGAGAGGAATGAAGGGGGCCATTGGGGAGTGTGGAGAGGAAAGGATACTTAACTTTCCTATCTTACTAGGCTGTTGTGTAGATTGATGAGAAATGTCTCCAACATGCTCCCAAAGTCCTTGAAAGAAAGGTGTGCTAAGAAATATAGTGTGCTTCACTGCTTCTGGAATCAATCTGCCTGACTGCAAAACTAAAGAAAAAAGAAAGCAAACAATGGGTAGGGCTTTGCTTTCTTGTCAGTGAAAAGATAATAGGAACTGAAAAGAATGGCAGCAACTTTTTCTTGAGCAGGGTGTGGGGGAGGAGGTTTGGAGTGCCACAAAAGTGCTGAATTGCAACGAAAAGGGGGTATGGTTAAAAAAAAGCATCGGTTTGTGGTCTAAATGAGAAGAGGCATCCAATAAGAAGCATGTATTTCATGCACCCACCTCTACTCTACTTCTGCTTCTCATTGATATCAGCCATTGTAGCTTGAAGTCCATAGTCCAAAAACTTACTTCTGTCCCTATTTTCCTTTGGGTGTGTGGCATCTTGATAATTTGAGTCACATTTTTAGACTGTGTCCAGCCCAGGGCAAAACTAGAACAGGAAAAGTGTATTTTCAGCCTTGCTGATAAGGGTTGGGATTATTAGAGACTAAATGAGATAATGTATGGAAGTTGCTTTGTGAATTGTCACATCTATGTCAGTAGTTATTAATAGTATGATTCTATCCTTGATGGTCTGATCTCCCACTCAAGTTTGGTGTATCTTCTTGCTGGCTTTTCCTAGCCACTAATCAAACTCTCCTTGTAAATCTTTCCTTCATGCTAAAATGTAAATCATCAGCCACTCTACCTACCAAGAAATATCCCTCACTACTAATGTGTAAGTCACAGTGCCAGGGCCTGTGAGGAATGCAAGAATTCCATTTCTTTAAATAGCTTACAGTCTTGTTTGGGGAGATAAGTCATATAAATATGAGCATCTTACTAACAATACAAGATAACATAGGACGTAACTAATTTCAAATGAGGGTAATGGAGAATATTATACTCCTACATTGGGCCTATCAGAAAAGGAGATAGGATTCAGGGGTTAAGTAGGATTCAAGCTAAACCTGGGAGAATTGGTAGGATGTTAGTAGGTATATGGAAATGGGAAAGAGGAAAAGGCATATTGCAAGGTGTGTTCATATTTGTGATTGTATTTGTGTGTGTATACGTTTGGGAGGTTGGCAATGGTATGACCAAAGGCTTTGTACAAGGTGTGTTAATGAAATTCTGAGTAGACCAGTTTAGGTGGAGTAGATTATTGGGAGAGGTGAGGCAAAGGTAGTAGTGAATGTAGGGCCCTTGTTTAAGAAATTTGCTTGTGAAAGGAAGCAGAAAATTGGAGTGGTAGCTCAAGGGGACAATGGGGTTACAATGAAACTATTTTCAGGATGGGTGTGGTTTGTGTATATTTTAAGGCATAAAGATAAGAAAGATAGAGAGATTGAAGATGGCAAAGAGAGAAGGGACAGAGGGAGATAAAGTCATGGGAGGGAATAGAAGATAGATTTAAGGGCGCAGCATATGGCATATCATTGGGTAGCTAGGTGGTACAGTGGATAAGGGTATCAGACCTGGAGTTAGGAAGACTCATTTTCCTGAGTTCAAATCTGGCCTCAGACACTTACTAGCTGTGCGGCCCTGGGCAAGTCACTTAACCCGGTTTGCCTCAGTATCCTTACCTGTAAAATAATCTGGAGAAGGAAATGGAAAATGGCACTTCTGAATCTTTGCCAAGAAAACCTCAAAATGAGATGACAAAGAGTCTGAAATGACTGAACAACAACAGGTATATCATAGGCACATTTTCCTCTGAGATAAGAAGAGAACATGAGCAAAAAGCCAAAAAACATTGAGTGGACAGAATATTATTGCATCTGGCCTGCCTTACTCCTACTGACTGCAATAATAAATTTGTCTTGCATTAAGAAGAATGGGGAGGGATGGCCAGAATTGTTCCTTTTGCTTAAGAAACCTCTAGCTTCTGAATGAAACAAATGGTTCTAGGCTGGTGATATTCTAGGTCCCCCACACTTGTTTTCATTTCATTTTTCTCCCTAGTTTCTGTTAATTGAATTTTGAAAGTTAAATTTTCCCCCCTCAAAATGTACCTTTATAAGGAGAGGAGTGGGCCTAATTTCTGGAAAAGTTCTACATGAGAAATATGGCTGAAGTTTTTTACTTTCTTTTCTTTGCAGGGGGGAAGGCAGAGCAATTGGGGTTAAGTGACTTGCCCAAGGTCACACAGCTAATAAGTGTGTCAAGTGTCTGAGGCTGGATTTGAACTCAGGTCCTCCTCACTTCAGGGCTGGTGCTCTACTCACTGCTCCACCTAGCTGTCCCTGGAGAAGGTGTGATTCTTCCCCTAGACAGAATGAAGAGCATCCTCATCATATCATAAAAGTAGGATTTCTGGTGGCAGCTTAAGTGGGATGGAGGCAGAGACCCATGGGTAAATGTTTAATAACCATTTTTTTGAAGGGAGGAAGGCATGACCATTGGGGTTAAGTGACTTGTGCAAGGTCACACAGCTAGTAAGTGTGTCAAATGTCAGAGACCGTATTTGAACTCAGGTCCTCCTGACTACAGGGCCAGTGCTCTACTCACTGCACCAACTAGCTGCCCCTCATTACTAATTTTTTTCTAGCACTTTCTTGTCTAAACAATCAACAAAAAAATAAATGAAGCCCTGGTTGTAGGGTTGTTGATTTCCAAAGTGTAAATGCCCATATTGAAAACTTAACAGTCAGCTCTCAAGGGCCTGTAGGAGCTGGTTGCAGCACATGGCTGGTGGAAGTGAGGAATAGCCATTGCATAGAGTGTATTAGGGTTTAATAAGAGATTAGTGATAAGAGAATGAGCAGTGTTAAAGGTCTAGTTGAAATTAGGTAAAGTGAATTTGTAGTTTACGTGGTTAAGTATGGTGTGTGATTTCTGTGGAAAAGATCTAAGATTGGATACTTATAATGGTAAGTTAGAGGCACAAGAGAATCTGGAGTTCATTGATGGTAATATTAGTAACTGGGTCACAATGTCCTGTTGAGAAAAGGAGTTGAATGTGACCAGGAGGGAGACAAAGTGAGAGGAGATAAAGTTGTAGTAGCCCAGTGATCAGGGGTTTTTGGCAGGATAGAAGAGTCCATACACTGGAATTGAAGAAGTGGGGAGAGTGAAAAACAGAGATTCTTATGGAGAGTGGTCACCAAGTTTTAGACCTAAAAGACTTTTTATGATCTTATATTCTTCCGGGAATAATGTTCCACAAATTTTGTTAAAATAATCAAATACCTACAGGTGATCCAACAAAGCTATCTGTAACGTGTTAACATAAATCCCCCCAACAGATTTCAGCTGCTCTAAGCCCAAATATGAATATCACAAAGCTGGTGTTCAGTCACCTTTTCAGTAAAGTAAACACAAATCAGAAAAGGCATCCAGGGTCCCAGCTCACTTGGCAGACCAGGTACTTTACATGATAAGGCAGAAGAGGAGAGGATGGAGCCAGTTGCTCTTTTCCATCCATAATAAGAAATAGCTCCAAGAGTCCTTATCAGATCTGAGGTTGGAAGGGATAAGAATACTGATTTTAGGGTCACTGCACTGAGCCATCAACTCTCCCTGCTTGTGATCCAATAAGGAGACTGCTTTGGCATCTCAAAGCACCAAGCCCTCTCCTAGATATCAGGCACATATGGTCAGCCCAAAGCACAAAAGTCAGATTTGCACATGTCCTGTTCAACCTCTCTGATGCTAGGATGCCATTATCTCATAGAGAAGGGGTTCTTAGACCATTTTCCCCCCCTGTGTCATGGGCACTTTGGGGAGTCTTGGTCCCCTTTGGTCCCCTTCTCAGAATAATATTTTTAAATGAAGAAGGTAAAATACATAATATTTCAAAGGAAGCCAATTATGTTGAAATGCAGCTTGTATATATATATATATACATAATGTTTTTAAATTCACAGACCTCATGTGAAAAACCCCTGCTGTAGAGCATAACTATGGGATGATGAAATCCTGTATATCTCAGCATGGTTTCATGGATAATTTGGAATGGAGGTGAAGGTCTATTTAATCTGAGATTGAGAAACTGGGAGACTGAAAGAGTCCACATGTGATTTCTAGGAAAGTCACCCTTTTATTTCCACTTCAAAATGTTTCTGCCACAATTAAGTGTCTTCTCTAGATTAAAGCCTCGTAGTTGATGATATGAGTCATCCTCCTTTATCCATAGCAACCTTGCTGGGTAGGCACATAAGAGGAATGAGAGAAAACAATACAATATAAAAACAATTATGCAGATATAGTCATATCTCAGTTTTAATGTTCCTTATAATTTAAGTTGTGAGCAGATGATCATGCTATATGTGAAACAAATGACAAAGGCTGACCATATATGATCAAAGTTTAGTCTTGTGTTATGTAGCACATAGGCTCTGAAACTATTTTCCTAATCCCCACTTGAACTAGACAGTTCACCAGAGCTCAGCTAGCAACCGCTCTCCTCAGGGTTCTGGAGGTGGGGTGTAGCCTTGAAGGACTGTGAGTTTTAATTTTTAACTTTTTAAAAAATTCTTATCTTCAGTTTCAAATTATTTCCCACCTTTTCATTCCTCCCTGACTCATTGAGAAGGCAAACAAAATGCTACCCGTTCTACATGTGAAGTCATGCAAAACATAGTGTCATATTAGCTATGCTGCAAAAAAGCAAAAAACCCAAGGTGGAAATGTTTCAATCTGCACTGCAATCAGAGTTCACCAGCTTCCTCTCTGGAGGTGGATAGCATTTTTCAACGTGAGCCCTTTGGGATTAACATCAATCATTGTATTGATCAGAGTAGCCAAGTCTTTCACAGTTGATTATTGTTACAATATTGCTATTACTTTGTACAATGTTCTCCTGGTTCTACTCATTTCACCTTACATCAGTTCATGTATGTCTTTCCAGGCTTTTCTGAAACCATCCCCTTCATCATTTCTTAGAGCACAATCATACTCCATCACAATCATTACCACAACTTGTTCATCCCCTCAGTTCCCAATTCTTTGTCACCACAAAAAGAGCTTCTATAAAACTTTTTGTAGATATCGATCCTTTTTCTTTTTCTTGATCTCTTTGGCATAGAGAGAGAGTAACAACATTGCTTCATCGAAGGGTATTGCATGCAGTTTTATAGACCGTTGGATGTAATTCAATATTGTTCGCCAGAATGGTTGGACCAGTTTACAACACCAACAGTACATTATTGTTTCCATTTTCCATATCCTCTCCAGTATCTCTCATTTTCCTTTTCTGTCATTTTAGACAATATAATCGGTAGTATCTCAGAATTGTTTTCATTTGTGTTTCTAATCAATAATGATTTAGAGTATTTTTATATGACTATTGATCTTTTCTTTAGGAAACTTCTTGTTTGTATCCTCTGACCATTTGTCATTTGGGGAATTGTTCTTATTTTTTATAAATTTGGTTCTTTTTCCCATATATTTTAGAAATGAGACCTGTATCAGAGAAACTTGCTGAAATTCCCCGCTCCACCAGCTTCTTCCTTTCCTTTTAATTTTAGCTATATTGGCTTTGTTTCTGCAACCCCTTTTTAATTTAATGTAATGAAAATTATCCATTTTACCTCCTGTGATTTTCTCTATCTCTTTTTTGATCATTAACTCTTCCCTTCTCCATAGGTCTGACAGACATTTTTTCCTATGCTCCTTGTATTTGTTTACAATATCACCTGTTACGTTTAAATCGTGCACCTATTTTGAGCTCATCTTGGAACATGGTGTGAGACGTTGGCTTATGACTAATTTCTGCCAAACTCTACTCCAATTTTCCCAGAAGTTTTTGTCATATCTTGGGTTCTTGTCCCAATAGCTTGAATCTTTATGCTTATCAAACACTAGGTTACTGTGGTCATTTACTTCTTTGTATTGTGTTCCTAATCTATTCCATTGATTACCACTCTTATCTGGTAACAGATTGTTTTGATAATTACTGCTTTGTACTTTGAGTTGGTACTGTTAGACCATCTTCCTTTTTTAAAAATTGATTTCCTTGATATTCTTGAACTTTTGTTCTTCTAGGATGAATTTTGATATTTTTCTATCTCAATAAAATAATCTTTAGATAGTTGATTGGCATGATACCAAATAGGTAAATTAATTTAGGTAGTATTATCATTTTTATCATATTAATTCAGCTTACCCATGATCAATTAATATTTCTCCAGTTGTTTAGATCTGTCTTTATTTGTGTGAGAAATATTTTGTAATTGTGTTCATATCGTTCCCGTGTGGGTCTTGGCAGGTAGACTCCAAAGTATTTAATACTGTCTGCAGTCATTTAAAATGTAATTTCTCTATTTCTTCTTGCTGGGTTTTGTTGGCAACATATAGAAATGGTAATGTTTTATATGGATTTATTTTATATCCTACAAGTAGGTTTTCTAATACTATTGTTCATTAACTACCATCCAGTGTGTTATCTCTCCAATATTTATTGTCATTTAACATCTCCCCAACACCACCAATTAACATTAATTAGCTTTTAAGAATTGCCATTTACTAAGAAAGTATAGCAAGGACAACAGTGCCACCACCTCTGAAACTCTTAAAAAGATCAGCCATTGCCTGCTAGTGGCAAACACAATTGCTATTAATAGTCTGTGTACAGTTGCTGTAAACTTAAAAACATGTCATGTCAATGAATTGTTATCAAATGCACATCCTAGAGTTCATGAGTTTGCAGCACAAACTTACCCAACTGGGCCTATTCCTCCCTTACCCATATTCCCTGTTCTGTCTCCCTTTCTTTCCTGAGTGTATGTCTGGCCTCATCTCTTTCTGGATAGAAACCTAAATTCTTAGCACAGTGGTTGGCACATGATATACTTGAGGATTTGCTGACTGGCTAAACCCTAATTTATATTCCTATGTTATGATGCTCCTATGTCAGAATCAAAATCACATTCTCATTTTGTCCCCTATTTTTTTTTAGTTTAGGATCTCACCTCTTACTTAAATGAGAAAATTGACGCCATTTGAGAAATCCCGTTCTGCCCTTCCTTCATTTCAAAATCCCTTGGTATCATTCTCCAGTCTCTTCTAATCTTCTGCCCTTCTCACAGGCAAGGCCAGCATCTCCACATGTGACCTTGATCCATCCCCTTCTACCCAGCAAATTGCAACTTGAATTATCCACCCTCCTCAAATATTCAACCTCTTCATATCTGCTGGATATTCCCTACTGCCTTCAACCATTCCCATGTATCCTCAATCCAAAGAAAAAGACAAAAACCCATAAAAACTTTTCCTAGACCTTATCACTCATTTATGGTTTCATCATTTTTCTTTCCTATCTTTCTCAGGCAAATTTCTTGAAAAACGGTCTACACTCTGTGGCTCCACTTCCTCTCCTTCACTCCTAAAACCTTTGAAATCTGACTTTTGACCTCATCACTCAACTGAAACTACTCTTTTCAAAGTTATCAATGATATGTATATTGTAAAATCTAAAGACTAAATACCAGTCAATCCTATGCTTCTCAGCTTCACTGATGCATTCAACACTGTTAAACTCTCTCACCTGTTTGAATTTTTTGTGACACTATCCTTCTCTTTACCTATCAGTTTGATTGTTCCTTTTCAATACCCTTTGCTGGCTGGTCATCTGTTTCATTCCTATGAACTGTGGATGTTCCCCAAGGCTCTGCTCTAAGTCCTCTCATTTTTCTTTCTAAATTCTCTCTCCTGCTAACCCCATCAGCAGTCATGGGTTTGATTTTAATGTCTTTGTATATGATTCATAGATCTTTATATTCCACCCCATCTCTTGAACTATAGTTCTGCATCACCAAATGCCAATTTGAACATGAAACTGGATGTCCCACAAATATCTCAGCATCTACAAATTGAATTCATTATTTTTACCTTTCACTTATTTTCTTCTAAACTTCCATATGTGTGTCAAAGTCACCTCAATTCTTTCAACTTGGGTTTATAATTTTGATATTATCATTGACTGCTCACTCTCCCACATGGCACATAACCAACTAATTGCCGAATCTTGCCATTTTAATGTCTGCAATCTCTCACGTTTGATCACTTCTTTAGACTCAAACAGTTACCACTTTGATCCAGGCCCTCATTACTTCTCGACTAGATTATTATAACAGCTTCCTAACTGGTCTCTTTGCTTTAAGTATCTCCTTATTCTTGGCCTTTCTCCATAGAGCTTCCAAAATGATTTTCCTTAATCATAGATCTGACCACGTGATTCTTTTACTCAATAAATTCCAGGCTTCCCGTTACCACTAGGATAAAATATTAACTCCTGTTCAGCTTTCAAATCCTTTCATACCTTGACTTCCACCTATGCTTCAAACCTCATTGTACATTACTGCTCTACCTTAATTCTTTAACTGAGCAAAACTGATCTCTTTATTCTGCCACAGTCTACTTCATCTCCTATCTCCTTGTCTTTGTACTGTCTGACTGTGCAGTACACATGCCTAAACTTCCTAGAATCCCTGTCTTCCTTCAAGACACAGCTTAAGTATCACCTTCTACGTGAAATGTTCCCTGGCCCCATCAATTGCTAGTGCCTTTGTTTCCAAGCTATTTTATATTTATCTTCTTTCAAATTATTTGTATTTATTCTGTATAAGATTACATGTAAACTTGTAGACTTCCTTATTAAGAATGCAAATGCCTTGAAAGTGGAGATAATTTAATTTTTAATAAATGCTTATTGATTAATTGATCAATGTTAATCCTTGTGATGATGTGATAGCAGGCATACTCGGTGATGACAAATGACCAGGACAACAAAATACGAGGATGAGGACACTAATGACCAATGTTACTGATTTTTTGCCTAGGTCTTATATAGATAATAGTTTTGGAGTGATTTTTCATTTTTCCATACTTTTAGAAAAATTGATTTGCCCGGAAACTTTTTTATGAGAGCTAGAATTTCACCGGTATATGGGACTTCAAATGAGAAACTTCCCCTGTCGATGTAGATTGTCAGCTTCTCTGTAATGTTTAGTGTTACGTAATTACCCAAGAACACTGAGAGGCTAAGTGACTTGTCCAGGGTCACACAGCCTATAGGGTTCAGATGTGGAACTTAAAGTCAGGTTTTCCTCATTCCAAAGCTCATTAACCATGATTTCAAAAATAACCTCATGGTATTGTTTTTAAGAGCTTCCTTGCCCAACACTTAAGTCCTTGAAGGATATATTTAAAAATCATTGTAGGTATTTATATAATATGTGAATGTTTCAGTAATTAGATACACAGACATATATAGACACAGATACAGACGTGTGTGTGTGTGTATGTGTATGAGGGAATAGATATACATACACACATACACATTCACAGAAAATTTCCAGCATTCACCTTACCCTGAACTTGTCAGAAAATCTGGGAGATCCTCTAATGTTTCCCTGACTGATAGTTTTGAATATTGTTGACAATCCACATTCAGGGTACCATCCAATTCTCTCATACTTTGCCTCCTGCAAAGATATAATGAATCCCACACACCACTTTCAAAATCATCCTACGTGTCCATGCTTCCTTCTGAATTTCCTTCTGTTTTCTTCTCTATATTAAAAAAACTCATAAAATTGTAGCTCACATGGTAGCTCATATTTATATAGCTTTTCCAGGTTGATAAAATGATTTACATTCTTCAAAAAGGTAAAACAAATACTATTTCCATTTTATAAATTAAGAAATTGAGTCCCAGAGACCTTTAGTGATTTCATCTTTTTTTTTTTCCTTGAGTGATTGGTTGAGCTAAATATCCCTCTCTTCCTTTATCCCCAGATGCTACAAATTCAGGATTGCTTTCATGAACTCTGTTTCTCAAACTAGCAACTGTACAAATGTTGGCTTTGTAGTTGAAGAAGGATCAGAACATGAATCTTTTTAACATTTGTTTTGAACAATTATAAGCTAACTATTTTAATGTCAGAAAAGGGGAAGTTGAATGATAGTTGGGTTAAACAACAAACTTAGACTTTTAAAGATCTCTTCTAAGGACTGTGTGAGACAAAGACTAGACAGCTTTGAAGTCTTTTGCCATCTTTGCCTGTCACTGTATATCTCTTTTATCCCTGATGCATGCTGTTTCTTGGCTAACAAAGTCCAGGGGCGGACCTACACTTGTTTTCTCTGCATGTTGTTTGTTTTCACTGTGGGCTGTAGTATTGCCACTCTCTAGCCTCCCCAGTGGAACCATATGGCTCAAGCTCCAATTGTCACAAAAAAGGAAATGTTCTTTTATTTTTAAAATATGTTATAATACTAAGAAAGTGCCATAAAAATGTATACTTGGAGAAGAGAATATGGAATTTGCAAAAAACAACCTCCCTTCTAGATGGGTGTCATTTTTCTTGCTTTTGATTGTCTGTTAAATAATCAAGCACCAATGACTTCAAATGCACACACACACACATTTATTTTTGATTGCTTTGATCTGATGACTTATTACAACCTTGCTTTAGTAATTTATGCTAAATATGAATACTAATTTGGTTTAATTTTTGTTTCTTACTGCACTGCTCTGTTTTGATAACACATTTAGGGTAGTCTTTTGATGCTCAATGGGTTTGAATTACTATTATGACCTTGTATTCACTTCAAAATATATTATTGGTTTTATTGGGCCATTAATTGTTATGATAAAACTTTAATAAATAATAGGTATGACAATAATTTATTTCATGACCTTGTTCTGCATCAATAGTTTATTACATATGCATTATATGTGTACACATATAGATTTATACTTATTAGCTTGGGTATTAGTTATAACTTATGATATAAATTTAAACATATGGTTTTACATAAAGATTCATGCAATATTTTATTTAATTCTCATTGATCTATGATTAGATAGTGACAAACTGGGATTTTGACAGGGAGAACTATTTTGTACAATTTGGCCAACAGGGAGATAATATGTTATCTCTAGGGTGAGAGGGGGAAGAAAAAAAGCAAAAAAAGAAGAAATTTACATGATAATTTTGTATGTTTAGAGGGAATAGAAGGTCGTACATGGTAGATTTGTAATTTCATGTGCAATCATCTTTTTTATTGTACAGTGTTACAGAAATGCTTGTTCTGTGAATTGAAAATAAAATAAATTTGTAAAACAAAAAAGGAAGTAAGTCTATTCAATCAATATACATTATATAACATGTATTACATATATGCAATATATGAACATGTATGTGAATGTATGTATGTGTATATGTACACTCCCTCTCTGTCTCTCTGTCTCTGTTTCTTTCTCATCTATTTATCCATACTTAGGAAGAATACAAAAATACTCAAATCATTTCGGATTTGTTTAACTTGTTATATTTTTTTTCAAAGCACTTCACCGTGATCTCCTTTGAACTTGACAACTTTCTTGTGAGGTAGGCAGCTATTATTAACTCCATTTTACATATGAGTAAACTGAGAGAGGTACAGAGACATGAAGTCACCCAAAATCTCATCATTCAATTATGTCCAGGTCAAGCTTGACCTCAGGGCACTTAACTGCTAGTTGTCAAGGTTTAGTCATTTGAAATAATCTTCACATGTAGAGCTAGAAAAGGTATAGGTTTACTTATTCTCTCTTCAAAAGGAAAAGTGAGCCAATAATGATACACAGTCAAACAAAACAAATTCCATGAATGGTTGTATGTAAATATATATGCATATTATATGTGTGCATAGATATATAGGTACACGACAATATATGTCTATCAATCTATTATCTATCACTCTATCTTTCTATCTGTTTCTATGTCTCATTCTGCAAACTAAATCTATCTTCTTTCTTAGATTTGCTCCAATTGTACTGCCTTGACCTACATCTTGTCTCCTTATGCAGTAGGGAATCTTCTTACATTATGTCCACAATTCTAATATCTGATGAAATGCATCTTTCACAAAGAAGTTGTTCTTTAAATGTGTATAGATTATTTTTTCATGAATATTTCTTCTTCAGAGAAAATTTCATTTAAAATATCCTCCATGAAAGCAACAAAGACTTTATTAAAAGTACAGTATAGAGATAGGACCCAGTCTTAAGATGATAGTACCCAGCAGAGCCATGGCCTCAGATGAAGACCACAGCTTCTGCCCTTGGCTGGACATTTGTCTGGAGGTGCTGGAGGTGGACCTGGCTGATATGGTGCCTACATCCAGGGAATCCTACAGGAGCATGACAAAGAGAAGAGGTTAGGCTGGCTGCAGGGAATCCTGGCCCCCTTCCTGGCAGAGGACTCACTTCTTGCTATCTGCAGGGAGATTATTGAACTGTAGTCCGATACCCCATTATCACCAAAGATAAAAAAGAAAAGATGAATATAAACCTTTGCCACCTGTATTTAGAAATGGATATTGATTGTGGTGAAGCCAAAGATGGGATCAAAGGAGGAGAAGCATTGGAAAGTCACCCTTTTGGCTCAGTTTAATGTGACAGATGAGGAGGAAGCAAATGAGAAAGGTGGGTCAGTTGTTACTACAATAAACATTGGGTCTGAAAAATCTCTTTTCTGAAATACTAATATATAAGATGTCCTGAATGATTAAAAATTGGAACAAGATTCACTGCAGGATGAGTCTTGGGGGTAGAAGGAACAGGACATGCTGAAAAAGGAGAAAAACAAGCTGGCCAAGCAAGAAAGAAAGGAAGAGAAGAAAAAGACCCAGAAAGGGGAGTTCAAATAGTAACATTCTGCTCGTCTCTTCCTCCCCAAGGACTTGATCAAAGGAAGAACTGGTCTTGTATATACTGTATATTTTTAGAAACAAGAGAAATCCAGGTGGCTTTCTTAATGCATTTCCTCCCTTGTTTACACACGTCTAAATTCACAAATACTTAATTACAAAATGTGCCATGTCATTTGCGGTGTGGGTAACTTTGGATTATTGTAGCTAATGTCTGTACCAAAGATTTGAGAAGGCATGACTTACTATTTTTTTAGGAAATCAATTCCTGTGATTATTCTATTAAGCATTTAAGAATTTTCATCTTGCCCTTCTTTTTTGTCTGGAAAACTAGGTTCATAGCCCTTAGGAGTGAGTAGGATTGGGATGGATAGTACTCTCCATGATGGAATGTAGAGTAAAAGTTTGCTTTGAGACAGCAGTTAGCTATAAAATGCAGTATCCTTTATTTCTGTTGAATAAAGTAGAAAGCTGAATGTAGAGATACATCTGAACCTAGATTTTATTTTTTTAACGGTATGTAGCAGCAGAAGCTTAAGTCAAGGAAATGGAGGTAGTTATGGATGTTTAAAACACATGCACACACACATACACACACACAGTATGACTACCACATGTCAGTGCAAGGCTATTTAAATACATAGCTAAGAATTTAGCTAGAACCATTATTCTTTTTTTCTCAATGTGATAGTAGAAAGCTTGGTACCATTACAACCTTAGGACTCACATCTAAATATAAGCAAAACACTTCTAGTGGTTCCTATTTTAACAAATCAGGGAAGGGTAGGGTGAGGTCATCTCTAATTGAAACTTCTAGCAACATTAGGTAACCAATAATGAGGTTGACTTCTCTTGGTCCACCTTCTCATTCTTCCAGTAACATTGAGGGAGAAATATTTATCCAGGGCTGAATATTTGTCCAAATTTGAGTTCTAGGAAAGTACCAATGCCTATATTATTGGTAAGTACATTTGGAAGGGTCAGATGCCTGCAAAAAGTCTCCATCTCTCCTTTTTTTCACTGGTCAAATTTAGTTGCAAATAACTTCCTTTTGATTATAATCAACTACTGACCATAAAATAACCTAGAGAAGGCACTTTCAATGAAGAACAGAATTAAGGCCTGTTTTGTATAATTAATTACATTAGAGTAATGGATATTTTTATTTGTGTGTAGATAATAAAATAATGCTTGGTGAAGGCATAGCATTTCAGAAATGTAGGAATGTTCACATTTTCAACATTTTTTTTCAAATAAACTTTTAACACAAATTAAAAAGTGAACATATTCCTAGGAAAAACATACATTGCTGTCTTTTCCCTTCATTAGTCTGTCTGTTCATCAGTCGACTGTTCATTGAACATACAACATGTACAGCACTAAGCTAGGTGTTTGGTTTACACGTATTTGTATTATCCCATAATGAAAAATACACTTCATGATTTTGTGAGAAGACAACAACTGATCCACTCAATGAGCATTTATTATACTTGTATGCTGTATTACATTTAACACCAGTCTGTTATTGTCCCTGACCACCTTTGGATCTGAGTGTGAGATGTGGCTGCAAAAGAAATGTAGTTTTAATAAACTCTTTTAAGCTTTAATTTAATAAGTCAAGAGTCTTGATATAACAAACAGCACACAGTCTATTTGAAGTTTAGAGCAAATGTATTCTTATTTCAGATATGGAGAGAAGCAATTGTTGGGTAGGATGGATCCTGAACTCTGGTATAATTAAATTTTAATTATAAAGCAGTTCAAGTACCTACTATATTCAAAGCATTGCATTAGATGTATATCTCAGAACTTAAAGGCAGCCTGTTACCTGGGTACAGAAACATCTAAGGTGAGCAGGCTATGGTGGATGGACTCCAATGGGGGGCAGCAGAGAGCTGTCAGGTGGCTGCTCAGACTGCAGGGTAAGTGCTTGCAGCTGAGGGGCTTTCAGAAAAGGAAAGAAGCCCTTTCAATTGTCAGGTTGTTATCGAGAGCTGAAAGGTCAGATCAGAGAAAAAGAGAAAGTGATGAAGTTGTCAAACTCTGATGGCTAAGGACAGGAGAGGTCAGGAGGATCATAAACTACACTGGAGCTGCGAGAGAAGCTTCTCAGAGGAGCCACAGAATGGTGACTATAACAATGTCTCTCACTGTTATGTCACTTTTAGGTTCACAAAGCAACTGTCCTCATGACAGTGCGGTGAGGTAGAGCAATTTTAGGTCCATTTTATGGATGAAGAGACAGTGGTTTACAGAGGCTAAGTGATTTGATCATAATCACATAGTGCTAAAATTATATAAAATCAGGTCACCGAGGACCAACTCTTATATTTATTTTAAGCACAATCTTTGTGTTTTCATCCCTTAATTTTCCTTTCCCTTCATTATTCAATGCAATCTCTTGTTTCTTATTTTCCCACTTAATATGTTTCTATTTCTCTACTGTAACTGACTTCAGTGAAGTTTTATTCTTCTCTGTATGTCCATCTTTGAATTTTCCTGACATCAACTCATATAACTCTCAGATTTAGGGTTAATAGTGAAGATCCTGGTGTGTACCATAGTTCAATTTTCCATTGTGACAGAGAAGAAATAGAATGATTACTATCAGTGCCTCACCTTTTGTCGTAAGTCCCAAATCACAGCATTTAACATGCTCCTGTCCCTTACATCCAAGCCAGCAAAAGAACTAATACCTACTTTCAGTCATGCTAACAAATTTTGACACCACACGTCAAAGATTTGATTGTCCCCTTTCCTCTCTGAAGTAGGGAAAATGCTCTTGGTTTTCAGCTTTGCTACATTTTTGGATTGGCTGCTCTCCTAGGTCCTGAAGCAGCAGCAGGCCCAACCAGACCAGGAGCCAGGCAGAATGGGCCCTAGCACCCTGAATCAGTGATCTGTGGCAGTTACCAGACTTCTCAACCCACAAACACCAAAGACAAAAGAGAAGGTTAGTGGGAAATGCTGCTGGGACAGAGTGGAAGGAGTTCACGGTTTGGCCACCGGGGCAGCAGAGGTGTTGCAGTTACAGAACTACATCTGCAGTTGCTTCTGGCCCCAGGCCCACCTGGTGGGAGGAATTAAGTGGTGGATCAGAGCAAGAGGGCAGAGCCTGCTTAAGATTTGTGTCAAGTCTGGGTTGGCGGTTCTTGGGAAATGAGGAGTGCTGATGTGGCAGAGATGGCTGTATAGAAATAGCTCTGAAATCAATGGCGCATCCCCTCAAGCTTGGAACAAAGTACTCTTTACTCTACAAGCAGTCATACCCCACTGAAAAACTCAAGGGTCAAGTAAGTTGACTGGGAACATGGCCAGGCAGCGAAAACGCACTCAGAGTCAGTCTAAGACTTTGGAATCTTGCTTTGGTGACAAAGAAGACCAAAACATACAGCCAAAAGAAGTCAACAAAGTCAAAGAGCCTACATCAAGAGTCTCTAAGAAAAACATGAACTGGTCTCAGGCCATGGAAGAGCTCAAAAAGGAGTTGGAAAGGCAAGTTAGAGAAGTAGAGGAAAAATTGGGATGAGAAATGAGAATGCTGCGAGAAAACCATGAAAAACAAGTCAATGACTTGCTAAAAGAGAACCCCAAAAAAAGTACTGAAAAAAATATTGAAGAAAACAACACCTTAAAATAGATTAATTCAAATGGGAAAAGAGCTCCAAAAAGTCAATAAGGAAAAGAATGCCTTGAAAGGAAGAATTAGCCAAATGGAAAAGGAGGTCCAAAAGACCACTGAAGAAAATACTACCTTAAAAATTAGATTGGAGCAAGTGGAAGCTAGTGACTTTATGAGAAATCAGGATATTATAAAACAGAACCAAAGGAATGAAAAAAGTGGAAGACAATGTGAAATATCTCATTGGAAAAACCACTGACCTGGAAAATAGATCCAGGAGAGATAATTTAAAAATTATTGGAATACTTGAAAGCCATGATCAAAAAAAGAGCCTAGATACCATCTTTCAAGAAATTATCAAGGAGAACTGCCCTGATATTCTAGAGCTAGACGGTAAAATAGAAAGTGAAAGAATCCACAGATCACCTCCTCAAAAAGATCCCAAAAAGAAAAGTACAGTGTAATTGGCACACTGGCCAATTACATGGGGGTATGGGCACCTGGCATTGGCAAAAAAACATACCAATCCGTATTGCTGAGGAAGTCTAAGATCAAAAGTTAAACTCATGAAAACTGAGTGAGACTGTCAAGGAAAACGATGTCTCTGGTTTGGGCCAGTGTTCCTTCCTGTGATAGAAAGCATAGCTCAGGGATCCTATGCTAATCTTCCAGGCTACAAAGGTGGCCTTTAGAGTCTAGGAGCCCTAAGTTCATTTCTGATTTATTTCCACATGACTGACTAGTCTCACATGAATTTCCTTTTAAAAGGATGGCACATGGTAGGTATGTATTATGGATGCTTATTGATTGAGGCTTGGGAGTTAGGGCACTGGGCTTGGGGTCAGGAAATTCTAGATTCAAATTCTATCTCAAGTACTTACTGGATGTGAAACTCTGGCTAAGTCACTTAACCTCTCTGTACCTCGGTTTCCTAACCTACCATGTGCCAGGAACTTTGCTTTATTCTGGGAAGAGAAAGACAAAAAATGAAGCAGCCCTTGCCCAAATGTAGCTTATATTCTAATAGGGAAGCCAGCACACACATATTGCAGAATATACAGAGTTAAAAATGCAAGGTACTCTTTTTGTGAGGAGAAAGCACTAGTAGCTGGGGGAAAGGGGATCAGGTAAAATGTCATGCAAAAGTTGATCCTTAAGTTGTTTCTTGAAGGAATAAAGGATTACAATAAGTAGAGATGAGGAGGAAATGCATTCTAGGTGTAGAAGACAGCCAATGTGAAGGCAAAGAGATGCAAGGAGGAGTATTCTATGTGAGGAACAGCAAGAAGAGTGGTATAGTAGGCAATTAATAAAGGCTTGATTGATTGATCAGATATTACCCCTGTTTTATAGATAAGAGGAAGTAGTCTCAGGTCACTCTTAAACCTATGGATAAGACTTAAACTTTAGCATGTTTTCATCTAGTAGGTCATACTTCCTGAGAATATTGATTTTTTCTTTTGGCCTCAATCAAAAGCTGGACCTGGATGAAAATTCTCTCTTTTTCTTCCTTTCCTCCTCCTTATCTTTCTCCTCCTCCTCCTCCTTTATCTTCTCTTCTACCTTCCATTCTCCCTCTGTTCTTTCATCTCTCCTTTCTTTCCTTCCTTGCTTTCTTCCTTCCTTTCTTTCCTCTTCTTCTCTCCTTTCTGCCCTTCCTCCTTCCCTCCTTTCCTCCTTTCCTTCTTCCCTCCTTCCTTTCTTCTTTTTCTTTCCTTCCTTCCTTCCTCATAGCATTATAATTTTTATTTGCTTTTCAATTAAAAAGCAAGCAAGCAAAGGGTCAAGCTATTGACTGAATCTGGCTTTTGCACTGGATTTTTTGATTTAGGTCCCTGAACTATTACTAGTACCCTCAATGTGCTAAGGAAATGATGAGGCATCACTTTCAGTACTCCACCCCCCCAACAAGATCCATGAGACTGTTTTCAACTCAGTCCCATTGCTGGGAAGAAGAAAGCTCATTCCAGCTCCTAGGTGGCATCTAGGAATACCCAGCTTGTTGAAATCATCCTGAGGCTTTCATAACTTCAAATTGCTTTGTTGACTTTTAGTTCCTTGTCCTTTGTAACTGAACAGATTTGACAAATTGCACATTAGGCTCTGTCTGCATACTTCCTTCAGGGAGAGATTTCACTAATAATGTGTGCTGCAGTTGTTCCAGGAAAATCTTCTGAGATTTACACTGTAAGTAAAGATGTAGAAGGTCAGCTATTGTTTCAGCCCTTTTTAACCTAAATCTAAATTACTTCATTAAAAAGTATATCTTCATCGAATAAGTCCAAAATAGTTGTTGGACCCAAAAATGGCTGCATCCTTAAGTCATGTGCTTCCTCTTCCCCACCTTAGTTTGTAGTGGTGTAACTTGTTGACATTAGATAATATAACTCTCATGTCTTGTGTGGAGCAGCAGAGCAGCATGAAGGCAGTGCCCTTACCCCATCTTTTTGAGCTTCCCTATTGCTTTGTATCCTTCCCTTGGAAGTACCGGAGCTAAGAGCATTTGAAGAAATGTATCTTCATGATAAGCACATCTTTGCTGCAAATCGTGTGTCTGGGAGTTTGGAGATGATAACTTTTGGAATTGTTCTAAGTAATTCACCTCCTTGCATATGACACATTGCCTCCTGAATAAAAGATAAGGTCCTCACCCTGATATTCAAGGTCCTCCATAATTTTTATCTAATCCATCTTTTCCATCAGACATATAGTATACTGCTTTTCCATCAGATATATAATATATGTCTGCTTACATATTCCATATTCCAGTCAAACTAGACTATTTGCCATCTCCTTCTCCCATTTTAGAGGTATCTTTGTTGAAGTCTTTATCACCTTCATAAGATTTAAGGCAAAAATGAGCTCTCCTCCTTCAGACTTCTTATAGAATCTTGCTTGGATATCTCCTTTGCACTTATCTCACTCTTACCTGAGAATTATTCGTGTGTAAATCTCCTCTTCCCACTCAATTATAAGGTATTTTCCAGAAGGCTGTGTGTTTTATCAGTCATTGTGTCTATACCATATATGACAACACAGTGCCTTACAAGGTAGGTGTTTCAGGAAGAAGTTTTCTGAGCTTTATGCCATAACTAAAATAGCTAATACCTCACAAAGGCTTAGCAAATGTTTAGAGGCTCCTAGAGATGGATGGGCCCTTAGAAGCTAGGTAGTCCTCTCTTCCCAATTTATAGATGGGGAAACTAGGGCTCATGGATTTTAAGTGACTTACCCAAGGACACACAGGCAGGATGGATCAGAGGCAAGATTTGCATCCAGGTTCTCTGACTAGAGAGTCAGCACCATTTTCCCTCACTTTTTGCTAAGTTGTACTGGAACTAATGAAGGATAAAATACAGGGTGTCCCTAAAGTCTGGACACATAGGACATCTCATTAACATCTCATTAACTGTTTCACCAAAGACTCTGTGTTCAGTGACTTCTTTTTCTGGGGTATGCTAAAGGAGACGGTGTACTCAATGAAAATCACATGCAACACACTTGATTGGACACATGAACGCATAAAGAATGAATGTGCTAAAATTGACGGCAATGTGGAATTATTGCATGAAGTTCACATAGATCTTGCAAAGCACATGAAAACCTTTGCATCTCAAATGATGGAAATCATATTGAAGATGTTATTTATTAATATTCAAATTAAATAAAATGCTGTTGAAAATTTCTTTCATTTCTTGAAAATATGCAAGATTCTATAAGAAGTCTGAAGGAGGAGAGCTCATTTTTGCCTTAAATCTTATGAAGGTGATAAAGACTTCAACAAAGATACCTCTAAAATGGGAGAAGGAGATGGCAAATAGTCTAGTTTGACTGGAATATGGAATATGTAAGCAGACATATATTATGTGTCTGATGGAAAAGCAGTATACTACATGTCTGATGGAAAAGATGGACGTGTCCAGACTTTAGGAACACAGTAGAATAATGTAGTCTTATCACTGAGAAGTCTTACTGGTTGTATAGATGAATCCTACACTTGTACTATAATGTTCTGGAATGAGTGGACTTGTTGATACTGAGAATTATCTACTTTGGCCCAGTGTTAGGTAGTGATTTTTAAATCCTTGAGACTTGTTCTTTTAATAGAATGTAAACTTCTTGAGGGTAGAGACTGGTTTGGTTTTGTCTTTATATCCTAGAACAGCAGTTTTTCATTCACTGGATGCTTCCCAAATGTTTGTTTAATTGAATAACAAAACATGTCTTAGGCACTCCCTGCCGATATGGGGCTTCCATTAATTGAATAGAATTGGATTTGTCTTTTGAATTGAACTGAATTGATATTGAACTTAAAATTTGGGAAGTTTTGATATGATTTTCTAGTAGCACAATTTTTCAAGGGCTGCTTTATGAGCTGTCTATGAGAGGGAGACTTGAATCTGCAGTAATGGAGTGAGTGGGTGAAGCAAGTAATGAGAAATCGAAAATTGAGTTGCCTATGCCTTTGCCATCTGACCCTATTACTTTGTGAAGTATGGGACTGATTGGTGTTTGGGATGTTGATGAGGATATCTGTAAATGGGCATGTCAAGTCTTTCCAGAAACATGCCCATCAGCTTTACGGAGATTACTGTGGCATCCCTTCTACTCTAAGTATTTAAAAATGCATTTTATTCATATCACACTTTGTTTCTACATCATTTGTGGATACAACAGCAATAGTAGCTCATTTTCATAGTGCTTTCTTGATTGTAAAACATTTTACATATGTGAACTCTTTGAGGTAGTGTTATTTATCATTCCTATTTTACTGATAGTGAAATTGAGGCTAAAAGTGTTTAAGTGACTTCCTAGGATCATACATATAGGAAGTGTCATTTGTGGGGTTTGAAATCAGGTCTTCCTCATTTCAAATCTGTCAATTCTATCTACTTCCTCTCTTCAGATAGTTTCTTCTTATGTCTCCCAATCCTAAACAGAGAAAAGTTTGGAGTTTGGAGTTTGACAATGTATTCATCCATAGCATTGTTGTAGACTTGTGATACTTATTTGCCTGAACCCACTGGGGCTGGGGAACTTGCTCTTCCCTATCCTCTACCTAGCCAAACAATTTGGACTGAATTAGGTCCTCAACCTCTGGAGAGAGGGGGCTTCCTTTTCTGACACTCATTGACTTGTCAAATCCCTACCCCAGCTACTCTGTGGTTGATTTCAATTAAAGCATATTATAATAAGACTCATAAGTCTGGGAGTTAGTTAAAAAGGAGTGAACAACATACTCTTTTCTGATATGAGAATGAATTAGAGTATGGGACAGATAATTTATTCCTACTAATAAAAGAGTGTTAGGTATACAAGAATGAATATGAATTAACAGAGCCTTATAATTAAAACAGAATTCAGTGTATGACCACTGTTACAATCTAATGGAAGGTTAATATTTAAATTTCATCAGAATATGAAATGGTTTTCAAGATTTCAGCTTAGGAATTTTACTTTTCACCTGGGATCTATACTATCTAAACCAGACTTTATCTGAACTTAATTCTAGGCCCCTTCCACGGTCAATTTCTTTTATATCATCTACTGCCACAACTAACCATTTTAGTGGATATTGCTAACACCAAATTCATAGGCTTCTGGAATTTTTGAACTCAAAATTGTTTTTAAGCTTATACATATCCACTTAATCAGGAAAGGAAACCTAAAAGAGGCAAAGGCTATCAGAGGACTCAATGCTAGCTCATTTAGCTGAACACATACTCAAACAAAGGGACTGGCAGAGTGAGGTCACCATGATGGTAGTATGAAGGATTTAACCTCCCTCACTTCTCACTGGAACCATGTTATGCCACCTGGAAAGTTGCAACTGAGAAGGCATCAGTTAGAACAGAAACAAGAGGTGGATGGGTGGTCAATACTTTTCAATCATCTCCTGAGTCATGAGCTCCTTTGGCTCAGCAGTTAGGGGATAATTCATTATCTCAAATTTTGAGCTCTCTATCCCTGAGTTATATGTGATTGGAAGCTAGCCCCTAAACTGCTATGTGGTTGACTGGGCATAAATAGCGCTCTGTACAACCTGAGTTTCTGAAAAAAATTGCTCAAAAGCCTCAAGGGACCTTGGAGACCAGCTTTCTATAATCCAACTTTTTCATTTTATGGATGAGGAAACTGAGGCTTAGGGAAATTTAGTGCCTTGCCTAAGACTGTTCTCATAGCACCCTCCCCTGTCCCATAGCCAATGGACATTCTTTTTTATCTGTTCTCCTAGTCCGTTAATGGTTTCAGTTACTCAGAATTTGGTTATCTTTTAGTGATCATTACTTTTATAATGAAAGTATTTTGCTTATGTCTTTTTGATTCTTATTTAACTCTCCATAACTTCATATGAATCTTCATATATTTTTCAGGATTACTCACGTTACCATTTCTCATTCCACAATAAAATTCTGTTGCATTCATAAAGCAAAACTTGTTCAGACATTCCTAAATCAATAAATACCCCTTTGTTTCTAGTTCTTTGAAAAGTGATACTTTGAATATTTTGCTACTTGCTAATTGGACCTTTATTTCTTTCTCTGATCTCCTTAGAAGTGTATGCTCAGTAGTGTGTGTGTGTGTGTGTGTGTATATATGTATACTTATATATGTATATATACATACATACATATACATACATATGTATATATCAGAGTATGAAGAATTTAACAAATTCTTCTACAAAAATCAAAATTCTTTTTTTAGAGTGGTTATATGAAGGTCTGCTCCAAGCACATTATAGTATATGTTTTCCTTGAGGTCCTATAACATAAAGTATTTTAGTCTTTTTATCCCTTTTGCCAATTTGAAGGCTGGGAAATAAAACCTTCAAGGTGTGTCAATTCACATTTCTCTTATGTTAATGGTTTGGAGCATGTTTTTATATATTCTCTACTAGTTTCTCGTTTGACTCTTAAAAAAAATTGCTCATGGCCTTTAGTCTGTGAGCTCCTTGAAGGCAGGGAGTTGGTTTTTTGGTTTTTGCTTTTTTATGTTTGGCTCTTATTACAATGTTTTGCACATAGTAAGCCCTTAATAAGTTTAATTGACTGTTCACTGTATCTATTAGAGAATATAGCTCTTGGTCTGGTATATTTGTGTCAATTCCTTATATATTTCAGGTATAATACTTTTATCAATTCATTTCATGGAAGAATTTTTTTATTCAGTAATTTAATATTTGATCTGTGTTGGTAATACACGTGGGAAATATATTTGATGTAATTGAAATGCCCTATTTTCTCTTTTATGATCATCTCTATCTGTGGTCTGGCAAAGAATTTTTCTTCTAGCCACAGTTTTGGAAGGTTCCTTCTTCTTTCTTCTAGTTTTTAAATGATACAAACTTTTATATTCAGGTCACATATCTATTTCAAGTTGATTATGTTTGGCACATTTTTTAACAAGGCCTGTGATTTCATTGGTGTGGGCAGTTTCTAGTGAGGAAATTCTTCTATCAGTGCAGATTGGCACCTTCTTTGCAACTTATAGTCTTAGGTAGTTGCCAGGGAGTGGCACTGAGAAAATAAGAAACATAACTAGGGTCACATAGCCTGATATGTTGGGTGCAAGGCTTGAATCCAAATCTTCCTGACTCAGAGGCTTTATTTATATCTATTGTTGTTGTTGAATCATTTTAGTCATGTCTGACTCTCCATGTTCCTATTTAGAGTTTTCTTGACAAGGTACTGGAGTGGTTTGTGATTCTTTTCCTCATGTCCATTTTATAGATGAGGAAACTGAGGCAAACAGGGTAAAGTGACTTGCCCATGGTCACACGGCTAGTCAGTGTCTGAGACTAGATTTGAATTCAGGTCTTTGTGACCACATGACTAGCACTCTATCCACTGTGCCACCCAGCTATTCCATCTATATCCATTTTGCCACACTGTTTCTCATAGAGTTTCTTAATATAGCATTGCTCTGATGCTAATTTTTGCCAAACTGCCTTCTAGATTCCTCAGATATTCTTGTCATGTAGAGTCCCAGTTATGTTCTTGAGATTATTAAATGCTGGGCTAGTGCTGGTGTTTTTTGTTTTGTTTTTGTTTTACTGGGTCTTTCTATCTCATTCAGTCTTGAAGCGCAATGGCCATTTACTGGACAAATCTGGCACTTATTGGCACAGATACTTTAATATGTTCAATTTTTTACCTGGGCAAGTTTTCCTTTCCTTATGAAGCTTGCTGCTTCCCTCCCCCTCTCCAGGGCTCACTATGTCAATATCAGACTAACTGCAGAAAGAAATTGGCTTAGTATACTGCAGCTCAGAACTTCTGAGCTCAATTGATACACCAGCCTCTGCCTCCCCTAATGGCCAGGATTATAGGCATGTATCTTCAAGCTCAGGCTGTTTTCAAATTTTTTAGTTCTTACTCATCTAGTCTGTTTCTTTGAGCTTTTAATTTCTTAAACAATAATAAAATTTTGAAGGCTAGCTGCTTTACTATATAGTTTAAAACGTGCTGTTTCTGTCTATGCTTCATTCCTATTTTTTCCACATTTTCCCTCGAGAGTCTAGACTTTTTGTTCTTTTAAATGAATTTTATAATTAAATATTATTAATTAAATAATAATTAAAGTATTTCCTGAGTGATTTGGCATATAACTAAACCTGTAAATCAATTTGTGTTATGGCATCCTTTAAATTACATTAGCATTAACTGACCATGAGCACTGAATATTTCTCTGATTTTTCATCTTTCTGTATTTCTATAAAATATGCTTTGTAGTTATAATAAAATACAAATATATGTAGACCCAGGGGAACTAGTTCTATACTATGTGTAAATTTCTACTTTCACTGCTACTGGCTTATTTCCTCACAAAGTTTGTCTCTGGGTTTCAATATTAGTGCAGCATGAATAGGTTCAGAGATTACTAAAATTCTAAATATTCTCTCTCTAATTGGCTTGCCCTCATGTCATCCTGGGTTGAAGAAAATCTTCTCTCTCTTTTGGATTAGCTTCTCTTCTCCTGCCCTTGACCAGTGCATTCATTGTCTTGGACTGAAGTAATTATATATAGCATATCTTAAAAAGTATTCCAAATAGCAAGGGAACATAAAGAAGCATCAAAATAATGCATAGCAACCTATCAATTGTAAATATGAACTGAACTTAGGATGGGATTAAGTTTTTCCTTTTCCCCACTGCATTCCACTACCATCCCCAATCAGATGAGCAGCTGGGAGGAAAGTGGTTGGATAGGGAAAGGGGTGGGAGAGTATTTCAGGCAGCATTTTATGAAAGCAGGAGAATGACATGGTCTATATGGACTCTAGCAGTCTCACTAATCCTTATCTATTCTCCGTTCCTACATACCTTTGTCAGCCCATTCTATTGTGTAGCTGCTTACCTCCAAGCACATGCTCTGCCATAAGATACTTCCCTGCTTCACCTCACTTACTTCATCAGAAGAGGTCCAAAACTCTGGAAACTTGAGAAATTCTGAGTAATGCCCGAATGCGAGCATTCTCAAGTCCCCAAATCTCCGTAAAGACTCTGGAGGAGCGGTTACATATGCAAAGTAAATACATTTCCCCGTCCTCTTCTTCCCCACCCCGCCCCAGCCCTACCTCCCCCCCCATCCCCAGCAGAGCACTCACATCTGAGAGAAACAAGAAAGGCTTCCAAAGATCAAAGGAGAGGGTAGGGAGCTTTGAAAGCATGATGAAGTCTTTACAAAGAACCAATGGGGAGATGAATTGCCTTGTATGAGGAATAGTAAGTTTTACTGCATGATAAGGTGTTTGAGAAGGAGAAATGTGAGATCAATCTGTAATGATAGGTTAGAAACACATTGGGAAGGATTTTAAAAAGAGGAGTTCAGTCAACAATTAGTTATTAAACACCTACTGTGTGCTAAGCACTACGGTAGGTGTAAACAACAGTTAAGTAGCCTGCTGTCAAGGAACTTACAATCTAACTGGGGAGACAACATGTACATAGGTATATGATAGCTAGCTAGGTAGCCGTATGTGTACACGTGTATGTGTGTGTGCATGTGTGCGTGTGCACGTGTGTGCGTGTGTGCATGTGTGTGTGCGTGTGTGTGTGTGTATTTGTACATTATCCATCCTGCTTTGGCATTTTCTTGAGAGAAATATTGTAGTGGTTCGCCATTTCCTTCTCTAGCTCATTTTACAGATGAGGAAACTGAAGTGAACAGGATTAAGTGACTTCCTTAGGGTCACATGCCTAGTAAGTATCTAAAGCCAGATTTGAACCCAGAAAAATGAGTCTTCTTGACATCTGGTGCAGTGCGCTAACTACTAAGCCACCTAGGTGCCCTTATCCATACCCATGTGTAACAACAATGCTGCTAGCAGCTGCTATGGAGATATAAGGCCAATAACACCAGCACACAGGTGGGTTGTTAGAACAGGTTCTTTGATCTACTTTTCTAAGGAAAGTAACTTTAAGGGGTTTACAATCTCACTTTAATTAAACATACATATATCATTCACTTAGTTCAGGGGAAAAGGTCAGCAACCTGAACCTCAGAGAAAACACAAACAGAAATCACATAAACAGAGCAAATAACACAAATTAGCAGACAGGGCTTCTGTCTGTCCCTAGAATATATACATTGTTCCCAGAGAGAGAAGCACCAACATCTGAGTTTTCATAGCCAGGGGGACTCCTCAATGGCCACCCAGAGTCTCTTCTGGTGAAATCACAGGAACGCTCTTGTAATGAGTGAGCCCCCAAAGCAAAATGCTAACCTCAGAGTATATATACACTTCTTCACAGTCAGCCATAGAGGGCATCACAACCATGTCACTCAAACTCATGTGACTTAGGCTTTCTTGTAACTTAAGCAAGTCATCGAAGACTCTTGATTCAATCAAAGACTCTTGATTCAAAAAAAGGCAAGACTCAATGAAAGGCACTTGACTGCCTTAGTGTTGAGAAGTAGAACTCCAAAAGAAAAAATAGCAAAACAAAAAGTCCCACTCTGATTGCCATTATACCATGTACACACATGTGTGTAGACACATGTATTATATGTGCACATAGAATACATGTATATATAAATGGTGTAAATATACAACATATAAATATCATGCATGTATGTGTATGTAACATACAAAGTTATTTTGGGGAGAAGGAATAGCAGTAGGAAGGATAAGGGAAAACTTCATGAAGAAGGTGACATGAGCTTGGTGTTGAAGGAAATGAAGGATTCTGAAATATGGAAGGCAGAAAAAGGTATATTCTAGGTATGGGGGCAGTCCCAGAGGTACAAGATGGCATATTCTGTGTGAGCAATAGTAAGAAGCCCATATTGGCTGGAACCTAGTGCATATAGGGGGGAGTAATGTGTAGTAAAGATGGAAAGTTAGGTTGTGGAAAGGTTGTGAAAGGCCTTTAAAATCAAACAGATCCTATTTTCTCTAGAAGTAATAGAGAGCCAATGGAACTTTTGAGGAAGGAACTTACACAGTTATTTCTATGCTTTAGAAATATCGGTTTTGCAGCTCTGTAGGAGATGACTTTAATCTTTGCATTCACAGACAATAAACTTAAATTTTTGTTCTCCGAACTACTTTTTACTCTTAAAATTCAAGATTCCCGAAAGCTTTGGTTTATGTGGGCTATATCTGTTGATATTTAGCATATTTGAAATTAAAACCAATAAAAAAATTAAAATATTTATTTATTCATTTAAAATAATAATAAGCCCGGGGGCAGCTAGGTGGTGCAGTGGGTAGAGCACTTGCCCTGGAATCAGGAGGACCTAAGTTCAAATCCAGCCTCAGACACTTGACACACTTACTAGCTGTGTGACCTTGGGCAAGTCACTTAAACCCAATTGCTCTGCCTTCCGCCTCCAAAAAAACAACAACAACCCCCAAACACCCCCCAAAACCCAAGAAAAAAAATAATAAACCCATTACCAATTAACATAAACAAAATTTTAATGAAAAACAATTATACTTTCTAAAACAAAAATAGAGTAAGGAAGGATATTGCTTCCATATTTTTGCAAATCTCTTCAATATTTGACTTCATAGAAGACACCTGGATTCTAATAAATGCCTCTGTATTCAAGATGTTACTTTGGTTGAAATATATGAAGGAAATCTGGAGATTTCAAGAAGCCAAGATGGCAGAGTAAGCAGTAAGCCACTCTCACTCTCTCTTATGGACCTCTAAAAACCCAGAAAATATCACCCCAGGAAAAATCCAGGAGTAGCAGAGCTAGCAGAAAGACAGGATGTAGCAATTTCTTAGCCCAGGAGGCTTGGGGGATTAATAGAAATATCCCTCTTTCTTTGGTTGGAAGAGGAGCATTACAGGACAGGAAGTATCCCAGGAAGCCCTACCCCAGGAAGTCCTACCCCAGCAAACCTGTGGCAGATCCTGACACCCAGGGTGGTGGAATAGGCAAGTGCCACACCAGGACTCTCTTTGCCTTCGCACAACCAGAGGAACTGCCAGACTCCAGCTCAAAGAACCACCACATGTGATAGCTAGCAGCTGTCCTTCAGCAACTGAACCTCCCTGGGCTTCAGCATAGCCCTGGTAAGCAGGCATCCTCCAGTGGCCAGATCCCACTCCCACCCCAAGAATTTTAGCGTAGACCCAGGGAAATGTCGAAAAACCCCTCTTGGACTCAGTGCATAATAGCCAACACCATTACCACCCCAGCTCAGCACCAGGTAAGCTTCCAGACTCCTACAGCCTCCAGCTGCCAGCACCTGAGGCCCCAGCACACAAAACCATTGACCAGGCCCCTGGCCCCCAGCACAAGAAGCTTGAGATAGTGCCCCCTATGCTGTAGCAGGAGAGCTCAACTTTGAAAGCCAGGAAATATGCAAATGTCATGAGCAAAAAGCAGAAATGGACACTGACCATAGATTCTTTCTATGGAGACAGGGAAGATCAAAACACAAATTCAGAAGAGGACAACATTGTCAGTTAACCTACATCCAAAACCTCAAAAGGGAATATGAACTTGTCTCAAGCTCAAAAAGCCTTTTTGGAAGAACTCAAGAAAAAATTTAAAAGTCAGATAAGAGGGGTGGAAGGAAAATTGAGAAAAGAAATGAGAGGTATGCAAAAGAGAGTCAATAGCTTAGAAAAGGAAGGACAAAAATTGACTGTAGAAAACAATTCCTTAAAAAAGAAAATTGGCCAAATGATAAAAAAGTCCACTGAAGAAAACAACTCCTTAAACAGTGCAATTGGCCAGAAAGAAAAGGAGGCACAAAAACTCACTGAGGAGAACTTAAAAAGTAGAATTGGCCAAATGGAAAAGGAAGTACAAAAGCTAACTGAAGAAAACAATTCATTAAAAATTAGAATTTAGGGGGCAGCTAGGTGGCACAGTGAGTAGAGCACCGGCCCTGGAGTCAGGAGGACCTGAGTTCAAATCCGGCCTCAGACACTTGACACATGTACTAGCTGTGTGACCTTGGGCAAGTCACTTAGCCCCAATTGCCCTGCCAAAAAAAAAAATTAGAATTTGGTAATTGGAAGCTAATAACTATATAAGACATCAATTATCAGTCAAACAAAATTGAAAGAATGAAAAAATAGAAAAAAAATGTAAAGTACCTCATTGGGAAAACAACTAACCTGGAAAATAGATCCAGGAGAGATAGTATAAGAATTTTTGGACTACCTGAAAGCCATGATAAAAAAAGAGCCTGGACAGGATCTTTTAAGAAATCATCAAGGAAAACTGCCTTGAGGTCCTAGAACCAGAGAGTAAAATATTTATCAAAAGACTCCACCAATCACCTCCTGAAAGAGATCCCAAAATGGAAATGGCAAGGAATATTGTAACCAAATCTCAGAATTATCAGGTCTAGGAGAAAGTACTGCAAGCAGCCAGAAAGAAACAATTTAAATATTGTGGATCCACAGTCAGGATTACACAGGACCTTGCAGCATCTACATTATAAGATCTGAGGGCTTGGAATATGATATTCCATAAGGAAAAGGAGTTGGATTACAACCAAGGATCAAGTACCCAGCAAAATTGAACATAATCTTTCAGGGCAGGAGATGGACATTCAATGAAGTAGGAGACTTCCAAACCTTCCTGATGAAAAGACCAGAGCTCAACAGAATATTTGATCTTCAAATACAAGACTCAAGAGAGGCATAAAAGGGTAAACAGAAAAGAAAAAAAGCATGTCATTCAATAAGGGCAAACTGTTTACATTCTTACATGGGAAGATGATACTTGTAACTCTTGATAACTGTATCTTTATTATGACACTTATAAGGGTTATACATAGACAGAGGGCCTGGGTATAAGTTGACTTTGGTGTGATGATAGAAATCTAATTAAGAGGTGAAAAGGAATTGTACTGGGAGAAGAGGAAAGGAAGAGTCAGAAAAGGGTAAATTACAACATATGAAGAGGAACAAAGACCTATTACAGTAGAGGGAAAGAAGGGAGGGAGATGAACATTGTTTGAAGCTTACTCTCATCAGATTTGGCTCAAAGAGGGAATAACATACTCAGATATAGAAATCTAACTTACCCTCTAGGAACTAGGAGGGGAAAGGGGAAAGAAAAGGGAGAGGGCTGATAGAAGAGAGGGTAGACTGAGGGAGATGGTGGTTGAAAGCAAAACACTACTGAGGAGGGAAAGGGAGAAAAGAGAGAGAAAAGCATAAGTGGGGGGGGGGATAGGATGGAGAGAAAGATACAGATAGTAATCACATCTGTGAATTTGAATGGTATGAATTCTCCCATAGAATGAAAGTGCTCAGCAGAACGAATTTAAAGCCATAATCCTACAATATGTTGTTTACGAGAAACTCATTTGAAGCAGAGGTATACACACAGAGAAAAGATAAAAGACTGGAGTAGAATATATTATGTTTCAGCTGAGCAAAAAAAGCTGAGGTAGCAATCCTGATCTCAGACAAAGCAAAAGCAAAAAATAGATCTAATTAGAAGTAAGGAAGGAAACTGCATCCTGCTAAAAGGTATCATAGACAATGAAGTAATATCATTACTAAACATATATGCATTCAAATTCTTAGAAGAGAAGTTAAGGGAGTTACAGGAAGAAATAGACAACAAAATTCTACTAGTGGGGGGACCTCAACCTCTCCCTCTCAGAACTAGATAAATCTAACCACAAAATAAACAAGAAAGAAGTTAAAGAGGTAAATAGAATTTTAGAACAGCTAGAGAAGGTAGACCTCTGGAGAAAATTGAATGAGGATAGAAAGGAATATACCTTTTTACTCAGTGGTACATGGCACCTCCACAAAAAATTGACCATTTATTATGACAAAAAACCTCACAATTCAATGTGGAAAGGCAGAAATATTAAATGCATGCTTTTCAGATCATGATACAATAAAAATTACATGTAATAAAGGGCCATGGAAAGATAGACTAACAATTATTTCAAAACTAAATAATCTAATCTTAAAGAATGAGTGGGTCAAACAGCAAATCATAGAAACAATAACTTCATCCAAGAGAATAACAATAATTAGACAACATACCAAAACTTATGGGATGCAGTGAAAGCAGTTCTTAGGGGACACTTTATGTCTCTAAAATACTTACATGAACAAAATAGAAGAAGGTGATCAATGAATTGGGCATGTAACTAAAAAAAAGCCAGAAAAAGAACAAATTAAGAATCTTCAATTAAACACCAAATCAGAAATTCTGAAAACCAAAGGAGAGATCAATAAAATTGAAATTAAGAAAACTATCGAACTAATAAATAAAACTAAGAGCTGGTTTTAAGGAAAAAAAAACAATAAAATACATGAACCTTTGATTAATTTGATTTAAAAAAGAAAGAAGAAAACCAAATTACCATTATCAAAAATGAAAAGGGTGAATTTACTGCAGATGAAGAGGAAATTAAAACATTAAATTTGATGGATGAATGTTTACAAAAATATAAGTTGCCCAGATTAATAGAAGAGAAAATAAAATAAATAACCCCATTTCAGAAAAAGAAATTGAACAAGCCATAATGAACGCCCTAAGAAAAAATCTGTAGGGCCACATGGATTTACAGTTCAATTCTGACATTTAAAGAACAATTAATTCCAATACAATGAAAATTATTTGGAAAAATAGTTGGAGTCCTACCAAATACTTTTTTCTGATGCCAATACAATGCTGATACCTAAATTGGGAAGAGCTAAAACAGAGAAAGAAAATTATAGACCAATTTCCCTAATGGGTTTAGATGCAAAAAAATTTAAATAAAATATTAGCAAAGAGATTACAGCAATTTATCTTGAGGATAATACACTATAACCAGGTATGATTTATACCAGGAATTTAGGGCTGGTGTAATGTTAGGAAAACTATCAGCATAATTGCCCATATCAATAACAGAACTAACAGAAATCATATGATTATCTCAACAGGTACAGGAAAAAGCTTTTGACAAAATACAACACCCATTCCTATTAAAACACTAGACAGCATAGGAATAAATGGAGTCTTCCTTAAAACGATAAGTAAAATCTATGTAAAACCATCCACAAGCATTATATGTGTTGGGTACAAGCTTAGAAACATTTCCAATAAGATCAGGGGTGAAAAAAGATGTCCATTACCATCAGTTATTAAATATTATACTGCAAATTTTAGCTTTGGCAATAAGAGAAGAAATAGAAATTGAAGGAATTAGAGTAGGCAAAGAAGAAACAAAGCTATCACTCTTTACAGATGATGTGATGGTACTTAGAGAATTATAGAGAATCAAGTAAAAATCTACTTCAAATAATTAACAAATTTAACAAAGTTGCAGGATATAAAATAAACCCACATGAATCACCAGCATTTCTTTGTATTACTAACAAAGCCCAAAAGCAAGAGACAGAAAGAGAAATTCCATCTAAAATTAATGCAGGGGCAGCTAGGTGATGCAGTGAGGAGAGCACCGGCCCTGGAGTCAGGAGGACCTGAGTTCAAATGCAGCCTCAAACAATTGACACACTTACTAGCAAGTCACTTAACCCCAATTGTCCTGCCTTCCCCCCTGCAAAAATTATGAAGTTAGTGTAGATATTATAAAATATTTGGAAGTCTACCTGCCAAGACAAACCCAGGAACTACATGAACACAATTACAAAAATACTTTTCATATGAATAAAGTCAGATCTAAATAATTAATTTACTTACTGAATACCATGCCAATCAAACTACCAAAATTATTTTATAGAGTTAGAAAAAACAATAACAAAATTCATCTAGAAGAACAAAAGGTCCAGCATATCAAGGGAATTAATGAAAAGAAATCCTAGGGAAGGTGGCCTAACCATACCAGATCTTAAATTGTATCATAAAGCAGCAATCATCAAAACTACTTGGAGTGGTAAGTAGCTAAGGAATACAGTGGTGGGTCAGTGGAATAGTCTAGGTACACAAGACACAGTAGTCAATGACTATAGTAATCTCCTACTTGATAAACCAAAAGACTCCAGTTTCTGTGATAAGAATTCACTATTTAACAAGAAGTGCTGAGAAAACTGGAAAATAGCATGGCAGAAACTAGGCATAGACCAACATCTCACACCCAATAACCAAGATTAAGTCAAAATGGGTACATGATTTAGATATAAGGGCTGATATTATAAGCAAAGTAGGAGAGCAAGGAATAATTTACCTGTCAGATTTATAGAGAATGGAAGAATTTATGACCAAACAAGAGACAGAGAACATTATGAAATGCAAAATAGATTATTTTAATTACATTAAATTGAAAGGTTTTGCACAAACAAAGCCAATGCAACCAAGATTAGAAAGGAAGCAGAAAACTGGGAAAAAGCTTTTACAGCCAGTGTCTCTGATAAAGGCCTCATTTCTAAAATATAGAGAACTGAGTTAAATTTATAAAAATGCAAGTCGTTCCCCTTTGATAAATGGTCAAAAGATATGAACAGGCAGTTTTAGATGAAAAAATGAAAGCTATCTATAGTCATATGAAAAACTGCTCTAAGTCACTATTGATTAGGAAATGCAAATCAAAACAATTCTTTGGTACTACAGAACACTTACCACATTGGCCAATGTGACAAAACAGGAAAATTATAAATGCTGGAGAAGATGTGGGAAAATTGGAACTCTAATACATTGTTGGTGGAGTTCTGATCTGATCCAACTATTCTGGAGAGCCATTTGGAACTATGCCCAAAAGGTTATGAAAATCTGCATACTCTTTGACACTGCTATAACACTTCTAGGGCTGTATCCCAAAGATATCATAGAAATGGGAAAAGGGCCCACATGTATGAAAATATTTATAGTAGTTCTTTCTGTGGTGGCCAAGAACTGGAAATTGAGGGGTTGCCCATCAATTGGGGAATGACTGAACAAGTTGTGGTATATGAATGTAATGAAATACTATTGTGCTATGAGAAAGGATGAGCAGATGGACTTCAGAAAAACCTGGAAAGACTTATATGAACTGATGCTGAGTGAAATGAGCAGAACCAGAAGAACATTGTACACAGTAACAGCCACATTGTGTGATGACTGACTTGGATAGACTTATCCCTTCTCAGCAGCACAGGAACCGAAAACAACTGCAAAAGGCTCATGATGGAAAATTCCATCCACATCCAGAGAAAGAAATACAGAGTCTGAATGCAGATTGAAGCATACTATTTGCTCTCTTTTTTGTTTTATTTTTTTTCTTTTTCATGGTTCCTCTCATTCATTCTAATTCTTCTATACACCATGACTAATGTGAAAATATATTTAATAAGAACCTATATATAGAGGCTATATCAGATTGCATGCCTTCTTGGGGAAGGAGGTGGCAAAAATTTAAAACTTATGGAAGTGAATTGAAAATTAAAATAAATTAATTAAAAAAGAGAAATGCTCCAAATCACTCTTGATTAGAGAAATGCAAATCAAAACAATTCTGAGCTACTACATCACGTATATCAGATTGGCTAACATGACAAAACAGGAAAATAATAACTGTTGGTAGAAGATGTGGGAAAATTGGAACACTAATGCATTGCTGGTGGAGTTGTAAACTGATCCAACCATTCTGGAGGGCAATTTGGAACTATGCCCAAAGGGCTGTAAAACTATGCATACCCTTTGACCCAGCAATACTACTTCTAGGTCTCTATTCCAAAGAGATCGTACAAATGGGAAAAGGACCCACATATACAAAAATACTTATAGTAGTTCTTTTTGTGGTGGCAAAGAATTGGACATTGAGAGGATGCTCATCAATTGTGGAATGGTTGAATAAATTGTGGCATATTGATGAAACTGAATACTATTGTTCCATAAGAAATGATGAGCAGGCAGACTTCAGAAAAACCTGGAAAGTCTTTTATGAGCTGATGCTGAATGAAGGAGAACATTGTACATTTAATAGCAACACTGTGTGATGACTTTGATAGACGTATCTCTTCTCAGCAATGCAAGGACCTAAGACAACTCTAAAAGACTCATGATGGAAAATGTTATCCACATCCAGAAAAGAACTATGGAGTCTGAATGCTGATAGAAGCATACCATTTGCTTCTCTCTCTCTCTCTGTCTCTCTCTCTCTCTGTCTCTCTCTCTCTGTCTCTCTCTCTGTCTCTCTCTCTCTCTCTCTCTCTCTCTCTCTCTCTCTCTCTGTCTCTCTCTCTCTCTCTCTCTGTCTCTCTCTGTCTCTGTCTCTCTCTCTGCCTCTCTCTCTGTCTCTCTCTGTCTCTCTGTCTCTCTGTCTCTGTCTCTCTCCTCTCTCTCAGTATTTTCTTTTGCAACATGGCTAGTATGGAGATGTGCTTTGCATGAATTCCCATGTATAATCAATATCAATGCCTACCTTCTGAAGTGGTCGGAGTTAGGGATAGAATTTGTAACTCAAAATTTAAAAAAATGAATGTTAAAATATTTTTAAAAGTAATTGGTAGATATTTTGCAGACCATATAGAACCTATTAGTTGGGGAGAGAGGAGTAACTGGAAATATGGAAACCAATAAGGATACAATTGCAATAGTCTAGGAGAGGGATGATGAAGGCTTGAACTAAGTGTTAGTGGTGAGAAGGAGACAAATACAGAAGATACTGTGGAGATAGAATCAATAGCACAGAAATATTGGAGCATGATTCCAAGGTCCTGAATGATCCTGGCGCCCTCAATAAACAGATAATGAACTCCATTTGTATTTCAGTTAGTCTGTTCCTCAATAGTTTGTATGAACAAGAGTAGGAGGTATAGGGAATCTGAGAATCCAGGCTGACTCAGGCAGCTAAATAAGCCAGAATCTCTTAGTTCTGTAAGTCCTAGGACATAATGCATTCAGGTCTTCAGGTTATAAATGGATGCAAAAGAGAGTTGAGTGAAAATCAGGTTAAATGCCCAATGAAATCCAGAGTCCACCAATGTTCATCTAATTGCCTTAATTAGGTGTCTCTGAGAATCTGTTTTTGTGGGCACACAGCCATGATAGCATCTCTATTTTACTAAGGCAAATTGGCTCAAGAGAAAATGCATTATTAAGACTGGTATTTTTCTGCCAGGTAGATAGTAAGATGACAACAGTTGTTTGGCTGAGTTCCCTTTACTCTTTGAAAAGCCAGAATTTGGCCCAACTTGTTTATGTGATTAGAATCAGCTGCCGGGTCATGCCTTTCTGCTGTGAGCAGGTGTTTGTGTAGTCTAAGGAGGCTTGCAATGATATGAAGAATGCCACAAAGAGCAGGGAGAGCAGGGTGGCCTTGGTAAAGAGGTTCCTTCCATTAAAGCAGAGCACTGGCAATTTATATTTCCTCCAATTATAAAGAAACTTTCCTGCTAGCA
This sequence comes from Trichosurus vulpecula, assembly GCF_011100635.1. NCBI lineage: Eukaryota > Metazoa > Chordata > Mammalia > Diprotodontia > Phalangeridae > Trichosurus > Trichosurus vulpecula. Next base: position 429,468,624 of record NC_050573.1, on the reverse strand, counting down.
GGCATTTAGTAAATGTTTGATTATTGCTAAATGTGATCATGACCACTTCAAATAGGGATTGGACAGCACTTCTGTGGCTCACTAATCTTTCTTAAAGTTCATCTTATTTTTTATTGATGTATATTGTTTTCACATCATATTCTTTTTCTGAACATATTTTTTCTTCCTCCCTTCCCAGTAAACCAGCTTTTAATTAAGAAGGAAAGGGAAAAATGCAGTTCAGAAAAACTACCCACACATAGTCTGTATCTGACAGTATATACGATAATCTTCTCCCCATAGTTCCTCATCTCTGCAATGAAGGAAGGCAGGTGCATTTTCTTTCCCCTTTTCAGTGATCCATTAATTCTCCTTCTCCTCATTCTCTTTCTTCTTCTTTGTCTTCATCTTGGTCATCTTCTTCATCTTTTTCAATTCATATGGGCACATAGCCATTAAAAGAGCCAATTTAACAATGAAAATCACCTTGAGAGATAAATTATTCCTTTTAAGTTTAAGTATTCAACATAAAAAATAGCCTATTAATTCTAATGGAGAAACCTGGAGCTGTCACAGGCAGAACCCTGAAAATCAAGAAGAGATTGGAAACTTTTAGATTTTTTTTTTGTGAGAATAGCTTGAAATTACATAGCAGTTATGATGCACTTTACAAACATTTTTACATTTGATCCTAATTTTAAAATCCTATGGTGTCAATATTTTAAGTGTTACCCTCATTTTATAAATGAGCAATTTTATATCATATATTATATCATATAATATATATTACATATAAAAATAATATAATGATATTATATTATATATTATATATGTATTTATACATATGTATATATATACATATATATAATTTTGTAAATGAGAAAATTGAGGCTTAGTTGATAACCCATGTCTCCCTGCTTGGGGAGGGAGAAAGCAGGTTATAGTGATGACTTGAGTTTGAATTCCAGCTCGAACTCTTACCTATTGTGTGATCTTGGGCAAGTCAATCAACTTTTCTGAGATTCAGTTTTCTCATTTATAAAATGGAAATAATTATATTTGAAATATTTACCTGCCGGAGTTGTGATCAAATTGCTTTTGAAACCTTAAAATTCTACTGAATTATGAATTATTATTTTCTTAGTGTGATAACTGCAACTGGAATCCTTATTTGGAACCCCACGGTCAGGTTTTTTCCCACAGAATATGATGTTGCCTATATTTTAAAAATGAATGTCCTTGAAGTATAATTGAGTAATTGAAGGTGCTAGAATAATTTTTAGGTATGTGACTCAATTAAAATAATAAAAAGAAGCAAAGAATATATAATGAATTGTATAAATAGTATGGAACTGCAGAATTTATGCAGAATGAAGACGAAGTTGACATGTGGGTCAATATAAGATTAAAAAAAGTCTTGGATGGTTCAATAAATTGTGAAATTTTGTTTATTTGCTTCCTATATTAATGTGTGATTGCTGGAGTTTGCACATTTTAAATTCTAACACAGCCATCTCAGAGACAAACATGGCTAAGAAGAAGCACTGTTTCCATACTATGAAACTGAAGTTCAATTACCTGAGTTTGACAAAGCATCACTAAAATTCTTATTGCTTTTTCACATTTCACATGGATAGGCTAAAGGTTAGCTGCAAGAATAAGGAGGGAAATGAAATTTGAATTTGAAGAATGATGGCTTTAGTTATTTAGCTTTTCCATCTCAAAAAATCTCCTCTGCTTAGGGCTGTGAAACATTTCCAAGCTAATGAAGACAATGATCATAGCATGTGAGTCTTATAGAAGTCTGCTGGGTAGGGGCAACACAGGTAATTAAACAATGGAAGCAAGAACTTGTCTGGCTCACAGTTCCACAGGCTGTAAGATTATAATTAAATAGAACAAAGCCTTCAACTTGCTTAGGTCTCTAACCGATACGCCTTACCTCTTGATGTTATAGTTCTAAGAAAACATAAACAATATCCCCCCATTTTTAAAATGGCATAATCTTCTATTCATTTGAGTTTTGGCTATGATCTTCATTGCTTTCAGGTTTACCTTCAGGGGCTTGGATATCTGTGGGAATATGACCCAAAAGCATAGCTAATGACCATCCTCAATGACACTGGCACTAAAGAAGCCTCCAGAGACGCAATTGCCTTCATATTTGGGGTTCTTTGGTCAGCAGCACTGATGAAGCAAGGGGACAATCTGCTTATGACTTCTAGTTAAGTGCTATGGGGAATTTTTTTTTGGGGGGGGCATACTTCCTTCAGTGCCTCAAGGATCCATGACTTTGTCAGGTGGGTGTTTCATCCCTAGATGTGTGTAGACTGTGAATCCTCTATATCTTACTTTGAAGATATTTGGCTTTTGTGCATTTCTATACTTAGAGAATCTGTGATTTTATCAGTGTGGCTCAAATTGCAACCCTTGCTTTGGCCAAAAAAATTAATCAATCTTCTGTTAACCTTCTAGTTATAAACCTAGAATTATATTTCTCCTACATTCACTATTGCTTTACATACATGTACATAAAGGCTAGTTTGTGTACTTGGTCTGAACTAGAGCAGTTCTGTTAGTGGTCTTCTGACAAATGCTTAAAAACTGATTCTCCAGGGGGAAACTGTACTCATGATACTTTTTAAAGTTTAATCTACATCATGTATATTTTCCCATCATTTGCTTAGCCTAAAAATCAACAAGCATTAAATATCTCGTTCAATTCAATAAACATTCAAGTGTCTCCTGTGTGCAAAATCCTCTGTAAGTATTTGAGCATATAAAAACATAAATGAAATTATTCCTGCCATCAAGGGCCTGTGATCCACTGTACATATGGCAGCGTGCACATGGATAAGTATACCCCTTTTTCTAATCTTTAATATTTTCCTGTTCAACATATCCTTTCCTTCTGCCTCCAAACAAATCCAGGTCTCCTCCACATTAAAAACCCCCAATTGAAGTTACCACCACCTTAGGTTATAATCCTGTATCTATCTCCTTTTCCTAATCAAACTCCACTTTCTCTCCTCTTGTTCACTTCTCGGCTCTTTACATCTGGCTTCTGCCTCATCACTCAACTGAAATTTCTTTCCCCAAAGCTACCAGTGATCTTTCAGTTATCATACCTGAGGGCTTTTTTTCTCAGTCCTCATCCTTCATGATCCCTCTGTAGCATTTGATACAGTTCGCTATGCTCTCCTAAATACTCTTCTTTCTGGTTTTTAATGACAGTCCTCTCTTTTGGTTCTCCTCCTCCCTGTCTGTTCATCCCTCACTTTCCATTGTTGGATCAACATCCATGTTCCATCGTCTAAATGTGGATGTACCTCAGAGATGCTATCCTTGGGCTTCTTTTCTCTCTTTACATGTTCTCATTTAGAAATCTTTTCACTTATTATTGGTTCAATTTGCATCTCTATCTAAAAGATACTCCAAAGGAAGTAGATGATAGACAAATCATTTAAATGACTTACATGTCAAGCACTATGCTAAGCAGTAAGAATGCAAACAAATGTAAAATCTACTCCTAGTCTCTTTCCTGAGCTGTTCTCATATCCCCACTGCCTAATGAGCACTGAAAACTGGATGTTTGGTAGTCATCTAAAATTCAACATGTCCAAAAGAGAACTCATCATCTTTTCCTCCAAATATATTTCTCATCCTGATTTTCCTGTTTATTTTGAGGGTACTGCCATCCTTCTACTCTGCCAGTTTCATCATTCTGGAGTTATAACCAACTCCTTACTCTAACAAATCTACTCAGATTTTCAAATCTCAGTGATTTTGAATTCACAACTTACTGAACATCTAACCCCTTCTTTCTACTCATGTATTTCTCACTTTAGTTCTGGCCTTTATTATCCTGAAGATGGATCATTGCAATAGGGTCCTTATTTGTCACCTTGTCTTCATTATCTCCCTTTCTTAATCCTTACTTCATGTAACTTCCAAAATGATAATCCTAAAGCACAGAACTGAGCACACCAATTCCCTTTACAGTTATCTCCAATGACTCCCTATTGCCTCTAGAGTCAAGTACTAACTTTGTTGGCCATTAAAGCCCTTTACAATCTTTCCAGACTTATGACATATTACTCTCCTTCAGACATTCTTTAATCCAGCTAAACTGGCTGACTCCATGTTTCTCACAAGTAATATTCCTTCTCCCATCTCATATACAGCTACTCTCCTGTGCCTGAAATGTTTCTTTCCATCCACCTCTGAAAATTCCTAGCTCCCTTCAAAACACAGCTCAAATGCCATCTCCTAGAGGGAGCCATTCCTAATACACCAAGGTACTAGTGCCTTCTGCCAAATATCACTGTATATTTACTTAGTGTGTACATTTATGTATCTATGCATGCATATATATATTTAATACACACACACACCCACACCCACACCCACCCACACACCTGGGTGTGGGTGTGGGTGTGTGGGTGTACGTGTGTGTTTCCCCTTGAAAATATAAGCTTCTTTAGGGCAGGAAGTGTTTCATTTTTGTCTTTGTATATTTGTATCAGTATAGATCCTGGGACATAGCAGGCCCTTAAATGAATACTTTGGCTAGCCAGTGAACCATTCATGTACATCACCAATAAACCCATGAAGCCTAAATTTTACAATTCTGACTTTTTTCATGTCTCTCAGAGATGTATACATTCAGGAGACATAGTCTGGTGACTCATATCCAGTTTGTCTCCTCTTAAACGCTGGATGGACTGAGTCCTAAGAGGTAATGCATTAGAATGGAAAGATTACCACTATATATAAAGTTAGAAGACCTGGATTTGAGTCTTGACTATGAATATATGGTAACTTTTTTCTTATCCGTGGATTGGAGAATTGAACAGGATACCTTATATAGACTCTTTTTCTGAAGGCCTCACAGCAGGCAAATGACTCAGAAAACTGGGATGCTGAGATAAGGTGGGTCATTATAAAATGTTGATATTTTATAACAGATGACAAATTCAACTAAATTGGCACAAGGTTTATTAGAGGCAGCAAATTAATTTACTTCATTGTCAAGAATGTACTAAATGAACTAGGCACTGTCTGAACTAATTCCTCTAAATGATTTAGGCTGTCACCAGTTGACCAATTACCTCCTCTCTTGTAAAAACTTCTACCACGTGATTATATCTTAGATGAGCAAATTAGGATCAAAAATTAAAAAAAATAAAATAATTGTAAACATATCCTCTTGTGGCTAATGGTTAAACTGAATGAGCATTGGTCAAATATTCTGGATACTAAAGATATAGGTCTCTGCCACTATTGTAGCATTGAGAAAATTGATTAAATTCTATGTTCTTCACTTTTTCATCTGTAACAGACATTACTGCCCATGTTTTTTCTTCCTATGGATTTTAAGAGGATGGATATGATAAGTATTTATCACATACCTTACAAGGTCTGGCATTGCACAAGCTTTGCATGTGAAAGGTAAAATCAGTGTAAGATATTTCAGAAGCATCAAGAAGATACACTGGGCCTGAAATTAGGAAGATATGAGTTCAGATCCAGTCTTGGACACTTACTTAGCTGAGTGACCCTAAGCAAGTCATTTAACCTCTGTTTGCCTCCATTTCCTTACTATGAATGGCAAATAATAATAATAGCATCTACTTCTTAGGGTTGTTGTGAGATCAAATGAGTTAATATTTGCACAGCCCTAAGCAGAGTGCATGGTAGGCACTTAATAATTGCTTATTTCCATACTTCCTTCCTTCCTTCCTTTATAATAAGTAAATTATATTCCTTTATAATAGTAAAATGCCTCAATAAAAGATATGAAAACAAATCATAAAACTATAATTATATGAAAGATAATGATAATGATGATATGAAATACCAAAATGTCCAGATTTCAGCTAAAGAATTTTGCAGAAGAGAAAAATCCCTTAAAATATATATATGAAGAAATTTTGGTATATGATTGTGATGGAATGCTACTGTGCTATAAGAAATGATGAACTCAAAGATTTTAGAAAAAAACATTGAAAGACTTGCATGAAATAATGAAGAGTGAAATGAGTAGAACCAAGAGAACAATGTAGACAGTAATAGCAATACGGTTTTAAGAACAACTTTGAACAAAAAATTATTTTGTGTATTATAAGTGCCCAAATTAACTATAAAAGATGTATAAAAATGCTATCTGCATCCAGAGAAAGTATTGATAAATAGAAGTATGTATAGATAATTTTACATATCTATGCCTAGTTGTGTCTAATGGTAACCATTTCTAGGGTGCAGAGGGGAAGGAAGAAAAAAATAAAAAACATGATAATTTTGTTATATATTTGAAAGGAATAGCAAGTTGTGCATAGTAAATTTGCAATTTCATGTATAATTTTCTTTTTTATTGTATTATGTTATGGAAATGCTTGTTTTGTTCCATAAATTAAACATAAAATCTAAAGAGTATATATACATACATACATATATATATATATATATATATGAACAAAATTTTTAAAAATGGACTAATGAACTAAATGTGAATTTAAAAATTAGAAAGGCAACAAATATGCAAGCCGAGAATAAAGAGTAGGTTTTAAAAATTAGAGGAGAAACACATATATTAGAAACCCAGAAGACTGTACAACTGATAATACTAAAAGCTAGTTCTTTGAAAAGACTAAAGCATTGATAAAAAATTTAGCCACTAATTTTTAAAAGAGGGTAGAACCTTAAATCAACAAAATAAAAAATGAATGTGAAATCATGATGAGACTACAAGAAATCAAAATAATTATCAGACTTTCCTATGACCAGTTATATGCTAACAAAACCAAGAAGACAAAATAAATTGAGGATAACTTTCAATAGTATAAAATACTCAAAATAACAGAGCACCAAATAGTGACCTTAAATAACCTAATGTCAGAAAAATGAGCATTACTAATTAAAATAAAACTACCAAAATTGGGAGAAGGTCAAAGGGGAGAGAAACCACAGTATAAGGGGATTTACAAAACAATTCTATTAAACTTTTGAAGAAAATTCTTCTCAAATGTTGAAAAAAATCAAATTCCCTATAGAACTCTTTTTGTTAGACAAATATAGTCCTAATATTTAAACCAAGGAAAAAAATAAAGGGGCTATAATCCAATATCATCAATGAATATAAATTGAAACAAAACCTTGTCAAGTGGACTACAGCAATTTATTCAAGAAAGGATTCATTATGACAAGCTAGATTTATGTCTGAGATGCACTAACAGGAAAACAACAGTATAAATCATATTATACACAAAACACCTAAAATAATGTGTTTATTTAAATAGATGAATTACAAACACTTGACAAAGTAAAACACTCATTTATGCTAAAACCCTCAAAGTATAGGTATTAAGGTATTATAGTATAATAAAAATATCTATCTAAAACCCAAAGCAATAGTTACATGTAAGGGGGATGCACTAACAACTTTTCCAGAAACATAGGAAAAAAGAAACTATGAGATATTGTTTTAGAAATGCTAACACTAGCAGTAAAGAGAGAGAAATTAAAGGCAGAAAGATAAAGGAATATAGACTAAACTAATCCTATTTGTGAATGACATGATAGCTCACTTAAAAATTCTAGGGAATTTGCCCAGAATCTCATTGAGATAATAAATAGCTTTAGTGGACTTATAGGCTATTAAATAAGCCCATAAAATTGACAGAATTTCTATAAAATAATAATAAGTATTAATTATATTATGCTGGTAGTAGTAGCAACAGTAGCAGCAGCAGCAGCAGTAGTAGTAGTAATAAAATATAGGAGGCAATAATAGACTATTCAAAGTATCTACAAAACTCATAAAATATTTGGAAGTGAAAACACTTAATACTTGCATACATTCAATTGCAAAATGCTCCTTAACCATCTAAGGAACAACTTAAATAGCTGGAGGAATATTCAGGTGCTCATGATTGGAGTAGGCCAACAAACATAAATGAAAATAATATCAAAGTTAATTCACATAATTCACATATTTAATTCTGTGCAAATCAAACTACCAAAAAGAATACTTTACATAAGTAGAAAAAGATAACAAAATTTATTTGGAAGAACAAAAAACTTAGTATATCAATAAATAATGAAAAAAAGTAGGATTCACAGGGGAGTAGCACTACAGACTTCAAACTCTATTGTATAGTAACTATTGTAAAAAATTGGTACTGGTTTAAAGAATAGAGAAGTGGATTAAGAGAACAATCTGGACAAGAAAGAATCAGAAAAAGCTGAATTCAATAACCCAGTGTTTGATAAACCTGAAAACATAGATTATCTAGGAGAGAATTCCCTGTTTGATAAGAATTACAGGGAAAACTGGAAAGCAATTTGGCATAAATTATACTTAGACCAGTTTATTATGCCATATTCCATAATGTATTCTAAATGGATATGTGATCTGAATATTAAACATGATACCATGAAACAGTTAGAAGACAGATTATGTCTCTTTCATAGCTATGAGTATGGAGTGACTTTTTTTTAACCAAACAAGTGAAAGAGGCAATTTCAAAAGATAAATTTGAAAATTTTCATTACATTAATTTAAAAGCTTTTGCACAATAAAATGAACACATTTAGCATAAGAAGTGAAGGAGTTAGCTGGAAAAAATTGTTATGAAATATCTTTGATATAATTAACAGATACAGTAATACAAAAGGCCATTTCCCTATTGATGAGTAGATAAAGGAGATGAAGAAAATCATACACTATTAATAACCATAAGAATCAATCAACAATTAATTATTGAGCACTTATTGGGGGCCAGGCACTGTTCTAGGAACTGGGAGGTATAAATACAAATATGTACAAATAAATACAAACACATAATAATCTCTGCTCAGAAGAGGCTTGTATTATAAAGAAGGGGACAGGTATATACACACTCATAACAAAGTTAATAAATTGAAATATACACAAAATAGTTAAATACAAGGTAGTTGGAGAGGGAAATTTCTTAGGTTTAATGTAGAAGATCATATTTGAGCTGAAACTCAAATAAAAGAGAAAGCCTCTATGAGGTTGAGGTTAGGAAGGGAGGGCATTCTAGCCATGTGGGAGAGTTAATAAAAGCCTAAGAGGAAGGAGATAGAGTGTGCTGTGTGAAGAAAAGAAAGAAGGCCCTTTTGGTTGGATTATAACATTTGGGTGAAGGATTAACATGTAATGAGGATAACAGAAGAAAGCAAACCACACAACCCAGGATTTTTGCCCTCATGCCCAGTAATTGTGCAAAAATTACAATCAATATTAAAGGGGTTGTGGAAAAAATAGGCACACTAGTACATTGTTGGTAGAGTTATGAATTAGTACAACTATTCTCAAAAACAATATGGAATTATACAAGTAAAATGGTTAAGATGTTTATACTCTCTGCTCCAGAGATTACATTAGTAGGCACAAACCTCAAGGAGACTACTGACAACAATGAAGGGTCCATATATACCAAAGTGTTTACCGTATCAATTTTTGTCATACAAAAAAACAAAACAAAACAAAACTCCCCAAAAAAAACAAAGCTGGAAAAAATTAGATACTCATTGAAGAATAGCTAAACAAACTGTAGTACATAAATGTAATTTACTGTGCAATAGGAAATGATGAATGTGATGAACACAAAGAATCATAGAAAGATATGCAAACTGATATAAAGTAAAGTAAAGATACTAAGGAAGAGAATACACATAATGACTAAAAGAACACAAATCAAAAGAACAACTATGAAACAATTGAAACTCAGTGTTTCAAATTTATAAAGACTAAACTTGATCCCAAGAACACTTAAGCGAAAACACTTCCTCACCACTTCTTTGCAGAGATGGAAGTTCATGAGTGTGGAACATTATATACAATGCCTGATTTTTAAAAAATTCATTAATTAGCAAAATTTGTTTCTCTTTTACAATTCTTTTTCTATTTCTATTAAAATGATTATAGTGGTGGGGGGTGGAGCCAAGATGATGGAGTAAAAGCAGGGATCTCCCTCAAACCTCTCCAAATACCTGTAGAAAAAAAGACTCTAAACAAATTCTAGAGCTACAGAACCCACAAAATGACAAAGTGAAACAAATCTCCAGCTCAAGACAACCTGGAAGGCTGACAGGAGGGTCTATTACACCAGGCGGAGGGTAGAAAGCAGTCCAGCCTGAGCTGCACCAGTGCAGAAGGGACTGGCACAGGTCTCAGGGCATTGAATCACTGACAGCTGTGGCAGTTTCTAGACTTCTCAAACCACAAATGCCAAAGACAAAATAGAAGGTCAGTGGGAAAACTCTGTTGGACCTGGGTGAGAGAAGAGCACAGTCCAGCCCCGGCCCCAGTGTGTTGGAGGTGGTGGTGACAGCATTGGCAGCAACAGCAGTGGCTGCTTCCAGAGCTCCAGACCCACAGACAGTGGGGGGATCAAATGGCTGATCAGAAGGGGAATACAGGGATCTCTTTGCTGGCACAGAGGCAGGATTATCTTGTTTTGCCCTGCTTAGATTTGGGTCACAGTCTTGATTGGTGGTCCTGGGGTGAGGCGGAGCACTGGTGTAGCAAAGCTTATGGCAGTTGTGGAGAGGGAATCCTTCTCACAGTTCCAAGGCAGAAAAGAGTGCTTGAGGTCACTCACAGACCAGAGCACAGGCCAGGTGAGGAGTAAACACCTCTCCTTTGATCATACCACCTTAGAAGACTGAAGATTTACGGGAGCCTAGAAGTATCTCTGACAACAGCTGCACAAAACCCCTGAAATTTGGGACAGAGCACTCTCTACTCTGGAAGCAGAGTCCTACTGTGACAAGGAGCTCAAATGTCAAGTAATTGTTTGATAAAATGAGCAAACAGTGAAAAAAAATCTGACTATAGGGCTTTACTTTGGTGACAAAGAATATCAAAACACGCAAACAGAAGAAAACAACAAAGTCGAAGCTACTACATCCAAAGCCTCCAAGAAAAATATGAATTGGTCTTAGGCCATGGAAGAGCTCAAAAGGGAGTTTGAAAATCAAGTAAGATAAATAGAGGAAAAATTGGGAAGAGAAATGAGAGTGATGCAAGAAAATCGTTAAAAGCAAGTCAACAGGATCTTTGCGAAGATGGTGCTGTGAAAGGAAGGAACTACTGGAACTCTCTCACAAACTCTGTCAGATAAATCTAAAAAAGTGAATCTGAGCAGATTTGAGAGAGTTAGAAGCCACTACTAGACTGAGAGGGGTAGGAGTGCCAGGTACACGGATGGGCACCAGACCAAACATCTGGGAACAGCAGAGGAATCCAGCCAGCATGCCGGTCTGGGAGAGCTCTAAGCGAGTGAAACACCGGAGCAGGAACAGGCCCAGGGCTGAAGTACCAGCTATGGCCATGATCGAGACCCAGGCCTCCCAGCCCAGGATGGGAGTCTGTCGGAGTGCAGAGCCTGCGGCTGCAGGAGCAGCTAGCCCAGAGCCCTCCAACCCCAGGCAAATGCAAGGGCACCAGACCAAACCAACCAGGGACAGCAGAGGAATCTGGCCAGCATGCAGGTCTGGGAAAGTGCTGGATGAGTGAAACGCTGGAGCAGGAACAGGCCCAGGGCTGAAGTACCAGCTATGGCCACTATGGAGACACAGGCCTCTCAGCCCAGGACAGGAGTCTGTCGGAGTGCAGAGCCTGCGGCTGCAGGAGCAGCTAGCCCAGAGCCCTCCAACCCCAGGCAAATGCAAGGGCACCAGACCAAACCAACCAGGAACAGCAGAGGAATCTGGCCAGCGTGCAGGTCTGGGAAAGTGCTGGATGAGTGAAACGCTGGAGCAGGAACAGGCCCAGGGCTGAAGTATCAGCTATGGCCACTATGGAGACACAGGCCTCTCAGCCCAGGACAGGAGTCTGTCGGAGTGCAGAGCCTGCGGCTGCAGGAGCAGCTAGCCCAGAGGCCTCCAACCCATAGTCTAAAGGTTTGAAACTTGCCTTCTTGGACTCCTAGTAGCCAGGATGTGCAGGTAAAATGGCTTATATCCTTCCCTTGAATAAACCCAGAGAATAAAACCTCAGGAGAAACAGAGGAACCAGAAGGGGGGCTTCAGTAGTGAGAGAAGTGGGGGAGAGGGCCCTTCCTGTGGTGGCAGAAAGAGACTAGTGCAGGAAGAAAGGTGTCCCAGCAGCCCTCACCTTAGCAGAACAAGGAGAGTAACTGAGCCCCAGGGGGTGGAGCTAACTAACATTGATGCCAGGACCCCAGACTTGGCTTTGCACAGCCAGGGGAAGTGGCAGACACCAACACAGACAAGAGCTGAGACCACCAGTGCTGTAGAGCAGACCTGGGGAAGAGGAGAGTCCCAGTAGGCAGACCACCCCTCCCCCACACCTCATGAAACCAGAGGCCATAGCACATAAAGCTAGATTCCAACACAAGAAACTTGGGAGAACGCCCCCTGAGCCTCAGAAACAGAGATCCACTTCAGAAACAAGGAGGGAAAAAAACACCATGAAAAAGAATTGTAAGAAACTTTCAATGACGATTGACTCATATTATGGAGACAGGCAAGACCAAATTACTAATTCAGAAGAGGACAGCATGGATGCTACACCCACATCTGAAACCTCAAAAGTGAAAGTGAACTGGTCTCCAGACCAAAAAGCATTCCTGGAAGAACTCAAGGAGAACTTTAAAAGCCAAATTAGGGAGGTAAAAGGAAAAATGGAAAAAATGGAAAAAAATTCGTTGAGGAAAACAAATCTTTAAAAGGTAAAATCAGGGAACTGGTTAAGGAAAATCAGAATATAAATGGAGAAAATGTCTCATTGAAAAGAGGATGTGGGAAAATTGGAACACTGTTATATTGCTGGTGGACTTGTGAACTGATCCAGCCATTCTGGAGAACAATTTGGAACTATGCCCAAAGGGCTATAAAAATGTTCATACCTTTTGACCCAGCAATACCACTTCTAAGGTTGTATCCCAAAGAGATCACACAACAGGGAAAAGGACCCATATGTACAAAAATATTTATAGCGACTCTTTTTGTAGTAGAAAAGAATTGCACATCAAGGGGATGCCCATCAATTGGGGAGTGGCTGAACAAGTTGTGGTATATGAATGTAATGGAATACTATTGTGCGATAAGAAATGGGGATGATACAGACTTCATAATAATCTGGAAAATCCTACATGATATAATGCTGAGTGAGTGGAGCAGAACCAGGAGAATATTATACACAACCACAGATATATGGATTCTGTGATGACTAACCCTGATAGACTTTGCTCTTCTCAGCAATACAAGGTGCAAAGACAACTCCAAATGACTCATGATGGAGAGAGCTATTTACATCCAGAGAAAGAACTATGAAGCATGAATGCAGATTGAAGCACACTGTTTGTTTTCCTTTTTATCCTTTGTTTTTTTTTCCTCTTTTTTGTTTTGTTTTTGTTTTTGTTTCTTCTTTCTCCTGATTCATTCCATTGGACATAATTCTTCTTTACAACTTGACTATTGTGTAAATAAGTTCAATGCGAAGTTATAAGTAGAAGATATATTGGATTCCATGCCATCTTGCAGAGGGAGGGAGGGGAAGAAAATCTGGAATTCAAAATTATGTGGAACTGAGCATTGAAAACTAAAAATAAAAAAATCTTAATTATTAAATAAAAGAAAAACAAGTCATCAGCTTGCTTAAAGGGACCCCAAAATACTGAAGAAAATAACATTAAAAATAGACCAACTCAAATGGCAAAAGATGTCCAAAAAGCCAATGAGAAGAAGAATGCCTTAAAAAGCAGAATTGGCCAAACTGAAAAAGGAGATCCAAAAGCTCACTGAAAAAAATAATTCCTAAAAAATTATAATAGATCGATTGGAAGCTAATGACTTTATGAGAAGTCAAGAAATTATAAAACAGACCAAAATAATGAAAACATATAAGACAAAGTATGAAATATCTCATTGGAAAAACCACTGACCTGGAAAATAGATCTGGGAGAGATAACTTAAAAAATATTGGACTACCTCAATGCCATGATAAAAAAAAGAGCTTAGACATCATCTTTCAAGAAATTATCAAGAAAAACTGCCCTGATATTATAGAACCAGAGAGTAAAATAGAAATTGAAAGAATCCATCGATTGTCTCTTGAAAAAGATTCTAAAAGGAAAACTCCTAGGGATATTGTAGCAAAATTCCTGACTTCCCAAGTCAAGGTAAAAATATTGAAAGCAGCCAAAAAGAAATGATTCGAGTATTGTGGAAAAACAATCAGGATAACACAAAATCTAGCAGGTCCTACATTAAGGGATTGAAGGGCTTGGGATATGATATTCCAGAGGTCAGAGGAGCTAGGATTAAAACCAAGAATCACCTAGCCAGCAAAACTGAGTGCAATCCTTCAGGGGAAAAATGGAAATTCAGTGAAATAGAAGACTTTTAAGCATTGTTTTTTTTTTTTTGGGCTGCAGGATACATTTATTTTCACTTGAACATGGAAGGAAAAATGCCACACACCCCTTTCTTAGGGAGTGTGTGCTCCCAGCAACCCTTCCCCCCATCCTGCACACACACACACAGGCACTTGTGCACAGGCAAGGGGTTCTTGGGCTGCCCCAGTCCTCCCTTCTCACTGCTTCCTAGAAAAGGAGCTAACAGAGGGTAAATGAAGGACCCAGACTAGGAAAAGAGCTCCTAATCTCTGTCCCTGGGAGATGGGGGGGAGAGGGAGGGAAGCACCAGGGGCCAGGAGTGAGCAAGTGAGGAGGCCATACCTTTACGTGTGTTGTTCAACTTGTTACTTACAATCTCAGCAGGGTGGAGGGCATGTGGTAGTAAATCCCCACGATACAACCCTGACTCTTACCTCTCCAGCAAGCTCCCACACCACAGCCCTTTGGTTTCCTCAGACAAAACAAAACAAAACAAGCCCTCGTGAAGCCTGAGGGCGATTGAGAGAGCCGCCTATTGACCCCCCAAACAACTTCAGCAGCGGTTCCACAGAGCACTGAGACAAGACTGCTTCTTCCTTCCTTGCCCAGGCTGGACTCCCAGGCTTGTGGAAGTCTGGGTGGGGGAGGGGATGGGGAGACACACCACTTCCACTTTTTTGTCTTTTCCTTTAAAAAAGAAGGGGTGGGGGAGCGAAGGTGACAGGAGGGGTGTGGAGAAAACCCCAAACAGTGTGTGAACTCCAGAGATGGGCGCCGAGCTGAGGCCCCAGATTTGTGAAAGGTGAGAGGAGGGTCAGGGCAGTGCCTGCAACATCAAGTTCCTCAGGAGTTTCTGTCGGCCCAGCTCATAGTCCTCCTCATCCACATTCACCAGCAGCTTGATAGCCTCATGGCCCACAACCTGTTTAAGTGAGTCTGTGATGAAGACACCTTTGAGCGCCTCCAGGAGGGAGCCATTGATGTAGTCGCGCCAAAAGGCATCGAGGTAGGTGAGCTCAGAGAACTTGATGTCACAGATGATGGAACCCAGGTCCCGAGATTTGAGGATGGTATTGGCCTGGTTGAAACGCTCAAACTGGCGTTCAAGTGGGTCCTGCTTATTTGAGAAGACGTTGCCCTGCAGAGCTGTCTCATGCTGGCAGTACTCAGCCCTCACCCGAAGCCTGATGTCGCAGGTCTGTTTCTCCTTGGGGTCTGGTGTCACGGACTTCCGGCGCTTCCGCTGACTTACAAGTGTTGCTCTCCCTCGAGTTGGCCGTTTGATGCACATCTGTTGGCCAGCATTGGGGCAGCACACCACAGGATAGTGGGGAGGCACTGATTTAGGGGTTTGGGGAGGTCCCGGCTCTGGGTTACTGTGGGCTCTGGGGGTCACGTAACGGACTGACGTTTCCTCCAGGTATTTGTCTACAAGGTCTGGGCACACAGCCCGCCTCCTCTTGAGTGTGACATAGGGCAGCAGGTCATGTCGAGTGATGATGCGTAGCAGCTGCAGCACCTGTCGAAAGTTACTTTCATCACATCGGCCCTGGCGCTCCAGCGCTAACAAGAAATCTCGTCCACTTCGAATGAGGCCACGCTCATGGTCGTCAATTACATCAACGAAAAGGAAGGAGAGGACACGCACATCTCGGTGCGTCAGGTGGGTGCCCACGATGTCAAACATGCGGTGCAGGCTGTACAGCCCATGCTCCTGCTCTCCCCGCTCCTCAGGCCATACTTGGCTGGCCCGCCGCTGGGGGCTCAGGTGCACACTGCTCTCCAGAGCCCCTGTTCACTTGCCACGATCCCCACTGTGTCTCGGCTCAGACTCGGCGCCGCCATGTTGGGTCCATCAGCTCCGCTCTCCCGGGCTGCGTCTCGCGGAGCAGCATCCGGGACCTCGCCGCTGCCACCGCCGCCGCCGCCGCCGCCGGGGGCGTGAGGAAGGGGCGACTTTTAAGCATTGTTGATGAAAAGACCAGAGCTGACCAGAAAATTTGATTTTCAAATACAAGAATCAAGAGAAGCAGGAAAAGGTAAACAGGAAAGAGAATTCATAGGGACTTATTAAAGTTGAACTGTTTACATTTCTACATGGAAAGATGATTTTTGTAATTCATGAGACCTTTCTCAGTATTAGGGTAGTTGAAGGGAATACACACACGTACACACACATGTATATGTATATTGTATATGTGTATATATATATATATGTATATATATATATGTACACATGGATAGAGGGCACAAGGTGAGTTGAATATGAAGGGATAATATCTAAAAAATAAAATTAAGTGGTGAGAGAGGAATATATTGGGAGAAGGAGAAAGGGAGAAATAGCATAAGGTAAATTATCTCACATAAAAGAGGCAAGAAAAAGCTGTTACATTGGAGGGGAAGAGGGGGGGAGATGAGAGGGAATTAGTGAACCTCACTCTCATCAGATTTAGCTTAAGGAGGGAATGACATCCACACTCAATTGGGTATCTTACCCTACAGGAAAGTAGGGGGGAAGGGGATAAAGTGGAGAGATGTCAGAAAGGAGGGTAGATTGGGGGAGGGGGTAGTTAGAAGCAAACACTTTTGAAAAGAAACAGGGTCAAAGGAGAAAATTGAATAAAGGGGGACAGGATAGGAAGGAACAAAATATTTAGTCTTTCACAAATAGTCTTTCACAACATGAGTATTGTGGAAATGTTTTGCGTGAATACACATGTATAACCTCTATGCAATTGCTTGCCTTCTCAATGGGGGTGTGTGGGGAGGGAAGAAGGGAGACAATCTGGATCTTAAAGTTTTAAAAACAAATGTTAAAAATTGTTTTTACATGGAACTGGGAAATAAGATATATAGGCAATGGTGTATAGAAATCTATCTTGCTCTACAGGAAAGTAAGGGGGAAGGAGATAAGAGGGATGGGGTGGGGTGATAGAAGGGAGGGCAGACTGGGGTAAGGGTAATCAGAATACGTGCCATTTTGGTGTGGGTGGTAGGGGAGAGATGGGGAGAAAATTTGTGACTCAAAATCTTGTGGAAATAAATGTTCAAAACTAAAAATAAATACATCAATTTTAAACATATTATAATGAATATCACTCTAGTGAATCAGGAGGTAAACAGAGGGGAATGTAAGTATTATAAAAAAGATATCAATGAAATCTATTAAAAGAACAATCCAAGATAATCCATACAAATTATATCATATGGTGATGTATACATAATTTCGAAAACAGTGTAACAGAAATGAGTACTGTCAGTTCAGAGGAGGGAGATGGTCTGAACTCTTCAGAAGAATAATACTATATAAACCTAGGCAATTAGCATCCACTTATCTCCTGTTATTCTCATGTTGTATCTTTCTTACAAGGCTTCGCACAATATCTCTGAAAGGTAAGTGTAACAATTTAGCAGGGATCCATCTTACCCTCACCTTAAGTGTCTAAAGCCTCTTGCCACAATTATATTTAGAGGAGGAGATCTAGATCAGAGAGAGCTTATTGGTGAATCCTAGACAGTAGCTGCTGACACACCCCAATACTGGTGGTTGGCCTTGCAAGCAGTGAAGTGTGGAGAATGAGAAGCAGAGCTGAGATAATGTATCCATGCACCCTAGATAAGGTTTGAAAATTGTATCCACTGTATTTATCAGTAAGTCAGTCAATAAGCATTTATCAAGAGCTTCCTATGCATTAAGCACTGTGCTAAGTTTTAGTGGTAGAAAGGCAAAAATGACCCCTGCTCTCAAGGAGTTCACATTCTTATATGAAGAAAATAAGCACTTGTTAAGTACCTACTATATGCCAGGCACTGCAGATGTACTTTACAAATATTTAATTCACATGATAACCCTGGGATGTAGGTGCTATTATTATCTCTACTTCATAGTTGAGGAAACTGAAGCAAACAGAGGTTAAGTGACTTGCTCAGGGTCATATAGCTAATGAAGATTGAAGCTGAATTTGAATTTAAATTTTCCTGACTCGGCGGAGCCAAGATGGCGGCTGGTAAGCACGGACTAGAGTGAGCTCCGTACCCGAGTCCCTCCAAAAACCTATAAAAAATGGCTCTGAACCAATTCTAGAACGGCAGAACCCACAGAACAGCAGAGGGAAGCAGGGCTCCAGCCCAGGACAGCCTGGATTGTCTCTGGGTGAGGTCTATTCCACACGGAGCTGGGAGCTGGGAACGGAGTGGAGCAGAGCCCAGCCTGAGCGGCGTGGATGATCCAGACCAGAAGCCGGGCGGAGGGGGCCCTAGCGCCCTGAATATGTGAGCTGCTGCAGTTACCAGACCCCCTCAACTCACAAACACCAAAGACTCCAGAGAAGGTTAGTGGGAAAGGCTGCGGGAGTGGAAGGAGTTCGCGGTTCGGCTTCCAGCCCCGAGGGCAGCGGAGGTGGGGCAGCTACAGCTGTTGTTACTTCCAGCTCCAGGCCCACCTGGTGGGAGGAATTAAGTGGCGGATCAGAGCAGGAGTGCAACAGCCTGCTGAAGATCTAGCCCAGTCTGGACTGGGGGTCCTTGGGGAAGGAGGAGTGCGGCTCTGACAGAGCTGGCACCTCCCCCCCAAACATAGAACATAGAACTCGTTAGTCTACAAGCAGTCATACCCCACTGAAAAACTCAAGGGTCAAGTTAGTTGGTTGGGAATATGGCCAGGCAGCGAAAACGCGCCCAGATTCAGTCTCAGACTTTGGATTCTTTCTTTGGTGACAAAGAAGACCAAAACATACAGCCTAAAGAAGACAACAAAGTCATAGAGCCTACAACCAAAGCCTCCAAGAAAAACATGAGCTGGCCCCAGGCCATAGAAGACCTCAAAAAGGATTTGGAAAAGCAAGTTAGAGAAGTAGAGGAAAAATTGGGAAGAGAAATGAGAAGGATGTGAGAAAACCATGAAAAACAAGTCAATGACTTGCTAAAGGAGACCCAAAAAAAATACTGAAAAATACACTGAAGAAAACAACACCTTAAAAAACAGACTAACTCAAATGGCAAAAGAGCTCCAAAAAGCCAATGAGGAGAAGAATGCCTTGAAAGGCAGAATTAGCCAAATGGAAAAGGAGGTCCAAAAGACCACTGAAGAAAATACTACTTTAAAAATTAGATTGGAGCAAGTGGAAGCTAGTGACTTTATGAGAAATCAGGATATTATAAAACAGAACCAGAGGAATGAAAAAATGGAAGACAATGTGAAATATCTCCTTGGAAAAACCACTGACCTGGAAAATAGATCCAGGAGAGATAATTTAAATTTTCCTGACTGCAACACCCATGCACTATCCATTGCTCTGCCCTGGTAGGAGAGACAATAACTAAGTGCAGTACAAAATTAATTATACATGCATATTTTACATGTATGTGTGTATATGTATACATACATACACATAAAATAGATGGAAAGTAATCTGAGAAAGTTTGGGGGGATAGGGAAAAGCTCCCTTACAGAAGGTAATGTTTGAGTTGAGTCTTGAAACAAGCCAGGAATTGTTGGTGGAAGAACTGGGCTTGTTTGTAGGCAGCAAGAAGGGATCCTGTCTATAACTTTGGAACCAGGGATTGGTGCTTTTGATATATCAACTGTATTCAAAGTCTCAGTGTACTTGGAAATTGAGTCACAAGTTGCCTCAGCTCCAGTGGCAATTGTCCATGGATATGAGAGGTAATATAATATAACAGTGTGACATGAACAGAGAATCAGGCTTCTAAACTCGACTCTTCTACTCATTAGCTCTGAGTGACTGTGGAGAGCTCCCTGGAGCATTTAAGACCAAAATTTCCTCATCTAAATTTCTTATTTATATACCCATGGTAATAGAAATTAATAATTGATCTAATATTGACCCTGGAAGGAACCTTTGAGATCATGTTGTCTATCCCCTTCATTTTATAGTTTTCTTTACTGCTAGTCACCCATCCCCCTTCTAGGTCTCTTTCTGTTCCAGTACCTGGCACATTGTAGGTACTTAATAAATGTTTATTGATTGATTGATCATTCTATTACATTGCCTCATACCAATGGCCAGTTACTTCTAAAGCCTAGAATAGAAGATCCACAATCCACCAAGGTTTGGAATGTGCCTCTACAGCTCAGATGATGGTGAATAGGTGACCCTAGAAGGGCCCCAGCTAGAAAGAAATTTCTAGCATGACTGATACCTGTGGAACAGAGCTGTAGGGTCTTGCAGAAAGGCATACATCCATAGTGTACCTGTGATGTTGTGGCAGTAATGGTCCTATGGGGTTTGTACCAGTTGTCCATTACCCTGCTCAGAACAAAGGAAAGGTCATATGGCTCCTAGTTCTCATTCAAACAATCTCACTTAATTGGGTGAGGACAAGTGGAGAGTGAGGATAATGTTCTCATTCAAACAATCTCACTTAATTGGATGAGGGCAAGTGGAGAGTGGTTGTTCAGCCTCTTTTATCCATAGTCTGTCAGGAGAGAGTGCCTGGAGTAGGAAAATGTCTTAGTGATCCAGAAATGGATTGCCATTTGAGACAGACCCTTGTTATGCTTTTGAGGTATACATCTAAATTTTAATTTTGAAAGCAAGGGACAGGAATCTCTCTATTAATAATAGATTTATGATGGTCCTAACCTAAAAGTCTTGGAGGCTAATAATACCCATTAGAAAGGAGAAATACATCAGTAATTAATGCAGAGGGAGAGGTAATATGGTAAAGTGGAAAGAGAACTAGATTTGGAAACAGAGCAGAGCCAAGTGTGTGCCCTTAGGTAAGCTACCTTACCTCTATTGTGCCTTGGTCTCCTCATTTACAAAATGAAGCAATAGGACTTGATGGATTTGAGGAACCCTTCCAGCTTTTATCTTCAATCTCACATTAGATAGCAATATGGTGTTGGGGAATGAGCATTAGACTTAGAACCAGTTCAAATTGAGGCATTAACATATACTAGCTGCATGACTGTCAGCAAATCTATGAGTTAAATTTCTATTTATTCATTGTAAAATGGGCCCACTTGCACTGTCTGCATTATGAGTTATTATAGGGAAAGTATTTTGTAAACCAAGAACTGCTTTAGAAGTGTGAGTTATTAATTATGCCATCAGCAATAATAATGTGGCATAGTAAACAGAGTAATGGACATGGAGCCAGGATGATCTGGTTTTAAATCCTACCTCTGATAATTTCTCTATCCGGCACTAAGCTAGTGACTTCATTTCTCTCACCTTGTTTAATGAAGACCTCATTAATATTGTTTTAAAAATAGATTGATTCACAGTTCTACCAGCAATGTTCAAAGACATCTCTTTTCTCATTGCCCTGACAATGGAAATTAAAAAAAAAACTATAATAGGAGCACATCAGTTTGCTCTTTTATAAATTAATTTTTTCAATTAAGTTTCTTTTCTTTCTTTTCTTTTTTTAAGTAGAATTTTATTTTTTCTAATTACATGTAAAGATAGTTTTCAACATTTATTTTTAATTAGATTTTGAGTTCCAATTTTTTCTCCCTCCCTCCTTCCCCAAAACAGCAAGCAATCTAAATTATACATGCCCAATCATGTTAAATGTATTTCCATATTAGTCATGTCAGGAAGAAGAAAGGGAATAAAAGGGAAAAGCCATGAAAAAAACCCAAAAGGTAAAAATAGTATGTTTCCATCTGTATTCAGATTCCAAGTTCTTTCTCTAGATAGTATTTTCCGTCATGAGTCTTTTGAATTGTCTTAGATCATTGTATTGTTGAGAAGAGCAAAGTCTATCAAAATTGGTCATTGCACAATGTTGCTATTACTGTATACAATGGTCTCCTGGTTTTGCTCACTTCACTCAGCATCAGTTCATGTTTTATTTTTTTTAAAAATTATTTATTTAATATTTTTAGTTTTAAGCATTGATTTTCACAAGCGTTTGAATTACAAATTTTCTCCCCATTCCTACCCCCCCCACACCAAGATGGCATATATTCTGATTGCCCCGTTCCCCAGTCAGCACTCCCTTCTGTCACCCCACTCCCCCTCATCCCCTTTTCCCTTACTTTCTTGTAGGGCAAGATAGATTTCTATGCCCCATTGCCTGTATATCTTATTTCCTAGTTGCAGGCAAAATTTTTTTTAGAACATCTGCTTTTAAAACTTTGAGCTCCAAACTCTCTCCCCTCTTCCCTCCCTACCCACTCTGCCTAAGAAGGCAAACAATTCAACATAGGCCACATGTGTATCATTATGCAAAAGCCTTCCACAATACTCATGTTGTGAAAGACTAACTATATTTTTCTCCTTCCTATCCTATTCCCCTTTGTTCAATTTTCTTTCTTGACCCCGTCCCTTTTTGAAAGTGTTTGCTTTTGATTACCTCCTCCTGCTATCTACCCTCCCTTCTATCATCCCCCCTTTTTTATCTCCTTTCTCCTTCTTTCAGTTCATGTTTTTTTTAATTAATTTTCTATCCTTCCTACTTCCCTCTCTTCAAAAACACATAAGGCAGGGAGTTGCAAGGTGGGAGGGGATATATATGTTGTAATAAATAAATATAATTAAGCAAAACAAATTGCTACATTGACCATATCCAGAAATATATGCTTATTCAGTCCATCCCCTCTCTGTCAGGAGGTGCGTAGTCCTGTGAAATCATTGTTGATCATTGCTTTGATAAGAGTTCTAAAACCTTTTAAAATAATGATTTCAAAAGAATGGCTTCAAAATAACTCTGATCAGGTTATCCTTACTGGAGAATTCTGACTCAATTTCAATTTCTCATAAGATGAGGCAAAGTAGTTGGCGTTCATAGGCTCTTATGTTAAGAACTGGAAGGAACTGCAGTGGTCAACCAATCCAGCCATCTTATTTCACTTTTAAAGAAATTATCAAATGAGGGGGTTGGACTAGATAGACTGTGAAGTTCCTCCTAGCTCCAGACCAGGAACCTGTGGTCTTTCAAGGGAAAGAAAACACCATGATATTTTATGTCAGGCTCATTCTGTGTGGCTCAGACCAGTCCCACTTTGGTCACACACACAAAAAAAGATTTCAAGTATCTTTGAAAGAAGATAAGAGTTTTGACCACCATTGTGGCCAATAGAAATTAGATCCATTTGCAAAAACTCAGCTCCTCTCCTGTGGGACTGCCCTTAGCCTAGGAAGGCAGTTTATTTGTATTCTGTGAGAGAACAGGGCATGATAGAAAGTGCAGCGAATATGCAATTTAGTGCTAGTGACTTCTTTTCCTGCATGGGGAGCAAGGAATCAATAGTAGCAAACAGGAACCAAGGCTGAGCTGCTAAAACCCTGTCAAGTCATGCTTTATTACAAATAGACATGT
This sequence comes from Trichosurus vulpecula, assembly GCF_011100635.1. Lineage (NCBI taxonomy): Eukaryota > Metazoa > Chordata > Mammalia > Diprotodontia > Phalangeridae > Trichosurus > Trichosurus vulpecula. The sequence goes on along the minus strand of NC_050573.1, from coordinate 429,444,961 downwards.
GGCTCCCACCCCCAGAAGAGGTAGCTGGAGTGTAATACCAATGGACAGTGTCTGAAAATAAATCCAAATATACAGAGTTTGCAATTCTGAAATAGATGTCTAAGGCAGATGGGTTGGCTTTTAATATTTATTTTAGAAGTTTCAATGGGTGACTCCATTTCCTCTATTGGATTTGAAAAAGGCTTTGGCTCAATTGTTGAGAATTCTTCCTGCCTACCTCCCTTTTCCCAACTGTACTGGTAACTATTTTTCTCTTGTTTCTTGATTTACCTATCAATGCTCTTGGCTGCAGGAGGGGTGAATCTGACATGTGGAACACAGGACAATTAAACACCAGTGCCAATATCTCTTGGCTAGCATTTAAAAAAGAGAATAGAATTAAGTGTTCTGGTGCTGCTTCTTATGATGGGGAGGAGGTTGGTTTGTTCTGGGTTTATTATCCATTCACGAGTGATCTATATTTTTGAGAGGATTATTTCTCTCTTAATATGTTACAGGGCATGGCTACTGGGAAGTGATTTTCAGCAACATGCTTATCATTTCTGGAGGGAGAATATTCTTTTTTTAAATGGTTGGTGCAGGAAAAAGGCCTGAAATTCTCTTGGCACTCCATGTCTAGTATATCCCCTGAATTATAGTAAGCCTGTCTTTATTTGGATGCTGGAGACAATTTGCTAGGAATTTTGTTTCTATTGCTTTGGGTAGAAGGGGAAGAATGAAGAGAAAATTCTGGGGAAGGTGGGCAAACTGGACTCCTTTTATAAGAAAGTCAACTCCACAACATTCTGGTGGCCTCAAATTTGGGCAACCAGGGCTTGCAAAGTATCTCCATTTCTGTCAGTGAACAGATGCAATGGCAAGTAAACCTATGCAAGAACCCAAGGTTTGCTTTTGTCAGTATCTTTACAGTCAGTGCTGGCCACGTGTGTCATTAGAAGCTGTTCCTTCTCTCCTCTGGGTTGTGGAATTTGTCTGGCCATGAGTAGTCATCACTTATTTTAATACAAGATAGTGTAAATATATCGGCAGTGGATATAAAAATCACAGTCACTAATTATCAGTGACAGAAAGGGCTGGAAAAAAATGGAGATTCTAAACTCTCTTTTAACATGGTGGCAAACTAGTTCCTCAAACCAGTTAAATGGTTAAAAATAAAAGGATTCTACTAGATGTCTCAATGTGCTAGCGTATAGTAGAAGTAAGAGATGTGATGTATAGCAATCAATTGTAATTAAGCAGTTTTAGATAAGAGCAGTCATAGTTTAAGAGAAGGAAACCTGGGAAATTTTTTAAAATTTTATTTTTAAACATATCGACAAGTTAGCTGTGAATACTTCAAGACATGACCTGATTTAAACACTTCTTGCAAAATGTAGTTAATTCTGGTAGCAAGACTGCTAAATTCTCTACCCGACCCAGCTTACTTTTCTGGCCTTAATAAACATTATTTTCCTTCAATCACTCTGTAGTTCCACTAAAAAAGCCTTCTTGACATTCCTCACATATAGCATTCCACCTTCTTCTCCCATGCTTCTGCACTGGTTGTTCCTCATACCTATAACCCAACTCCTTTCTCACCTCTGCCTCTTAGGATTCCTAGTGTCCTTTAAAACTCAGCCCAAGAACTACCATTGACATAAATGCTTTCCTGATTCTCCTGCTTCTGTCTAGTACTTCTTACTCCAAAAGGTCTGTGTATTTATTTTTGTATGTATTTTATTTATACTTTTATATATACCAGACCCTATCCAGCCCCTATCCTCATTTTTAAAAGTACATGTTTACTCCCCTGGTGATTGTAAGCTGCTTGATGACAGTGACAGTTTTATTTGTGTCTTTGTGTCCCTAGTTCCTGTCACATACTAAGAGATTAGTAAATACTTATTGAATGATTGATTCTAAAGTCTTTGAGAGCAGGAATGATGTTTTACTTAAACGTTTTATCTCCTTCAGGTTCTAGCTCAGTGCCTTGTACATAGAAGGTACTTAACAAGTGTACTACTTTACAACTATCAGATTGGCTCATACGACAGAAAAGGAAAACGTTGCATGTTGTGGGGGATGTGGGAAAACTGGGACACTAATGCACAGTTTGTGGAGTTGTGAACTGAGCCAACCATTCTGGGGAGCAATGTGAAACTATGCCCAAAGAGCTATAAAACTGTGCATACATTTTGATCAAGCAATACCATTGTAGGTCTATATCCCAAAGACATCCAAAAAAGGGGGGAAGGACCTATTTGTAGAAAAATATTTGCAGCAGCTGTTTCTTGTGGTGGCTAAGAATTGGAAATCAAAGGGATGTCCATCAATTGGGGAATGGCTAAACAAGCTGTGTTATATAATTGTAATGGAATATTATAATGCTATAAGAAATGACAATCAGGATGCTCAGAAAAACCTGGAAAGACTTACATGAATTTATGCATAGTGAAGCAAACAGAACCAGGAGAAGGCTGTACATAGGAATAGCATTATTGTTTGATGAATAACTGTGAATGACTTAGCTATTCTCAGCAATACAATAATCCAAGACAATCCCAAAGGACTAATAATGAAGCATACTATCTGTCCCTAGAGAAAGAACTGATACTATTTGAATACAGACTGAAGTATGCTATTTTCCACTTTCTTTCATTTTTTTCTTTTATTCAAACCTTATTGTATAAAATGACTAACATGGAGATGTTTTACAAGATTGCACGTGTATAGCCTATTTCTAATTGCTTACCATCCTGGGGCGGGGGGCAGGAGAGAAGGGAAGGGTAGAATTTGGTACTCAAAACTTTAAATAAAAATGTTAAAAAATTTAAAAAGTGTAGAAAATACAAATATTTAAGTGCCACGAGAAGGACTTCTGTTTATATGATATAAATGAATAACATTGGAATGCTGGGAGATGCTAATAATCTGTTGTCCATTTATGGAAAAAGTTTTGACTAGGTCCCCATGTTTACAGCATGGCTCCAAAATAAAAAAAAACATATTTGTGAGGGATTGACCATGATCTTTCATATTATTTCCTTTGTAAACAATAGTATGTGTTGAAATGCCAGGTAGAGATGAGGATGTATTTGTTGCTAATGGGACTACATCCATAATCTCATTTAGCACAGTGCTCAAAACAATAACATGAAGGGAACTCGGGATAATTATTAAGGATGAAAAGTAGTAAGGATGAGAAAGAATGTTTGTTGGTGCTGCTGAGGTTCCAATAACTGATGACTCTGTCTCCCTCTGTTTGGCTTCTACACAGTGTAAGATGAACTACCTTTAGGGAATTGGATCAGGAAGTCCAGCTTTCTAGAAGTGGCAATGGAAGTGACCAGATAGGAGCCACATGGAGAGGTGATTGGGCACAATATCAAGCAACACCTGGGGTGTTTCTGAGCCTCTGTGGGTGAACCAGAGCAGTTAGATGCCAATGCATATATTTGATTGAGGAGACGTCATGACACTACAGTCTAAATTCAGTGTATTTGCTTGCTGGAGCCTCTGGAGAATGAGAACTCAGGAGATAACCCCCAAAGACTTGGGATTGGAAAGTCTAGAGCTGGAATGAACATAGACCTTAATGACAAGACATCCTTAGAGAAACTGAACTTTCACTTCTGACTACCTGTCATGAGAAATGTCACTAAGTGGTTAGACTCTGATATGTTGATTTATTTATTGCTGATTTATTTTCCTTGCATTCCTTTTCTATGCTATCTTAATTAAATATTTTGTTGTTGGATTCATGATTCTTGCATTGTCTATGAGCAGCAAGCATTTCACTACCAAGGGATGGAGCAATGAATTGCATAATTGTATAACTTAAATACTTTGCCTTGAACCTGAGAAAGTAACTAGGGGCTCCAGAGACAGAATATGATGGGTCCTGGTTTCATTCAATATTTATCATTTGAACCTACCCAAAATAATCAGAGTTGTTTACATTTGAGTTTTTCCCAATATTAGTGGAAAATGGGTCAATTTGCTTAACTAACTGGCCTAGTAATGATTTAACCTTGGGCATCATTAGATTTCTCTGAAAGTGACCCCAGAAGTGGAATTAAAGATACTTATATATCTTTACCTTATAGGGAAGTTGTGGTCAGTCATGCTTGCTGAGGCACTGGTTTGCCATTCTGTTGATTTGGGCAAGAGGAAAAAACACTTTAAAATAACTGGACTACAACATCCAGTTCAATTGAAAGTGCTAATATGATACAGGCAACCTGAAACTCTAGTGAGGCTTATCTTCATTCTTTTCCCTTTGGTGTAATTCCTTGCTTCCTATTTGCAGCTGGTGTTGGAAGTGGGTCTACTGAAAGAAACAGAGCTTTGCAGTATTTTGTCTTTGCCAAAACCAGGTAATAACTAGAAACCTGTGTGGAAGAGACAGTACTCATGAGAAATCTAAACACATTTGACTTGGCATATTTCCTAAGAGGAGTCTTTGAACCACCAAAATCAGTCAGTGATGTGGGAGGATGGCATTGCAGTGTCAATGGACAATTTTTATAGGGTTTTATACTTTCAGTGCTACCTCAAATGAGAAAAGTTTTACTTCACAAACATCCGTCCAGTAGATTGTTACTTGAACTTAAAATTTTGCTTTTAAATAACAGTTTAATTACTATAGTTACCAATACAAGCATCCAACTGTTAGAAATAGAATTTTAGTTTCTCCCCAACTATTAACTCACTTTACATATGGCACACACCTAAAATTATACTATGAAAAATTTAATTAGGTTACATTTAGACATTTATCTCCTCACTCTAGTTATAAAAATATTTATAAGTTTTAGGTGCTATAAGAATATTTACTTTTAGCATTTTTTACTTGTGGGTATTTATTAGGTAACTGATTTAGTTGGAATTATTTTGTATTCTATTTCTTTATCTTTCACATGTAGAAGGAAAAAAATATAGATAAAGCATAATCACAAAACTGAATTTTGCCATATCTAGTCTGTTAGTAATTAGTTTTACTGAGATACAATTTTAGGAAAAATAACATTGCATGGGGCCAGTTAGTGTCATAGGAATAGTGCTACAAAGGGGACATGTTTATTTATGCTGATGAAATCACAGGTCTACACGATTTTTTTTTGTTTTGAGGGTATTTGCAGACTTCTAGATGGAATGACGTGAGTGATTTTAGCTAAGAGTGTATGTAAATGGTTCTTGGGTTTATGTCCCAATGTTAGTACAGGTGAACAGAATCATCAATTATACTGGTAGGTGGAGATAGTGCTTACACATAAGAATTGTCTACAGACAATAGGCCTCAAGTACCTGCAAATGGAGTCACTGACCTGGAGATAATTCATCTAGATTTCCTGAATGATTGGTTGGTTCATTGGTCAGTATCACAAGATGTGAAGCTGGAAAGAATCATAGAAATGATTTTCTTCAATTTCTTCATTTTATTTTTTTTGCCGATGATGCCCAAAGAGTATACATGACTTTCTTAAGATCATGCAGATTGCAAGTATTAGACCCAAAATATGAACCCAGTTCTTTGGATTCCAAAGTCAATGCTCCTTCCATGTTATGTTGGCTCTAATTTCTCAGGCTTATTCTCTGGTCTTCTCTAAACAACAACTCTGTGCTCCACTCCCAATTCCCTTTCCAGATACAGCTTTGAATTGTAATTCAAACATAGCATACCATCTTCCTTCATCAAATGGTTAGCATCCTGTATGTAGCTCAAGATACCCTAGTCAAACCTCCAGCATCCTTGGCAAATCCCCAAGATTCAGGGAGAACATACAGTTTGATTTAGGGAATGGATGCTTTGGGATCTCTGGCCTTTGTGTTTGAGAATGGATCTGTGATATGATTGGTAAAGGAAATTGTCAAATGAGGACACTCCCTGTACCAATGCAGGCCATTACCTTCACTACAACTGGTAGTCCTAGAGAGCTACCTCCAACACTGAGAAGTTAAGTGACTTGTCTAGAGTCATACAGCCATTGAAAGCCAGAAATAAGGTATGACATTGGGTCTTCCTGAATCCAAAGCCAACTCTCTATCCACATATGGTAAAATGGCCCTGGGGATTCAGAGAGCAAAAGGTCAGGGAGAGGGTTGGGTAAAAATCATAAGAGGGTTTGAAAGTAGAGTAGAATAAAAGCAAGTCCTGTATAGCCAGTTGATGGAGGAATAGTCTCAATGAAACAGGTGGTATATCCTTAGGCACTGGGAGAAGAAGCAGCATGGAGGCAGGTGCAATAGAACATGTACAGCAATTTTAATACTAGCTCTAGAGTCAAAGGACTTGGGTTTGAATCCTGACTCAGACAGTTACCATCTCTTTGGCCTGTATATGACAGTAAATCTCTTTGTGCCTCATCTAAAAATGAGGAGGGGTAAAAGTTGAACTTGATGACCTCTGACGTCTCTTCCAATCCTAAATCTATGATCCTAAGACTTCGCTCATCCCAGTTATTCCATAAAGCCTCTTGCACAATCACACACATATGGCATGTATAAATATGCAAGTGTTATTTATTATTTGTGGTAAAACCTGGCTTAAAAAAGATACTTTAATATTTCAAAAATGTTGCATCAACATGAACTCTCCGCTGTTTCAGATTAATCCTTCCAAAAGTCAGTCAATGGTTTAGTGAATTGCTGTCATCAAAGAAAATTATCACTTGGTAAGCAACCTTTTGGTTATGAGCCCCATCAGAACCATTGCTTTACACATGTAATGACACTACAACAAAGCTCAAAGCACTTTCCATTACATAGGACCTGCAACAGTAAGTCAAGACAATATTTTTTCTTGGTTAATTCTTGGTTAAGCAGGAAATTCACTCCTGAACATTCTGATTTGTTGATGTTTTTCTGTTTGTGATTTTTTTGGTGATATGTATACTCCTTTTTTGTCTGTATAGTCATCTCTAATAGCTGATAAACTCCTGAAAATTGGAGACTATATGTTACAATTATGCAGCAATTGGGAAGAACTTTAACTCTATTGAGGACTCAGTAAGTCTAGTTGACGGAGAGACTTAGTTAACTTCTTATAAATGTGGTGCCTACAGAACCATATAGCCTAATGCAGAATCAGAGATTTATAAATGGAGGGATCCTCTGTAGCCATCTAGTCCAACTTCTTTATTTTATACATGGGGAAACTGAGGCCCAGGAAGATCAAAGTGTCCTGCCTAAGGACATACAACTGGTAAATAGCAAAGGCAGGATTTGAACCTCCATCTTTTGCTTCTGGATCTCTCTGACTGATACTTCCTTTTCAAAGACGTTTCATCAGACAGCTATGAGTTGTATTTCCTAACTGCTTCAGTGAACTAATATTCTTTCCTTTACTGTGGCTTTTGCACATGGGAAGTTTCATCCTTGTCAGTACCAAGGACTCCCAAAGTAATTACAGTTCCAACATGACATTGAAATGTAATCCTTTGGAATATCTACCATTCTGAGAGAAGTGTTTTTTTCTTCTTCTGAGAAATGTTGACAGAAGGCCGAACAGGGTCGAGCTGATGGCAGCCATTAAACTGTGCCCAAGAGCAAGCTGGCTGAGGCTTTTGGGAAGCATTCATTATTTCTTATCAGCTGTACTCATTAAAGGGAGAGTCCTTTGCTTCTAAAGAGTAGACCTGGTTTCTTTTGTAACTATGGCTTACTTTTAAGTTTCCTGTTAGCATGCAGATTGTCTTTTCCATATTACGCTCACAGCTTTAGACAAATGAAAATCAATGACTTATTTTACTTCTGAGTAGGGACAAGGAGGCAGACACAGCTGAGTACAGTAGTAGGAGTTGAGGGAGGATGTATGACTGTTGAAAAGAGGACTGGTATTGCAATTGGAGTGCCTAGGTTTTAGTCCTGGTCCTAATACTTACTAAGTGGGTGAGCTTCAATAAATTATTTAACCTCTCTGAGTTTTAGTTTCTTCATCTGTCCAATGGAGATGATAAAGATGGAGATGATAAATTATATATACATATATACATACACACATACATACATATCCATCCATTTATCCATCCATCCATCCATCTATCCATCTATCTATCTATCTATCTATCTATCTATCTATCTATCTATCTATATACCTATCATCTATCTTCAAAATTTGCAAGGTACTTTACACATGCCATTTCACTTGATCCTCATAGCAGCCCTGTGAGGTAGGTGCTATTATTTACCCCTTTTTACAGATAAGGAAACAAGGCTGAAACAGGTTAAGAGGCTTGGCCAGGGTCATACAAGTAGAAAGTGTCTCAGGCAGAATTCCAAGTTGCCTTCCTACTCATTGTTCTCCCTAGGGGATAAAAATAGCATTTATTTCATAGAGTTATTTATAGGATCTAAAGACAATGTATACATACAGTTTTGCAAACCTTAAAGCACTATTGAACCATAACATCATCATCAACATCACCACCATCATCACTATTATTAATTATCTGGGCAACCACAGACTATTCACTTAACTTCTCTGAATCTCAGTTATAAAATGGAGATTATATTAATTGTGATTCCTCCCTCACAGGTTGCTATGAAGAAAGTGCTTTGTAAAACTTAAAACACTATAGGATATGCAAAGTTACTCAGAGAGACTGCTAAGTTTTTGTTACCTGTCTTGTTAGGGTTGCCATGGCCAAAAACATTTCATCCCCAGATAACCAGCCTACTAGTGATGTCATCTCTCCTTCTCTCTCTCTATCTGTCTATCTACATGTCCACCTAAATCTCTCCAGTTGCTAGTGCCTTCCTTCTCCAGATCACCTTGTATCTATGTTGTGTATAGTACCTTTTCTCTCTATATGTTGCATTCCCGCCCCCAATAGAATGAGAGCAGAGATTTTTTCACTTTTGTCTTTGAATCTACAACACCTAGCAAAGTGACTGGTACAAAGCAAGTGCTTAAGAAATGCTTGTTTATTAACTAGTTGGTTGGTTGATTTGGTTGGTGAAAACATTTTTTTAATCATAAAGATACCGGGGAAACAGATGTCGCCTTCACTGGCAGTTGTCACACAGAACACACATATTCTGGCCAAGTCTCTTTGTAGACATCTATTTATCAAGGAGATCAAAGATAGCACTGGAGAGCATTCTGAGTTCACTTGATGTCAAACTTTAGTAAACAGTTCCTTCTGTAGTGGAGAAAAATACATTTACCTCTAAAATTTGGAAATTTAAAATAATCTAAGGTTTTTTAATATCTAGTGAATGTAGGGTCAGTTGTACATTCCTGTGATTCACAATGCCTTTTTGATTGTGACTCTCTTAGTTGGTTGTGACTCTCTTTTAAGTAACTTATGAATTGTGCTTATTTTAAAATGTAAAATGAGCTACAATTAACTATCTTTAAAATGTTGTAGCAATGCCATTTGAAGTAACTGGACTGAACTGGAGAGGAAGCCAGAATCAGGGTTTCTGTAGAGTCTGAGGATATTTCTCCAGATGTATATGGCAACCATCCTCATATTTCCTTTCTTCTGCTGAGATCAGACCACATCTGGAATTTTGTATTCAGTTCTGAGCATAGCAATTTAGAAAGGGAATTAGTGTGCTGGATAATGTCTCATAGAGGTCCATCAGGAGGAATATGGCCTTGAGTTCATGACACATGAGACTGGATTGAAGGCATTCAACCCTAGGGAATAAAGGGCTCATATGGAAATAATTGATATTTTCGAGTATTTGAATACTTTAGCTCATCCTCCTCATACTCTCTCAGTCCACATATCTGAGTAGCTGCTCATTGTTGCAAGTGAGCAATTGGACTTGTTCTTTCTCCCCATAGGGTGGAACTATGCACAATGGATGGAAGTGGCACAAAGGTAACTATATATTTGAAATCAAGAACCTTTCCTAATAATTGGAGTTCTACAAAATTTGAATGTGCTGCTTCTAGAGACCATGAGTTCTTTACTACAGGTCTTTCAGCAGAAACTGGAAGAACACTCATGGTTGTATTGGAGTTTATTGAATTTGAGAGTTACATATATCTGTTTTACTTTTTTTGGAAAATTACTGTATCAATTTAGAGAATAATGTAAAAAAGGATTCTTTTCTTAGTATGGCTTAGACTAGGTAACCCCAGGGGCTTTTCTAGTTTAGAAATTCTAATATTCTCCACACTCAAAAATTTCATAATGGCTAGGAGATCTCATTCTTTTGTGTTTCTTTTCCAGTGGATGATATAGAAATAGCACTGGATTTGGAATCAGAAGTCCTGAGTTAGAGTCTTGGCTCTAACATTTAATCTTACTGTGGAACTAGGTAAGTTACATCACCTATTTGGACCTGTTTCTTCATCTGTAATGTGAAGGGGTTTAACTCAATGACCTATAATGCTCTTTATGACTAAATCTATGATCTTATGATGTATCTCATTAAGTGATCCACGAACACCTTAAAGGTAAAGTCTACAGTGTCTTACAGGGAGTCCCTTCTGAATCTCCCAAATATGATGAGCCCATATTTCCAGAGACTATCTGCAGCTGGAACAACATGATGGAGTGGCTTTTGTCTTGGAAAAATATGCCCTCCATTCACTTTGCATGAGGGACTTGGGTTTGCTGTTTATAGTACAGCAGCTGTGACATTTTGAAGTTTGAGATGGCCTGTTTTCCTCTGGGTGGAGATATCCATAAATCCCAGGCTATCAATTTGACATGGTTTTGAAAATTGATTAAAGCAAGTTTCTTTATTGTATAGTCTGGAAGTGTGTGTGGTTATGACAGTTTTCATTCGAAAAGCATTTGGAGACACTATGCATCAGGGACACTATGTTGACAAGCCAAAGTCAAACCTCTTTCTTTAGTACCCCATATCCAACTCTCTTTTCCTGTCTTCTGCATCTTTTAGGGATTTCTCAAAAATCAATGGCAAAGGTTAAAACTCAGAAACCAATTCAGGTCAAAAACAATGACAAAAACAATGGCTACTGAGACCAGCCAGCCATTATCATTGATTTGATGGATCAAGGATAAATGTCCAACTTGGAAGAGAAACTGAGCCTTCACAGTGGAACAAAAAAATAACAACAGAAAACAAGCCAATTCCAACTGACCTTTTGGTTTTCAAAGGCCAGTTACATTACACTTGGGTGAGAGGAATTGTGGATTCAGCATTTATCTTGTCAGTAAAATAATAACAGAGCCAGAAAGTTCAGACATTTGCAGCACTGATTAAATCTTCCATTCTGCCTATATTAACATGTAGAGATGTTGCTCTTCTAGTTAGTTTGTCTCAACTTTCTTCCTAATTAGAAATTAAAAGACTATTCTCTTGTCACACTCAGCACTGATTAGACCGGGGATAGTCTCAGATCTAGCCATGTAGAACAGGGCTAACTAAAATGACAGAAGATGGGGATAAGTCAGCAGAGAATTCTGAAAATAATTGATTCGTTGGACAGCAAAGTCTATGTGGAGAAGTCAGCAAAAATGGGAGGGCTAAAATCTGTCCTGTTGTAGGTAGGTCTGGCTGTTTATACTGTGTCTTGTGGGGCACTCCATTTCCTTTCTGCTCCCAAATGTCACCTACACTGGCCTGCCTTGTAGTTTTCCCATCGACATGAAATTAAATATGAACAACAACGGACTAAATGACACATTGTCACCAATGGGTCAAATTAAATTAGGACCTTGAATCTAAGGGGTTTTAGTTAAAATGAAGAGGCAACTTGAGTGGTCCTGTAGCTCTTGCTTGATTAAAAAAAGTTTATCAGGCTAACTAGTTCACAGAAACAGAGCTATTAGGGACCTTAGAGGTCACCTAAGATAAACCTCCTCATTTTATAGATGAAGAAACAGGCTCAGAGTGGTTAGATGACTTGCTTAAGCCCGTCTAGGCATATGTGGTGGAAACAGGATTTGAACTCTGTACTTTTTATTCCAAATCATGGGCTTTTCACATTCTACCTTTGTAAGTAAACATCTAGGTCCCAGGGAAGCAAAGATATATAGTACAGCAAAATTCAGTGAGGGAGAGACCATGTGGTAGAAGTAAACCTTGAGTAGCTTTAAATGGCCAAGTGATAGTGTGTGTGTGTGTGTGTGTGTGTGTGTATGTGTGTGTGTATGTGTGTATGTGTATGTGTGTCTGTGTATATGTGTGTATGTGTGTATGTGTGTGTATGTGTGTATGTGTGTGTGTATGTGTGTATGTGTATGTGTGTGTGTATGTGTGTGTGTGTGTAGATACAGCAAAAGAGACAGCTCTGGGACATTTCAATAATGCTGTGTAAGGTCTTGGAGGAGTTGAGAGTGACAAAAAAGGAAGGGCACTTTGAAGTAGGAGGCATGGAAGGAAAAATCTTCACCTATTTATCAAGTTTGTCTAGCAGTGGTCTAAGATGGAAGTTCTCCACTTCCATTGCATTCAAATGGGAAGAAAGGCTTAAATTATAACACTTAATATTAGGTTAGATGTAAGGATAAACTTCTTAATGGGATGGGTTGCTAAATGAGTCAGTATGAGGGAAATGGTAGCCTATTCTTCTCTGTAGGTCTTTAATTGAGGGATATATTCTCATTTGTAGGTAGGGTAGAGGAGAGAGCTTAGCTATTCAATGGGGAGATAGATTTTCTTTATTTATGTATTGTTTAAATTTAATTTTTTTTATTCTCAACTTGACAAACACCAACAGACCAACGTTTCCATATACAAAGAACAGAAAACAAGGTTACTATATGAAACCTGAAATTTCCTGCACCTAGTTTTTCCCCCTACAAGTTCATTTTGTATAGTTTTTAAAGCATATATTGTCAATTAATTATGTTAGTTCCAAAACCCACTCAGTTATGTTGCCCTCTGAAATTTATTTCTAAACTTTCTAGTGATTTTTCTTTAAATGCTTCATGAAGCTCTTTTCTCCTTCCCCGTTTTTTGGATTATTATCACTATTCCTTATCTCCCCCTTGCAAAAAAAAAAAGAAAATAAATTCCTTCATTTTAATAAGCTAGCATAGTCAAGAAAAAAATGAAGACACTTACTGTATCTAGAAATGTGTCTCATTCTGCATCTTTAGGCCCTCACTTCTGGTTTATTGAACACTCTGCCACTCTTGTCAGTTTGCTTCTTGATCTTGTGCTTCTCACTGGTTCAACGGAACAATTTCTCTATTTTTTTAATCTGTATAAAATAGTTTTATCATTTTTGTTATATCAGCACAGCCCAACCATGAGTAGACGATATCTCTCCAATTGTTTGGACCCATCTTTACTACTTTACTGCTTTATTGTAATTTTGTAGTTCTATTCAGATAATTTCTATGTATGTCTTGCTAGATCAACTTTGGTAGTTATTTTGAATGGAATTTCTCTTTCTACCTCTTTATACTGGATCTAAAATATTTCATTTGATGATCTCATCAACTTCTGTACATTCAATGATCATATCTATGCTGATGATTCTCAAATCTACTTATCCAGTCTTACCTCTCTTCCTACCTCTGGTATCACATCTCCAACTACTTTTTGAATGGGCATTTTAAACTGGATGTCATGAAGACATCTTAAACTCAGCATGTCTAAAACTGTACTCATCTTTTCCCTCATATCTTACCTTTTCCCTAACATTACTATTAAGAATACCATCACCTTGCTAGTTACCCAGTTTTTCAATGCAGGTGTCTTCTTATATATTACTTACTCCCACATACTCTATGATCCAGTGACATAGTGCTGTTTCTTCTATGAGATACTCACTCCATCTCCCAACTCTAGGTTGTTTTTTCTCCTTTGTCTGTTGTACACATCTAGAATGCTCTCCTTCCTCATCTCCATCTCTTGGCTGTTTTTTAAAGGACCAGCTTGAATTCCACTTTCTATGAAGATCCCTTTTAATAAGATTTTCTTCCCTGTTGATTATTTTTATTTTATTGTTTACATGTATATCTTTTTTTTTGGTACCTAGTTATTTGTATATTGTCTCTCCCATTAGACTGGGAGCTTCTTGAGAAAAGAGACTATTTTTGTCTTCCTTTCTATCGTCATTACTTAGTACAATGCCTAGCACATAGTAGGCACTTGATAAATGTTTATTGAATGATTTTTAAAAATTTATTTTATTGCTATGATAAGCATATCTAGAACTATATAAAAGAGTGGTTGTAATGAACATCCTTTATTTAAATCTCTGGTCTTATTGAAAAAGGTGACTGGTAGTTTCTCTTTTAAATGCCCTTAGATGCTTTTGGTTTTAGAAATAATGAAAGACTCCATTTTCCTATGACATTTTATTGTTTTAAAAGAAGTAGGAGCAGCATTTTGTCAAAATCTTTCTCTGCATCTATCAATATAATAATATGATTTTTATTGTTTTGATTATCGATAGAAGGCATTATGTTCATAATTTTCCTAATATTAAACCAACATTGTATTTTTAGTTTAAATATAACCTGGTAATGGTGTATAATTTTTAATATATTGCTATAGCCTCTTTGGTAATATTTTGCTCTTTTTTTATTTGAAAATCATCAGAGATAGTGGTCTATATTTTTTCTTTCTCTCCTTTTCTTTTCCTGCTTTAAGATCAAGGTCATATTTGTACCGTAGAGTGAATAGCTTATACAGTATTGGAATTAATTGTTATTTGAATTTTTGATATAATTCACATGTAAATCTTTGTGTTTGTTGTTGGGATCTTTTTTTTTAAGAGCACATTTATGGCCTGTTCAATTTCTTTTTCTTAAACTGGCTTAATAAAATTCACTATTTGCTGCTTTATTAATTTGGATGTTTCACTTTTTTGGATATTCATCTACTTCCTTTCATCTATTTCCTTTAAGTTATCAGTTTTATTCACATGCATTTGGGCAGATGAGCTTTTTTATGATGTCTTTTATTTTCCTTTTTTTGATATGAAGTTCTTTTAAGCTTTTTATGCTGGTGACTTGGTTTTCCTTTATCTTTTAAAAATCAGATTAACTAATGGTATATCTTTTTTATTTAGCTTTATAAAATTCTCCCATTTTAATTTATGATTTTAATATATTTTGCTTTAAATTAATATCTTTTTTGATTTCTAAAATTCCTATTTGGATGTCTTCTTTATTTGATGCTCTTCTAGTTTTTTTTAGTCATAGGCCCAATGCATTGAGCTTCCCTTTTTTTCTCTTGTTGATAAAACAATTGGAGCTATATATTTTCTAAGGATTTATTTGGCTATATTTCATACATTTTGGTAGGTTGTGTCATTATTGTCATTTTGTTTGAAAAACTATATATTGATTTATTCTTTGTCCTACTGATTCTTTAGAATTATGTTGTTTACATTTAAGTTTAAATCTTGTATTCAGAGGTTTTTTATTGATTTTAAATTTTATCATGATTTGGCCATCAAAGGATGTATTTAGTATTTTTGCTTATTATTTATAAAGTTTTATGTCCTAGAATATGGTTGCTTTTTGTAAGTATGCTACATATAGCTGGAAATATGAACTATTTTCTCTATTTCCACTGAGAAATTATCAGATTTATCACATTTACTCTAATTTTGCTAACATTCTAATTAAGCAGTTACCTTCCTTTTGTTTGCTTTTTTGTTTGATTTGTCTGAGTTGAGGTCCCAACAATTTTGTTTTGCTTGTCTATTTCTCACAATAAATCCTATTGACTTTTTCTTCAGTTGTTCCGACATTATGCTTTTGGGTGCAGACATATAGACTTATATTAAATGACGCTGCTATAATATCATCTGTGGTACTTTAATCATAATATAGTTTCCCTGTTTATCTCTCTTAAATATGTTTTTTACTGTTGCCTTGCCATTGGTTAAAACTGCTTTCCCAGGGGCGGAGCCAAGATGGCGGCTGGAAAGCAGGGACTAGCATGAGCCCCCCTCCGAGTCCCTCCAAAAACCTATAAAAAATGGCTCTGAACAAATTCTAGAACAGCAGAACCCACAAAACAGCAGAGGGAAGCAGCGCTCCAGCCCAGGACAACCTGGATGGTCTCAGGGTGAGGTCTCTCCCACATGGAGCTGGAAGCAGAGTGGAGCGGAGCAGAGCAGAGCCCAGCGTGAGCGGCGCAGACCAACCAGACCAAGAGCTGGGCGGAGCGGGCCCTAGCGCCCTGAATCAGTGAGCTGCAGCAGTTACCAGACTTCTCAACCTACAAACACCAAAGACAACAGAGAAGATTAGTGGGAAAAGCTGTGGGAGTAGAAGGAGTTCCTGGTTTGGCTAATGCCCCGGGGGCAGCAGAGGGGGGTGGGGCAGCTACAGAACTAAAGCAGCAATTGCTTCCGGCCCAAGGCCAACCTGGTGGGAGGAATTAAGTAGCGGATCAGAGCAGGAGTGAAGAGCCTGCTGAAGATCTAAGTCCAGTCTGGGTTGGGGGTTCTTGGGGAAGGAGGAGTGCTGGTGTGGCAGAGCTGGCTCATACCCCCAAGTTTGGAACATAGTTCTCTAAACTCTACAAGCAATCGTACCCCACTGAAAAACTCAAGGGTCAAGTTAGTTGGCTGGGAATATGGCTAGGCAGCAAAAATGCACCCAGATTCAGTCTCAGACTTTGGATTCTTTCCTTGGCGACAAAGAATACCAAAACGTACAGACAGAAGAAGTTACCAAAGTCAAAGAGCATACAACAAAAGCCTCCAAGAAAAACATGAACTGGTCCCAGGCCATGGAAGAGGTCAAAAAGGATTTGGAAAAGCAAGTTAGAGAAGTAGAGGAAAAATTGGGAAGAGAAATGAGAAGGATGTGAGAAAACCAGGAAAAACAAGTCAATGAATTGCTAAAGGAGACCCAGAAAAATACTGAAAAATATACTGAAGAAAACAACACCTTAAAAATAGACTAACTCAAATGGCAAAAGAGCTCCAAAAAGCCAATGAGGAGAAGAATGCCTTGAAGGGCAGAATTAGCCAAATGGAAAAGGAGGTCCAAAAGACCACTGAAGAAAATACTACCTTCAAAATTAAATTGGAGCAAGTGGAAGCTAGTGACTTGATGAGAAATCAAGATATTATAAAAGAGAACCAAAGGAATGAAAAAATGGAAGGCAATGTGAAATACCTCATTGGAAAAACCACTGACCTGGAAAATAGATCCAGGAGAGATAATTTAAAAATTATTGGCCTACCTGAAAGCCATGATCAAAAAGAGCCTAGATATCATCTTTCAAGAAATTATCAAGAAGAACTGCCCTGATATTCCAGAGCCACAGGGCAAAATAGAAATTGAAAGAATCCACCGATTGCCTCCTCAAATAGATCCCAAAAAGAAAACTCCTAGGAACATTGTTGCCAAATTCCACAGCTCCCAGGTCAAGGAGAAAATACTGCAAGCAGCCAGAAAGTAACAATTTGAGTATTGTGGAAATACAATCAGAATAACCCAAGATCTGGCAGCTTCTACATTAAGAGATCGAAGGGCTTGGAATACGATATTCCGGAGGTCAGTGGAGCTAGGATTAAAACCAAGAATCACCTACCCAGCAAAACTGAGTATCATGCTCCAAGGCAAAATATAGATTTTCAATAAAATAGAGGACTTTCAAGCTTTCTCAGGGAAAAAACCAGAGCTGAATAGAAAATTTACCTTTCAAACACAAGAATCAAGAGAAGCATGAAAAGGTAATCAAGAAACAGAAATTGCAAGGGACTTACTAAAGTTGAACTGTTTTGTTTACATTCCTACATGGAAAGATGATGTGTATGATTCATGAGACCTCAGTATTAGGGTAGCTGAAGGGAATATGCATGTATATATATATATACATATATATGTATAAGTGAATGTGTATGTATGCATATTTGTATGTGTATATATATGTAGAGAGAGAGAGAGAGTAGGTACAGGGTGAGTTGAAGATGAAAGGAATATATCTAAAAGAAATAAAATCAAATTAAGGGATGAGAGAGGAATATATTGAGAGAGGCAGATAAGGAGAGATAGAATGGGGTAAACTATCTTGCAAAAAAGTGGCAAGAAAAAAGCAGTTCTGTAGGAAGAGAAGAGAAGGCAGGTGAGGGGGGAATGAGTGAATCTTGCTCTCATCAGATTTGACCTGAGGAGGGAATACCATACATACTCAATTGGGTATCTTACCCCACTGGAAAGAAGAAGGAAGAAGATAAAAGAAGGGGGGGATGATAGAAGGGAGGGCAGATGGGGGTGGAGGTAATCAAAAACACTTTCGAAGAGGGACAGGGTCAAGGGAGAAAATTGGACAAAGGGGGATAGGTTAAGAAGGAGCAAAATATAGTTAGTCTTTCACAACATGAGTATTGTGGAAGGGTTATACATAATGATACACATGTGGCCTATGTTGAATTGCTTGATTTCTTAGGGAGGGTGGGTGGGAAGGGAAGAGGGGAGAGAATTTGGAACTCAAAGTTTTAACAACAGATGTTCTAAAACAAAAAATAAAGTTTTTGCATGCAACTAGAAAATAAGATACACAGGCAATTTGGCATAGAAATTTATCTTGACCTACAAGAAAGGAAGGGAAAAGGAGATGCAAGGGGAGTGGGGTGACAGAAGGGAGGGCTGACTGGGGAACAGGGCAACCAGAATATATGCCATCTTGGAGCGGGGGGAGGGTAAAAATGGGGAGAAAATTTGTAATTCAAACTCTTGTGAAAATCAATGCTGAAAACTAAATATATTAAATAAAAAAAAGAAAAAAAAAGAAAAAAACTGCTTTCCCTGTTTTTTTGTTTTGTTTTCTTTAGTTCAATTGAAGTATTTTAAAATTTTATCAAACCACTGATTTTAGCTATATGAATGTTTGTTTCAAGTGCATTTCTTATAAGCAACATATTTTTGGAATCTACTTTCTAATACATTATGCCATCATCTACAGTTTTATTATTAAATTTATTCCATTTACATTCATGGTTGTGATAGTTAATTGTATGTTGTCCTCTATTCTAAGTGTTTTATATTTGCCATTCATTTGTTCCCTGCCCATTTTTTTTTACAAAGAATAGTGTGTTAAAGGGGAATAAATGTGATCCATGCTAACGATCTATATTCCTTTTTATGTTCCCTTATGATAAGCCCTCCAAACCTGATTTTATTTTTGACTATTCCTTCCCTAATTCTGTTCCCGCTTAAGTTCTTCTTTTCCCATTCCCCATTCTCATTTGTTTCCTTGTTGAGTTTTTGTATACTATACTCAGATTTTGTATTTGTGGGTATGTGTGTATGTATTTGTAAGATTTATATGATGCCAGCTTTTCAGCCCTTTTCTCTATTTTTATATATTACTCTTTTTGTGCATCTCAATTTTGAGCATATGTTTTGCCTTCTTCCACATTTCTTCCATAATATATTCCTTTTTTTCTCCTTTTCCTTTTTTCTGTTTAGACCATCAAAACACAACTGAGCCACCCTAGTCCCTGTGTTTGTCTCACTTTGAGGCATTTGTACACATTAGGGTTCTGAAGGAATCTTAGTTTCTTTTTAACCTATAAACACAGAAGTATTTCATCATTGTTTAGCCCCTTTCCATTGCTTAAATACTATTTTTAAATTTCTAGGTTTCTCTTGACTCCTATGTTTGGGATTCAAAATTTCTACTGAGATCTCATTTTTATCAGGAATGCTTGAGAGACCCTTTCTTGAAATATAGTAAATAGGACTTTTGTGGTCATGGTTTTTAGGGTATCTAATAATGGGAGATACTTTATATTTTCTCATATTTTTTTCCTAGCTTTTTGTCTCATGGAAAAAACTCTGAAGGAGATGTAGATAAACACAGTAGTTTTGTTATTATAGTGTTAAATTTAACATATACTGAAAACCCTAAACTATGCATAAGAGAATTCTACAGTTTCATATGCAATCATTTTTCTGTTCTTTGTATTTTTAAATGTGCACATTTGTTCATGTTTGTAAAGTTCATAATTAAAAAAAGAAAATCTTAAAAGAAAAGAATTTTAAAGACTGCAGATATGGTCAACCTATTGGCTTTGGTCTTTGTACAACTGCATGCTTTTTGGTGATCCAAATTGCTTGTGGAGATAACCATAGTAAATGGATCTCTCACATTCTTCCCCCTCCCCAGTACATAGAAGTAGGGCCTATCTTGTGGAATATTTTGAGTTTCATGCTGTGGTTATAATAGAGGAATTTATGAGGCTGACCTAGAAATAATTAAGCAATAACTGTACTTTAATTTTTATCTTTTGGCAGGGCAATTGGGGTTAAGTGACTTGCCCAAGGTCACACAGCTAGTAAATGTGTCAAGTGTCTGAGGCCGGAATTGGACTCAGGTCCTCCTGACTCCAGGGCCGGTGCTCTACTCACTGTGCCACCTAGCTGCCCCAATCTATTTAATTTTTAAGTGAAAGATTTTAGGTAACAGAACCAAGTACATTGTGGTACAGTGGAAACATCACTGAATGTGGGATCAATGGACCTGTGTTTGTATTCCAGTTGTGTGATCTCGGACAAGTAATTTGAATAATTTGAGCCTCCATTTTTCTCATCTGGTACTGATGGGATGAAATTAGATCTTAGATTAGAAGTCAAATGACCCTTCCAATACTATGTTCCACAAATCTTTCCTTAAACCTGAATAACATCTATCTCTCTTGAATTTCCTACATCTGATAATTCTGTGATTCTATTTCCCCTAGAAGTATCAATCATGGTTCTTTTTTCTTTTGGGTGTTACTGCTTCTCTGATTCTCCAGATCACAGATCTGGCAAAGCACCCCTTACAATCTAATGTTGAGTATAAGGTGTGCAAAATCAATGGGTACCTGAGCAAGGAGAATTTAGAAAGGATCAAAAACAAGGAGGTGGGGAATGTAATGAAACAAAGTTTATTCAGAAAGTAGGTTTCATGTATATAAAAGAAGTTATTTTCCTTACTTTTTGGTTTGATAAATACATCAGATGGATCTGTGATCTTATAAATAGGGGGTATTTCATTCATAGGTACAGACTGTAGCTCATTCAGGCTCCACTAGATCATCCTTTTTGCAAATTTTTCCCTTATTCTTCCATTAATCTTCCAGAGGGGATACACCAAAAGTTCCAAATGAGAAAGCATTTGTAAAACACTTAGTGTGTAAAATACTTGTTTGGTACATAATAGTGCTATACAGATGCTTATTCCTTTTCATTCCTCTATATTGTGAATATCTGTGACACCCTGACTCTCCATCTGTTATCCTTTATAGTTGTCTGTCCTGGATGATATTTTTAATCTATCCATCCATCAATCAATATTGGCTTATTAAGTACTTACTGTATTCCAGTCATAGTACTTGCCACTGGGGATAGAAATACAATGAAAGAAATAATCCCTCCTCTCAAGGAGCTTAGATTTTAATTGGAAAGATGAAATTTATATACACACACATACATATATATGTAGAATAAACATATATAGAATAAATACAAAATAAACACAGGGTAGTTTGGGAGGAAGGACATTAGAAATTGGGGGGAATCTGAAAAGATTCAGGTAAATTGGTGTTTGAGCTGTGTCTTGAAGGAATAAAGGAATTCAGTGAGGAATAGTTGAGGGAGTGCATTACAGACATGGGGGAAAATCCATATGAAGGCAGAGATGGCAGACGGACTACAGGAAGGAACAAAAAGAAGACTATTCTGGCTAAATGGTATGGGAAAAGGAGCAATATGTAAGGAGTTTGGAAGGTTATGTCGGGGTCCAGATGTAAAGGGCTGGAAAAGTTTATATTTTATCCTAGAAGAAATAGGGAGTCTAGTGAGTTTCTTGAGTAGGAGAGTGACATGGTGAGATCTGAGCTTAAGAAGATTCTACTTGCATGATACATGTTATTTCTTGCTTGCAAGTCAAATTTGGTTATACGCTGAGCTGTCTTACTCCTGCCACACATATCTCTATTGCTCTTTGTGTCACCTACAATTGGCTTGCACAATTTCCCAACTATAGTTCAATTGAGATATTAACTAGGTCCCCTAATTTCCTCCCTCAGTGCTTTTGCTCATAGCATTCTCTACCCCTGGAATTTTTTCTTTCTCCTCTGCCTGTTGAAATCACATCTATTCTTAAAAATGCTAAAATATGAACTTCTCTACCAAATTTTCCTGTCTAGAAGTGATTGCTCCTTTCTGTGATTTTTTTTGAGAAAAGTTCTTCCTATTTCTTAGGCTTTTATATTTTAATAAAATATGTACATCTTATTTCTCCTAATTCGTTAGTGCAGGGAAATATATATATTCTTTCTCTCACCCACTGCCTTGACCATAGCAAATGCTTACTAAATATTTGTAAAACAAATTAGTATCAATGGTTCATATTTATATAAACATTAAAGTTTATAAAGCATCAGTGTGTTATGGCATTAAAAAAAGAACACTGGATTTAGAGTCAGAGGTCTTGAGTTCTAACTCCAGCTCTGTTGCTTATTATTTTGTGGCCTTGGACAAGTCAGTCTCATTGGGGTCTTAATTTCTTTATCTACAAAATGAAAGTTTGGACTAAATTGCCTCTGAAGTCTCTTCTAGCTCTAAAGCTGTGGATTAATTGTATTAAGACTTAGGACTCTTTCTCCCATAGAGAAAATGACTAGATCTCTTCTGCAGAGTTCTAGGGGTTTCCCTGAGAGGTCAGGGAAGTCTTTTTCAAATATGTTTAGTACAAGTCTCAATTCTTGTGTAATCTCCTCACTTTTAACTGCCAGGGATTAGTGCTCCAATTCTACTGAATCAATTGACACCAATACATTTTTAGAAAGGATCTTTACCTAGAAAAGATAGCAAGAACAGAAGTACAAGGATGTCTTCTTCAGTGCCAGGGGGAAACTAGGTGGAGCAGTGGATAGAGTGCAGGTCCTGGAATCAGGATAACCTGAGTTCAAATACAGCCTCACATGCTTAGAACTGTGTGACCCTGGGCAAGTTACTTAACCCTGGTTGCCTCATTTACCTCATCTTTAAAATGAGGTGGAGAAGGAAATGACAAACTACTCCAGTATCTTTGCCAAGAAAACCCTGAATGGGGTCATGAAGAGTCACACATGATTGAAACTCCTGAACAGCAACAGCCAGGGGCATACTCTATCCTATACAATCTTGGTCCCTGGGGAGAGTGGGCTCAAACTTGACACAGTTTCTACATAGCAGTGGTTTTGCCAATTTCGCTTCCAAGTATGCCTTAACCACTGGACAAGTCCCTGTTTTAGCTACTGTTGGGCTGGATCAAACAGGTTACTCAGTACTTTACACATTACCTTCTAGCTTCTAGTAGATCCTATAATGGACTCCAAATCCCTATTCCTAGTGGCTTGTTTTCCTTTCGCAGGTCACAAGGTCGTAATCATCCCAAATATCCTTCACTTAAAAGCACAAAGAATGGACACAACAAAGACATAAAGAAGAGCAGGATCATGAACTCAGAAGCCACAATGCAGCATTCTTAGTGGGAAAGATAACATTTGAAGTTCTCTCTCTCCATTAAAAACTTAATCCTTCCATTTCCCTTGAATACAACCAGAAAGAAATTAGGACCCTCTTACTTTGGTAAGTTAATGACTTTTGAATGCATACCAATTTTCACTATACAGTCAATCAATACTCTGTCTATTCACCAGTTGATTAACAGATCATAAACAGTTATAGAATGCCTGAACATATTCCAAGTTGGGAAGCAGGGCCCTTCAATTATAGATCATCATGCCTTTTCAGAAGGAGGTTCTCAAGCCTCTTCCATTTTGGAATTGCATCAGCCAAACATACTATGCATGTCCACCAACTTCCTTCCCTCATTACATTATGATATACATTAATTCATTCGATTTTTTGCAACAACCGTGCAAGGTAGGTAGCATTACTATCGTTATTTATCAGTTGAAGGATCTGAGATTCAGAGATGTTGCATAACTTTAAAGTGGTTTGATTTCAAGCTTAATGAATTATCTATATCCCTGACAATAATTTCTCAATTAATTTGTCTAAGCACAAAAAAATTGCAGAAGGGCATATAAGGGAAATTTATAATGAAAGTAAAGTGATTTCATTAATAATGAAAATTATTTTATGAAATTGATAATTAAAACACTCTTTTTGCAATAATTAAATGCAGCTATTGGCCCCAGATATAAGGGAGTTTTTTAAAGGAAGACCCAATGTTGGTTGAAGATAGATGGTGTTTTGGGAATTTTTGGTATTATCTCCTTTAAGATTTATGTAGGAACAAAAGGGTAAATACTTTAAAGATGCAAACATTTCACTTCCTAATATGGTTTTTCTATGAATACTCTAAGTCTTTATGCTTCTCTCCTTTACAAAGAGGAAAGACTGGGGTAGATTACCTCTAAGGACCTTTTCAGCTTTGGAAACCTATTGTGTTGTCTCCTGCCTTTTCTACTACCACATGCCTATAGAAATTACAGCAATCCAAGGTCTATTTCTTGTCTAGTTCTACCTTCCAGTTGTAATTTCCATTTATTTCCGAGAGTATTTAGCCCCAGGAGAAAAATGAACAAAAAGGGATTTTAAAAGACTTATGGACTCAAAATTGTTCTGAAAAGCTCACATTTGGTGACTCCTGACCTTTAATCAAGGAAATGCCAATCCTAGAGTGTATACAGGGGTCACTTAATAAGAATATTGGAAGCCTTCTAATCTCTTACTATGGCCCTGCCAGTGGAGGCAGAGTAAGGTCTAGATACATCAGGAAAGGCAGCTATTGCAAGTAAGTAAAACCAAGTGCACGGTTTTTAGGAATTTTACTTCAGTAGATTATATATTCTGGTAACCTTAAAGAGGAACCAACTTCCCCATGAGTTGAGGCAGTATGGTGCGTTAGAAAGTGCACTGGAATACGCGTCAGAAGATTTAAATTCTAGCCCTAGTTTTACCATTACTTACTGTGACCTTGAGCATAAACTTTCTCTTTTGTCTTAGGATAATAGACTTAAAGCCAAAAGGGACTATACAGTTTTAGTCAAACATTCTCATTTGTCCAATGAGGAGACGTAAGCATGATTTCCCTCATGCATAAAATGATGGGACTGGAATAGATGATCTCTAAATTAATTTTATGTCCAACAACATTCTATAAATGTAGTTTGTTCCTAGTGAGTTACTTAGGGATTGAAAGAAATTGATCCATTGGGTCAGTATACCTACTTATTGCTTTTGTGAGATTCTATGTACTTTCAGAAGGAGGACATATATTATTTTGACCTCCATTGCCCTTTAGAATGTGAACAATTTCTGGTGTAAGGTGTGCATGCATGCATGTCTCTGTGTGTGTGTGTGTGTGTGTATGTGTGTGTCTGTGTGTCTTTCTTGGAGGAAGAATAGTAAAAAAGGGAGATGTTTACATTCTTCCTGTGTTTTTTTTATTAAAACCTGAGAAATTAGTTAGAAACTTGTATGGCTTTGTAAAAGAATTGAATCAATTTAAATGATGACATTCTTTCCTTGTAAGGATTACCTGGGAAAACTTAAAATAGAAGCAAAGGGGGTGAGTATGTGTATGTTTTCCAGCTTGGCAAATTTGTTACAGAACCTAAGTCATCCATCACCATGTCACAAAGTAAATAGAATACTCCCCTTTAAAGTCTTGCCTGGAGGTTTGCAAGTGTGTGTCTTAGAATAAAGGATTGGTGGAGCGGGGGATTGCAGGTGCCCTGCCCCAATGCTTTTGATATATAACTTTTCCCTCCAAGGTCACTATTAACTTCTTCCTCCCTAAATCCAATGATATATTTTTATTCCTTAGGATGGAGAGGAGGAGGAGAGAAACAGGAAAACTAGTTATGAAGTTACAGCAGTTGTCTAGGTGAAAGCTAATGTGGACCCAAGCCAGAGTGAGAAGGGGGCAAATGTGTAGAATGGATAGAACTTGGCAAGTAATTCAATGTGGTTGTGAACAGAAAGGGGAGAATTGATGGCGTTTCAAGGTTCCAACCATAGGTGATTGGGATAACGAGATAGCCATTTTAATTCCTATTTCTCTTCCTGGAGTGCCCTTCTACTCACCCCTCTGCCAATCTGAATTTTCACCTTGGTTTCTTCATGGTTTATCTCAAGTTCTACTTTTTCAATGAACTTTCCCCTATTAGCCTAGCCCAAGTAATCTTTCTTTTCTAACAATTCTTTGACTTATGCCACCTTTATGATATGGTTTGAGGATGTTACTTCTGCCAAAGATATTCCCATTATCTTTCATGGTTTCTGAAATTCACATATTTTCATTTGATTAGATGAGAGACATTAAAATGCCAATGGAATAAAACTTGGATGTTGAAAACTAACACATTGAGTCAATGATATTATCAACTAGTAACACCTTAGCTCAAATTGTTTCTTTAGTAAAAAAACCTGGAAAATGAATCTCTAAATATATGTCTCCATAGTTCACAGTTTAGCAAGATAAATGCCCACATTAGCTATGTTTATGTCTTTTTTTGCATCTTAAATTCATCATTTCTATAATATATGTGAGTATTTAAGTGCTGTTTTTCATCTTTATTCTTTTGGTCTTTTCATTGTATTGATCAGAGTTTGAAAACCTTTCAAAACTGTTTTTTCTCTATAATATTATAATATATTAATTATTCACCTAAGTCTGCTTACTTTGCTTTGCATCAGATTATAGAGTTCTTCCAAATTTCCTCTGAAACTATCTATTTCATCGTTTTGATGGCACAATGACATTCTATTACATTAATATGGCACATTTCATTTAGCCAGTCCCCAATTAGAGAACATCTCCTTAGTTTCTATTTTTGGCTAGTATGGAAAGAGCTGCTATAAGTATTTTATATGTATATATCCTTATGTTGTTTCTTTGATTCCTTTGGGGGATAGGCCTAATAGTGCTATAGCTGGGTCTAAGAATATGCAGAGTTTGGTAACTTTCTGGGTATAGCTCCAAATTGCTTTCTAGAATAACTGGAGCAATTCACAGTCCACCAATAATGCTCTAGTCTATCTGTTGTAAACTTTAATTTACAAAAAGCTTTATAAATGCTATGCCATTTGATTGTCTTAGTGATCCTCTGAAGTACTTAATATGTCTGTTACTTTTCCCATTTTACAGATGAGTAAGCTGAGGTCCACAGAAACTATTTAGAAGAGGTCCAAAGGTAGTTAGAAGAGCATGTTCAGGGGACTTGCATCTAGTGAAGACGACACATACTACTGAGAATACTGTGGAACAACCCTATGGAAACAACATGATATCTCCAAAAGATATCAATAACCATGTAGCATCAGGGGCACGAGTCATACTTCCACATGTATAGGTTTGCCACACATCTTCCCCACGCACATGTTATTCCATGTATACACTATGGCTACATGTGTTCCTATGCGGGTACCATATGGGTGTTCTCCTTCCCCACAATTGCTGTTTGCATTTATGGGAGATTATGCTACAGATTTATGGAGGAAATATTTTATTACTACTTTTCTCATGGTTCCACTTTGTTAAATGACTACACTTTGAACTAATTTTTTCCTCTATCTGACTGGTAAAATTCAACACAGTAATTGGAGGACCCTGAGTGGATGTGGGACTACACAGTAATTGAAACCTCGAACACAAATTATTTACAAGTAAGTATACAAAGAACAATCTAAGAAGGGTCATATTATTAACAATAAGGAAATCTTGCAGCTCTCTGGAGTGGCCTCCTTCCTTTTCTCAGGGAGTTATCTAAATCATACGTATGATGGACGTATATTCTCTTTTTTTTCTTTTCTGGGATCAAACATTCCAATCTTTGATTTGTAAATATTTTCAATATATTTACTGTGAGCAAGTTCTTGATATCGAGTCCATGTTGGTTCAATTTAAGCCTATTTCCATTTGTTAACCTGAACAGCCACTGGTTGCTGTTCCCATAATGGCCCTTGTTCTTTTAGTTTGTTTGGTTTAGTTTGGTTACTGCAATTTCATTAATGTAGGGAACTCCCACCTATCCCCAAAAAGGAGACTCCCTTTGCTAAAACAGGTAGTGCCTATTCTGTATACGATGGTCGTAGAGCTGTACCTAAAGCAATGAAAAGTTAATTCAAATAGCCAAGGTCACACAGCTAATATGTATCAGGTAGGACTTGACTCTAAATCTTCTTGCCTCCAAGGCTGGTCATCTATCCATTATGCCATATTATCTCTCAGAAACTTTTTATTTTAATAAAATACCGTATGTGAAAGCACCTGTATGTATGGGGAAAATTCCCCAATAGGTATACTTTCTTCATTTAATATACAAATTTTGTTTCCATTTTTATCAAATGACTCATTATAGTTATCTAGCCCATTAGAGAAAGATGTAGGGATTCCATTGTTCACAGTAATTTCGATTGGACGTCCCCTAACCTCTTGCAAACTTTGCATTTGGAAGCTGAATTGAATTCTTTGTCCTTCTATTTTAAGGTTCATATGTGTTTTGATAAAATAGGTTTTGATAAAAAAATCTATGTATATTATATGTTTTGAAATCCAAATTGTAAAATGTTTCATTTGTTTGAAAATTTGCTTTTCTTTAACCTGAATGCTGGTGCCAGTTTCACTTTGCCTTTAGAATAACATGCTCCAATGCACATCCCCTGGAATAGTAGCATGGTTTGTCCTCTTTTCTCGGGCTATGACAATTGCAGCTAAGATGATTTCATGATTTTCCTTCCTTATGTGGAATGTTATTTTTCTGGATTTAGATTATGGTGAGCCAGGGTGGAGGAAAGGAAGTGGTTATTGGTGAGGAAATGCTTCATGTTAACTTTCTCCATTTCTCTTCTTTATGAGCAAGGGGCTTTAGGGAAAAACTGAATCGTCACTTTGACAGGGATTCCTGGAAGTATCTAGGCTGCTCTTAGGTTGTAGGTTATCCTCTTTTGGAAACAATTGTGACTCTTTGGGGACATCAGGGCACTATTTAACAAAAGGAGACAATCATTTTCCAAATAAGAATGCATCATTAACTCCTTTGTGCCATCATAGTACAAAGTGTCACATACCCCGTATTGACAAATTAGTAAGACTGGAATGCGTGTCATGGTTCTACACACATTTGGAGTTATAGAATGTATGACAGCCTTTTATGAAAGTAAATGAGACAATAAGTTAATGGTGAAAACTTTTCAATCTTGTGGCAACAACATGTAAGGAAAACTCCCCTTCTCCACTTTTCCCACCTGGATGGGTCAGGGTAGCAGGTAAATAAAGGAATGAATAGGACTCATAGGCAGATATGTGAGGCAATAAAACGTAAGAGTACAACACTTGCACACATATACATGCACACATATACACGTATGCATAGGTGTATGAGTATATCATATGATTTGCCCACCCTGTCCCCCAAGAATTTTCAGTGATTCCATATTTTCTTTAGTAGAAAGTACAAACTCCATTTTTGGGCATTTAAAGCCCTTTGTAGTCTGCCTCCAGTCAATCTTTTAAGACTTATTTTATATTAATCCATTTCATGCATGCCATATTCTTGTCTGCTGACCTTCCTGCTGTTTTCTAATTCAACATGACACCTTCCACCTTTGTGCTTTTGTACAGACTGCCTCCTAATGTTTCTCCTCTGTCTCTAAGAAATCTTAATTGCCTTCCAAGCTTCACTCAGGTGAATCTCCTGGAATTATTTTGTACAAGTTTTGTATTTGTTTAATTTTGTATATGTTGTATCCTCCTAGTAAACAGTAAATTGTGTGATGGTAGACACTATTCTGTTTTTTGTCTTTCCATAACTAGTACAGATCAATGCTTAAGAAATGTCTTTGGAATTGAATCAAATAATCAAGTTTAATATGATTGTGGGCAAATGCCATTACTAAGAGTCAAAAAAAGGCAAGTCCAAGTTATTTTGTTATAGTTACCCTCAAATGCCATCCGTGATGTTCCTTGGTGAGGCTGAGTGTCTTGAAGTTTTATTGTCAGTCCAATTTTGAGGTTTATAGCTGGAGTGTTCTGTCTCTTGGGGTTAAAAATCAAAGGAGTAAATTGTGTGACTGTATATATTGAAAACAATATTCATGCAACGCAAACAACTTTATAACACTGCTGAGTGATACAAAAGAAATATTAAAGAAGGCCCCTGACATCATGTTTATATTCCAACTATGAAGATGAGATACTCATGAATAGGAAATAACAACACAAAGTAGTCTCTACTGAGTACCATTGGTACATACCATTAAAGCTACAGTAATTCAAAGGAGGGAGAAATTGGTCTGTGGCCTCACAGACTTAAGCTTGTTTTTTGGGATGGATATGATCAAGCTGTAGGAAAAGGAGAGGTCAAAGCATGCTAGTAGGGAGAAATACATGAATGAAGTCAGCAATTTATGAGGCATGTTTGAAAGTTATTTATCTATCCATCCAGTTGAAGCAGAAGGGTTGTACTTGGAAATAATGGAAAACTGGGTTAGAAAAATAGGCAATACCTCATTGTAAAGGTTTTGAGTGGTAGGTTGAGGAGTTTGGATTTCATAGTACCAGTAATAAAGAAGCATGGTAGGTTTTCAGCAGTAAAGTGATAAAATGAAGGAAATGTATCCCAGTGGTAATGTAGGTGATTGACTGAAGGGAAGGACACATGAGAGCAAGGAAGACTGCTTAAGAAATCTACTGCTATAGGTCAGGATTGAAATATTCAGAGCCTTGCCAACTAAGATGATGACAGAGGAAATGGAAAGAAAATGGGCATATGTGAGGCAATAAAAGGCAAGAGTACAACACTCGATGATGAATATGGGTAGCAAGGGAGAGATAAGCCCATGACAAATCATCATACATTGCATTTGTGATTGAGAGATTTCACTTGTTTTCTGTTTCAATGAAGAATGAAGTCTATTTGATACTGGTGGAACAAATTCCCTTCTCACCTCCCTGAGGGGCTAGAAATACCTCCAGTAGTTAGAAGACTCTGGGTCTCAGAGTAGGACTCATACATGATCATCTGCTATCCTCATTCTTGTGACTTGATCTTTCTACCTCATTTTTGATCATTTGTTTCCTAAATGGTATCTCCTATGACACTTCTTACTGTAAATCATTATTGACAATGTACTATGGACAATTCTGGTTCTTGGGAAATTATGGTATTCCAACATATGCAATCATAAGGCAGTACAGAAAGGTGTTTTTTTAAAAAAAATAACTTTTCTATAAGGGACCATCAACTTGCATTTATTGAAAGCATTGTACAATTTTACAAATGCAAGTCACCTCTGTTCTCTTCCTCCTTTTATATTCCAGGCCTACCTGTATATATGCACATGTATACACATGCATATGTATATACATATATCCATGCCTAAACATGTGTGTGCATATATATATACATATACATATACACACATACATGCATACACATACCCCTATGTGTATGCCTCATGCCTGTGCTTCATATATACATATATACACACATACACATATATATTCATGTTTCTAACCCAGATGAATATGCTAGTAATTTTCAAATATGTTTTATACATTGCTAATTTTGCTCATGTGTTTACCCTTCTAGTGTACATATACATGTGTATATACACATGTATATGTGCATATGTGTTTAATGTATGTTTATGTTTTGTGTATGTATGATAGGCTCTGTAGATGGTCAATGAGCTGGATACATAATTTAATAGGCAGAAGAGAAAGTATATGTGTTTGTGTATATATTTATAGATATATAATATATTAAATATATGATACATACACACACGCACACACACACACATATATATATATATCATACATATGTATAAAACTTACAGCATTAAGGCATTTCAAAATTTAAGCACTCATGTCAGAGGGGTTTTGATGGTTTTCCTTGAAGGGTTCATCAGATTGGGATAGGGAATACATTTAGTTTTCAGATAAGTGTGATACTCCTCAATAGTCTGCCTACTTTGTTATTGTTCCTTATGGCAAATAATTCAAAACTTTACATTAAAACTGTGCACTTGGTCCTTCTCATTGATTTTTTCCCCTTTTTAATATTGTTACTTAAAGAGTTACTTTGAATTTACTTTGGTCAGAGGATACTCTGGCTAGAGAGATTCAGCCAGAATCTCTTCACGGAAATTTCTTATAAATATAGAATCAAAGTGTTTCTGATCAACTTTACAAAAATTCAGAGTGAAAATTGTTTCCCTCTCCACAGGGTAGTTGGATGGTCAATGTGTGTGGGTTCAATACTATAAGATCCATTTGATCAAAACCACAAGATCCTTGCTTTGTTTCCTTGGTTCCATCTGCTTTTCCAAAGAGAACAGATTGTCACATGATCTGCCAATGACTCAGCCACCTCAAATGGAAGGAAATATATATATTTTTGGTTACTAGATAGCACTTCACTTCAGCTTCTTGGGAATAACCTGCTTCTTCCTTCCCCCAATAACTCTT
Organism: Trichosurus vulpecula; assembly: GCF_011100635.1. Taxonomy (NCBI): domain Eukaryota; kingdom Metazoa; phylum Chordata; class Mammalia; order Diprotodontia; family Phalangeridae; genus Trichosurus; species Trichosurus vulpecula. Next base: position 429,412,651 of record NC_050573.1, on the reverse strand, counting down.
ACTTTTATGTTCTCTGTCTTGAGCCTGAATGTGATGGTCTTCAGTTCAATAGAATCTAGCAAGTATAATAATATGCTCCCCCCTTAGTTTTTTTTTTTTACCAAAAATGCTTAATCTATCTTCTTTTAGTTCAAACTTCCATTTTCCCTATGGGTTAAAATGTACTCTTAATTGCCATGTTATTTATTAAAAATACACATCAATATTAAAAACTTTGTTTCTTTCTGAGTAAGGAGGTGGGGAAGATATATTTATAAGTGAAGATAATATAAAAATAAAACATATCAATAAAATATACAATCCTTCAAATAGCAGAGCATAATAATGTTGAAACCCAGGTTAATTTCTCATCTTTCTTCCCATCCCTTAATCCAGTCAGATTACTGAGAACAGAAAGAAAGAGGATTAAACAAATTTAGTCAGATGTACATCAGTAATGTTCTGGGAAATATGAGAGAAAGAAACTATGGACTTGAACTCTGCTTGCTCTTACCAACTGCAGTTATAAGTTTGGCCATGATCTAGCCTCATCTCCATTCCTGAGCTCATATACTCTCTGCCTCCATCTCCATTCACCTCCCACCATGTGTCCACTCTCAACTTAGCCTCTGCTTCCATGAATACTGCACAAAGAAATTTCAGTTCATGCTTTGTACTCTCCTTGTTGCAGCCACATTGGCAGTTCCCTTTATGCTTCCTGCCAAATGGTAGGAAAAGAATTGAGTCTGGGGCAGCTTCTCTTCCTGACTTCTCCATCTTATAGATTGTGTAAACTTCTGGAACAGAAGTCTCATGTGCAAAGAAAAATGGAAATGAGGACTCTGGGAAATGTATGTAGTACTAATTTTTGCATTTCCTTAGTTTCAATGATGTCTTACCCTGTGTTTTTTTCCAGAAATCCTAGAGAATATAGACTTCCTTCATACACACACACACACACACACACACACACCCTTATATACATAGATGCATTTATAAAGTCTCTCACACGTACTGTCAATAGAATGCCCATCCAACTTATATGTTATCATCTAAAGAACTGGCTTACTTTAAAAACAATCTATTTTTCTCTCCATGGATTGTTAGGGCAATCACTTTTAAGTAATCGTGTCTCATTGAGGTTGCTTCCTAATATTTCAGTTGTTAATGCATAGTATAATTATAATAAGAGGGTGTATGTTTGTAGGTGATGGGATCCTAGGATAATGTAGATTTTACCCCTGCCTTCAAAACTCTTACAATCCTGTTTGTCTCTGTTGTGTCCTGAAAGTCCTTGAACACCTTTGAGCAGAACCTTTCTTAACAGGATGGAGCAGCACAGGTGTTGGAGAAATGTGTCTTCAGAAATAACTAACAACATCTGCAACACAGTTTATAGACAGAAGAAAAGTGTTATTGTGTTTAGAATCTCACGTTTAACAGTTTCAAGATGAGTTTAGCTTTTCCCCAAGTGATGAATTCATCTGGCTTTGAAAAACTGACCTATCTAGGGAAATAAACTTAGCAAAATTCCAAAATAATGAGACAAGAAATCACATCAGAAACCTCAGCTAAAGCTTATAACAAGTAGAGTGATTTTTGCTCATTTGGAAAAATGCAAACCTTTCAAAATGAATCCTTTAATGATCATATCAACAAACAGCTAAAGTGTTTCAAGAGAATGACATAGCAAGGCTTTTATTTATGCATTTCAAGGAATGCAGACCCACTGGACTGTCTGCAGAGAGCACCAATTGAAAAGAAACTCATTTCTGCTCTGTTCTCTTGCTGATAAACTGTAATTGGTGCCTGATTGCATGGGAGACAGCTTCTTTCTTCTCTGCCCTTTCTGCCCTGATAACCCTGGCTATTTCCTGCCAGGGGTCAGAACGGGCCACCTACACTAGTGGAAAAGTGCATTTGCCTTGCAGAGTTAAAACACTTCACTGGCATCTTGAAATGTTTCTCATTTGCAATAAGAAATGGATTGCATCATGATTGAATTATTTGGAAAGGCATTGGAGGGCATGTGAAATGTGCGTTTCGCAGTAGATAATCAGGGATGCAGACACAGGCAGCCGAGTAATTTCCCATCTAGGAAAGGACTTGCCTGGTAGCCCAAGAGTCTGAGTTCACTTGCTTTATTTTGCCTCTGTCTCATATTATTCAATATCAGATTAATATTGGCTACTGAAATATGGATTGAAAGGGACTGTATTCTTTATAGTCTTTAAAGAGAAGGGAGCAGCTGCTGTTTGAAATTGACTCACTTTTGAACGACAAACTTGGATCTTTGGGACTATAGTTTGATTTGGGGAATGTTTAAAAGTTTATGTTCCTGTCTTTGGAACTAGATAATGATATTTCAGAAGACTGGAGGCTTCCTACTTATTCTGATGGCACAATTTCTCACATGAAATAACCTAGTAAGCATGGGACTTAATATCTTTCTAAAATGTGACAGGGGTATGAAGGAAGCTGAAGTAGTAAGGGAAAGGTGACCAAACTGATCTGTTCTGTCACCTAGTCTTCCATTCCTTGGGTTTATGAGATCATAAGAGCATAGGTTTAGTGTTGTAAGGGACCATAGAGGTCATCTAGTCCAGTTTCTTCATTTAATAGAAGACGAAACTGAGTTTGAAGAGGTGAAAATATTTAAACAAAGTTATAGAGAGAGGCAGAATCCAACATTCTTTTCTACTGTGGCAAACATCCATCTCCCCTCTCCCTAACACCACTCCAAGGCAAGTCTTCCCCAAATCTCTTTGATCCTTATCTCCTGCAACCCTTATTTTCCATTGTGCTCTTAGGAATCTTCTTCTAATGCTAAAAAAACAACAAAAACCAAAACAAAACCATACTTCATCCCATTTTTCTTCCTCTCACCTTTTTTCCATTTTCTAGTGCTCGCTAAAACCTGGTTTTCTATGAAAGGTCTCAGTGTTTCTGGGACCCTCTGCAAGAATGTCTGTGCATTCCTTTAAACATTTGATAAATGTGGCCAAGAAGAGGATCTAATATATTCCTTGTCCTCCACTGGCACTTTCAGACCTTTCTCCTATGACTATAATTCAGCAACTGTGTCTCTTCCTTAAAATTCCCTCTAGCCTGCTTTTATCCACATTGCCATATTGATGGACCTCCAAGTCACCCCTTCTCTTCCCCATTGAGTTCAGATCCTCAATTTATGGTTTTCTTTTACAAGCTGGCCCCTGTTCCTTTCACATCTGGGCCTCCCAGTTCTTGAATCACTTTGGCTCCTATGACGTCAGCCACAGGTCTGCTTCAACCATGCAAAGAAGTGTTCATAAATGAGTATCACTTCCTCAGCTTTCCTAATATAAACACTCATGGTCATACACACAGAAACACATACACCTTTCCAGAACTATTTAACTGAATTGCTCGAGAAATCAGGATTCCTAATTATAACTCAGATATAAACAGAGGCTGAACGCAAAGATTGAAAGTATGTTGTCTTGTATAGAAATGGAGAAAAGAAAAAAGGAAGATTGGATACAGGGGAACTTCAAATCCCATTAAAAAACAACAACAAATGTTAAGGCACATTTGGAATCTGCACTGTGACGAATTAGATTGTCAGGTGATTTTTAGTGGGTTGATTTTAATGTCTCATTACAGTTGACAATATGATTTTTTAATTCAATTTTATTTTCAGTTCTGAATTGTCTTTCTTCACCCTCTCCTGCACTCTGAAAGAGCAAAAAAAATCCCCTCACAATATATATATATATACATATATATATATATATGTATATATGTATATATATGTATACATATGTGTGTATTTATGCTAGACAAATTCCCACATTAGCCATGTCTAAAAAAATGAATGTAAAGAGAATATACTTTAATCTGTACTGAGTCTATCAGCTCTCTGCATGAATGTGAATAGCATATTTCATCATGAATCTTTCAGAATTGTGATTGGTCACTATGTTGATCGAAGTAAGAAATCATTCAAAGTTGATTATCTTCACAATTAGCTATTATTGATAAAATTTTCTGATGGTTCATATCAGTTCATAGGAGTTTCCCCAGGCTTTTTTGAAACCTTCTATTTCACCTTTTCTTAAAGTACTTAGTATTCCATCACATTCATATGCCATAACTTCTTTAGCCATTCCCCATTTGATTGTCATCCCCTCAATTTCCACTTATTTACCACCAAAAATACCTGTTACAAATATTTTTGTATAGATGGGTCCACTTACTCTCTGATCTTTTTGGAGGTACAGAACTAGTAGCAGTATTTCTGGATCAAAGGATATGCAGTGGCTACTACTTTTGGGGCAAATTTCCAAATCACCTTGCAGAGTGGTTGGGCTAGTCTACAACTCTACCCGAAGTACATTAATGTACTTATTTTTCCATAGCCCCTCTAGCATTTGTCATTTTCCTTTGTCATTTTAGCCAATCTTAGGGGAGCTAGGTGGTGCAGCACATAAAAATGCTGGGCTTGGTGACAAGCTTCAGATACTTACTAGTTACTTTGGGCTAGTCACTTAACTTGTCTGCCTGTTTCCTCATCTATAAAATGAGTTGGAGAAAAAATATGGCAAATCACTATAGTATCTTTGCCAAGAAAATCCCAAATGGCATCATGAAGAGTCAGATACAACTGAAATGACTCAACAACAACAAAAAGCCAGTCTTATGGAGTTCTGCAGGAGGAGCCAAGATGGTGGCTGGAAAGCAGGGACTAGCGTGAGCTCCCTGCTGAGTCCCTCCAAAAACCTATAAAAAATGGCTCTGAACCAATTCTAGAACTGCAGAACCCACAAAACAGCGGAGGGAAGCAGGGCTCCAGCCCAGGACAGCCTGGATGGTCTCTGAGTGAGGTCTATCCCACACAGAGCTGGGAGCTGGGAGCTGGGAGTGGAGCAGAGCAGAGCCCAATGTGAGCGGTTCAGACCAACCAGACCAGGAGCCAGGCGGAGCAGGCCCTAGCGCCCTGAATCAGTGTGTTGCAGCAGTTACCAGACTTCTGAACCCACAAACACCAAAGACTGCAGAGAAGGTTAGTGGGAAAAGCTGTGGGAGTGGAAGGAGTTCACAGTTTGGCCACAGCCCCCAGGGCAGCGGAGGTGGGGCAGCTACAGCTGCTGTTGCTTCCGGCCCCAGGCCCACCTGGTGGGAGTAATTAAGTGGCGAATCAGAGCAGGAGTGCACAGCCTGCTGAAGATCTAAGCCCAGTCCAGGTTGGGGGTTCTTGGGGAAGGAGGAGTGCTGGTGTGGCAGAGCTGGCACATCCCCCCCAAATGTGGAACATAGAACTCTTTAGTCTACAAGCAGTCATACCCCACTGAAAAAATTAGCGTCAAATTAGTTGGTTGGGAATATGGCCAGGCAGCGAAAACACACCCAGATTCAGTCTCAGACTTTGGGTTCTTTCTTTGGTGACAAAGAAGACCAAAACATACAGCCTAAAGAAGTCAACAAAGTGCAAGAGCCTACACCAAAAGCCTCCAAGAAAAACATGAACTGGTCCCAGGCCATGGAAGAGGTCAAAAAGGATTTGGAAAAGCAAGTTAGAGAAGTAGAGGAAAAATTGGGAAGAGAAATGAGAAGGATGCAAGAAAACCATGAAAAACAAGTCAATGACTTGCTAAAGGAGACCCCAAAAAATACTGAAAAATACACTGAAGAAAACAACACCTTAAAAATAGACTAAATCAAATGGCAAAAGAGCTCCAAAAAGCCAATGAAGAGAAGAATGCCTTGAAAGGCAGAATTAGCCAAATGGAAAAGGAGGTCCAACGGACCACTGAGGAAAATACTACCTTAAAAATTAGATTGGAGCAAGTGGAAGCTAGTGACTTGGTGAGAAATCAAGATATTATAAACAGAACAAAGGAATGAAAAAATGGAAGACAATGTGAAATATCTCATTGGAAAAACCACTGACCTGGAAAATAGATCCAGGAGAGATAATTTAAAAATTACTAGACTACCTGAAAGCCACGATCAAAAAAAGAGCCTGGATATCATCTTTCAAGAAGTTATCAAGGAGAACTGCCCTGATATTCTAGAGCCACAGGGCAAAATAGAAATTGAAAGAATCCACCGATCGCCTCCTCAAATAGATCCCAAAAATAAATCTCCTAGGAATATTGTCGCCAAATTCCAGAACTCCCAGATCAAGGAGAAAATACTGCAAGCAGCCAGAAAGAAACAATTTGAGTATTGTGGAAACCCAATCAGAATAACCCAAGATGTGGCAGCTTCTACATTAAGAGATTGAAGGGCTTGGAATACGATATTCCGGAGGTCAATGGAGCTAGGATTAAAACCTAGAATCACCTACCCAGCAAAATTGAATATCATGCTCCAAGGCAAAATATAGATTTTCAATAAAATAGAGGACTTTCAAGCTTTCTCAGTGAAAAGACCAGAACTGAATAGAAAATTTGACTTTCAAACACAAGAATCAAGAGGAGCATGAAAAGGTAAACAAGAAAGAGAAATCATAAATTATTTACTAAAGTTGAACTGTTTTGTTTACATTCCTACATAGAAAGATGATGTGTATGATTCATGTGACCTCAATATCATAGTAGCTGAAAAGAATATGCATATATATATATATGTTTATGTGTATATATATGTATAGGTGAATGTGCATGTATGTATATATGTATGTGTGTGTGTATATATATATATATATATATATATATATATATATATATATGGAGAGAGAGAGAGAGAGAGAGAGAGAGAGAGAGAGAGAGAGAGCATACACAGGGTGAGTTGAAGATGAAGGGAAGATACCTAAAAGAAATAAAATCAAATTAAGGGATGAGAGAGGAATATATTGAGAGAGGCAGATAGGGAGAGATAGAATGGGGTGGATTATCTCGCATAAAGGTGGCAAGAGGAAGCAGTTTTGTGGGAGGAGGCGAGAGGGCAGGTGAGCAGGGAATGAGTGAATCTTGCTCTCATCAAATTTGGCCTGAGGAGGGAATACCATACATACTCAATTGGGTATCTTACCCCACAGGAAAGAAGATTAAAAAAAGGGGGGGATGATGGAGGGGAAGGCAGATGGGGGTGGAGGTAATCAAAAACAAACACTTTGGAAAGGAGACAGGGTCAAGGGAGAAAATTCAATAAAGGGGGATGGGTTGGGAAGGAGCAAAATATAGTGAGTCTTTCACAACATGAGTATTGTGGAAGGGTTATACATAATGACACACATGTGGCCTATGTTGAATTGCTTGACTTGTTAGGGAGGGTGGGTGGGAAGGGAAGAGGGGAGAGAATTTGGAACTCAAAGTTTTAAAAACAGATGTTCAAAAACAAAAAAAAGTTTTTTGCATGCAACTAGAAAATAAGATACACAGGCAATGGGGCATAGGAATTTATCTTGCCCTGCAAGAAAGGAAAGGAAAAGGGGATGGGAGCGGAGTGGGGTGACAGAAGGGAGGGCTGAATGGGGAACAGGGCAACCAGAATATATATCATCTTGGAGTGGGGGGGTGGGTAGAAATGGGGAGAAAATTTGTAATTCAAACTCTTGTGAAAATCAATGCTGAAAACTAAATATGTTAAATAAATAAATTTTAAAAAAGCCAGTCTTATGGGTATGAGGTGGTACATCAGAGTTGTTTTAATTTGCTTTTCTCTAATTATTAGTAATTTAGATAATTTTTATGGGACTATTTATAGCTTGGATTTTTCTCTGAAAATTTTCTATTCATTTCCTTTGGCCATTCAACAAACATTATTGTAAATTGTAAATGTGACTCAGTTTGCTCTATATTTTGGAAATGAAACCTTTATCAGAGAAGTTTATTGCAAAGATTTCCCCCGTTTCCTGCTTTTCTTCTAACTTTGGCTGCATTGATTTTATTTATGCAAAACCTTTTAAACTTCACATAATTAAAATTATCCATTTTATTTCTGGTCAACTTCTTTATTTCTTGATTGGTCATGAACCATTCCCTTATCCATAGAAATGACAGGCATTTTCTTCCATGTTCCACTAATTTTCTTATGATGTCTATACCATGTATCCAGTTTGAAATGATCTTGGTATATGGTGTGAGATGCTGGTCTATACCTAGTTTCGGTCAGTTTACTTTCCAATTTTCCTAACAGGTTTTTTTTTTTTAAATCAAATAGTGAGTTGTTGTTTCAATATTTGGCATCTTTGGTTTATCATTTGCATCTGCATATTTTCCCCCTAATTACGTTTCACTAATCAACCTATTTTCTCCTCAGTATCAACCTGTTTCTGATAACTAAAGCTTTGGTACAGTTTGAGGTTTGATAAAACTCTTTTCTTTCTTTTCATTTTTTTCATTAATTCCCTTAATATTCTGGACTTTTTCTTTTTACAAATGAATTTTATTATTTTTTCTAGCTTTATATAGTAATTAATTGGTAGTTTGACTGACATGGCATTGAATGAATAAATTAATTTGGGTAGTAGTAATATTTTTATTATGTTAGCACTGCCTACCATGAGCAATTAATATTTCTCCAGTTATTTAAATGTCTTTATTTGTGTGAAGAATGTTTTTTAATTATGTTCAAATAGTTCCTGTGTTTGACTTGGCAAGTAGACTCCCATGTATTTTATACTATCTATAGTTTTAAGTGAAATTCCTCTTTCTGGCTGTTCCCATACAGAAATACAAATTATTTGTGTGAATTTATTTTATAACCTGCAACTTTGCTAAAGTTGTTTATGGTTTTGATTAGTTTTTTAGTTGATTTTCTAGAACTCTCTAAGTTGACCATCATATCATTTTCAAAAGGTGATAGTTTTGTTTCCTCTTTTCCTCTCTCATATCCTTCTATTTCTTTTTTCCCTTATTTATTGCTTTAGCTAGTATTTCTAGTATAATGTGACATAGTAATGGTAGACGTTCTTGTTTCACCCCTCATTTTTTGGGGGGAGAGTGAAAAGTTCTAGTTTATTACAATTACAGATGCTTGCTCTTGGTTTTAAGTAGAAATTACTTATCATTTTAAGGAAAGCTTCCTTTATGTTAGCATTGCAAAGGGGTTTCTTTTTTTGCATTTATTGAAATAACCATATGAGTTTGTTAGTCTTCTGTTTAATATGGTCATTTGTACATACTGTTTTCCTGATATTGAGTGAGCTTTGCATCCTCAATATAAATCCAGCCTGGTCATAATTCCCTTTTTCTGTTTGGACTTTTTTCTGGTTTAGTTTCCAAGATCATACCTGTGCCACAGAAAGAAATTGATTGGATCATGTCTTTATTTTTTTCAAACAGTTTATGGAGTATTGGAATTAATTTTTTTTTAATTTTTGGTAGAATTCACTTGTAAATTCATCTGGTTCTGTCCCCCTTTGGGAATTTATTTATAGCTTGCTCAATTTCTTTCTTTGTTCTAAATTAGAGCTATTTTAGTATTCTATTTCCCATTCTGTTAATCTGGAAAATTTGTATTTTTGCAAATATTCATTGATTTCATTTAGATTGCCATTGTAATGTCATATGTTTGAGTAAAATAGTTCCTAATAATTACTTCTATTTTTATCTATTGTTTGTAAATTAATCTATTTTATTTTATATACTAGTAATTTGGTTTTCTTTTTGAAGTTGAATTAGTTATTGGCCTATTTATTTTATTGTTTTTTAAACTAATCCAGTTCCTAATTTTATTTATAATTAACTTTTATTTACTTTCAAGTCTGTTAACCTATTTTTTTATTTTTGAGTATTTTTATTTTGGCATGTTATTGGGGGTTTAAAATTTTTTGTTTTTCCATTTGCATGCCCAACTCATTGATCTATTCTCTCTCTTTCTGATGTAAACATTAAGAGAGAACTTTTCCACTAAGCACTGCTTCAACTGAATCTCACATATTTTAGTATATTATCTCATTCTTGTCATTTTAATGCAATTATCAATTGTTTCTATAATTTGTTCTTTGATCCATCCATTTTAAAAGATGATGTTATTTAGTATCTAATTTAATTTTAATCTTTGCTTCAAAGGCATTTTAATGAGTATAAATTTTGTTGTACTGCAGTTATAAAAATTACGTTTAATATTTCTATTTTCTGAATTTGTGAAGTTTTATGCCTTAATATATGATCAATTTGTTCAGAATGTGCCATGCCCATCTAAGAAATTAATATACTCACTTAAATTCCCATCAATATCCTGCAGACATCTAGCATATCTAGTTTTTTTTTTCTAAAATCCTATTCATGTCCTAAATATCTTCTTTATTTGCTTGTTTTGCTTATCTAGGTGTGTGAGGGGGTGAATTGAGGTCCCCTACTTGTTTAGTTTTACTATCTATTTTTTCTAAAACATTTAAATTTTTCTTTAAGAATTTAGATGCTATATCATTTGGTGAATATGCTTAGTAATTGATATTAATTTGTTTTCTAAGGCAACTTTCAGCAAAATGTAGTTTTCCTGATTATCTCCTTTAATTTAGGTATACTTTTGCTTTTCCATTGTCTGAGATCATGACCCTTGCCGTTTTTTTTAAATTAAGCTGAAGTGTAACATATTCTGCTTCCCCCATTATTTTAACTTTGAATCTTCGTGTTTCAAGTGTGTTTCTTGTAAACAACATATTGTTGGATTCTTCTTTCTAATCTATTCTGCTGCTATCTCACTTTCCATAGTTAAATTCTTCTCAATCACATTCACAGTTGTAATCGTTAACTCTTTGTTTCCCTCCATCTTATTCTCTTAATCCTATTCTGTTTTCATGCCTCCATCTTGGCTCTGCTCTCTCTTAATCTTATTCTGCTCTTTTCCCTTTCCTCTCTTTAAGAGTCTGTTTTGCTTCTGACTATACTACCTACCTAAATCTCCCCTCCTTATTTCCCTCCTCTTTTTTCTGTAAACCCTTTCCTCCCTCTTTCCTTGTTGATGAAATGCATTTCTGTATTCACCTGTGTGTGCTTCTTTGTAATGGTGGGAAATAGAATACTAAAACAACTCTAATTTAGAACAAAGAAAGAAATTGAGCAAGCTATAAATAAATTCCCAAAGGGGGACAAACCAGATGAATTTACAAGTGAATTCTACCAAAAACTGAAAAAAAATTAATTCCAATACTCCATAAATGGTTTGAAAAAAATAAAGACATGATCCAATCAATTTTTTTCCATGGCACAGATATGATCTTGAAAACTAAACCAGAAAAAAGTCCAAACAGAAAAAGGGAATTATGACCAGGCTGGATTTATATTGAGGATGCAAAGCTCATTCAATATCAGGAAAACTATATGTATAAATGACCATATTAAACAGAAGACTATATGATCCTAGATACTTGAATTCTTTCTTTCTGGGTGGTTGTAGTTTTTTTTTTTTTTCCTTTCCCTAGGAGCTCTGGAAGTTTTTTCTTTTTCGGGAAGTGACTGGTAGATTTTTTTAAAAAATATTTTCTACTTTGTTCTCTGGTTCCAAGATATCTAGAGAGTTTTATTTTTTGATTTCTTAAAATTTAATATCTAAGCCCTTCTTTGTTCACGATTTTTGTTTATTACCTCTCTTTGATCTATTTTCCAGGTTGGTTGTTTTTCCTGTGAGATATTCACATTTGCTTCCCTTTCAGTGTTTTGACCTTATTTTATTTTTTATTTTGTATTTTTCCAGTGTTTGCACCTTGTTTTATCATTTCTTGATGTTTCATGGAGGCATTAGCTTGAATTTGGTCAATTCAAATTTTTAAGCCATTATTTTCCTCAGTTAAAAAATGAAACACAAGTTTTGTGCCTTTTTTTAAGCTGTTAATTTTCTTTCCATGTCTTTCTTCCTTAATTCTTGCCTCTTTTCATATTTCCTTCTGTTGCTTTTATCTAGTTTTGAAAAAAAATTAATTCCTTAAAAAATTTTCCTTTTGCTCTTCTAAGAATTCTCATTGGATTTGTGTCCCAGCTATATTTTTCTTGAGGCTTTGCTTGTGGATGTTTTCAATTATTCTTTTCTTCTGTGTCATGTCTTAAGCTTCCTGTCACCGTAATAGTTCTTTATCATTCAGTTCTTTTTTTGTTTGTTTGTTTGCTCATTTATTCAGCCTACTTCTTGAATTTTATTTTAGCTCTGGGCTTTGAAAACTCCTGGGGTAAAAGGTCAGTCTGGCCTGTGGTTATGTCCTCTTATGTCTTTCTGCTACTTTCACAGCTCTGGCGGGGAGCCTACAAGCCTTTCAGTGCTCTCAAAGTAGTGTCACCTGGGGGGAAGGTCTGTTCACTACTGTCTTGGTCTGAGATCTACAGGTTTTCAACACAGATTTGATTCTATCAGCTTTGTTCTGATTGGGAATTTCAATAGATTATTGCTTGATTAGGCCACTATTGGCTTACTGGGAACCTGTGTAGGTTTAGAGCTATTGAACTATTGGATCTCCTTTGATATGGGATACTTCACTCCACTCCTGGAATTAGTGCTACAAAACTACTATTTGCTTCGGGAACTTGTTTGTTCTCAATCACAGTTAATGACAATGCTCACAACGGTTCCTCTCTGCCCTGGATCTGTAATTTGGCATTCAATGATGGGTGTCAGAGCTACTGGATGACATTTGTTTCTGAACCTAGGGATCCCATGGATCCTTTCTGGTTCCCAATCTCAAAGGTCTTTGAGTGCTAGAATGTTTCTCTCTATCAATACAGCAACCAAACATTTGTAGCTGGACCTCTCCCATACCACTATGTGTGGACCTCTCTGTCTATCTTCCTAAGCCACCCTGGGTTGGAAAATGCTCTCTGTGACTCCTTCTGGACTTCCTTTGATCAGAATTCACTCTGGTGCAATCTCTAGATCTTTGTTGCGAAGATATTAGGGGAGAGCAAGACTGTAATGCTTCTACTTACCTCATCTTGATTCCACTCCTGGTTGGTCTATGTCTTTTATCTGGAAATGTGGTGCAGTGGAAAAAAAGTATGAACTTGAGGTAATTTTTCCTGTGTGTGTCTTCTGTGTCCACAGAAGTTTGCATATGGTCTCTCCCCATTTGACTATGGGTTCCTTGAAGGAAGGAACAGTCTTTGCCCTTATATGTATCCTCACTGGGCCTAGAGCATAGTAAGCATTGTAAACGCTTGTTGACTGAGTGCCTATGTGATCTTGGACAAATCACTTAATCTTTCTGGACTTCATTTTATTTACCTATAAAATGAGGGGGTTGGACTAGGTAATCTTAAGTGCCAGCTCTGAATCTCTGATCCTATAAGAAATTTTCTCATTGAACTTTAGTGATTACTGCCTAGGCAGGAGGTTCCAATGCTACTAGAATTCTTTAAGAATAGTGATTGGGTCATATTTGCTAGGAAACTAATGAATTGGTAGGTGTAGGGATCCTATTTTCTCTGCATTTAATGTAAAGGGCCAAGTAAACCATGATTCATTACATGTCTAATCTTGTTACAGTGAATGCTGTTAAAATTTTTAAAATGACTGTAATGAAAATATCCCCATTTAATAACAGAATATTGTTGCCATGCTGAACTCATTACAATTACATTAACTATCCATCCATCAAGACACATTGACTAGGCCCCTATTGCATACCCAGCATGGTGCTTGACACTGTAGGGAAAAGAGAAGTTAAGAGGCAACCTATTTAAAAAAAGGCAGGAGATAATTCACGATAGTACACAACAGTTCTAAATTGTGTACTACATATTGCAAGCAATCTGCCCATGTTTCTGGAAAAAAAGAAAGACTTTAAATTTAATCCAGACTGTGGTGCTTATTAATTGCATGACAATGAAAATAACTTATTTTTCTGAATCTCAGTTTTGTCATTTCCAAGGTGGGAATAATAAAAATTGGACTACTTTCATGATGGTGTTGTAGTGAGTAAAGTCTTGTAGGAGTGTAAGGAACCTAATCAACCAACTAGAGAAATATGAATTTATTATGTAAGTGGCTGTGTGTGACTGACAGAGAAGGCTTTATGGGGAGGTTGGGACACGGTACAACGTCGTCAGTGAGGATGTGAGGGTCAGACTGAGCTCATAGAACAATAAAGAGTTTCGATTGATTAGAGGATAGTGAGAAATAAGGAAGTAAAGGAAGGGGTTGGTCAAATCTTGGAACATCTTGAAAGCCAGGCAAAAGAGTTTAGACATGATTAAATAGGCCATTGGGAACCTTTAAAGATCTTTGAGCCAGGGAGTAATGTGATTAAGGTCCTCAGCTCTTCTGCTTATTACATTTAAATACTTGAAAAAGTTATTTAACTTCTTTGAATCTCAGTTTCTTCATCTGTAAAATGAGTGAGTTGGACTTGGTGAACTTGGTCTATTTTCTGGTTCAATGGATGACTGACAGCTCAGCCTGCTTAGCGTCTCACTGCCCCCTACTGTCTACATATTTTAAATATGCCATTTATATTCTAGCAAACATTAAGATAATAATAAGATCATAGAAGGAGAGCTGGAAGGGACCTTAGAGGTCATCTAATCTGAGTCCCTGATATACATACAATTTCCTTCATGAGGAAACTGAAGTCCAGAGACTTGTCTAAGGTTGCCTGGGTCATAAATGGAAACAGCTAAATTTGAAACTTCAGCCCTGTGACTCTAAGTATAGGACGTATTATGTTGTATCATAAAAATAATTCAGATTATAGGGTAGGTGGTTGGGAGCAAATAAGCTGGTTGGGAATAGTAATTCCAGAATTTTACTTTTCATGAAATGGTTATGCTTGTTTCTCAATATACTTCTCATAAATGGGGGAAGGTAGTGCTACTGAATTAAATTAGAAGAGAAAGTAAAAAACAATGATAAAGATTCTTACTGCAGATGATTCAACATCTATTGACACTGACAAACTCATGGAAAAAGTACCTAGATCCATCAGTCTGAACAGATTGAGATTGCTGGGTTTCTAGTCATAACTGTTAGAAGTTCTTTGTTCAAATACCACTTCCATCATTTATTGCCTCTGTGACAATGGGCAAGCTAGTTAACTTTTCTTAGTCTCAGTTTCCTCATGCATAAATCTACAAGGTTAAACTAGATGCCACTCAAGGTGCCTTCCAGTTCTGTATTTATGATCTTACGTCAAAACGAAAAGCCAGACTCTAAACCTACTTCTTGCAGTTCCTTCACTCTCACTCTGAATGTATTTTTTTTTTGTTCAGCATTGTGATTTGCTCTTCTACATCCATTAATAGTTGGGCCAGAATAAAGAACTGATTTACCACACTATTTTCTCCAGTTGAATTCTGATCAGGGAAAGACAGCTTAAAATTTCTGTTCTCTGAGAGAGAAGAGCATGAGAGAAGATTGGGGCAGAGATAAGGACTGAGCTTTTGAGTTCAATGGTGTAGAATCCTCCAAGGAAGTGATTTCCTCTTCTAATGCAAATCAAATTCTTCTCTAGCACCAAGATTTGTCTACAGTCAAACAGCTAGTATGTTTTCAGGTCTTCCAGGTTCCTTGGCCAGTTCTCTATTTACCATACTATGTTGCCTATTAGTAGTAAGCACATTTTGAACTTTAAAGGAATGATAAATTCAAAGTACATTGGCATGCTTTACATTAACAGATGGCTGATGGTGTTGCTCTTTCTCTGGCTCAGCCTTAGGCAAAGTTGTATCAGTGATATACTTTCTCTCTTTCTGCCTTAGTATTTTCCTTTTGGCAATGTTTGTCTTTTCCCTGGTGCTTATCTTAAACCATTTGTGTAGCTTTGCCTTTGTGCTTTCTCTTCCATCATATCCTTTTGAAAGCTTCTATCAGGAAAGAATATGATATTGTTAATTTATAGTTTATTATAATTTGTATTTCTTAGTAATAGCTCCTGTTGATATGACACTTTACTTACAGTAATCTTGAGAGGTGATCAGGGTAACTATTATCAGTACTCATTTTGTAGGTAAGGAAGCAGGTAAGAGATTAAGAAGCTCATTCAAAGTCACAGGATGAGAGAGATCATAGGAAATAGCAGAGTTGATTTTTATCATTTGTCCCAAAGCAACAAAAAACTTTTAATGATATGTTTGGTCTTTTCATGTTGATATTCTGATAATAAGTATTAGCAAAAAGACAACAATGAAAATTATTGTTACTTATTTACCAACTTCCATTGCAGAGGATAAACAGGTAAAAAATTCTAGGAAGAACTGAATTCTAGAAAGAACGCTCCAAATAAAATGGATTAGATTTTAGCAGACAGGAAATTAGTCATTATTGATGTAAGAGTCACGCCTGAATCAGTTCTCTCTGTATAGTCAGACTATGGGCCTATTAGAACAAAGCCAAAATTGGTATCAAGGTGAAAGAGAGGACAAAGATGAAAAAGAAATCACGTGTAAATAAAAATGGGTAATAGCTGTAAGAAATGGCTTATATAAAAACTGTAATTTAATGTAGAAATTAATATAAATCCATTGCCAAAACAAGGAGATAAAAAAGAAGCTGAAAGAATTCCTTAATCAGAAAACACAACTTCCTTTTTTATGTACAATCATTTTTTAAAATTTGTTTTAATATTTTTAGTCTTCAGCATTGATATCCACAAGATTTTGAATTACAAATTTTCTCCCCATTTATACCCTCTCCCCCACTCCAAGATGGCATATATTCTGATTGCCCCATTCCTTAGTCGGCCCTCCCTTCTGTCACCCCACTCCCCCCCCCCATCCTCTTTCCCCTTACTTTCTTGTAGGGCAAGATAGATTTCTATGCCCCATTGCCTGTATATCTTATTTCCCAGTTGTATGTAAAAACAACTTTTTTTTGAACATCTGCTTTTAAAACTTTGAGTTCCAATTTGTGTCCCCTCTTCCCTCCCAACCCACCCTCTCTAAGAAGGCAAGCAATTCAACATAGGTTGTATGTATGTCATTATGCAAAACCCTTCCACAATGCTCATGTTGTGAAAGACTAACTATATTTTGGTCCCTCCTATCCTGTCCCACTTTATGGAATTTTCTCCCTTGACCCTATCTCTTTCTGAAAGTGTTTGCTTTTGATTACCTCCTCCCCCTATCTGCCCTCGCTTCTATTGTTCCCCCCCACCCCCACTTTTTTTATCCCCTTCCTCCTTCTTTCCTGTGGGGTAAGATACCCATTTGAGTGTGTATGTTTTTCCCTCCTCAAGTCAAATCCAATGAGAGCAAGATTCACTCATTCCCCCTCACCTGCCCCCTCTTCCCTTCCAACAGAAATGCTTTTTCTTGCCACTTTCAAGTGAGATAATTTACCCTATTCTATCTCTCCCTTTCTCCCTCTCTCAATATATTCCTCTCTTATCTTTTAATTTGATTTTATTTTTTAGATATCATCGCTTCATAATCAACTCACTCTGTGCCCTCTGTCTCTCTCTCATATATATATATATTATATATATATATATGTATATGTATATATATATATATATATATATATATTCCCTTCAGCTACCCTAATACTGAGGTCTCATGAATTATACACATCATCTTTCCACTTAGGAATGTAAACAAAATAGTTCCACTTTAGAAAGTACCTTATAATTTCTCTTTCTTGTTTACCTTTTCATGCTTCTCTTGATTCTTGTGTTTGAAAGTCAAATTTTCTATTCAGCTCTGGTCTTTTCACTGAGAAAGCTTGAAAATCCTCTATTTTGTTGCATGTTTATATTTTGCCTTGGAGCATGATACTCAGTTTTTCTGGGCAGGTGATTCTTGGTTTTAATCCTAGCTCCATTGAACTCTGGAATATCATATTCCAAGCCCTTGGATCCCTTAAAGTAGAAGCTGCCAGATCTTGTGTTATCCTGATTGGGTTTCCACAATACTCAAATTGCTTCTTTCTGGCTGGTTGTAGTATTTTCTCCTTGATCTGGGAGCTCTGGAATTTGGCGACAATATTTCTAGGAGTTTTCTTTTTGTGATCTTTTTCAGGAGTTGATTGGTGTATTCTTTCAATTTTTTTTACCCTCTGGCTCTAGAATATCAGGGCAGTTCTCCTTGGTAATTTCTTGAAAGATGATGTCTAGGCTCTGTTTTTTGATCATGGCTTTCAGGTAGTCCAATAATTTTTAAATTATCTCTGCTGGATCTATTTTCCAGGTCAGTTGTTTTTCCAATGAGATTGTTCACATTGTCTTCATTTTTTCCTTCCTTTGGTTCTGTTTTATAATATCTTGATTTTTTGTAAAGTCACTAGCTTCCACTTGCTCCAATCTAATGTTTAAGGTAGTATTTTCTTCAGTGGTCTTTTGGACCTCCTTTTCCATTTGGCTAGTTCTGCCTTTCAAGGCATTTTTCTCCTCATTGGCTTTTTGGAGCTCTTTTGCCATTTGAGTTAGTCTATTTTTAAGATGTTATTTTCTTCAGTATTTTTTTGGGTCTCCTTTAGCAAGTCATTGACTTGTTTTTCAAGGTTGTCTTGCATCACTCTCATTTCTCTTCCCTTTTTTTCCTCTGCTTCTCTTACTTGCTTTTCCAAATCCTTTTTGAGCTATTCTATGGCCTGAGACCAATTCATGTTTTTTCTTGGAGGCTTTTGATGTAGGCTCTTTGACTTTGTTGACTTCTTCTGGCTGTATGTTTTGGTCTTCTTTGTCACCAAAGAAAGATTCCAAAGTCTGAATCTCAATCTGAGTCTGTTTTCACTGCCTGTTCATATTCCCAGCCAACTACTTGACCCTTGAGCTTTTCATCAGGGTATGACTGCTTGTAGAGTACAGAATACTTTTTCCCAAGCTTGAGGGGCTGTGCTGCTGTTCTCAGAGCTATTTCTACATAGCAATGTCTCCAGCACTTCTCCTCCCCCAAGAACTGCCAACCTGGACCACGACTCAGATCTAAGCAGGCTCTTCACTCCTGCTCTGGTCCGCCACTTAATTCCTTCTACGAGGTGGGCCTCGGGCTGGAAACAACTGCAGCTGTAGCTCTGGACACAGCATCAGAGCTGCACTACCTCTGCCGCCTCTGGGGCTGTAGCTGACCGTGCACTTCTTTCACTTTGCCCCAGCAGTTTTTTCACACTAACCTGCTCTGTTGTCTTTGGTGTTTGTGGGTTAGAAGTCTTGTAACTGCCACAGCTCACTGATTCAGGGTGCTAGGGCTTGTTCCCCTGGGCTCCCGGTCTGGTTGGTCTCGCACAGCCCACACGGGACTCTGCTCCCCTCTGCTCCCAGCTCTGTGCTATAGACATTACCAAGCAACCATCCTGGCTGTCCTGGGCTGGAGCCCTGCTTCCCTCTGCTATTTTGTGTGTTCTGCAGTTCTAGAATTTGTCCAGAGCCATTTTTTAGGTGTTTGGAGGGTCCTGGGGGAGAGCTTTAGGCAAGTCCCTGCTTTCCAGATGCCATCTTGGCTCTGGCTCCAACATTTAAATTTCTTGCCAAATGATGAGAGATCAGAAAACAAAAGAAACATTAGTTTAGAGTACATACTCTTTTGTAAAATCTTACCTAAGAGGATGATTAAAGATTTATGAGCACTATCATTTTGCAAAAAAAAAAAAAAAGAGAGGGGAGAGTAAAGCCACATTAATGAATGATTGTTGAGAGACTCAATCAAGTAAAATCATTATACATACAAATATGTATGTATACATATATATGCAGATATATATATATATATATATATATATATATATATATATATATATATATATATATATGAATATAGAGCTTTGTCTATCATCCATAGATCTATCATCTTCCTATCCTTTATATATCTCTGGGACAGAAGCTACCAGTGAACAATGATTTGGGCCCTGCCTCAATTAAACAGATTGTATTTCCTTAGGAACTTATATAACCCTTTTAATGACTCCAAAGTTCTCCCAGAAACTGACACATACTTTTAATATCAATATTCTACTTATTTTGTTGCATGTTAGTGGTTCTACACTCTTCAAAGAATTCAAAATGAGTAGCATACAGAGGGCAATAGAGAGGCACATGGTTATTATAAGTAGGCTGCAACATATGACAAATAAAGACTTTAAATTAGAAGTAAAAATATATGAGATAAATGGATGAAGAATTAGGTTGGCCATGAAGTGCAAGTGAGAGATAAATGGGGATCAGTCTGAATGTTTCACAGTACTCATATACTCAAATGTTTCTGTGATCTCCTCTATTTAGGAATTCCTTGCAAGGATGCCAGATTGTAAGCGATCCATGCTTCCCTATCCTGTGGATGTCCTCCCAAAAGTTTATGACAGGGGGTCCATCCAATGTATTGGAAACCTTCCTCACTTTCTCACAACATTGCCAGAATACCATTGGAGCAGTTTGGCTGCTCATCTGCAATCCGTCACTCTTGTCGGCCAATCTTTTCTTCCTGTCGCACTTTGTTGATAACAGCTTTATGCCTATACTTCTTTGAAGTTCCCCATTAACTGTGTGTTCCAGCTTACTCATACTCATTATGCTTTTCTTCATTGCCTTGTATGAGATACTCATCTTTAGTCATTTTAACGCAGTGGTATTCCATATCTTACTTCCATATAGCAATATTGTTAAAAATGTTTCAATTTAAGAGATGGCCTCTACTTTAATAGGAAGCTTGGGGTCAGAATTTAGGAAATTCCAAAAAGCAATTCAGACTATTCTTCTCCTTTTCAACTCTTGGCCTAACTCATTGTCCATGTATGTGGTCTATTCCAGGTACACATGCTGTTGGATAAGTTCTGTAAGATGTTAGTCAGTTTGTAAGTTTTTATTCTGCATATGCTTTGTGCTGGACACTGTGACAAGTGCTAAGAACAGAAAGAAAACTTTAAAAAAAGCCTATGATCTCAAGGAGCTCACACTCTAATGGGTGAGACAACATGCAAATGACTACATACAAATAAGCTATATGCTGGATAAAATTAATATAACCAAAGGCATGAGAATGAAGGGAAACTGAGAAAAGCTTCTTGTAAAAGGTTGTATTTTAATAGAGACTTGAGGGAAATTATGAAAACCAGGAAGTGGAGATGAGGAGGGAGAGAATTCCAGGCACAGGGAACAGTCTGGATAGGGAGTGATTTGGGAGAGGAGCGACAAGGATGCTAGTGTCACTGGGTCACAGATTCAATTGGAGATATAAGGTATAAGAAGACTGGAAAGGTGGGAAGGACAAACTATGAAGGACATACGTGCCATTTTATATTTGATCGTAGAACTAATAGGGAGCCAGTAGAGCTTATTGTATAGTGGTGGTGGTGGCAGTGTTTGTGATATAGATCTATGCTTTAAGGGGATCACTTTGACAGGTGAGTGGACTGGAGTGAGGAGATATTTGTGACAGAAAGACCAGTCAGCAGGGTATTGCAGTAATCCAAGTGTGAAGTGATAAGGGCCTGTACCAGAATGGTAGCAGTTTCAGAGGAAAGAAGGAAGCATATGTGAAAAGTAAAATTGACATGCTTTGGTAACAGATTAGATATGAAGGGTGAAAGAAAGTGAGGAATTGAAGAGGATGCCTAAGTTACCAGGATGGCTAACTGGAAAGATGGTGGTCCCCTTAACAGTAATAAGGAAAATGTCAAGACAAAAAGGATTTGGAGAAAAGATAATGAATTCTGTTTTGGACCTATTAAGTTTAAGATGTCTATAGGATATCCAATTCATGACAGTCAATAGACATTTGAGGGCCATTTTCAGTCACCCTGATCTATATCTCACCAGTGGACCCAGATGGTTCTGGAGGAGAAAGTGAGGCTGGTGACCTTGCACAGTTCTCCCTCACTGAAATCTAATTTGCAAGTCATGGCATCACCTCCCTGATGTCACGGCCCTCTTCAAGAAGGAAGGATAAACAACAACAACAACACTAGGCAGTTGGAGATACAAGACTGGAGGTCAGTAGAGACATTAGCACTGGACAAGTAGATTGGAGAATCATCAGTATAAAGATGACAATACATGTGGGAGCTGATGAGATCACCAAGTACAATTGTTTAGAGACAGAAAAGAAGATGGTCCAGGATAGAGTCCTGTGGGCCACCTAAGATTAGCAGACATGACTTAGATGAAGATCCAATAAAGAAGACTGAGAAAGAGTGGTCAAATAGTCAAGAGAACTGGGAGAGATCAGTGTCATGAAAACCTAGAGAGAAAAGTGTCTTATGATTAACATTTCATTTTTCCCAATTACATGTAAAAACAATTTTAACTTTCATTTTTTTAAAATTTTGAGTTCCCAATTCTTTCCCTCCCTCCCTGCATCCTCCCTCCCTGAAACAGTGAGGAATTTGATGTAGTTTATGCATGTGCAATTATGTAAAACATATTTCCATATTAATCTTGTGAAAAAAAGAGAATAACCAAAAAAGAAGAATAACCAAGTGAAAAAAAGTATGCTTCAGTTTGCATTCTGATTCCATCAGTTCTTTCTCTGCAGAGGAATAGCATTTTCATCATGAATCCTTTGCAATTGTCTTAGATCATTGTATTGCTGAGAATAGCCAATTCATTCACAGCTGATCATCATAACATATCGCTGTTACTGTGTACAATGTTTTCTGCTCAATTCACCTGGCATTAGTTCATGTAAGTCTCCAGGTTTTTCTGAGAGCATCCTGCTCATCATTTCATATAGCACAACAGCATTATGTATTCCACCACAATCATAAACCACAACTTGTTCAGCCATTCCCTAATTGATGTGTATCCCCTCAATTTTCAATTTTTTGCCACCACATAAAGATCTGCCATAAATATTTTTGTACACATAGGTCCTTTACCCCTTTTATGAAAATCTCTTTGGGATACAGACCTTGTAGTGGTATTACAGGATCAAAGGATATGCATAGTTCTATAGCCTTTTGGACATAGCTCCAGACTGTTCTCTAGAATAGTTGGATCAGTTCACAGCTCCTCTAATAGCGACTTAATGTCCCAATTTTCCCACATCCCCTCCAACATTTGTAATTTTCCTATTCTGTCATACTAGCCAATCTGACAGATATGAGGTGGCACCTCATGGTTATTTAAGTTTTCATTTCTCTAATCGGTATTAAGTTGGAGCGTTTTTATGTGACTATAGATAGCTTTGGTTTCTTCATCTGAAGACTGCCTCTTCATATCCTTTGACCATTTACCAATTGGGGAATGACTTGTATCCTTATAAATTTGACCCAGTTCCTTGGATTTGAGAAATTAGGCATTTTATCAGAGATACTAACTGTAAATTCCAACCTCCCCCAACCCCAGTGTTCTGATTTTCTTCTAATCTTGTGTTGGTTTTATTCATACAAAATCTTTTAAAATGTGATATAATCAAAAAGTATTAATTTTGTGTCTCATAATGCTCTCTCTCTCTTGTTTGGTCATAAATTCTTCCCTTTTCCATAGATCTGAGAGGTAAACTATCCTGTGTTCCCTTAATTTGCATATGGTTATCACTTTTTATGTCTAAATCATGTACTCATTTTTACTTCCTCTTGCTATACAGTGTAAGATGGTGGTCTATACATGAGAGAAAAGAGCACAAGAAACAGAGGATCATCAACAGTGTCAAAGCAGGATAGTCAGTGTCTGTAGGAAGGGTACACATTTATTTTATAGCTTAGTTGCCAGAGGTAATATCTAGAAATAAGGAGATATTTCAGAGCAGAAATGTAATCCTTGCCTGTGTTTGCATAGGTCAACTTAAATGTTAAACCCACAATTTAACAGGAGGAGCAAACAGCAGCTCTGAAAGTTTGCCTACATTTCTAATATTCTTTCAACTTTAGAAAATAGGGCTGCAGCAATTGGGGTTATTCATCTCTTCCTGGTTCTTGATTGATCCATGGGTTATTTTGTAGAATCTCCTTCCAGGACTGGTGATGGATAGAATATTTTAAAAAGTCATTTTAGGAGGTTTTTCTGAAAGGGGAAGCAGAATCGGAGGTAGAAGCCCTTGAATTCCTTGGCATTATCCTTCCCCCCTCCCCCCACCACTTTTGATAAATACCTTCTTGGGTTTTTTTTTAATCACTTTATCAAACTGAATATGCCTCCAAATCTCAGCTATCTGAATTGGCACTCTGTGAGTTTGGGGGGCGGGGAGCAGCTGGGTAGTACAGTGGATGGAGTGCTGGGCCTAAAGTCAGGAAGACTCATCTCCCTGAGTACAAATTTGACCTCAGACACTTACTACCTGTGTGACCCTGGGCAAGTCAGTTGACCTTGTTTGCCTCAGTTTCTTCATCTGTAGAATGAGCAGGAGAAGGAAATGGCAAATCCCTCTAGTATCTTTGCCAACAAAATCCCAAATGGGACCAGGAAGAGTCAGATATGACTGAACAAGAACTTTGGGTTTTAGAACAGTCACACACAGTTGCTTCCTTCCCCTCCCCCACCCTGAGGAAATAACACAGTCCCTAAAAGGCATGTTCTTTGCTTGCTTTTGATCTGAAGTCCTGATTTTAATTCCCAGGGAGGCTAGGACATTAATGGAGGATGAATGTGAGACAGGCAGCTCTACTCTGCTGATAAAGACCTGACCTGCTGCTCCAAAGAATAGGCCTCTGTAGGCCTAATTTATTGCTCTAAGAAGTAGAAATATCTCACATTTTCAGAAATGCTTTAACTCTTTGGGGTGTCTTCAGATGTGTCCATTTAATGTACCAGAAAAGGCAGGTGGAGAAATAGTCCTTGATGAGAGGGTTCATGCATCTTGCCAAAGGTGACTTAAGTAATTTCTTCATATCCTACGATCAGGTCACATATTTCTAACATCTTGTTCCTGTGTTGTTTTATCCTTCATAGGCTCATAGGATCATAGATGTAGAGATGTTAGGAAGCTTAGAGGCTTTCTATCTAATCCACCCATTTTAGAAATGGGGAAAATAAGACTCAAGGAAGCGATTTGTCCAAGGTCCATACAATTTTAAAGTGGCAGAGCTGAAATTTGAACCTGGATCCACTGATTATAATCCTTCTACTATGTGCTAAATGCATAGTTATCATAGAAATCTTTATAGGACTCAATTACCCTTCTAATTTTAAAATTCAATGGTTCTTTCATAGAAAAGCAATTATTTTTTTTAAAACAAAGGCATGAATTTCATATGGCAGGCAAAAAAATGAAAGAGGGCTGCTTTGTCATTATTCTTTCTTCTTGGTTACTCAACACATTTAAGGTTATGTTTATACTAGCTCTTACTGCCTGGAAAGGTAACTGATAGTTAAGTGTTTGACAATGAGGATTTACATCTTGTCAATTGGAAAATGCTACAAATATGGGTTTATTTTACTGTTTTGTTGATTGTCTAAACTTAAGACAATTATGGGGAAAGCATTAATAAAGCAGATTAAACTACAAAGTATGTCCTGCTTTTCCCACAGCCCTTTGTTAAATGTTTATCAGCACACCCCTGCTGTTAAGGTTTACAAAAGAATTTACAGATTTCATCTCGTTTTACCCTCCTAAAATCTTAGGAGAGTGGTATGATTATTATTCCTATTTTATATAGGAGGAAGCTAGGTATATACTCAGCCAAATTACACAGTCAGTAATTATTTGAGGCCAGATCTGATTTCGGGTCTTCCTCACTCCAGATCCAGTGCTCTATGTATCCACTGTTCCATATCATTGCCCGTATTAGCCTGAAGGGGAGCACTCTTAGGGAAGGAAACCTAGTCTAAGAGGATAGACAAGGAGACAAAATGGTGGTGGCTTGGGATATACATGTAGTGAAATTTAGGGTGAGGGTGAAGATATAAAATTTGCATGCTTTTTTGTAGCATGCACTACCCTAAGAGGTAGATTTTGCCCTATAGAATGTTACTTCATTTTAGAGATTAGCACAGTTTAAGCATCAAGGATTGAAATACAGCAGCTTAGCAAGTTTCTTTTTCTTGGAATGGTGAGAATAATAATTCTTGTTTGATTTGTCTATTAAAATGAACACCAAATCCAACAAAGGTCCAATTTTTTTTCCTCTTCAAGTTGTTAATGATTACCTGACAGATGGAACTGAAATCACATCCAAATATATAATCCTTGACCTCCCTTTAAAAGAATAACAGTGTCAAAATTAAAAGAACAGTGCAATGAAATGGGTTTTTTAGAGAAAGATCTGATTTCAAATTCTGGCTCTACCATTCACTAGCTGGGCTACCTTGGGAGATTGGGAGATTCTTAGTATCTCTGAGCCTCAATTTCTTCATGTATAATATAAGGATGTTAATGTCTTCTTTAGTTAAAAACTTGTATCAATGATCTGTGATTCTCTGTGTCTAGGAACTTTCTCTGTTAATATAGGTTAAAACTATTATATAACTTAGTAGTTAAGACTCAGAGAATTTCCTGAGGCTCAGAGAAACAGTGATTTTTCCATGGTCACACAGCTATCCCATCTGACTCCAAGTCCTACAGTTGACCCTCAAGGCTGCCCATCTTCTCACAGGGTTGCTGTGGTGGATGGAAGGAGTAAATATCTAAAAAGTACTGTATTTTACCACATAATTGTCTCAGAATTTCTGTCATTTTTTTTTCAAAAAAAGATGGAATGCAACCATTATGTGAAGCTTTATCACTTAATTTATTACTTCATATTTTATACTTAAATCATATTACTTAAAAATAATTTATTACTAATCTGTCTTTGGTGTAAGATTAAGATGCATGGAATGCTTGTGAATAGACCTTAAAACTGAATACTGACTATATGTATTGAGAATTCTAGGCTCCTGGTTTGCAATGTGCAAGAGATAAATGCTGGTCCATATGCCACTGGTGAATACATTGCTGCTCTGCTTACCTTTTAAGTGACATAAGGAACAGAATTATGTCATGTGACTATTACATAATGAAAGCTTATAAATCAATTTTTGTACTGAAAAAACAGGGTGTGATGATTATGTGGTGGTGACAATTATGTGGTGAAATACGGTACTTGGTAACTCTAAAGTGTTTCAGTGAGATATCACTGTATTTTCTCTAATTACATATATCTTATTTTAAGCCATCCTTTACAAAGGAATGTACACTATCCTTTCTTATTTTGTCATTGTCAGAGATGCAAATGAGGAACACTGAATGTTTGGGAGGAGCTTGAAATTATTTTCCTTTTAAATAGGATCATATCAAGGAGAAGATGCGGAAGTTATTTAGCAAAAGGATAAATATTTCTGTGATTGAAATCAAAGGGAAGAGGATTAGAGATCCAGGTGCTGAAAGTGTCTCATTGAGACTACAGAATAGGAAAAATGAAAACAATGCATTGTGGTAGGTCGAAAAAACACTGCTGAACTAATTCAATGCATCATCCTAAGACAATTCTACTGTGAATGAGCTGGTTCTATCTCAAAGGTTCACACAAGCCTGAAGGTATTTTCAGTTTTTCCCATAACAGTCTGCAATTGTATTATGCATCATCGCCATTACCTAGTTCGGATATGCCTCAATTTATAAAATGGATGTGAGTTAGGAAAAGTTGTTTGCAAAGTGGGATATCATATATCGGATTCAATTTCCTATTGATTCATAATCTAGAATTCGAAATGAGTTCCTAGGGGAACAGTCATCAGGCAGATTGAAAACTTTTGATAGAGAAGCAATTAAGGTGGGGTCTGAACCTATATCATTCTGAACAGACTATACCTTCTGGAATTTGGGAGGCCTCAAATCTTATATGCCTGTGTTTCTTGCTTGCTATCTTTCTTTTGTGGATCTCTAGTAAATTGTGTGTGTGTGTGTGTGTGTGTGTGTGTGTGTGTGTGTGTGTGTGTGTGTGTGTAAGACAGATGAGGAGAGAGAGAGAGAAAGGGAGAGAGAGAAAGACACAGAGAGAGAGAAAGGTAGAGTGAGAGAGAGGGATAGAGAGAAAGAGAGAGAGAGAGAGAGAGAGAGAGAGAGAGAGAGAGAGAAAGAGAGAGAGAAAGACACAGAGAGAGAGAGGTGGTGGATAAGGCTCTGTTGAGAAAATCATAATACCATTGAACCATCAAGAAAAAGCCATACCTCCTCCCTGATTCACAGACTGTCCTCTGAATAGAAGAGTAATGTATTAGGTTACAGGACTTTCTCCCATTCCTAGTCTCTGCTCTAGTTTCTGCTACAATCATATAGAGTCTTGTGTCTGTTAGAGAAAAAGATAATCGTGGAGTGTAGCCACACAAACCTTGCTCTTCACTTTCTCGACTCCCAATAAATCTCAAGAAGAGATAGCATGGTCCAAAGAGGGGAGGAGTGCTAAACTTGGAGTCACAAGACCCAAACTAAAAAACAGGCTCTGCCTCTTTTTTTTTTTTTTGGAGGGAGAAAGGCAGGGCAATTGGGGTTAAGTGACTTGCCCAAGGTCACACAGCTAGTAAGTGTGTCAAGTATCTGAGGTCACATTTGAACTCAGGTCTTCCTGACTCAAGGGCCAGTGCTCTACTCACTGTGCCACCTAGCTGCCCCCAGACTCTTTCTTTTACTGCTTTGTTGGCCTTGATTAATTCTTCTGTAAAATGAAAGATGTTGGACTAAATGACCTCTAAAGTCTTTCCTAATTGAAATCTATGATCTTATGAACCTCTGACTGTTAGGATTCTAAGCTTTCTAATAATTCTATTTCTTTGAGAAGAGGGAAAGTCTCAGAAAGCATTTTCAAGTATGGAGCTGTTCCTGAGCTTGTGGCACACCACATTTTTGCCCCAAACGCTTTTCTTTGTTCTCTGTACCCAAGATCTCAGGTTGTTCAAAACATTGCTCAGTATACAAGACTCTCATTGGGACATACTCAGCATAGGGGCATACAGGATGAATCAGGGAAGGCCATCTATGAAAAACAGATCATTGAATCCTGAACTGCCCTGCCACACAGAAGTATCCCCTTGTTCCGTTTCTCTCTGCCCCAAGAAAAACAATTTCTTCAAGGATAATGTTATGGGCTGGCCTCAAATGGCAACCTAGAAATTCTAACATGCTTTGCTCTTATCTGCTACCTGCAGGAAGCTTCAGAGAAGGAAAAAGGCAAGTATCCTTCTTTTATACATTGGCAGTAATTGCTACTTTCCTGCCCCCATAGCTCAAGTACCCTGACTCCCTGTTTGTGGTAACACCTCCATTACCAGATTTTCACCTTTCCCCTATTTTCTCTTTCCCTCCTACTTCCTCTTCACTGTGCTTTCTTCATCCCCCATCTGCCCACCCCCTAACTCCCCACCAAAAAGAAAAGAATGTGAGAGAGAGAAATGTTTCAGATTGGACCTCTTGCTTTTGGCTTACTTTTTCCATCTTTTTCTCTCATGAACTTAACAAATATTAATGAACCTAATAAAATTAGCATTTTATACAAAGAAGAAGAAGATTGAATAAGAAACTGATTTTTTAGCTTTAAATAAAATTACATTCAATTTAATGCACTAATATTATGATTAATAGTCACAAACTCTGGCCCTAACTAATGCCCCTGTTTCTGTTACCCAACCCCAGTGACCCCGTGAAGCTGTAACATTCTAGCATTTTGTACTTTTGAGTATATCATTGTTTTTCAAGCCCCGAAGTATCTTAGAGTCAAATTAGTTTGGGGAATGCTGTAAGTGCATCTCTAAATGGAACAAAAGCTTAAAAATCTGATTGAAGAAGCACTTGCAGTCTAAGTTTTATATTCTCAATGCAAAAGCTTTACATAAATATGTTAATCACTGTAGCCTGTGGGATTTAAGTATTCTTACCTTTGTTAGGGAAGGTGGTCTATTTTATGGGAAGTTTTACAGAGAAGAAAATGAAATTCATGGTGCTAAAGCCTGGAATCAATGCCTGTTGTGTACAACGTATTAGCACAATACCCAGATCCCTCCAACAAGGTCTTTGGAGGAATACAAAAGAATTCAAAATCATTTTCCCTGCTTGAAGCAACTATCTTGATGTGGAGAAAGAATACAGAGAAAGAATGGAAAGGAAGGTTCAAGTCCAGGAGATGTTCCAGGACACACACACACACACACGTGCATGTACCCACACTGACTACAAGTATGAAACAGAGAAAACAGGTAGAGGGAAGATATAAGAAGAGGAGCTAAAAAATAAAAGGATTTCTAGATTAATTTAAGTTTTGATGTAAATTTTGAAGGAGAGGGGCCATAGACTGAAATTGAAAAGGAATCCATTCATACTGGAGAGATCATACAGCATAGTGGAACAAACTCCATATTTAGGGTCGTGGGATGACTCTTCATGACTGTGTGTGTGTGTGTGTTGGCCAAGATACTAGAGTGGTTTGATATTTTCTTTTCCATCTTATTTTACAAATGAAAAAACTGAGTTAAACAAGGTTAATTGACTTGCCCAGGGTCACACAGCTAGTACATGTCAGAGGCCAGATTTGAATTCGTGAAAATGAGTCTTCCTGACTTCAGGCCTGGCAGCCTATTCACTGTACCACCTAGTACCTAGCTGCTTCTGTCAGTTAGTACCTGTTTGACCCTGGGCAAATCATTTTAATTCTCTGGACCTCAATTTCTTCATCTATAAAAGGAAGGGGTTGTACTAGATGACCTCAACAATTCTTTTTAGCTCTAGGCACAGTTTCCCAAAGGGGAAGATACTGCCCCCTGGGGGATGCTGAAATGTTTGGGGCGGGGTGGTAGTAGTAGCCTCAGATGTAAATGGGAGGGCATTAAATAAAAATAAGGATAGCATAAGGAAAGAAGACAAGAAAAATTCCAAAACCATTTGTACATGTTTCATCTGTTGTGTACCAGAGTTAAAGTTGTAGTGGTTACAGTATTTTTCAAATAAACACATAAAATGCAAGTTATAATCCTGATCAGTTGTCGAGTCCACCAACTGGTCTTAACATACAAGTGTTGGCAGGCAAGTGTGTCACACATTGTCAGGAAGTCCAGCATACATCAGCAGGAAGGTGTGTGTATGATGACTTGTTTCCAATATGATACTATTCAGTTACATGACATGATATTGTGTCATCAAAATTTCAATGCAGGAAAAACCTACAAATTTACAATAAATTATGAAATTTAAGATGCATCATTTCAAAAACTGTATTTTTTTTGAAATGATACAAATAAACTATTAAAGGGTTAAAAATTAGATTTCCAGGGGGCACTGAGAAATTATTTTTTGAATTGGGGTGGTAGGCCAAATAAGTTTGGGAACCTCTGGTCTAGAGTTATGACACTAAATGTGTCCTTCATGTTTGGAGATAACCAATGACATCATGGGTCCGTATTGACTTGCACATGAATTGGATTTAGATTATATGTAAGAGCATAGGGATGAGCAGGAATAGATCATGTGTAGAGGTTAGCAAAGTAAATTAGTTTGGTTTGAGTAAAGGAAGATTGGAAAGCGGGAAAAAGCAATTTGTTGGTTTGGGGAGGATTGAATGCTACACAGACTTCAGATTTGATGCTGTAGGAGTCATTATAGGACCTAAAGCAGTAGCAAATCATGATGCAAGGAATGTTTGAAAAGTTTGTTTCAGTAGCTCTTTGTAAGATGATTTACAGGAAGGAAAGGCTGGAGATAAGGAGTGCAATTAGGACACTTTAATTCAGATGTAATCCAATGAAATCCTCAAAGATGGAAATGGAAAGGAAGGTTAAAATCCAAGAGATACTGCAAAGAAGAAAGAGTACTAGAGTTAGAATAGGTGGACCTTGGTTTTAATCCTAAAGAACTTATTCCAAAAACTTTCCCTTATAAGGATGGGATACAAAGTGCAAGTGAATGACACTTATGTTTTGAGGAAAGGAGTGAGATCTTCTCCATCTGAAACACTGGGAAAGAATGAGAGGCTGGATGTAGACATAGGGAGGCAGAGCATCTGGGGAAATTCTTAGGAAAGAAAAAAAATAGTGTTAGGAAAAAAAAACTGAGTCCGAAATTCCAAGAGGATAATTAACTGACAGCCTATCACTAAAGATGAAAAAAAGTACTTCAGTTTAGCAGAGCCCCTTCAGGATTATGTCACTTTAGGGTAACTAGCCTTGTTAACACTTTACCAAATATCTTGTATACCAGGCTCTCGGTTGCTATGCCTCAGTTGCCAGTGAAGAAACTCTTTCTCTAGTTTGGAGTGCCAAAGAGATGTATATTTCCCAAAGCCTCTAACCTCCTGGCTTAGAGCAAGAGTTAACCTTTTCTTTTGTATCATGGTCCTGAGAGAAATTAATATTACACTATTATATTAATAACTAATTATTAATTTGTGATCTACCCTTTTCCCTCTCATTTCTGTTAAAAATCATCTCCTGAAAAGGTCAGAAAGTCAGTTAGCCTCTGAAAGTTATGGCTCACAGCCCTCACGGCACATGCTCTTTAGTTGGTCTTGACCCTACCCAACTGCGAAACCTAATTTCTGTTTGGGGTATAAACAGAATCCAGTCTGGGCCACCCTTTGCCTGAAGGAAGAATCCCCTGTCCTTGGTCCCCTCCATTAGAGTTCAGGACAACCCAGTTCATGAAGGAGAAAACTAGCTAGACATAACTGAATGGAGATGGCTTCCTCTTTCCCAGATACCTTGAGGCTGCTGAATCATATGATCAATCCACTTCTCAGCAGAAGCTTGAGACTTTTAGTCCATCTCATCATTTAAATGTCCACCAATTAGGGTTGATTTTCACTTGTGAGTGTAGTCCCCTTTCAGAAGGGATTTAAGGCATTTCAGAGACTCCCTTGGAGTTTTGGTTACTGACAGAAACCATTGGTCATCAATTTATTGATTGCTGGCTAGCCTAAATAATAAATTGATTATTAATTACCCAGAAACTCTGTTTCTTGGGGTTTTCATTTATTTCAGTCCCCATTGACAGTCTGTTGAAGTTGATGGAGGCAACAAATTGCCTGGAGTCAGAAAAACCGGAGTTCAAGTCTGATGTTAGATGCTTACTATTTGTGTGACTCTGGGTAAGTCACTTAACCCCGTTTGCCTCAGTTTCCTCATCTGTAGAATGAGCTGGAGGAGGAAATGCAAAACCGTTTCAGTATCTTTGCCAAGAAAATCCTAAGTGGGGTTACAAATATTCAGACACAACTGAAAACAATTGAACAGCAAGAGCTGAAGTTAACAGACAGGGCCTTTCTCAAAATAATGCTTTTAAATGCATAAAATATAAAAATATTTTTTAAAAAAGTTCACAGATTCCAAGTTAAGAACTCTTGACTTAGAGTAACTGAGATCAAATATCCATTCTCCCATTATAGGTACTGGGGTATAGTAGAATTAACCTCGTACCTAGAGTCCAGAGGTGTGAGTTCAAGATCTCCCTTTACCACTTAGCTGTTTGTGTAAATAGTTTACATTCTCTGAGCCTTGGTTTCATTACATTAGATATCACTTGTCTACAGTGAAGTTAGAAAGAAGTCGATAGGAAGCAAAAATGCCCATTATTTCCTGGTGATTTTATAAAAACAGTAAGGCAAACAAATTACTGTTCAGAAATCCCACATCAAACTAGGTTTCTATAACATGGGATTAGGTTTCCAAAACCCAAACCTTGTTCTGGACCTGAAAATCAAATAAAATTGAATTAAAAACATAATTGTTCTGTGACTCGTTGGGTCTGAAAGATATGTTTTCTCTGAAAATATAGTCCCCAGGAAACTTCAGCCTCCATTCTCAACATTTAAACTTCCTTCCCGACTTGGAGTTTTTTCAGTACATCAACTCTTACTTCAGAATGGTGAGGCCTTATTGTCTTTTGACTGCTTAGTTAAGGGGTAAGGCAATGGAAATTCACATGGTTCTCTGTTAATGTGAATTTCCCCTCATTTTTTGGTGAGTTTGTATATGAAAATGCTACAGAACTGTGGCAATTACTCCACCTGCAGAGTAGCAATTTGCCCTACGCAGATATAATTTTATATTGCTTTAAAGCTTTAAAGAAAGCTTTAGAAACATTTAACAAAGAAACTTCCTGCCAGGGTAATCTTCTTAGGCAAATCTTCATTTTGATATAGCTCAGTGGTGGTCAAAATACCACCAGCAAGTCACATATGGCCTGCTGGGCTGTTTTGCTCAGCATTTGACTCCTACCCCTGTAGGAACTTCATGTCTGACTACTTAGTACCTCCTGATAACAGCTGGATTGCAAGGCCTAGCTCAGTTAGGGTCATAGCATCAGAATCACAGAATATCAGAGTCAAAAGAGACCTCAAAGGACATTTAGTCCAACTTCTGCCAGAAGAATTCCTTCTAATTCATACTATCATTAGATCACTAGGTATTCACCAGGGGTTTGTTGGAGCCAGTTGGACCTAATTTGAGAGAGCCAATTGTTAGACTTTCAGATCATGCATTTAATATTCATGCATTTATGTTATATTTCAAAATTTAGCAAATGCTACAAATCAAGGATTGATTTATTGTTTTGTTGTTAGTCTAGACTTAAGAAAGTGATGGAAAATTTTAACAATATAGATCAAATTTGAAAATACATCATATGTACTTTTTTTTAGAGATCCAGTTGTTAAACATTTATCAGCACATCATTGGCTGTTCTTACATAGATAAGGGGTCAAGGGATATAAACAGTTTTTAAAAGAAGAATGGTTAACTATGAATAACTAAATAAAAAATACACTAAAAACTAGTAACACGAGAAATATAAATTAAAATGACTCTGAACGTTTATATCAAACCAATGTTAGAAATAATAAAAATGACAATAGTCAATGTTGTTGGGGCTGTGTTAAGAGCAATAATATGCTATTGGAAGAGTTATAGACTAGACCTATTTTTCTGGAAAACAATTTGAAATTATGGAAAAATCATTAAACTTTTTATAACCCTTTGACTCAGTGATGAAAGATAGAGGGACAAAAAGAAGGGGAGGTCTCTATATGTCAACATATTTTAGCAGCATTTGTTGTGGTGGCAAAAAACAAAAATTAGAAATGAAATAAATATCTATAAATTTTTAGGATGACTGTGATCAAATTGTGGCATATGAATGTAAATACTATTATTAAGTCATTTAACCTCAGTCACATTGCATTGTAAGGCTGATTATCACATTGTTCTCATCTGTCTCTTCTTTCTACTCATACAGGCTCCATCTAGTTCAGGCCGTTATTGCTTTATGTTGGGACTATTATAGTAACCTCCTAATTGGCATCCTTGCTTCAAGTCTGTCCCATCTCTAATCCCTCTAATACATAGCTAGCTATAAGTGATTTTGCTAAGCCATAGATTTAACCATGTCACTCATCTCTCCCAAAAGCTCCAGTGCCTCCCTATTGCCCACACAATAAAATACAGATTGCTGTTTAGCATTTAAAGCCCTTCATAATCAGGCTCTAGTCTACCTTTCCAGACTTATTTCGCATTTATTCCCTTTGATGCACTCCATGGTGTGCCCAAATGGCATAGTTGCTATCCCTAATACATCTCATCTCCATCTTGGTGCCTTTGCACAGTGTCTTACCAGACCTAGAACGTACCTTCTTTTCATTACCACATCTTAGAATTCTTAATTTCCTTTGTACTGAGACCCTAAGCTTTATATTTCTGTATCTATATCTATCTTCTTTTCTCTGGGGTCTAGGGAGTCTTTCTGAGGGGTGCTGATTTTCTTATTTATTGATGAGTTCCCATACGGTATATTGCTTCCAATATCATCATGAGTGATTACCACCAAAATATCATATAACCCTATTGATAGCATCTTCACATAGTCAATAAACAATTAACATCAATTAGCATTTTATTAAAGTATATTTACTTAAAAGATATGGCAAGAACCGAAGTACAGAAATATCCCTGTAAATAAAAGCTTATTCTCCACTACCAGTTCAAAATTAAAGTGAACGCCACCAGCCGCGAAAACACCCAGTCCTGACGCTTGCAAAACCCAGGAACTCGGCCTCTTGAACTTCCGAAAGACTCAATGGCTAGGTAAACGGCTCTAACCCCTCCCCCCCTCACCCAGAGAATTCCTCGGGAAAAAAAAAAAAAAGAGAACTGAAACAGAGGAGAGAGTAGCGGGGCTTCACAGGACAAATACTAGAAGCTCATTAGTCCCAGAGGGGAAGAGTCGGCAGGGGCCAAGCCAGAAGCCCAGACATAACCTTGCTCCCCCAGGGGAAGCGCCAGTCATCAGCTCAAACAACAAACAGCTGAGACCATTGCTGAAAAGCAAGTGCTGGAGAGCACCCACAGGGAGTGAGACACCAGGGAGCCAGACCCCTCCCCCACACCTCAGGAAACTGAAGGTTATAATTCTAGACTCACAACCCCCAGAATAAGAAAGCTGGGACAGAAAGCCCTGAGACTCACAGATAGAAATTCGTTGTAAAGCCAGCAAAAGGCAAACCAACATGAAGAAGAACACAAAAAAACCGAGGACAATAGATTCTTTTTATGGAGACAGGCAGGATCAAAATATCGACATAGAAGAAGATAGTAATGACACGGTAGATACATCAGATACCTCAAAAGCTAATATGATCTGGTCTCCAGCCCAAAAAGCACTGCTGGAAGAGCTAAAAGAGGATTTTAAAAACCAAATTAGGGAGCTAAAAGAAAATATGGAAAAAATGGAAAAAAGGGAGAAAAAATCCACTGACGAAATCAAGTCCCTAAAGAATAAGATTGGCGAAATGGCTATGGAGATTCAGAATCTAGAGAGAGAAAAGGACACCCTGAGAGGTGAAATCAACCAATTGAAAATGGAGGCTCAAAAGCAAAATGTAAACACTAACTCATTTAAAATTAGACTTGAGCAAGTGGAAGCTAATGAATCTATGAGGCATCAAGAAGTAATAAAACAAAATGTAAAGAATGAAAAAATAGAAAAAAATGTGAAATATCTGATTGGCAAAACAACTGACCTGGAAAATAGATCCAGGAGAGACAATTTGAGAGTTATTGGTCTACCGGAAATCCACGATGAAAAAAGGAGCCTTGACAGTATCTTCGAAGAAATTATCAAAGACAACTGCCCAGAGGTCCTAGAACCAGAGGGCAAAATAGTCATTGAAAGAATTCACCGATCACCCCCTGAAAGAGATCCCAAACTGAAAACACCAAGAAATATTATAGCCAAATTTCAGAGCTATAAACTCAAGGAGAAAATACTGCAAGCAGCCAAAAAGAAGCAATTCAAATATTGGGGAACTACAGTCAGGATCACGCAGGATCTCTCAGCTTCCACATTAAAAGACAGGAGAAATTGGAATATGATATTCTGAAGGGCAAAGGAGCTGGGACTACAACCAAGGATCAACTACCCAGCAAAACTAAGCATAATTTTCCAGGCAAGGCGATGGACATTCAATGAAATAAGGGAATTCCAGACCTTCCTGATGAAAAGGCCAGAACTCAATGGAAAATTTGATCTCCAAATACAAGCCTCAAGAGAGACATAAAAAGGTAACCAGGGGGAAAAACCCCACAAA
Source organism: Trichosurus vulpecula (assembly GCF_011100635.1). Lineage (NCBI taxonomy): Eukaryota > Metazoa > Chordata > Mammalia > Diprotodontia > Phalangeridae > Trichosurus > Trichosurus vulpecula. Next base: position 429,375,418 of record NC_050573.1, on the reverse strand, counting down.
CTTCATTAACCAATAAGCTTAGGTTGTTTACATCTTTATGTGGGATTATATCATCTTATGTATGTTTTTTATGTATATATATATATATATATATATATATATATATATACATATACATATATAAGTCATTCTTGTGAATGGTACAACTATTGTGACAAATGAAAGGGATATACATAGGTTGTGAATGCCTGTATAAATTAACTGATGTAAAGATATAAAATATAAATAAGAGATATAAAGGGAGGGCTATGAGGGAAGTGGTAAGGAGGTTGTAGAAAAGGGTAAATTACACCAAAGGAAGTGGCAAAAAAAACATATTATAGTAGAGGGAAAGAAGGGAGGGAGAAGAGCAGTATTTGAGCTTTACTGTCATCTGATCTAGTTCAAGAAGGGAATAACATACTCTGATAAGTTTAGAAATCTAACTTGTCCTACGGGAAGTGGGAGGGAAAGGGGGGAAAAAGGGAGGGGGGAGGGCAGAAGGAAGAGGAGAAGTAGCAAGTGGGTAACGGTAAGATAAGGGAGGGGAATAAAGAGGGAGGGTTAACTGAGGAAAGCGGCGGTCAAAAGCAAAACTTTGTTGGGGAGGAGAAGGGGAAAGGGAGAAATAAAAGCGTAAACAGGGGGAATTAGGATGGAGAAAAAGACACAGATAGAAATCATAACCCTGAACGTGCAGGGGATGAACATTCTCACAAAACAGAAGCAGATAGCAGAATGGATTAAAAACCATAATCCTACAATATGCTGTTTACAAGAAACGCATCTGAAACAGGGGGATACACATAGGGTTAAGGTAAAAGGCTGGAGTAAAATATACTGTGCCTCAGCTAAAGTAAAAAAAAAGCAGGTGTAGCAATCCTAATCTCAGACAAAGCAAAAGTAAAGATAGATCTAATTAAAAGAGATAAGGAAGGACATTATATCCTGCTAAAAGGCACCATAAACAATGAAGCAATATCATTGCTTAACATATATGCACCAAGTGGTAAGGCATACAAATTCTTAGAGGAGAGGTTAAGGGAGCTACAGGAAGAAATAGACAGCAAAACTATAATACTGGGAGACCTCAACCTCCCCCTTTCTGAACTTGATAAATCTAACTTCAAAATAAATAAGAAAAAAGTTAAGGAGGTAAACAGAATTTTAGAAAAGGCACATATGATAGACCTCTGGAGAAAACTGAACGGGGATAAAAAGGAATATACTTTCTTCTCAAAAGTACATGGCACATACTCAAAAATTGACCATGTACTAGGGCATAAAAACCTCACAATCCAGTGCAGAAAAGCAGAAGTAGTCAATGCATCCTTTTCAGATCATGATGCAATAAGAATCATTTTTAATAAAGTACCATGGAAAAATAAGCTAAAAACTAATTGGAAACTAAATAATTTAATTCTAAACAGTGAGTGGGCCAAAGATCAAATCAGAGAAACAATTAATAATTTCATTCAAGAGAATGACAATAATGAAACAACATACCAAAACTTATGGGATGCAGCAAAATCAGTTCTTAGGGGAAGTTTTATATCTCTAAATGCCTACATGAATAAAATAGGGAAAGAGGAGATCAATGATCTGGGCATACAGCTGAAAAAGCTAGAAAAAGAGCAAACTGAAAACCCCCAATTAAAAACCAAATTAGAAATACTGAAAATCAAAGGAGAGATTAATAAAATTGAAACCAAGAAAACTATTGAATTAATAAATAAAACAAAGAGCTGGTTTTATGAAAAAACCAATAAAATTGATAAACCTTTGGCCAATTTGATTAAAAAAAAAGAAAGAAGAAAATCAAATTACCAGTATCAAAAATGAAAAGGGTGAGGTCACCTCTAATGAAGAGGAAATCAAAACAATAATTAGGAATTATTTTGCCCAACTGTATGCCCATAAATTTGACAACCTTAGAGATATGGATGAATATCTACAAAAACATAAACTGCCCAGACTAACAGAGAAGGAAGTGAAATTTCTTAATGACCCCATATCAGAAAAAGAAATTGAGCAGGCCATCAACGAACTCCCTAGGAAAAAATCTCCAGGGCCAGATGGTTTTACATGTGAATTCTATCAAACATTTAAAGAACAACTAATTCCAATACTTTGTAGACTATTTGGGAAAATAGGTGAAGAAGGAGTCCTACCAAATTCTTTTTATGACACAAATATGGTACTAATACCTAAACCAGGTAGAGTTAAAAGAGAGAAAGAAAATTATAGACCAATTTCTCTAATGAATATTGATGCAAAAATTTTAAATAAAATATTAGCAAAAAGATTGCAGCAACTCATTACGAGAATAATACACCATGACCAGGTAGGATTTATTCCAGGAATGCAAGGCTGGTTCAATATTAGGAAAACTATTAGCATAATTGACCATATCAACAACAAAACTAGCAAAAACCATATGATCATCTCAATAGACGCAGAAAAAGCCTTTGACAAAGTACAACACCCATTCCTATTAAAAACACTAGAAAGCATAGGAATAAGGGGAACCTTCCTCAAAATTATAAATAGCATCTACCTAAAACCATCAACAAGCATTATTTGTAATGGGGATAAACTAGATGCATTCCCAATAAGATCAGGGGTGAAACAAGGATGTCCATTATCACCCCTATTATTCAATTTGGTTCTAGAAACATTAGCTGTAGCAATAAGAGAAGAAAAAGAAATTGAAGGAATTAGAATAGGAAAAGAAGAAACTAAATTATCACTTTTTGCAGATGATATGATGATTTATCTAGAGAATCCTAGAGAATCAAGTAAAAAACTACTTGAAATAATAAACAACTTTAGCAAAGTTGCAGGATATAAAATAAACCCACATAAAGCCTCAGCATTCCTATACATTACTGACAAAGCCCAACAGCAAGAGATAGAAAGAGAAATTCCATTCAAAGTTACTGAAGGCACTATAAAATATTTGGGAGTCTATTTGCCAAGACAAACCCAGGGCCTATATGAACATAACTATGAAACACTTTTCACGCGAATAAAATCAGATCTAAATAAATGGAGAAATATCAGTTGCCATGGTTAGGCCGAGCTAATATAATAAAAATGACAATTCTACCTAAATTAATCTATCTATTCAGTGCCATACCAATCGAACTACCAAAAAATTTTTTTTACTGAGCTGGACAAAATAATAACAAAATTCATTTGGAAAAACAAGAGGTCTAGAGTATCTAGGATATTAATGAAAAGACATGCTAGGGATGGTGGTTTAGCCACACCAGATATTAAACTGTACTACACAGCAGCAGTCATCAAAACTGCCTGGTACTGGTTAAGAAACAGGGGTGTGGATCAGTGGAATAGGATAGGTACACAAGTAGGTGAAATCAACAAGTTTAGCAATCTACTCTTTGATAAACCCAAAGAAGCCAGTTTCTGGGCTAATAATTCACTATTTCACAAAAACTGTTGGGCAAATTGGAAAATGGTAGGGCAAAAACTGGGCATAGACCAATATCTTACACCATATACCAAAATAAAGTCAAAATGGGTTCATGATTTAGGAGTAAAAGTTGATACTCTAAGTAATTTGGGAAAGCAAGGAATAGTTTACTTATCAGATTTGTGGAAAAGTAAAGAATTCATGACCCAACAAGAGATAGAGAGCATTACAAAATGCAAAATGGATAATTTTGATTATGTCAAATTGAAATGTTTTTGTACAAAAAAAGCCAATGCAACAAGAATTAGGAGGGAAGCAGAAAATTGGGAGAAAATCTTTGCAACTAGTATCTCTGATAAAGGCCTCATCTCTAAAATATACAGGGAGCTAAGCCAAATATATAGGAATACAAGCCATTCCCCAATTGAGAAATGGTCAAAGGACATGAACAGGCAGTTTTCAGAGGAAGAAATTAAAGCTATCTACAGGCATATGGAAAAATGCTCTGGATCGCTGCTGATTAGAGAAATGCAAATCAAAACAACTCTTAGATACCACATCTCTCCTGTCAGATTGGCTAAAATAACAAATCAGGAGAATGATAAATGCTGGAAAGGATGTGGGGAAATTGGAACATTGTTGCATTGCTGGTGGAGTTGCGAGCTGATCCAGCCATTTTGGAGGGCGGTGTGGAACTATGCCCAAAGGGCTATAGAAATGTTCATACCCTTTGACCCAGTAATACCACTTCTAGGGTTGTATCCCAAAGAAATCACGCAAGCGGGAAAAGGACCCATATGTACAAGAATATTTATAGCAGCTCTCTTTGTGGTAGCCAAGAATTGGAAATCAAAGGGATGCCCATCAATTGGGGAATGGCTGAACAAGCTGTGGTATATGAAGGTGATGGAATACTATTGTGCCATAAGAAATGGGGATGATGCAGACTTCATAACAACCTGGAAAAACCTACACGACATAATGCTGAGTGAGCGGAGCAGAGCCAGGAGAACGTTGTGCACAGCCACAGATATGTGGATTCCGTGAGGACCAACCCTGACATACTGCGCTTCTCTCAGCAACCTAAAGGGGCAAGGACAACTCCAGGGGACTCACAATGGAGAATGCTATCTTCATTCAGAGAAAGAACTGCGAAGTTTGAATACAGACTGAGGCACACTACATGCTCGCCTTTTCTGCTTCTCTTTTGTTTTTGTTTTTGGGGTTTTTTTTTTGTTTTTTTTTTTTTTTTGGTTCTGTTTCTTCTTTCTCATGATTCATTCCATTGGTCAAAATTCTTCTCCACGACTTGACTAGAGCATAAATGAATTCAATGCGAAGTTATACATGACAGTTATATGAGACTTCATGCCGTCTTGGGGAGGGAGGGGGGAGGGAGGGGAGAAAAACTGGAACTCAAAACTATGTAGAACCGTATGTGGTAAACTAAAAATAAATAAAGAAAAAAAAAAGAAAATGGTACATTCTTTTACAGTAGTGTCAGGAGTGCTGAGACCTAGAATGGTCTTAGGCTGCTGCCAAGTCTTAAATCAAGAAAAAGTGCTTTATAATGGACTGCTCTTGGGTATGAATGGAATGATGCTGAAAAGAGGATGATCTTTGAACTGGTAAGATTACAATAAAATGGTCAACTAAGTCAAAATTAGATTTAAATGAGGTGACTAAGAGAACACGTAGTTGCCATCAGTGAGTTAAAGACACCAGGATTTGATGAATTACCTTGAAAGGTACTGAAAGAACTGACAGATGTACTACTGAGGTGATGTTGATCTTTGAAAGGTTATGAAAAATGGAAAAGGTGCTATTGGACTGCATTGTTCTGATTTTCAAAAGGGGAAAGAGGGTGAAGTTTGCAGACTATAGTACTGTGAGATGGACTTAAATTCCTGGTAAGATTCTAGAACATATTATTAAGGTGATAATTTTTGAACATTTTCATGGTGAAGTGCTTATTCAAATCCAGAATCACTTCATTAAGAAAAGGTCATACTAGACTAATCATATTTTCCTTTTTACCAGGTTAACAAGTTTGGTTAATCATAGGTCTGTGTTAAAAATTCTTTCCTCATATTTTATCAAAGCATTTGACAAAATCTGCCAAGCTACACATGTCAAAATCAAGGCATATTGGATACATGATAATACAGTTAGGGGAATTTAGGAATCAATCGAATGACTAGATCTAAAGAGCTAAAGGTTTGAAGGAATCTTGGAGACAGATTTCTAGTAATGTACCCTAGGGAGCTGGCATTGAACCTATGCTGTTCAATATTTTAAAATTTTTTAATAATTAATTATTATTATGTAACATTTTTTTATTAATCTGTCCCTCCATCATTCCCACCCCATTGCACAAGTTATAAAACTAAAAAGTAAAAACCAATCCCTCAATAAATATACATAGCCTGCCAAAACAAATTCCCACAATAGCCTTATCTGAAAACGCATGCCACTTTCTGCATTTTACATTCATTAACTCTCAGTCAACAGTTAAGTGGCTTGTTTTTTCTTCATTCATGTGAACTCATAGTTTATTGTGGGGATAAGAGTTCTAAAGTTTCTTAAGGTTGTTTTTCTCTACAATGTTGTTATCATTGTGCAAATTGTTTTTAGTCAAGCTTACTTTTCTCTGTATTGATTCATAAAAGTCTTCCCAGTCTCCTCTGAAAATGTTCATTCTATCATTTCTTCTGGCACAATAATATTCCATTATAGGGGGCAGAGCCAAGATGGCAGCTGGAAAGCAGGGACTTGCCTAGGGCTCTTCCCCAGTACCCTCCAAACACCTATAAAAATGGCTCTGAACAAATTATAGAACTGCAGAACCCACAAAATAGCAGACGGAAGTAAGGCTCCAGGCCAGGACAGCCTGGATGGTCACTGAGTAAGGTCTATTGCATGGAGCTGGGAGCGGAGTGGAGCAGAGCCCAGCATGGGCTGTGCCTGGACCAACCAGACCAGGAGGCGGGTGGAACAGGCCCTATCACCCTGAATCAGTGAGCTGTAGCAGTTACCAGACTTCTCAACCCACAAACACCAAAGACAAGAGAGAAGGTTAGTGGGAAAAGCTGCAGGGGACAGAGTGAAAGGAATTTGTGGTTTGGCCACAACCCTGAGGACAGCAGCGGTGGTGCAGCTACAGTACTACAACTGCAGTTGCTTCTGGCCCTAGGCCACCTGATGGGAGGAATTAAGTTTTGGATCAGAGCAGGACTGCAGAGCCTAATTAAGATGTGAGTCACAGTCCAGTCCATGTTGGCAGTCCTTGGGGGAGGAGGAGTGCTGGTGTGGTAGAGTTTGCTGTGCAGAAATAGCTCTGAAAACAACAGCGCAGCCCCTCAAGCTTGGGACAAAGTACACTCTACTGTAGAAGCAGTCATACTGGACGAAAAACACAAGGGTCAAGTAGTTGGCTGGGAACATGGTCAGGCAGTGAAAACGGACTCAGATTCAGACTCAGACTTTGGAATCTTTCTTTGGTGACAAAGAAACCAAAACATACAGCCAGAAGAAGTCAACAAAGTCAAAGAATCTACATCAAAAGCCTCTAAGAAAAACATGAACTGGTCTCAGGCCATGGAAGAGCTCAAAAAGAATTTGGAAAAGCAAGTCAGAGAAGTAAAGGAGAAACTGGGAAGAGAAATGAGAAGGATGCAAGAAAACCATGAAAAACAAGTCAATGACTTGCCAAAGGAGACCCAAAAAAATACTGAAGAAAACAACACCTTAAAAAACAGACTAACTCAAATGGCAAAAGAGCTCCAAAAAGACAATGAGGAGAAGAATGCCTTGAAAGGCAGAATTATCCAAATGGAAAAGGAGGTCCAAAAGGCCACTGAAGAAAATACTGCCTTAAAAATTAGATTGGAGCAAATGGAAGCTAGTGACTGTATGAGAAATCAAAATATTACAAAACAGAACCAAAGGAATGAAAAAGTGGAAGACAATGTGAAATATCTCACTGGAAAAGCCACTGACCTGGAAAATAGATCCAGGAGAGATAGTTGAAAAATTATTGGACTTCCGGAAAGCATGATCAAAAAAAAGAGCCTAGATATCATCTTTCAGGAAATTATCAAGGAAAACTGCCCTGATATTGTAGAGCCAGAGGGTAAAACAGAAATGGAAAGAATCCACAGATCACCTCCTGAAAAAGATCATAAAAAGAAAACTCCTAGGAATATTGTCGCCAAATTCCAGAGCTCCCAGATGAAGGAGAAAATACTGCAAGGAGCCAGAAAGAAACAATTCGAGTATTGTGGAAACACAATCAGAATAATACAAGATCTAGCAGCTTCTACCTTAAGGGATCAAAGGGCTTGGAATATGATATTCCAGAGGTCAATGGAGCTAGGATTAAAACCAAGAATCACCTATCCAGCAAAAGTGAGTATCATACTCCAAGGCAAAATATGAATTTTCAATAAAATAGAGGACTTTCAAGCTTTCTCAGTGAAAATACCAGAGCTGAATAGAAAATTTGACTTTCAAACACAAGAATCAAGAGAAGCATGAAAAGGTAAACAAGAAAGAGAAATCACAAGGGACTTACTAAAGTTGAACTGTTTTGTTTACATTCCTACATGACAAGATGATGTGTATGATTCATGAGACCTCAGTATTAGGGTAGCTAAAGGGAATATACATACATACATGCATATATATACATATATATGTGTGTATATATATATATATGTGTATATATATATATATGTGTGTGTGTGTGTGTGTGTGTGTGTGTGTGTGTGTGTGTATGTGGACAGAGCAGGGCACAGGGTGAGTTGAATATGAAGGGATGATATCTAAAAAAGTAAAATCAAATTAAGGGATGAGAGAGGAATATATTGAGAGAGGAAGAAAGGGAGAGACAGAATGGGGTAAATTATCTCACCTAAAAGTGGCAAGAAAAAGCAGTTCTGTTGGGAGGGAAGAGGGGGCAGGTGAGGGGGAATGAGTGAATCTTGCTCTCATCAGATTTGACCTGAGGAGCGAATAACATATGCACTCAATTGGGTATCTCACCCCACAGGAAAGAAGGAGGAAGGAGATAAACGGGGGGGATGATAGAAGGGAGGGCAGATAGGGAGAGGAAGTAATCAAAAGCAAACACTTTCAAAAAGGGACAGGGTCAATGGAAAAAATTGGATAAAAGGGGATAGGATAGGAAGGAGCAAAATATAGTCTTTTACAACATGAGTATTGTGGAAGGATTTTGCATAATGATACACATGAGGCCTATGTGGAATTGCTTGCCTTCTCAGTGAGGGTGGGTGAGGAGGGAAGAGGAGAGGGAATTTGGAACTCAAAGTTTTAAAAGCAGATGTTCAAAAAAAAAGTTTTTGCATGCAACTAGGAAATAAGATATACGGGCAATGGGGCACAGAAATCTATCTTGCCCTACAAGAAAGTAAGGGAAAAGGGGATGAGGGTGAGTGGGGTGACAGAAGGGAGGGCTGACTGGGGAATGGGGCAATCAGAGTATATGCCATCTTGGTGTGTGGGGGGGTAGGAATGGGGAGAAAATTTGTAATTCAAATGCTTGTGAAAATTAATGCTGAAAACTAAAAAATTAAATAAATAATGATTTTTAAAAAATAATATTCCATTACATTAATATATTATAATTTGTTTAGCCATTCCCCAATAGAGGAGGACCACTTCATAGATGGTTAGATAGATCTACACACACCTACACCCACATATAGATATGTGTATGTGTGTGTGGGTATCCTTTTTTTCTTTCTTTGATTTCTTTGGGGTCCAGGTCTAGGAATGCTATAGCTGGTTTAAAGGGTATATGGACAGTTGGATAACTTTCTAGTGATAGGTCCATATCGCTTTCCAGAATAGTTAGACCAATTCTTAGCTCTTCAAAGTGCTTCAAACTGTGCACTAGTGTACCTGTTCTTACTGTGGTCCCAACAGGATTTGTCATTTTCCTCTTTTATCATCTTGCCTAACTGATCATTTTGTGAGGTGAAACCTCAACATTGCTTTAATAAGCATTTCTCTAATTATTACTACTAAAAGTCAAGTATAAACACTTATAAGAGGTATAAACTTAACTTGGTCATTTTTGAAGACTGGCATGTCTGTAGCCTTAGGGAATTGTGGTAGTTCACAATTTGCATATAACTTTTGCAGCTTAACAGGGTAAAACTTATAAAATGAAAAATTATAGAATGCTTTGAGACTACAGGATGATTAAATTGTATTTTAAAATTTTAGGGGAGATTTGGTGAGTTTTTAATCTCATAAGTGAAAAGTGAGTCACTGAGTTCCATAGATTATAATTTAAGCCTTTGAATGTAGTAAAAGAGTGAAGAACAAAGAATTTGGCAAGTGAAGACTGAAGAAAAAGCAGTGAGTAGAAACGCCAATTTTGCTGGAGAAGAGCATTTGGAGCAGTCAGCTGAAAGAAGACTTTACTTATAAAAGATTCTTGATTGGTTGTAGAGAAGCACAACCTCATTGGACAAGGGCTTCAATGTCAGCCATTGCCCATCAGTATTACCTCAAGTTGAGAGACATGAAGCCTTTTAGAAGAGTACTTTGCTTTCTGTGCCATCTCTGGAGGGCAGTCAGGTGGCACAGTGGGTAGAGTGCCAGGCCTGAAGTCAGGAACACTGACCTTCACCAGTTCAAATTTTGCCTCAGACACTATCTATGTGACCCTGGGCAAGTCACATAACCCTGTTTGCCTCAGTTTCCTCATCTGTAAAATGAGCTGGAGAAGGAAATGGCAAACCACTCCAGTATCTTTGCCAAGAAAACCCCAAATGTGGTCTTGAAGAATTGAACATGACTGAAAAATGACTCAACAACAACAACCATCTATAGTTTTAGAGGAAAAAGCAGAAGAGAAAGGCAGGCTTTAAAATTGTTTTGTATTTAGCTCCGTTTACTAAAAACTAATTAGTCAATGCAGCACACTGGTGAGTGAATAACTAACTAGGCTTATCTGTATAGCTCAGACAAGTAGCCTGATGAGCTTTTTGGCTTAAAGGGAATTGTTAGGCAAATTAAGAGCCCATTTAAGAGTGATTGTGAATTGAAAGACACAGTAAATGTTTCATTGATCCAAGAGTAGAAGAGAAAAGGAATTTTTAGAAGGGAAGTGGTTTCATGTGGTTCAGATATTCCTGAATGGATTAATGGCATCAAAACCCACAGTTCTAAAAGTGAGTTGTCTCAAGCACCTGCGTGTTCCTCACTAATGTGTTTTCCAGCAAGACCTTTTTTTAATGATGTTCCTCAGTTTCCCTCAAAGGTGCTGCATTTGTGGGCAAATGTGATCTAGATTTGTGCTTGTTATGTATATTGCATTCCCGCATTTACTTTCATATGTGAGTACTTGCGATGTTATAATTTCTCTTCCTTTATTTTTAAGTAAAAGGTTAGTTTACAATCTAAATATAACAGTGGCTGGATTCAGGTCAATATATGCATGCTTATGAGGGCTTGAGAGCTGTAGTGGCAAGTGGGGGCAGTATATTTCCCCTAAATAGAGTTGCTCTAGGATCCTCAGTAAGTTAACTACTCCATGATTGTCCTTACCTAGAAACTAAACTTGCCATTGTTAGGGCATTTTATAATACAAGAGCTAATCCAAAGGTGTAGGTGTCCAAAACCCCAGTGAGAAAGCCATGCGGTGATCACCTCATGCATATGTTTTAATAGTGTGATAGATTTAGAGCTGAAAGAGACCTAAGAGGTTATGCAGTCGATACTTCATTGAGCCTGAGACTTGCTGAGGAATAATCCAAGTATCATAGTATCACAGCTTTAGACTTTACAGAGACCTCAGACACCATCTAGTACAATCCTCTCATTTTGCAGATGAGAAAAGTAAGGCCTAGGGAGGTTATATATAGAAATAGAATGGAATATCATTGTGCCGTAAGACATAATGAAAGGGATGTTTTCAGATATACCTAGGAAGATTTGTATGACCTGATAAAGAATAATGTGATCAGAACCAGGAAAACTATTTCATAACAATAATGATTGCAGAGGACTGATGAGAAAGCATACTGCCCACCTCCTGTCAGAGAAGTTATGGGTTCAAGGTACAGAATGAGATGCATTTTTTGGATATGGCCAATATGTCTGTACATATCTATGTCAAGGTAGGTTTTTTTTTAATGGTGAGCTTTTGAGGGGGGAAAGGGGCTATCAGTAGGGTTGTCCCCTACCCCAAAAGGAAAGAGTTTGGAGATTTTAAACATGGAAGAGAATAGAAAAGTTAGGAGGAAACACAGATAATGGAAGAGCTTTAAAAGTTCCATGTTAAATGTAAATTTTAAAGGAATTTATTGCATACTTAAGTTAGCAAGGTGGTACAGCGGATAAAGTATTGGACATGGAGTCAGGAAGACCTGGATTCAAATCTTGCCTCAGATACTTACTACCTGTGGGACCCCAGACAAGTTTCTTAATCTTTCCCAGCCTCAGTTACATCATCAGTAAAATGAGGAAAATAGCAGTACTTCTCGGGTTTGTTGTGAGAACCAAGTGAGACAACATATATAAAGTGCTTTGCAAACCTTAGAGCAATGTGCGAATGCTAGGTATTATTATTTAGGAAAAGCAAATTCTACCTAATAGAGATTTATAATCTCTTGTATAATCCTCTTCTTATGTTCTCTTTTGTATAGGAAAATGCTCATTTTATTCAGTGTTAAATTCATAATAAAAATTAGTACTTTTAAGAAGCAATAAAAGGGCATACATAGCTTTTCTGAATCATTTTTTTCTTTTTGCAAGATGAAAAGAAAATAAAAATTATGTTATTGAAGTTTGTTAATGGATATTTTTATGAAAGGGCAGGGAATTCTAACTAGGTTTGGGTGACTAATGAATATGAATATAGGATAAGATTAGAGAAGAAAGAGTCAATTTCTGTCATTGGGCATTTTCTGCAAAAGGTCAACCTTTCCATGTAAAGAAATATGAATCCAAATGTTATTCTTTCAAATGGTTTTCATGTACTATTAAGACACAATATAAATATAAAACAATGTAGAAAACATTTATGGAATATTTTCAGACTTCAGAGGGAGTATCTTAAAATATGAAGTAGGGTTTCTATTCAGTGGGCAACAGAAAGAAGCTCCACCAAGTTTAGATAGTCCTTTGTTTATACAAAAACTTTCCAATTTAACATAGTCAAAATTATCCATTTTGCATTTTGTAATGCTCTCTATTTCTTGTTGGGTCATGAATTCTTCCCTTTCCCATAAATCTGACAGGTAAACTATTCCTTGCTCTCCCAAATTTCTTATAGTATCAGCCTTTATTTCTCACTTATGAATCCATTTTCACTTTATTTTGGTACATGGTGTAAGATATTGCTCTATGCCCAGTTTCTGCCCTACTATTTTCCAGTTTTCCCAGCAGTTTTTGTGAAATAGTGAATTCTTAACCCAGAAGCTGGCCTCTTTAGGTTTATCAAAGAGTAGATGGCTATAGTCATTGACTACTGTGCATTGTGTTCCTAACCTATTCCACTGATCCACCACTCTGTTCCTTAGGGAGTTCCAAGTAGTTTTGATGACTGCTGCTTTATAGTACAGTTTAATATCTGGTACGGCTAGGCCACCTTCCCTAGCATTTCTTTTCATTAATTCCCTAGATATTCTGGACCTTTTGTTCTTCCAGTTGAATTTTTTTTATTATTTTATCCAGCTCTATGAAATAATTTCTTGGTAGTTCGATTGGTATGGCACTGAATAAATAAATTAATTTATGTAAAATTGTCATTTTTATTTTATTATCTCCACCTAACCATGAGCAACTGATGCTTTTCCATTTATTAAAATCTGACTTTCTTTGTGTGAAAAATGTCTTGTAATTGTTTTCATATAGTCCCTGCATTTGATTTTGCAGGTAGACTCCCAAATATTTTATAGTTTTTAGAAGAACTTTAAATGGAATTTCTCTTACCATCTCTTGCTGTTGGGCTTTTTTAGTAATATATAGGAATGCTGAGGATTTATGTGGGTTATTTTTGTATCCTGCAACTTTGCTAAAGTTGTTTATTATTTCAAGTAGTTTTTACTTGATTCTCTAGGATTAAATAAATCATCATATCATCTGCAAAGAGTGATAATTTAGTTTCTTGCAAAGAAGATTTATGAAGAGAAATCAGACAGGTAGGAGTACATCAAGGGGAAGGCAATGTCAGAAAAATCTGAAAAGAGAGAGTATCCAGAAGAAAGTGTGATCTATATTTTCAAAGGTTGCAGAGAGATCAAAATGATGAAGATTGAAAATAGGCCATTAGTTTAGCAATTATGATCACTGGTTACTTAGGGAAGAGCAATTTCCGTTGAATGATGAGGTCAGGAGACAGATTTCAGAACTGAGAAGTATTGAGAGGTTAGGAAATGAAGACAGCATACACAATTTTTTCTAGACATTTGGCTAAGAAATGTGGAGTGAAATATAGGGTGATATAGCTAAAAATGATAGTAAAATCCAATGAAGGTTTTTTTCAGGATTAATAAGACTTGGACACATCGAAGACAAGAAGAAAAGATAGAGGTTTAATACTCAAGTGAGAGGAGAAATAGTTGAAAGAAAGATCTGCTGGAGAAAATAGGAAGGTATGGAATCAATGAGAATCACAGTGACAAACACTGGGGAGAAGAAGATGCTCACCTCAATTGCCTTCAGTTTTTGGGCAGTAATAAATACTAATGATTAAATAAAGCTTTGAATTTTCTTCTCCTCACTACCCACTAACAAGTCCATTTATTTTGTTCTAAGCTTCCATTCTCTGCTTTGGAGACTTCTCATAATATGTGATATTTTCTTTGCTGAGGATTTCTTAAGATACAAAAGATGATCTATTTATTCATGTAGATCAAATGAAATAGTGAATGTAAAGCACTTTGTAAACTTGAAAGCTCCATATGTGTCAGGGTATTACAGTGAAAAGAAAAGATTCTAGACATTGAGTGAGGAGGAACCTAGGCTGTCATCAAGTCTGGCTGCCTCACTTCACAGATGACAAAATGGAGACCCATGGAGGCCAAGAGACTGGTCCAAAGGCACACATGCTAAGTGAAAGAGCCAGGGTTCTTAGTGCTTTGACTCTTAGCTTAGTATATTTTGCACTTCACTGTTCTACTCTGCCTGATAATCCACTTCACAGAAATAATATACTCCAAAGGGGACTTTACATGGTATCCTAGCCACTCATTTCCTTCCTTTTATCCCTTTCTTAGTAATAAAGAAAGCTACACACATCCTGAAGTCTGATTTGGGTTGTGGCATATTCCTGTTCATCAGGTATTTTTAACTTTCCTACCCATCTGTCATTGATTTGGTGCATGGCCCTTGTTGCTGATTGTTTCTCAATATATTTGACACTAAAGCTATTCTAAATGTAGTAACCATGGCAACTCTTCTCCCAACCCCCTCCATCACCCACTTTGGGGGGTTGTTTTTTATGAAGCACAGTTGAACAAGTGGGCTTCTTATAATTTGGCTGTGGAGATTGACAATGTGCCTCTGAAATAATTTAGATTTTTATTTTCTTACATTTGGCATTTATTAATGATAAGATTTTCTGTCTCTGTCTCTGTCTGTCTTTTCTTGTTTTTGGGGGGGAATAAGGAAGAGATAAATTTTACTTTAAAGTAATCAATATGGCTTGCAAAGGGTGTATTACTTATATTGAAAGAACATAAGACTGTTATTTCAGAAGACAGCCTTATATCCAGAGATCCTGGTTCTGCCTTTTACTATCTCTATCACCTTGGCAAAGTGACTCTACTTCCCTGAGAGTCATTTGACTCTTTTGTACAATTGGATTGGATGAGATCTCTTCTATGGCACTTCCAACTTTAATTTTTTGTTTGAGAATAGAAATCAAATATTTATAGAAAGCTTGAACATTTCCAAGCTAAAAAGAAATAGTCAAATGTTTGACATATAAGCTAACTTGAAGGTATTACCTGTTGGTCATGTCAGAATATACGTGGGTTAGGGGCAGTGAGACAGAACTATAAATAATGATGAAGATGATGATAATGAAGTCAAAGTAAGATGATTAAATGTGATTATGGTTTTTATCACATGATGGTGGTTGTTACTTTCAGTTCTCACAGAAACCGTAAATAAATGCACCACTTTGAACATAATTGTGATTTATACAGAAAGGGCCCCTGCAAAGGATAATGAAAGAGAGAAACTCTTTGAATAAGTTGACAAGATCCTTTCCTCAAAATAAACCTGTGGGGTAGGTAATAAGGAGCATTATTATACATTTGACATATGAGGAAATTGAGTCCCAGACAGGTTATATGAAACTGCCCAGTTTTATAGAACTATTGAACGCATTTTAATTAGGTCTATTTTTGCTTATGCTGTGCCGATGATTGTTACCTCTGCCTTTTTTACTTCTGCTGAAGTGCAATAGATTCTGCTCCACCTCCTCATTTTAACTCTGTGGGTGTCTTTCTGTTTCAAGTGCATTTCTTGTAAGCAACAGATTGTTGAATTCTGGTTTCTAATCCATTCTTCTATCTGCTTCCATATTTTGGGTGAGTTCATCCCATTCACATTTACAAATATGTTTACTAACTGTGCATTTCACTCTATTCTATTTTCTTCTGTTAATCTTTCTCTCTCTCTGACCACTTTCCCCCTTAACCTGCCTTCTCTCTTGTTTTGCCTCCATCCCCCACCTTTCTCTTAGAACTTTTGCAGGTCACAGTTGGTATTTGAATGCATGGCTCCTAAATTCATGTTTAGGATTCTTTTTTCTATGGGAGGAGAGAGGTAACATGGAAGAGAAGGAGAGTCCCATAGAATGGGGACAGGGGATAAATCCTTTGCTGTTAGTACCACATTTTCTGCTGTTTTTTCTTGTGAGTGGCAGCATTGTCTTCACTCTCTGAGATAGAAGAGCAGCTCCACATTAGTCAGTGGTAAAAAAAAAGAATGCTTACTTTGAATTTACTTATCTCATAATATGGCTTGCCTTGAAGATGAGTTTTCACTGTATGAGACATCAAAGGTCTATTTTAATGACACTTTCCAAAAAGTAATTCTAAGATACTCTGAGGATTTTACTTTTTCATTGTCTTTATTTGGCAAACCAGATTTTCCTTTAGTTTTTAATATCCATGAAGATAACAACATAATAGGCACTAAATCTCGTCTTACACAATTGAATTTGTTGGCATATGATTGTATACTCATTCATCAACTAATTTGTAGCCCTGAATCTATTCATAGATTCCTTTACTTCCTTCAAGAAATATTTCAAGCACCACCTTCTACACAAAGCTTTTCCTGATCCCACCAATTAATGTTGTTCTACCTGCCTCCCGAATTACCTTATGTTTAGCTACCTTGCATTTTTATGTGTATTTTACATATATTTATAAAGTCTATGGACATATATGCATATGTTGTCACCATTGATAGAATGGAAGCTTTCATTCATCTTTTCTGACTCTATATTTCATATTTTTTTCTATTATCCTAAAACCATCAGTACTGACACTTATGCCATCATTCTAATGCCATCATTGCCAGTCAATGCCATCATTGACTTTCCTGAGAAAAATTAGTATCCAATGAGACCTCCTTCAACTCCCCTCTACATCTGAATATTTTACTATATCTTTAAGATCCCTCTTCTTTTCTTCCTTCCTCTCAGAAAGACAGGATTTGTCCTGGAAATTGAGTGAGGTCCATTTGTAAAGCCTCACTTTATCTATGGCATTAAATTGATCTCCTTTAGTATCTTTAAGGATGTTCTTTCACCAACCTAGTTCTTCCCTACCCTTCCACTCTTCTTTTATGTTTCCCCTCCACATATTTTATGATTTAGTCATATCAGCTTTCCTGCTTTTCTTCACACATGAAACTACATCTCTCACCTCTCTACCTTTGTACTGGCTATCTTCCATGCCTGGAAAGCTTCATTTCTTTTCCTCCTCTCCTTATAGTCATTGTGTTTCTGCAAGACTCAGCTCTAGTGCTACCTTCCTGTAAGAAATATTTTCCAGTCCTTGCAAATGCAAAACCTTTTCCTGTAAGATTACCTTCTACTACTCTGTATGTATCTTGCATGCACCTAATTATTTACATGTTATCGAATTAATGTAAGCTCTTAGATGGCAAAGACTGTTTTTTGCCTTTTTTCCTTCTCTTCTTTTAATAGTACCTACATATAGAACTCTCAAATTCAAATGGATCTAGTTATCACATCCATTTGGGAGCTCTCTCCAGGGATGCAGATCAAAAGCCATCTACGTCTGCTCATCCTGGGAAACTGTCATCCCTGTCCTTTTCAATATTATCCACAGGGATTCCATCCGTAGTGCTATAGGCCTTCCTTGAGAGCTTATAATATTGCAAGAATGTCAGTGGAATGCCCTGGCTGTCCACCTGTCATCCTCTGCTCTCACATGATCACCAATCTTCTGAATCTGTCAGGCAATCTTTGATTACATCCTATTGTTATTTAGACTCTCTTGTGGATTATCTGGTATAGCCTGCTTACAACCATGTCTTTCCACTGTCTTCTGTGTGAATCTCATCATTAATTTTCTGGTGACAGGAATTTTCTAGTTTTTCTTGTCATATAGCATCACCAGTAACATGTTTATATAGCAGAGATAGGTCTTTGCTGTTCTAGGAATATTGGTGTTAGTAAATGTGATTCCCAATTTTCCTGAAAGAATCCACCCCATTCTCCTCCTTGTTTTCAATTCATTGCCCAACTCATCACCCCAGAGATAGACAAACTCTCGAAAGTGCCTTTTCAGATGCACATGGAAATCTGAAACAGATATTTTTCATCCAGTGAGGATGGGCTGTCCAAACTCCCTTCAGCAATTACAGATCTTTTCCAGGGCCTCTGTGATGACTTGGGGGACTTCATACAATTAACATAATGTCAGTTAATCAGTCAACAAGCATTTATTAAGTGCTTGCTATATACCAGGCATTGTGCTAAATGCTAAGGATTAAAAAAAAATCAAAAACATGGTTTCACTGTCAAAGAATTCACATTTGAAAGGTGGAAGCAACATGCAAATAACTATGTATATACAAGATTTATACAGTGTAGAGAGAGGGAAATCTTAGAGGGAAAGCACTAGTCATGGAAAGGCCCCCTGCAGAAGGTAGAATTTGAGCTGAGCCTTGAAGGGAACCAAGGAAGTCAGAAGGTAGAGGTGAAGAAGAAGATACCTAGGCATAAAGGAATCCAGTGAAAGGACATTGAGTTGAAAGAAAGACTGTTGTGTCAAGGTTGCAGGATCATAGAGTGCCTGGAGAAGTGAAAGTATAAGAAGACTGAAAATGCAGGAAGGGGCCAGGATGGGAAGAGATTTAAATGCCGAACAGATTATATTTGTTCCTCCAGGTAATAGGGAGCCACTGGTGTGTGTTGAGTGAGGGCAGCAATGACATGGGTAAACCTGAACTTTAGGAAAATAACTTTGGCAGAAGAGAGGTGTATGAAATATGATGGGGAGAGACTTTATGTTCAGAGACCAATTAGAAGGCTATTGCAATAATCCAGACAAGTTGTTATGAGGGACTCCACTAGGCTAGTGACTGTGTAGGTGGAAAGAAGGGGACACATATGAGAGATATTGGGAAAGTAGAAACCACAAGATTTGGCAGTAAATTGGATATGTGGTACGAGTGGCAAAGAGGAATCAACAGTAGCACTAAGGGTACAACCCCAGGTGACTCAGAAGTTGGTAGTACCTTTGAGAGTAATGAAAAAAATGTTGGGAAGAGGGTAAGCTATCAGAGGAAAGATAATGGGTTTTGCTTTGAACATGTTGGATTTTTAGATGCTTTATGACACATTCGATTAGAGATGTGCAAAAGATAGTTGGTGGTATTTGACTAGCTCAGGAGAGACTGGGGCTAGATAAACACATCTGGGAATCATCTGTTTAGAGATAGTATTGAACCAATGGGAGCTGATGAAATAATAAAGTAAGATAGTATAGAGAAAAAAGAGAAGAGGGACCAGGATAAAGCCTTGAGGAAACTTTATCAAGGTCACAATGTCATCTGCAAAAATATTTTTCCAGAATATCTCACATAAGGAATCTCTCCTTGACATGGAATCTGTGCCGAATCTCTTGCATTCATGAATTCTTTTGCTGAACATCAGTTTCCATATTTTATACCTCTCTTGATGTTTAATCTTGAATAATATGAATATACGAATGGGACATATCCTATTATAAATTTTTTTTCCTACTGGGTTAAATATTCTTACATAATCAACCAACAATAAGATCTTATTTTCTCTATATATTTTAGGCAATTGTGCAATGGTAGAAATGGGAGCCACTGTTGAATATTATTTGCAAGAGCCTATTTATTCCCTACTAATACCCCCAGCACTGATACTTTCCATTTGTGTATAGATCAACCTCATAAAATTTTTTCTGTAGTGGGGAGAGTAGGTGAATAGATGAATAGTTGTTGATGTTTTCTCTATCACCTTGATTTGGAATTAGTGTTATCTGAAATTTTTATTACACCCTTAGTACCTTTACCTCCTTTATACATTTTGTACTTTATAAATTGGTTTCTGAATGCCCTCAAAATTTTGTCTCCTGTAGCATGGATCTCATCTATATTATTGTTATGGTTATTCAGCCACTTCAGTCATGTATAACTCTTTGTGACTACATTTGGGGTTTTCTTGGCAAAGACACTGGAATAGTTTGTAATTTCATTCTCCAGCTCATTTCATGGATGAGGAAACTGATGTAAACAGTGACTTGCCCAGGGTCACACAGCTAGTAAGTATTTAGGGCCAGATTTGAACTCAGAACTTCCTGTTTTCAGGCTATGTACTGTTTCCACCACACCTACTGTGTGTGTGTTGGGGGGGGGTGTTTGTGTGTATGATATAATTTGACTACTTTCTCCCATTTTTACTCTCCTTAATGCTATTTATAGTTCCTCTGTAAGCATCTCAAGGATTGGGTTAGGGTCCAATTGTCGTGGGTCTACTCCTTGATGGAGAAAACAATTTGTTGAAATGATTTTTGCAAATCTTTAATATTTTTATCCATTGTAATTCTCTTTTCATTTTCATCCTTGGCTACTTTGGAATAACTTTTCTTAGTTGGATGTCTTAACAAGCTTTCCTTAGACTCTTTTAGCCTCCATTGATTCTCATTGCTTTAAGAGATGACACTACTCATAATCTTTTATCATCCTTCTTTGTATGATTTTGCAAATAAGCTTATTTCCTACCCTGGTTTTGCTCTTGGCAGCCATCTTTCTTCATTTGTCAAGTCGGTCAAATGTTTGCTGATTATTATACTTTCTAAACTTTTTTAGTCTTTTTGGCAATTAATTTGCATTGGTTTAATTTCTGGATGAAATTACTATAGTTGTCATTGTAATTTCTGCTATTTTCCATTTTAAAAATTTTCAATAGCTTGTTCAGTTCAGAATCAAATATTTTAATTGTTGTATCTTTTTCTCATTACCACTATTTCTTCTTGTTACAAATTCTGGTCATAGATCTAATGAGACTATGGTTTGTAGTTGCTGACAGGGATAGTGCCCACATCCATAAAGCCTTTTTTTTAAAGTCTCAAAATGCAGTCAATTGTGATTTTATTTGGTGTTTGCTATTTTTAGTATCTAACCAATCTTTTTTAAAGGAGAAAACGTTCATGATAAAGAGTAGGGAAGTTTCTGCATATTCCATAACAAGCATTTTCCCCTCTCATTTCCTTATCCTGAATCATACTTTTCCATATATTACTCTTCATCCTCACCTTTCCTCATCTTTGCATTAAAGTCACCAAGTATCAAAGATATGTTGATTCATTTAGAAAGTCTTATTAAGTTCTTCATACAATTTCTCTTTCTTATTTATTTTGAGGTTAGATTTATCAAGTTCAGAGAGGGGGAGGTCGAGGTCCCTCACTAGTATGGTTTTGCTGTCTATTTCTTCCTGTAACTCCCTTAACTTCTCCTCTAAGAATTTGCCTGTTATACCACTTGGTGCAAATATTTTAAAAAATGATATTGCTTCATTGTTTATGGTGCCTTTTAGCAGGATGTAGTGTCCTTCCTTATCTCTTTTAATTAGATCTATCTTTGCTTTTGCTTTGTCTGAGATTAGGATTGTTACCCCTGCTTTCTTTTTTTACTTTAGCTGAAAACACAATATATTCTACTCCAGCCTTTTGCCTTTACTCTGTGTGTATCCCCCTGTTTCCATGTGTTTCTTGTAAACAGCATATTGTAGGATTATGGTTTCTAATCCATTCTGCTATCTGCTTCCCATTTATGGGAGAGTTCATCCCATTCACATACATAGTTATAACTACTATCTTTTTCTCCACCCTATTCCTACCCTGTTTATGCTTTTGTTTCTCCCTTTCCCCTTCCACTCCTCAACAGAGTTTTGTTTTGACCCTTGCCTTCCTCAGTTTACCCTCTCTCTTGATTCCCCTCCCTTATCTTACCATTTTCCCATTGCTACTTCTTCCCTCCCTTCTCACCACCCCCCTCCCTTTTTTACCCTTTCCTCTCCTACTGCCTGTAGGACAATTTAGATTTCTATACTTATCAGGGTATGTTATTCCCTTCTTGAACCAAATCCTATGAGAGTAAAGCTCAAATACTGCTCTTCTCCCTCCCTTCTTTCCCTCTATTACAATGTGCTTTTGTGCCTCTTCATGTGCTGTAATTTACCCTTTTCTACTACCTCCTTACCTCTTCTCCCAGAACCGTCCCTTTATATCTCTTAATTATATTTGTTATCATTATATTAGTTATTTAACACTTAATACTGATACCCCCAGTCTATGAATATCCCTTTCAATTGTCATAGTAAGTATACAATTCTCAAGGTTGACATACACACACACACAGACACACACAGACACACACACACACATATATAAAACATATATAAAAATAATCCTATATCAGGATGTAATTAAGTAGCCTTATTGATTAACCAGGGCTTCCCCCCGCTCCCCATTTATCTTTTTATGTCTCTCTTGAGTTTTGTATTTGGAGATCAAATTTTCCATTGAGCTCTGGTCTTTTCATCAGGAAAGTCTGGAATTCCTTCATTTCATTGAATGTCCGTCTCCTTGCTTAGAAAATTATACTCAGTTTCCCTGGATAGTTAGTTGATCCTTGGTTGTAGTCCAAGCTCTTCTGCCTTTTGGAATATCATATTTCAATTTCTCCTGTCATTTAAGGTAGAAGCTGAAAGATCCTGTGTGATCCTGACTGTAGTTCAATGATATTTGAATTGTTTCTTTCTAGCTGCTGGTAGTATTTTCTCCTTGACCTGGTAGTTCCAGAATTAGGCTATAATATTTCTTGGAGTTTTCAATTTGGGGTCTCTTTAAGGGGGTGATCGATGGATTCTTTCAATGATAATTTTGCTCTCTGGTTCTAGGATCTCCGGGAAATTTTCCTTAAGGATTTCATGGAAGATACTGTCCAGGCCCTTTTTTTCATCATAGCTTTCAGGTACACCAATAATTCTTCAATTGTCTCTCCTGGATCTATTTTCCAGGTCAGTTATTTTTCCAATCAGATAGTTCATGTTTTCTTCTATTTTTTCATTTTTCAGATTTTGTTTGACTGATTCTTGATGTCTCATAGAGTCATTAGTTTCTACTTGCCCAATTCTAATTTTTAATGTTTTGTTTTCTTCCTTTATCTTCTCTATCTCCCTTTCCCTTTGGTTGATTTTACTGTTCAATGAGACATTTTCTCCATTTATATTCTGATTTTCC
This sequence comes from Trichosurus vulpecula, assembly GCF_011100635.1. Classification (NCBI taxonomy): domain Eukaryota; kingdom Metazoa; phylum Chordata; class Mammalia; order Diprotodontia; family Phalangeridae; genus Trichosurus; species Trichosurus vulpecula. Next base: position 429,352,201 of record NC_050573.1, on the reverse strand, counting down.
TTAACCAATTCCCCAATTTTACTTTTCAAAGATTTGTTTTCCTCACTGACTTTTTTCCATTTTTTCTTTTACCTCCCTAATTTGGTTTTTTAAGTCCTCCTTGAATTCTTCCAGGAATGCATTTTGGTCTGGAGACCAGTTCATTTTCCCTTTTGAAGTTTCAGATGTGGGTGTAGAATCCATGCTGTCCTCTTCTGAATTGGTATTTTGGTCTTCCCTGTCTCCATAATACGAATAAATTGTCTTTGGCTTTTTGGCATGTTTTTTCATGGTGTTTTTTTTTCCCTCCTGGCTTCTAAAGTTATCTCTGTTTCTGAGGCTCAGGGACCTCTGTCCCAAGTTTCTTAAATTGAAATCTGTGGGTCTGCTCACTGGCTTTATGTTCTATGGCCTCTGGTTTTGTGAGGTGTGGGAGAGGGGTGATCTGGCTGCTGGGGGGTCTCCTCTTCCCCAGGACTGTTCTACAGCATGGGTGGTCTCAGCTTTTGTCTGTGCTGGTGTCTGCCACTTCCCTGGCTGTGCAAAGCCAAGTCTGGGTTCCTGGTATTGATGTTTGTTACCAGCACCCCTGGGGCTCAGTTACTCTTGTTGTTCTGCTTAGGTGAGGGCTGCTGGGACATATCTATTCCTGCATTAGTCTCCTTCCGCCACTGGAGGAAGGGCCCTCTCCCCTACTTCTCTTGCTACTGAAGCCCTCTTTCTGGCTCCTCTGTTTCTCCTGAGGTATTATTGTCTTGGTTTATTCGAGCGAGGGATAAAAGCCATTTTACCTGCATATCATGGCTCCTGGAAGCTCAAGGAGGCAAGTTTCAAACCTTTAGACCCTGGGTTGGAGGCCTCTGCTCTGGGCTAGCTGCTCCCATGGCTGCAGGCTCTGTTCTCCAACCGATTCCTGTCCTGGGCTGAGAGGCCTGGGGCTCAATCCTGGCCATAGCCAGTATTTCCGCCCTGGGCCTGTTCCTGCTCCAGCGTTTCACTTGCCCAGTGTTCTCCCAGACCTGTGTGCAGGCTAGATTTCTCTGCTCTTCCCATTTGGTCTAGTGCCCTTGCACTTGCCTGGGGTTGGAGGCCTCTGGGCTAGTTCCTCCAGTGGCTGCAGGCTCTGCACTCTGACAGACTCCTGTCCTGGGCTGAGAGCTTCATGCAATTTCTCTACTGCTCTATATTCAACAAATGATGTTGGTATATACACTGAGTTTTTATGATTTTTTAAATAATCAAGTGCTTAATAAATTCTTGTTGATTGATCACTTTTTGTCTTATGTAACTCCAATTTTTTCCTCCTTATTTTGTCTTTATCCTCTGCCAGTAAACATCCTTAGGCTTCCCCAGCTAAAGGTTAAATAAAAAAAACAGCAAACAAAAATCCTTTTCATGACTCTGCAACCTCTTAAGGGAGGTATGACTAGATCAATGGTCTAGTCCAGGGGTGGGGAGCCTGTGGCCTTGAGGCCACATGTGGCCCTCTAGGTCCTCAAGTGCAGCCCTTTGATAGAATTCAAACTTCACAGAACAATTTTGCATTCAAAGGGCCACACTAGAGGACCTAGAGGGCCACATGTAGCCTCAAGGACACTGGTTCCGTACCCCTGGTCTAAGTCACTATTTCTCATTTTTAAAGTTACTGTCTCTGATTCCCTGCCCATTCATTTTAATCCTGATTCTATCCCCACCACTAAATCAGATCTTCCCTTCAAGGTTGCCCAGGACAAAGATCCTGGGCATTCTCTAGTTATTCTGATCTATATCGGTCACTGAACCCAGATGGCTCCAGAGGAGAAAGTGAGGCTGGCGACTTTGCATAGCCCTCCCTCACTTAAAGCCAATTCACTTGCAAGTCATGGTATCATCCTCCTGATGTCATAGTCCTTTTCAAGAACAAAGAACAAACAAAGACAAATAAATAGCAAGATAACATGGCACAAAGCAAAGTGTGTTGGACTTGGTATCAGAGGGTCTGGTTTTGAGTCTTTACTCTGCCTCTTACTTATTATAATAATGGCCATTTGATGGAACCTCTCTGGCTCTCTGTTCCATCCTGTAAAATCAGAGAATAAGAAAAGATGACTGCTTTCTCCCAAAGTCAAATGCAGAAAGAAATTACCCATCTGTACAGAAACGTACATAGCAACACTTTGTTATGGCTATAATTGAAAACAAATGATTCCAATCAGCTGAGAATGCCTGAACAAAGTGGTATACAAAAATAATGGATAATTATGGCATTATAAGAAATGATGAATATGACAAAATCAGAGAAACTTGGGACAACTTGTATCAACTTATGCGAAGTGAAATGAGCAGAACCAGGAGTAAAATTTACACTACAATCACAATAATGCAAAGGAAAAAAAAACTTTGAAAGGCTATAAAATACTAATTCAGTAATTAATCATGACTTCAGAAGACTAATGATAAAGCATGCTACCTACCTTTTGACAGAAAGGGGGTGGACTAGAATTGCAGGCTTTAGACATGTCCAATGTATTGGATTGTTTTACTTGCTCGTATCTCTTTGTAAGGGAATCCTTTTGGAAGAAGAGGGGTTGAGAAAGTGAGTAGTGATATAAATACATAAGAAATGAAGAAACTGAGATCAATAAGGCATTTAAAAGTACACAGAAGAAAATAAAAACCAGTTCAGAAGTAGACAAACAAAAAGCAAAAGGTGCAATTGTTAGTATTGCTTTAAATTTAATATACTTAAAAAACTATACATAAATGAAAAACTATATACTCCTATTGTTTGTTCTTTGCATACAGATAAGTTTATGATTTTTGATGATTAAACTCAAAATTAAAAAAAAAGAAACCTTAAATTAAAAAATAGAAAGTAGTATGCTATTTATCCTGAACCTCAGAAAAACTCATTGGGGGTTGTTCACCCTGGGGGCAGGAAATGCCTGCACATTGATGTGGGAAAACGGGATAAAATCTAAACAATCAACAAACAGCAAGCATTTAATAAGTGCTTATTCTGTGCTAGGTACTGTGGTAGGCACTAGGGATGTGTGATGAATAAAATCCTTGAAAGACAGTTTCTGGTTAATTAGTAATCAGTTTGCTAATTAGGCTAGCCTGTAATCAATAAGTTGATGATCAGTGGTTGCTCCTGGTTACCAAAGACCCCAAGGGAGACTCTGAAATTCTTTAAATCAGATGTGCACCTTCTGAAAGGGAACTCCCCTGACAAGTAAGAATTGACTCTGATTGATGGACATTTAATGACAAGGTGGCTTAAAAGTCTTCAGCTCTTCCTGTTGTGAACTTGCCTTGATCATGAGACTCAGAATCTTCAAGGTATCTGGGCAGAGGAAGCCATTTCCATCTGGATCTCTCTGGCTAGTTTTCTTATTCATTAATTGGGTTGCCCTAAACTCTAACGGAGAAGATCAAAGTCAGGAGGTTCCTCCCCCAGGTAAAAGCTTGCCAAAACTGGATTCTATTTATGCTTTAAACAGAAATTAGATTTCCATTTGGGCAATCACCAGTCCTCTTGACTTTTGTCTTGCCATTGGACTCTGATGATTCTGGAGGAGAGAGTGAAGCTGATGACTTTGTGGAGCTCTACCTCACTTAAATCCAAACCTTTGTGATGTCATTGGTCCTCTTCAAGAACAAAGGACAACGACAACGACAACGACAACCACAACAAAGTTTTCCCAGTTGGATGGGGTCCTTCTCAACCTAGTTAAAGAGCTTGTGGCTCAGGGGCTAGGAGTAATCTCATCACTAAGCTATACCCTTTAGAGATCAACTGACCGTTTTTTAGGAGTTGGGTCTTAACAGAAATAGGAGGAAAAGGGTGGATCACAAATTAATAATTACTTATTAATATAATAGTATAACATTAATTGTTCTCAAATACAAATACAAAAAAAAACAAAGATACAATCTCTGCTCTTAAGGAGTTTACATTCAACGAAGGAGACAACATGTATATATATGGAACATACAACATGTACGTACATTATTATATATTATATATTACGTATATATAATATAGATACACACTAACTTTGAGGGAGAAGGAAGTAGCAATTGACAGAACCAGGAAAGACTTTATGTAGAATGTGGTAGGTAGATTGAGTTTTGTAGGAAACTAGGGATTCTAGGACAACGTGGAGTAGAAGGAATGAGTTCCAGTGTGAAAGCACAGAGATGGGAGATGGAGGGTTAGGTATGAGGAACAGTACAAAAGCCAATTTGACCAGATTATAAGGTGTGAGAAGGGGAGTAATGTATAAAGAATCTGGAGAGGAGGTAGCTTCTCTAGATGTCAATCTTCCTTTTTGTTTTTCAACCATAATAACTATAGTAATGAGATCCTTCAGTAAGGGAAAGTGCTCTCTCTCTCTGTCTCTGTCTTTCCCTCTCTCTCTCTCTCTCTCTCTCTCACACACACACACATGCACACACATACACACACACACACAAACACACAGGCACCAACCTTCTCATAATAAAGAATTATAAAGATGCTCAATAAAAAAGCAAAAGAGTACCTAAGTGGAAGTAAAAATTCTACCTATGACAATCAGGATCATCTATGTGATTCCAAGCTTGAAGGGCTATGGGAATTCATTACTCTTGTTTTTACATCATTGCCTTTTAAAACTAAATGATTTGACTATAAAGAGTGATAAGGGGGTGGTGGAGGGAGATAGTGAGTCCCAAAGGAGAATATGTGCTATTCTCTTTTCTTGCTATTCATTATTTCTTGAAGATTTACAGTTATGGAATCATCTACCTAATTTGAAAGCTTCCATTTTATGAGAATCAATTAATGACTACTTCTTTTTATAGTTTTTATGGCCCTTTAATTGAGTGCTAAAGAAGACAATTTTCTGCTCAGTGGGGCTAACCCACAGGTTGTGGTGGAAACCCCTAACATGTTCTTACCTTTGTCCACAATTAAATCAATTAAATAGCTGCATTCCCATTTGTAAGATCCTTTCTTATCACCTAGCCCTTTATGGGTTTATTCAATTCAAATGTATTTGATGTACATTAAATACTTAATATATGTAAGGAACTTTGTCAGGCCATCGAGATACACAAACAAAAAAATACAAGTTTCAAGGACATTACATTCTACTGGAATTAATGTAGTTGTTGACGGATCTTTTGGGAATTCTACACAGTAGAAGAAATTATATAAATGATCCAGTGGTTGGTTGATGTGGTAAGATTAGCAAATGTGTACCACTATACCTGGCTCAAGACCCCATTCTTACTTGATTATTAAAGTGATAGGCAGAAAGGTAAAAAAAAAAAAGCCTAAAACTTGAAAAGCTTTTCCACAACCATTTCTTATTTATGGATGTTAAAGGCAACAAACAATGCTTTTATGCAAAGTATGCAGCTGGCTTAGCATTTCCATTAGAGAGTATTTTCATTGATGACATGCAAATTTTAACTTTCATGTATAGGAAATAATTATGGTAAGTCAACAGTTTTTGAAGCTTGATGGGTTCAAAAGGGCATAGAAATGTTTTTCTTTTAGGAGATGGTACACTTAAATGATTTTAAGGGTAATATTTAACATAATGATCTGTGAGTTACAATTTAGGCTCCAAGAAAATAGAAGGTGGCTTCAAAGAAGCAATGAGTAGTTTGAGTTTGGGCAAATTTGGAGTGACAGTGAAGGAGTCTTTTGATGCCCCTTATATGATCATTTAGCTAGAGCAGGGGAGGTGAACCTGTAGCCTTGAGGCCACATGTGGCTTTTTAGGTCCCAAAGTGTGGACCTTTGACTGAATCCAAACTTCACAGAACAAATCCATTAACAAAAGGATTTGTTCTGTAAAACTTGGACTCAGTCAAAAGGCCACATCCAAGGACCTAGAAGCCACATATGGCCCTCACTGCTGCAGGTTCCTCAACCCTGAGCTAGAGGAGAGTATACGAATAAGATCCCTTGAAAGCAATTGAAGGTGAATACAGCAGATGAGGAAATTTAAGGTTATAGTGAATGCAAACATTGTCAACCCAATGCTATTAGTTATGCCACGGTGCATTGTGGTTAGGCTATTTGGAGGTAACTCAGGGTTAGGGGATGGCAGCTAGGTGGTACAATATAGTGCCATGCTTCAAGTCAGGAAGATTCATCTTTCTGAGTTCAAATCTGTCTTTAGACACTTATTTACTGTGTGACCCTGGGCAAGTCACTTAACCCTATTTTCCTCAAGTTTCCTTATCCTCATCCGGAGAAGGAAATGGCAAACTGTCCAGTATCTTTGCCAACAAATCTCCAAGTGGGATCATGGAGAGTCAGACACAGCTGAAAACCAACTGAACAACAACAGGATTAGGAATGATGAATGAGGCTCAGATAGAAGAATGAAGCTCATGAATTGTCTGAATGGCTTTCTCCTTAGAGTTTCATATTCTCCATCCTTGAATTCTACCTATACTAATAAGATCAAAGGAAGATCCTGAAAAATCAGGCTCATACACAAACATTTTCCCCCAAGGGACTCAGTAATAATTTGGGGGCACAGTGAAATATGCTAGTTGGTAAATAACTAGAGAGGTAAGGGGAGAACTTGAGTTTATGGTCTGGGTATTTCCAAAAGGGGCAGTATTTTTAAATGACCCACATTTGTTATGGGCCTATAAAATAAAATGAGATTTCCTGGAGAATTGCTGTTGTTTGTCCTTCATTTTCAAAGGGACCATCATCACGGTGATATCTTAACTTGTGTGTGAATTGGATTTAAGTGATGCAGAGTTGTACAAAGTTTTTAGCCTCACTATCTCTTCCTGAGTCTGAAATCCAGTGGCAGGATAAAAGTCAAGACAACTGGTGATGGCCCAGGATGCAGTGGGCGACCTTGGTATCTTGGATGTCTGACCAAGCATTTACAACTTGCCTCAGCTGCCTTCATGGATGATAGAACAAATTGTTCTCATCAGCTGTTTCCACTGGGGAAAGTATTCACATCCCCCTAGATGTAGATGTCCCTCCGGTAGACATCCCCCTAACTTACTGACAGGTTTGAGGCTCATTACTGATCCTCAAACTGGTTTAGCTCATCTGCTAAGATGGTTTATAGGGTGTGGCTGCTGCACATAATAGAGATACATCTATCTTCATTTCCTACTTTGCTCCAGTACCCTGGACTTCTCCATTTTGCACCAGAAACCTCATTTTTCATTCACCCATTCAACTTATCCTAATCTGCCTACCCTACCCCAGTCTCCAGAAGCTTCTTATCACCTATGGACTCATAGGATATTAAAATTAGGAAGGACTTTATCACCTGACCCCTATTCCCCAATATCCCTTCCTTTCATCCTACATATTGCCACCTCATTCCTAATCCTTCATCCTCTCATCTTCTTTCCTTCCTATCCATATGGAATAGGGGCTGATGCAATCCTTCACATTGATGAGACTGGCTTAATCCCAGCTGCTTCCAAACACACACAGGTGTCCTTCATCTTTAAAAATCTTTCACTTGACACTGCCATCCTCTTGATGTACTCTCCCATATCTCTCCTCCCTTTCTTAACCTAAGTCCTAAAAAAATTCTTTCTCTCATTTTGTCTACTTCTTAACCTTCCCCTCAATTGTCAACCATGTGTAATCTGGTTTCCATATCACCAGTAGACTAAAATTGCTATTATCAAACTTACCAATGACTTGGTTATTCTTTCATCTAAATTTTTTGTTGCTATCCTTTGTTTTACATCATAATAGTTCCTTCCTCTACCCAGCAAAGAGTTACAAACAACAAAAAAAATAAGCTCAACAAAATTGACCAACACATCAACCGATGTGCTGCACCCAGAGCTCCCCACATCTGCAAAGAACGAAGAAAAGCATGTTTTCTTTTCTCTTCTCTGACACTAAGCTCAGTTATTATCTCTCAGTTGTACGGTATTCAGTTTCATTTTTTTCTTTCCATTCATATCGTTGTAGTCATTTGTATAACTTTTTTTATTCTCCTTGCTTTACTCTGTATCAGTTTATAAAGATTTCCTCATGCTTTCTGGAGAATTATAACACCATCTGTAACTTACTAAATAAATATTAGGGATTTCCTTGAGGAGAAGTTAAATAATTTATCTGGAATCGTATTGTCAAAGACTGGATTTGAATTAATGCTTTTCTGACTATAAGACTATACTCCATCTCCCACGTCATGTTATCTCTTAAAGCTAGACTATCTTCCTTAAATATGAGTATTGTCTTTAATTCAGTATATTCAGTGTAGCTTTAATAAAGCATATGGCATAGTGGATAGAGATCTAGATCTAGGATCAGGAGACTGGACATGAATTTCTCTTTAGTCACTCTATGACCAAGATGAACTCAGTTTCTTCATCCATAAAATGGAGACAGCATAACTCTACTGCCTATCTCATGGGGTTGTTGGGAGGAAAGTACTTGACACAACTGACAGCACTATATTATATGAGTAAGGCAAAATTCATGACCTCGGAGAGGACCATGAGTATGCCTGAATGGTTTGGAATCACAAAGTATAATGAATTCTCTAGGTAGAAGGCAGAGGAAGTATAACATTTATTTAGACCCCAAAGGATCAGACTCAAGGACCAATGCCCCCAATTCGATATTGTGCCAATAACATTCCAAAACCGATAAGCCCATGTCACTATAGTAGCAAGGAGATTATAACAAAATATAGCAGGAAGCCAAACATACTTTTGCTTCCCCTCAATGCTAGGGCCCTCCTCTAAGAAGATCACTCAGGAATCCTAAGTCCCTGCTCAGCACTCTCTCCTGCAGTTCCACTGACTCCAAGTTCTGAAACTCCCTCTTGTGTTCAGCACTCTCTGCTCCGTACACTCTGGAAGCTGGCCCTTGGCTTCCAAATCCTGCTGCTCTCTCCTCCACTGCCATCGTGTCCAGTTCCACTCTCAGTCCTCAGTCCTCAATTTCTCCTCCTCTTAGTCCTCAGTTTCTTAGTTTTCTCCCTCCTGCTCCTCAGTTTCTCAGTTTCTGCTGTTTCTGAGTTCTGTTCTCTCTTTTTATACAGCCCTTAGACATCATCGGATTGACTAGAACTCAGGCAATTACCATTGACTCTGGTCTTAGCAACTCCCCTTAGGGCCCTGAGGGCTTGAAGCTTCTCTCAAACTAGCTAACTAGTTTGCTAACCAGCCTGGGGCCTCACATCTATTTAGTGAAAGGGTACGGGCCTGTCTCTAATCAGACCTGCCTTTGCTGGCCTGACCTAAAACTCCACCTGAAGCCTATTCAAGGGTTGGGGAAAGATCTTTTCGCTTGCTGATTGGCTTTACCTATATAAATGTAATTTCTTATCATATGCCAATAATTAAAATGTAATCTACCAATTAAGATCAAGTGATCAACATTAAGTATGATTTCCTATTGATTCTAGTTCTTCTATGTATTCTTCTCTCTCCCCTCCTCCTCCTCTACCCCTCTTCCATTTTCCCTCTCCCCTCTATCCTTCTATCCCTCTCCCTCTGCTCCCCTCCCTCTTCCTCTCTCTCCATTTAGTAAAATATAAAACAAAGCAGTTCTTGCTCCTGAGTATTCATATCCCTTAAATATTCAGCCAGGTTACTCACATTTATTTGTATTAATGTTTGCTCATAAGTCAAATCCAACACTTCTCATAATCATGTTTGTTGTCTATGAATTCTTTTCTTTCATTTTTATGTTTAATAATAAGCTTTTTCCTGTCAAATAATTCAAATTTCCTATACTTAAATATCTATCCATAGGTACACATTGGAAGATGAAATATTTGAATATAAGTCAAAGTAGAATTTAGCCATCTCCCCCCTCCCATTATTCATCATAACAAACTCCTATCCAATTCTGTACTCAAACATTATTCTTTCATGCAGATCTCTGTAAATGCTTGCTTACTGAGGCTTCTCAGAAGAAATAGAGTTCTTCAGTGAGCTAGAGAATTTTGACCTTGGCAATAAAATATTTTGGAAGACTGGGCCCAATAATTTATATATGAATGAATGTTAAAAATATTAAGCCTTTACTATGTACCAGATACTGTGTTAAATGCTGTAGATAGTAAAACAGATCCTTCCCTTGAGGACTTTACGTTCTAATAGGAATAGATAAAATATAAACAGAAGATGGAGAGGAATGAAGCAATATGTACACACACACACACACACACACACACACACACACACACACAAACATCTTTCTTTTTGAACAGACAAATAAGGTTGAAAGATCACTTGACAATCTCTCGGCCTAAATTTTCTCATCTGTAAAATGAAGGGCTTGTACTAAATCTGAAGTCCTTTCTGTTTTTAAATCTATGTTCCTATGATAGTTTTTTAAGTAAGATTTATATGAACTCAAGTACATTAATTAACCTAAGTTATTTTCAGTGAAATGTTCACCTTAATAAAATCCTACTAAAATATCAATATACAAATACGCCAAGAAGAAGAAGAGAGAAGGTAATTGTACCTCTTTAGCACCCTAAAAGACTTTGAGTCAGTGATCTGGAAACCCGTAGCCTTAGTAACTCTCAACTAATATGCTCTTTCCCCTCTCCCCCTACTTAAATCAATATAAAATGGCTCTGACTTGGCTTTTCCCACTCCCTGTCAGGCTGTCTTCTGCATCTATGAGTCTCTTCTTTGTACTGTCCTGTTTCACTATCTACAGCATTTAACACATCTGGAACATAGTAAGGACTTATTTTTTTTAACATTCATTCTTATATAAATTATTGGGCCCAGTCTTCCAAAATAGTTTATTGCCGAGGTCAAAATTCTCTAGCTCACTGAAGAACTCTGTTCCAACTCCCCAACTGAATTTGCCTCATGTGCAGTTTTGGCTAGTTAGAACCTTACCCCCCACCAAGGATCATTCTTTGGCTCTGATCAGAACCCCATGGGCACCCCATTAAGCAGTTGGAATGCTAAAAGACATTAACTGGTTCACTTCATGGTCACACTAGGCACTTAGCAAGTCAGCTTCCAACACAGTCACTTATTTTATTTTTCACAGATGCAATGGTTTGCATTTTTTCCAAGTTGAATCTCACTCTGTAAGTTCTGGCTACTATTCTTAGTCTTTTTCCAACTTAAAGAGTCCCAGAAATATAGGATCCAAAAGCTAGTGAGGACTTTAGAAATCATTTAGTATAACCCCCTCATTTTATTCAAGAGGTAGCTGAGCCCCAGTGAGGGGAAGCGACATGCTCACTGCTGCACAGCAGGTAAGTGGGAAAGCCAGGGCAAAGAATCACTGAATGGTGGAAGATGGCATCTTACATCTGGAAGGGATTTTAGTGCTCATTTTGTCCACTTCCATCATTTTATGTATGAAGAACCTCAGGGCAAGAGAAATGACATGCCCAGAGTTCCAAAGATAGTGGCAAAAAAAGCATTTATGAAGTGATTCAAAAAAAGCTGATGACATGGTGTATGCCTACTAAAGCATGGAGTTTCTACTCCTTGATGAGGTAGAGATTGAAAGTGCTACCTATTGGTCAGAAAGGGACAGCTAGGTGGCACAGTGGATAGAACACCAGACCTGGAGTCAGGAAGACTTGTCTTTCTGGATTCAAATCTGGCCTCAGATACTTACTAGCTGGGCGATCCTGGACAAGTCACTTAACTGCTTGCCTCAGTTTCCTCATGTATAAAATGAGCTGGAGAAGGAAATGGCAAGTCACTCCAGTCTCTCTTCTAAGAAAACCCCAAGTGGGGTCATGAAGAGTCAGCCATGATTGAAAAATGACTGAATGACAAAATCATGGTCAGAAAGCTGTCCTCAGAGTCAGGAAGACCTAGATTCAAGTCTCATCTCTATTATAGCAGCTTTGTGACTCTAAGGAACTCACTTAACCTCTCAGTGTCCCAGCCTCAGTAACTGAGACTATAAATGGCAGAGAAAGTACCATCTACAATGTGAGATTCCTTATTAAGGGTTTCTGACTAATGGAATCACAGATCCTGTAAAAATAAAATCACATGGGTGGGAGTAAAATAAGAGAATACATTTATGTTTTGCCTATGAATATATCTATTATACAAAAATATATGCATATGCATATATGTGCATGTATAATGCATGCATGCATATGTATAAGACTATGGTAATAATCTTGTGCATACTGTTTACATAAGACTCCTGCTTCCTGGCCAACAAACCATCATTTGATCCTGGAGTGTAGAAATTGCTTTCCTGGTCCAGTCTTTAGCTAAAATCTTTAAATGATTTGGAGATGTGTAAACCATTCCCACTTCTGTAACTGACTCACTGATATCCAGGATAAGTAAAGATATATAGTAAGAGAGTACCCATCTGCCCTTGATAACTTTAAATCACCTGGCTGGATAAACTACATTTTCTGGTCTTTAAAGATCTATTATATCTACTTGCTGTCATCGATATTTGAAAGATCATGGAAAATAAAAGTGATATACCAAGGCAGAATAAAAGAAAAATGTCCTGATTTAAAAAAAAAAAGGGAGGGAAAAGGAAGAGAACAACATAGTTTACAAACCATAAGCTTTATTTCTTGGGAAAATCCTAGAACATAATTAAAGAGGTGGTTGGAATATATCTAGTCAATGAAATAATGATTATAAGGAGCCAGCATGTTTTCATCAAAAACAAGTTATGCCAGACTAACTTTATTTCCTTTTTTGATAGGATTACTAAACTAGTAGATGAGGTAAATGTCATATAATGTACTTAGATTTTTGGAAAGTTGTTGATAAAATATGTCATATTCTTCTTGTGGAGAAGATGAAGAGATGTAGATTAGACAATCAGATGGATTAAGCACTGGTTAGATGCTCAAATTCAAAGAGTAGATGTTAATGGTTCAATGCCAACATGGCAGGAGGCCTTTCCAATAGAGTTAGTGCCCCAGGATCTGTGCTTAGTCTTTGATGTTCAACACTTTTATCAATGAACTAGATTAAGGCATAAATCACCTGTTGCTCACGTGCACAGATGGCACAAAGCTGAGTGGGATTGTTATCAACTTCACAAGTGTAAGATGAGGGAGTCATGGTTAGACAGCAGTTCTGAAAAATATCTAGGGGTGGTGGTTAGTTGGTTACAAATTCAATGTGAGTCTGTAGTTTAATATATCAGTCAAAAAAACAAACAAAAAAAAAAACCTAACATGACCTTGGCCTGCATCAAGAGGTGTGTAGCATCCAGGAATTAAAAGGTAATAACTCCACTGTACTCTGAACTCACCTAGGTGACCCCATATGGCATCATGGCCCACAGTATAAGAAGTTCTGAGGTAGTTGAGAGTGGAAAAAGTTTAAGAAGCTCTGATCTAGGGGGGCCGAGCCAAGATGGCAGCTGGAAAACATGGACTTGCATGAGCTCCCCCCGCCCCAGGTCCCTCCAAAAACCTATAAAAATGGCTCTGAACAAATTCTAGAACTGCAGAACCCACAAAATAGCAGAGGGAAGCAGGGCCCAGGACAGCTTGGATGGTCACTGGGTAAGGTCTATCCCACAGAGCTGGGAGCAGAGGGGAGCAGAGCCCAACGTGGGCTGCGCCCAGACCAACCAGACCAGGAGCCAGGCAGAACGGGCCCTAGCACCCTGAATCAGTGATCTGTGGCAGTTACCAGACTTCTCAACCCACAAACGCCAGAGACAACAGAGAAGGTTAGTGGGAAAAGCTGCTGGGGACAGAGTGAAAGGAGTTTCATGGTTCTGCCACCACCCTGGGGACATCGGATGTGGGGCAGCTCTGAGGACAGAACTACAGCTGCAGTTGCTTCTGGCCCCAGGCCCACCTGGTGGGAGGAATTAAGTGGCAGATCACAGCAAGAGTGCAGAGCCTGCTTAAGATCTGAGTCAAGTCCGGGTTGGTGGTTCTTGGGGGAGGAGAAGCGCTGGTGTGGCAGAGCTTGCTGTGTAGAAATAGCTCTGAAAACAACAGCACAACCCCTCAAGCTTGGGACAAAGTACTCTTTACTCTACAAGCAGTCATACCCCAACAAAAAACTCAAGGAACATGGCCAAACAGCAAAAATGGACTGAGATTCAGACTCAGACTTTGGAATCTTTCTTTGGTGACAAAGAAGACCAAAACATACAGCCAGAAGAAGTCAACAAAGTCAAAGAGTCTACATCAAAAGCCTCCAAGAAAAACATGAACTGGTTTCAGGCCAAGGAAGAGCTCAAAAAGGATTTGGAAAAGCAAGTTAGAGAAGTAGAGGAAAAATTGGGAAGATAAATGAGGGTAATGTAAGAAAATCATGAAAAACAGGTCAACAACTTGCTAAGGGAGACCCAAAAAAAAAATACTGAAGAAAATAACACCTTAAAAAATATACTAACTCAAATGGCAAAAGCTCCAAAAAGCCAATGAGGTGAAGAATGCCTTGAAAGGCATAATTAGCCAAATGGAAAGGAGGTCCAAAAGACCACCGAAGAAAATACTACCTTAAAAATTAGATTGGAGCAAGTGGAAGCTAGTGACTTTATGAGAAATTAAGATATTATAAATCAGAATGAAAGGAATGAAAAAATGGAAGACAATGTGAAATATCTCATTGGAAAAACCACTGACCTGGAAAATAGATCCAGGAGAGATAATTTAAATATTATTGGACTACCTGAAAGCCATGATCCGAAAAAAGAGCCTAGATATCATCTTTTAAGAAAGTTTCAAGGAAAACTGCTCTGATATTCTAGAGTCAGAGGGTAAAATAGGAATTGAAAGAATCCACCAATCATCTACTGAAAATATCCCAAAAATAAATCTCCTAGGAATATTGTCTCCAAATTCCAGAGCTCCCAGATCAAGGAGAAAATATTGCAAGCAGCCAGAAAGAAACAATTTGAGTATTGTGGAAACACAATCAGGATAACACAAGATCTGGCAGCTTCTAAGTTAAGGGATCGAAGGGCTTGGAATATGATATTCTGGAGGTCAATGGAGCTAGGATTAAAACCAAGAATCACCTACCCAGCAAAACTGAGTATCATGCTCCAAGGCAAAATATGGATTTTCAATAAAATAGAGGACTTTCAAGCTTTCTTAGTGAAAAGACCAGAGCTGAATAGAAAATTTGACTTTCAAACACAAGAATCAAGAGAAGCCAGAAAAGGCAAAGAAGAAAGGGAAATCAAAAGGGACTTACTAAAGTTGAGCTGTTTTGTTTACATTCCTACATGGAAAGATGGTGTGTATAATTCATGAGACCTCAGTATTAGGGTACCTGAAGGCAATGTATACATATATATATGTATATAGATAGATAGATAGATAGATACATAGATAGATAGATAGAGGGCACAGGGTGAGTTGAATATGAAGGGATGATATCTAAAAAAAGTAAAATCAAATTAAAAGATGATAGAGGAATATATTGAGAAAGGGAGAGATAGAATGGGGTAAATTATCTCACATAAAAGTTGCAAGAAAAAGCAATTCTGTTGGGAGGGAAGAGGGGCAGGTGAGGGGGCATGAGTGAATCTTGCTCTCGACGGATTTGACCTGAGGAGGGAATAACATACACACTCAGTTGGGTATCTTACCCCACAGGGAAGAAGGAGGAAGGGCATAAAAAAGGGGGGATGATAGAAGGCAGGGCAGATAGGGGGAGGAGATAATCAAAAGCAAACACTTTTGAAAAGGGGCAGGGTCAAAGGAGAAAACTGGATTAAAGGGGGATAAGATAGGAAGGATCAAAATATAATTAGTCTTTCTCAATATGTGTATTGTAGAACGGTTTTGCATAATGATACTCATGTGGCCTATGTTGAATTGATTGCCTTTTTGGGGGGGGTGGGGAGGAAAGAAGGAAGAGAATTTGGAACTCAAAGTTTTAAAAGAGATGTTCAAAAAAAAGTTTTTGCATGCAACTGGGAAGTAAGATATACAGGCAATGGTGCATAGAAATCTATCTTGCCCTACAAGAAAGTAAAAGAAAAGGGGATGGGGCAGAGTGGGGTGACAGAAGGGAGGGCTGACTGGGGAATGGGGCAATCAGAATATATGCCATCTTTGAGTGGTGGGAGGGTAGAAATGGGGAGAAAATTTGTAATTCAAACTCTTTCGAAAATTAATGCTGAAAACTAAAAATATTAAACAAACAAACAAACAAACAAACAAACAAACAAACATGTCACTTTAGGCCTCCACAATCCATGGCCACTTTGAAGGGGATGGAGTCACAATCTGCCTGAGATTGCTGAGGCTTGGGGTAGAGGAAGTGCTTTTCTTCCTGAAAGCCTTTTCTATCCAATGTAAAACAAACACAAAACTAAAATGTTCTCTAAGTATTGATCAAAATAAGAATGCAAAGGAAAATATAATAAACTAATAAATGAATGAATATAATATGTTAAATTCTGAAAAAAAAATCAACTCTTTAAAAAGTAGGCACTCTCTCCCCCCACTTCTATCTAAAGTTGAATCTAAAAAGAAATAATATATTTAAGGTCTATAGCAACTATAAACAAAAATAATCCATTGATTTTCCCAAATGGGTAGATTTTCTGTCTCCATTATCAGTCACTAATTCTATTCATCAGTAGACATAATTGAATCTGCAAATAAAAATGGAATTTTATTTAACAAAAAAAGACGCTCTGATCTAGAGTATTGTGTTCTGCCCCATGTATAACAGCTCAGGAAGGACATTGAAAAGCTGGAGAAAGTCCAAGAGAGGGCAATTAGAATGCTGAAGGATCTTAGCTCATGTCATGTTAAGATCAACTGGAGTAAATGGGGATGTTTAGTTTGGAGAAGAAACAACTCAGGGGAATATATGTTCATTCAAGTATTTAAATGAATGCATGAGAGAGTGAAAAAAACAATTTTAAACACTTACTACGATGTCAAACATTGTGCTAAGTTCTGGGGATCCAAATAAAAAAAGTGAGAGAAGGGCTGTCATGTGGGAAGAGGATTAGCCCTGTTTTCTTTGGTCTTTGAAAGAAGAACCAAGAGCAGTGGGTAGAAGTTGCAAAGAGGAAATTAAATCAAAACAGAACAAACCTCTCTCTCTTCCTGATTACTAAGCTCTCATGGTGTAAGCAGCTGGTGCTGTTCCCTATCTCTTCCAGAAGTAATCCTGGGTAATTTAGATAATTTGGCCCAGCTGCCCCAGGAGAAAATGAAGAGGGAAGGACAATTGGGGAGAGAGCAGTAGTTGAATTCCATTGGCTTCTAAATGAAACTATTTGTTTTGAGTCTTGTGAACTTGTGGGCTTATAAAGGGAGCTGGTGGTTATCCTTGAAGAGTACTAGACAATGAAATGAGGCAGGCAAATGAGCAGTCTTGAAAGTGTACTTACTGATACAGTGGATACTTTATTATTATTACTGTTGATTAATCTCACACATAATTTTGGAAGATTGGGTGAATGTTTTCAGAAAAATCTAATAAATGTAATTTTAAGGATATATATATATGTATATTAAACACATACTAAAATCAATTAGCTACTTAAATATAAAATGGAGGTAAGTATAGCTAGACAATAGTTCATTAAAAATATCCGGTGATTTTAGTGGATGGCAGGCTCAGTGAAATTCAATGGTGATGTGACAGACTCCAAATGCTAATTAGACCTTAGACCACATTAATAAAAGTTGAGCATTAGGAATAATAGATTTGATTTTCCTACTGTACTCAGCCTTTGTTAGAGCACACCTGGAATACTATATTTCTTTCTGGAATCCTCATTTTAGAAAGGGTGTCAATAACCAGGATGATGTTTTCAAAGAAGAGCATGAGGATGATAAACCTTGAAACCATGCCACAAGATGATAAATTGAAGAGATATCAGATATTTAGCCTGAAGAAGAGAAGACCAAAAGGGGACAGGCTTCATGACTTCTGGCTTTAGCTATGTAAAGGGCTATCATGAGGAAGAGAGGTTAAATATGTTGTATCTGGCCACACAGAACAGAACTTGGATCAACAGGTGGAAGTTTCTGAGAGGTAGACTTACAAAGAAGTTCCTAACAAATAAAATGGAATGCTTTCGAGGGTAGTGATTGACTCAGCACTTGAAACCTTCATGCAGAAAATGAAAGACCACTTGTCAGGGATTTAATAGATGTGGTTCCTAATAAGGCATGGGTAGGACAAGTAAATCTTTGAGGGTATTGTTAATGCAAGACTCTGTGATCCTAAAGCCAACACTAAAACTCTGGGGTCCAAACAGAGCATTCGGGGATCTTCCTCTATGCCATACTATACTTTAATTGCCTCTTCCCAAAACTGCCTATATCTCATTGCTGAGTTACTTAAAATGCTTTTAAGTAAATCATTAATTATTCCTAAAAGTGTTTCATTTCAAATTGTGTTTCAAATGCCTCCAGGGAAAGTGGTGTTTATTTCTTCAAGCTTCTTGTCTTAACCAATATTTTAAAGAAATTCCTGTAAGCAATTAGAACCCAGTGCTAGAAGAGTTTGGAGAATGAGGTGGGGTGCTAATATATTGTTTTATAAGGACCTGAGGTAATTATATTACTTTTTAGCTGGATTATCAAAGAACCATAAAGACAAGGCCAAAGAACCATAACCTTCTTGCTGTTTCTCATAAAACGTAGTCTATTCTCTGTTGTTGTTCAGTCATTTTTCATGACCCCATTTGTGACTTCCTTGGCAAAGATACTGGAGTGGTTCACCTCTTCCTTTTCCAGCTCATTTTGCAGATGAGGAAAATGAGGCAAACAGAGTTAAGTGACTTGCTCGGTGTCACCCAGCTAGTAAGTGTCTGAGGCCAGATTTGAATTCATGAAGAAGAGTCTTCCTGACTCCAGGCCCAACACTCTATTCCCTATTTCCATGTCTTTGAACTGGTTGTTCTCCATGCTAGGGAATATACCTCTTCCTCATCTCTGTCTCCCAGAATTCCTAGTTCCCTTTAATGTACAGCTTAAGTGCCACCACTTAAATAAGTCCTTTCTTAATTCCTCTACATGTTACTGCCTTCCCCACTCAAATCAACTTGCATATATTTGAATATACCTATATTTGTATGTGTTACAGAGGTATTATTTTAGCTGTCTTTTTATTCCCTACTATATAGTATATTCTTGGCTACATTAGTGTTAGTAATTGTTAGTGATTGATTAAGTTGCACAGAGCCCTAGAAGTTAGAAGTTGAAAATGACTTAAATGTTTCTAGTCTATTATCTCCTGTTTCATGTGAGGAAACAAGTAGCAAGAGGGGAAGTGACTTGTCAAGTCATGTAGGTAGCCATTCCAGGAAAAAGCCATCCCAGTTTCCTGTTCTGCAAATGGGAAACTCTACCCAAGGCAGGGCTTTTTACCCCTTTTTTTGTTGTTATGGATGCCTGCTGAAGCCAATTTCTCCCCTCCCCCCTTTCAGAATAACATTTTGGAAAACACATGGTAAAATTCATAAGACTTCAAAGGAAGCAAATTATAGCAAACTATAATAAAAATTTAAAGTTAACACTTTCAAAGTTAAGAACCCTTGGGAATTTTGGAAGTTACTGAAAAAAAAGTAAAGAAGTAATGCTAGTCATCAGCCTTTAGCTCCTTATTTTCCACCAGGCATAGCCAAAAAGTTATTTGTGGTCACTCTTAAGACTAAATCATAAATTAGCACATGCAGGCAAAAATAAATTTGAATTTGGAAATCCAAGAAAGTACATTTCAGTTGACAAATGACTCCCCTCCCACTGATGTGCAATGAAGAAAAATAAAGAGAAAATCAGCAAACACAGGAGGGGGCACAGCATAATAAGCAAGATGGTATGCTATGTGGAATACCTGCTCCTCTGGTTTTTGTTTAACAGCTTTATATAATGTCCAATTTATGGCACTTGCAAGTGTAAGATCTTCACTTTATGATGAAGGTATTCAGTACCTGAAATACTTACTGTAATACTTTTTCACATCTGTGGTTTCATAGCTGTGGATACTCCCTTCAGCAAGATAAATTATTATTTCTTCATCCCTTCTTCTCCAGTCTCTATTTGTCTCTTTTTGTCTGTCTGATTGTCTCTGTCTCTGTCCCTGGCTGTTACTCTGTCTCTGTCTTTTTCTCTGTTTCTCTCTATTTCCTCCACATGCACTCCCTTCTCTCTCCCTTGGAGATATCAAAGTGGCAGTTGGGCTACATTACTGAGATCCTTTTTTGTGGACAGTGTTGTTATTTTTTCATATTTTATTATTTAATATTTTTAGTTTTCAACATTGATTTCCACAAGATTTCAAGTTCCAAATTCTCTCCTTTCTTCCCTCCCCACCCACCCTCCCTAAGAAGGCAAGCAATTCAACATAAGCCACACATATATCATTATGCAAAACAGTTCCACAATAATCATGTTGTGAAAGACTAACTGTATTTCCCTCCATTCTATCCTGTCCCCCTTTACTCAGTTTTCTCCCTTGACACTGTCCCTTTTCAAAAGTGTTTGCTTTTGATTACCTCATCTCCCAATCTGACCTCCCTTCTATCATCCCCCCTTTCTTGTCCCCTTCCCCCTACTTTCCTGTGGGGGAAGATACCCAATTGAGTGTGTATGTTATTCCCTCCTCAGGTCAAATATTCCCTCCTCAGGTCAAATGCAATGAGAGCAAGATTCACTCATTCCCCCTCACCTGCCCCCTCTTCTCTTCCAATGGAACTGCTTTTTCTTGCCACTGTTATGTGAGATAATTTACCCCATTCTATCTTTCCCTTTCTCCCTCTCTCAATATATTCCTCTCTCATCCTTTAATTTAATTTAACTTAATTTTTTTTAGATATCATCCCTTCATATTCAACTCAACCTGTACCCTCTGTGTATATGTATGTATATTCCCTTCAACTACCCTAATTCTGAGAAAGGTCTCATGAATTACACACGTGACCTTTTCATGTAGGAATGTAAACACAACAGTTCAACTTTAGTAAGTCCCTTATGATTTCTCTTTCTTGTTTACCTTTTCATGCTTCTCTTAATTCTTGTGTTTGAAAGTCAAATTTTCTATTCAGCTCTGGTCTTTTCACTGAGAAAGCTTGAAAGTCCTCTATTTTATTGAAAATCCATATTTTGCCTTGGAGTATGATACTCAGTTTTGCTGGGTAGGTGATTCTTGGTTTTAATCCTAGCTCCATTGACCTACGGAATATCATATTCCAAGCCCTTCAATCCCTTAATGTAGAAGCTGCTAGATCTTGTGTTATCCTGATTGTGTTTCCACAATACTCACATTGTTTCTTTCGCTTCTTGCAATATTTTCTCCTTGACTGGTGAACTCTGAAATTTGGCAACAATATTCCTGGAAGTTTTCTTTTTAGGATCTTTTTCAACAGGTGATCGGTGGATTATTTCAATTTCTATTTTGCCCTCTGGTTCTAGAATATCAGGGCAGTTTTCCTTGAAAATTTCTTGAAAGATGATGTCTAGGCCCTTTTTTTGATCATGGCTTTCAGGTAGTCCAATAATTTTTAAATTATCTCTCCTGGATCTATTTTTCCAGGTCAGTGGTTTTTCCAATGAGATATTTCACCTTGTCTTCCATTTTTTTCATTACTTTGGTTCTGTTTTATAACATCTTGATTTCTCATCAAGTCACTAGCTTCCTCTTGCTCCAATCTAATTTTATGGTGGCATTTTCTTCAGTGGTCTTTTGGACCTCCTTTTCTATTTGGTTAATTCTGCCTTTCAAGGCATTCTTCTCTCATTGGCTCAAGGCTTCTCAAGGCTCTTTTGCCATTTGGGTTAGTCTATTTTAAGGTGTTATTTTCTTCAGTATTTTTTGGGTCTCCTTTAGCAAGTTGTTGACTTGTTTTTCATGATTTTCTTGCATTACTCTCATTTCTCTTCCCAATTTTTCCTGTATTTCTCTTACTTGCTTTTCCAAATCCTTTTTGAACTCTTCCACAGCTTGAGACCAATTCATATTTTTTTAATTAGATTCTTTTGTTTTTAGTTTACCACACTTAGTTCGACATATTCTTGAGTTTCAAATTTTCTTCCCTTCCCTCCCCTCCCACCTTCACCCCCCCCCAAAATGGCATGCAGTCCAATATATATTCTAAATAAACCTTCCCATTAAACTTATTTACATGATAGTCAAGTTGCAAAGAAGAATTATGAGCAATGGAATGAATCATGAGAGAGAAGAAACAAAACCAAAAAAGAAGAAAAAAAGAGAGAGAGGGCAAATAGTTTGCCTCAGTCTGCATTCAGACTCCACAGTTCTTTCTCCAGATGTACCTAGCTCTCTCCATCATGAGTCCTTTGGAGCTACCTTTGAACCTTGTATTGCTGAGGGGAGCCAAGTCTATTCGATTCATATTTTTTCTTGGAGGCTTTTGATGTAGGCTCTTTGACTTTGTTGACTTCTTCTGGCTGTATGTTTTGATCTTGTTTGTCACCAAAAAAAGATTCAATAGTCTGCATCCTTTTTTTGCTGCCTGTTCATGTTCTCAGCCAAGTACTTGACCCTTGAGCTTTTTGTCAGGGTATGACTGCTTGTAGAGTAGAGAGTACTTTGTCCCAAGTTTTCGGGGCTGTGTTGCTGTTTTCAGAGCTCCTTCTACTCCACCTTTACCACAAGCTCTGCCACACCAGTTCTCCTTCTCCCCCAATAACTGGCAACCAGGACTGCAACCCAGATCTAAGCAGGGCAAAGCAAGAGAACCTTGCCTCTGCTCCAGCAAAGCACTCCTTGCACTCCTGCTCTAATCTGCCACTTGATTCCTCCCACCAGGTGGTCCTGGGGCCTGAAGCAACCGCATGCTGCTGCTTCACCTCTGCTGCCCCTGGGGCTAGGGCTGGATTGAGTACTTCTCTTTCCAGGATCCAGCAGTTTTCCCACTAACCTGCTCCATTGTCATTTGAGTTTGTGTGTTGAGACATCTGGTAACTGCCACAGCTCAGTGATTCATGGCCCTAGGGCATGCTCTGCCTGACTCTTGGTCTGGTTGGTCCTGGTGTGGCCCACACTGAACTGTGCTCCGCTCCCAGCACCATGTGATAGACCCTTCCCAGTGACCATCTCGGCTGTCCTGGGCTGGAGACCTGCTTCCCTCTGCTATTTTGTGAGTTCCACAGGTCTAGAATTTGTTCAGAGTCATTTTTATAGGTGTTTGGAGGGATTTGGGGGAGACCTTAAGCAAGACCCTGCTTTCTAGCCATCTTGGCTCAACCGCTCCCCAGATCCTTTCAAAATAATAAATTCAGATAAATAATAAATTACTCTCAAAAACTGTTTTTTTTTTCAGGCCTAGCTGCAATTAGAATAGAATGAGATTGAATGCCGCCAATTTGTAGTGTATGAAGTCAGCTCGGCTATATGACTTCTTCCAGTTTAGGTCAATAGCTCATAAGCAGGAGCAGAAGAGGCAGATAATGGAGTAAATCAGGAATGGGAGTGTAGATCAGGGAGGAGTGTTGATAGGACAAGAGGGTGAGGGATCGGAATTTAGAGGACAATGTGAGGTTGAATAGGTTAACTATATGGTCAAAATCTAGAAGGGTAAAAAGAGAAGTAAGAGCTAGCATAATGGCATGCACTTTATTAAGTGAATGTCCTTGGATGAGCTAAGTACTTACAAATAACAGCAAAAATGTGTATTAATAACACCTTACATTTTGGCAGTATTTGACAATTTCCAAAGTACTTTCCTAAAAATTACTTTTAAGGTAGTTCATGAAAATGATAATCCTTCTTTTTTATAGATGAGGAAATTGAGAATCTTAGAGATTGGGTGACTTGCCCAGGTTGCCACAGATAGTAAACAGAGGAGATGAACCTTGGACCAAGGTCATCTGACTTCAAGTGCAGTGTTATATTTTCTAAAATAATGAAAATTAAACTTAAAAAAAAATGTTGCGTGGCTTTCAGGGAGCCAGTTGTTAAATATTTATGAGTATATACCTATCTAAAATCTACTTCCTCCTATGCTTTTATAAGAGATATTGTGGGATAGGAATAATGTATTTTTCAACTTAAGTAGGGTACTTACAAATTATTGACATATTTTGTTTTTTACAACCTATGTCTTCCAGTGTGTTCTTCCCTACTCTACAGAGTATAACAAAGAATTAAAAATAGCAAAGAATGTTTAGCAAAACTGAGTGTGGATTAGTTTTCAATAGTTTGCTATTGAAAAACATCTAATATTGTATGGAATATCCCACACTTATAGTTTCCTACCTCTATCAAGAAGTAGGGGACTGGTGGCAGCTACCTTTTCATGATTCTTATTTGACGTCAAATAAATCGGAATATTTTTTCCAGAAACATTTTTGCAACTGATATTTCTTTCACAATCCAGTGGAACAGAGCAGTCATTTAACTAGTGTCCTTGAGCCCTAAGAAGGCAGAGAATTTAATGGATATTCCAATCATCTCACCCAGCTCTTGGAAATACAGCTTCTCATTTTGTAACTCATGTCCTTATTGTGTAACCCTTTGGCCTCATTGGATACAGGCTGTCAGGCTAATTGCTACTGTCAGCTTGAGTCTGGGGTTGGCACACGATAGCCTCGTTCTTATCCTATTTTCAGCTTCTGTTCTTCCTCATTCATGTGGGTCATTGAAATATGACACAGTCATTAAGCATTTATTAAGTACCTACTATGGGCTAGTTAGGTACTGTCCATTCAGACACTATATGAGGCATAAGATAAAGCATATACTCTAATTAAAACAAAACTAAAATATTTATTAAACACTTATATAAAAAGGTATCTTGCTAGACAGAAAAGTAGGAAGGGAAGGGGATAAGAGAAGGGAAGGGAGCTGATAGAAGGGAGGGCAGTTTGGGGAAGGTAAAAGACAGAAGCAAAACACTTTTGAGAATGGACAGGATAAAAGGAAAGAGAGAGTAGGATAAATAGGGAAAAATAAGACAGAGGGAAATACATAGTTGGTAATCATAAGTGTGAAAAATATTTTTTCCAGTGAGTTTCTCTGATAAAGATTTCATTTCTCAAACATATAGAAAACTGAGCCATTTCTCGATTGACAACTGGTCAAACCTTTTACCATCCTGTCTACCCTTTTCTGGACAGTTTCCAGCTTATCAACTTTCTTCTTAAACCATGGTTTACAGGGGTGAATACTTAAGCTCTAAATGAGGGCTGATGAAGACAGAGGGCAGGAGAACTATGGCTTCCATATTGCTGGAAGCTAGACCACTATGAATGTAGCTCAAGCACATTGGTTTATTTGGGGGAGGGTGGGGGAAGGAGAGGGAAATACCATATCATACAACTGATTTGTGCAGAACTTACAGTCCACTAAAATCCCCAGATATTTTCCAGAACATCTACTACTTGTCCATGCCTTCTCCATCTTAGACTTTCCAAGTTGATTGTTTTTGTACACAAGTGCAAGACATTCATACTTACTGAATTTCATCTAGTTAGATTCAGCCAAATGTTTCTGCATTTTATAAGTTAGAGAGCCCTTACCTAGTACTTGATGTTTTTGTACTTATAAGATAATATTGGATTTAATTGCTAGAAAGAATTTACTTGTACTTCTCTCTGATCCTGGATTTTTCCCTTTTTGGAAGTTCATTTATGGTTGTGGAATTTTTATTTCTGGAACTGAGCTTTTTTCTATATTTCTTGTAATCTTAATATCTCCTCTCCTCCCCTCCCCTTTCCTGCCTTCCCCTCCCATCTCCTCTGTGTTCTGCCCAAAGGAAGATACATTTCCATGGCTGAAGGCTGCCTCCTTAACTTCAGGTTTACTGGCTGAATTTCTTTCTCAAAAATCAAGCCTTAAACCCAACTCACTCTGGAGCTCAGAGATTGGAAAATAGGTCCCTGCCCTCTTAGCACAGAGTGAATATAAATAGTAAATAGTAGCTATTTCTCTTTTGTCCAGGAATGCTGAGGGTCTTCCCCTCCCAGTTTTTTTTTTTTGAGTTTTTGATCAAAGGGTCCATTCCTTGATTAACTTCTTAAAGAGGCCTATTCACTGAATGGGCTTTACCTCACTCAAAGTGAGAACCTGAAAAGACCTTAACCTGGAAGGGCTAGGGTCTCCTAATGCACTCTGGGCCATATCCAGTCATCCTGGTAACTATCAGGCCACTGGACCCAGATGGGTCTGGAAGAGAAAGTGAGGCTGTTGACCTTGCACAGCCCTCCATAACTCATATCAAAGTCAACTGCAAATCATGTCATCATTTCCCTGATGTCATGGTCCTCTTTGAGAACAAAAGACAAACACACACAAATGATCAAAGGATATAAACAAGCAGTTTTCACACAATGTAACCAAAGCTATTTATTGTCATATGAAAAAATGCTCCAAATCACTAATAGTGAGAGATATGTAAATTAAAGCAACTCTGAGCTACTACCTCACACCTGCCAGATTGGCTACTATGACAGAAAAGGAAAATAACAAATGTTGGAAGGAATGGAGGAAAATTAAAACATTAATGTACTATTGGTGAAGTTGTATACTCATTCAACCAGTCTGAAGAACAATTTGGAACTATGCTCAAAGGGCTATAAAGTCACACATACCCTTTGACCAAGCAGTACCACTACTAGATCTGTATCCCACAGAGATAAAAACAAAAGGAAAAGGACCTATGTGTGCAAAAATATTTATAGGAGCTCTTTTAATGGTGGCAAAGAATTGGAAATTGAGGGGATATCTATCAATTGGGGAATAGCTAACCAAGTTGTTGCATATGATTGTGATGGAATACTATTGTGCTTTAAGAAATTATGAGCAGGATGCTCTCAGAAAAACATAGAAAGACTTACATGATTCAAAGTGAAATGAACAAAACCAGGAGGACATTGTACACAGTAACAGTAATATTGCATGATGATCTACTATGAATTATTTAGCTACTCTCAGCAATATAATGATCCAATTCTGTAGGACTTATGATGAAAGCTACTGTCCATCTCTAGAGAAAGAGCTGGTAGAGTCTGAATGCAGATGAAAGACACTTTTTCTTTACTTTCTTTATTTTTCTTGTTTTTTTGTCTATGTTTTTTTTCACAGAATGATTTACATTTAAATGTGTTTTGTATGACTACACATGTATAACCTATGTTAAATTGCTTGTCTTCTCAATGATGGGGGATGAGAGGGAGGGAGAGAACTTGGAATTCAAAATTTGAAAAAAAAATAATTTTTATATGTAATTGGGAAAAATAAAACATCAAATAAGATAAAAGAAAAGTCCCACTTAGGGTTTGAATCTATGTGCTTTACATGATGCTTTTGACTTTTAAAAAATTTGCTCTTTCATTTATTTTTCTCTTATTATTCTTATGGCAAACATAAATATTCATGAACATTTCCAAATACAAGAACAGAAAAGAGAATAAGAGAATCATGAATATCTCTCTCTCTCTCTCTCTCTCTCTCTCTCTCTCTCTCTCTATATATATATATATATATATATATATGTATGTATGTATGTATACATAGCTTATATTTAGAAGTGTATAATTAAACATGGCTATTCCAATATTATCCTGCTTGTCCGTGTCAGCTTTGAACTTCTGTCTGCTCTCCTCTGCATTTTTTTTAATATCCCATTGATATCTTCTTCTTCTTCTTCTTTTTGGCATTATTCTCATAACCCTCATCCATATGTAAAAGCCCTTCTTTGTCACACATCAGCATAGTCAAGCAAAAAAACCAAAACAAAACCCCATAAATATTAGTTATGTCTGAAAACAGTGTTTCATTCTACATCTATAACCCGTCACCTCTTTCCAGGGATAGGGAGACATGACTGGCAATTACATTGATTAAGTTTCTCATGCTTTTTAAAGCTGATTTCTTTCCAATGTTATAGTCATGTAAGTTATTCTCCTGGTACTTCCTTTTTACTTCATTCCGCATCAGTTTATAAATACCTCCATAAGTTTTTTGAATCTGGATATGTTGTTACTTTTCATAGCAAAATAATATTCCGTTATATCCATATACCATGATTCCTTCTACCATTCCCCAATTTATAGACTCGTTTTGTTTCCAGTTCTCTGCTACAACAAAAAAGTGCTGATATAAACGTTTGTTCTTTCACCCTTCCTGTTATGTCTTTGGGAGTATAGCTACCAATTGCTTTCCAGAGTGGTCTCATCAACTCAGAGCTTTATCACCCATGCATTAATGTGACTGTCTTCCCATATTCCTTCTAGCAATTATCATTTTGTTTTTCCTCTCATCTTTGCTCATCTGATGGTGTAAGGTTGAAACTCAGAGTTCTTTTAAGTTCTCTAATTATTTGTAATTTTCAGAGCCTTCATATGGTTGTTTTTGGATTTTTTTGCCTATTTATACCACTTTTAAACTATTGGGTTTCTCACAGAAGCTATATTAAGACAGCTAATACTTTAAAGTTCACAAAATGCTTTAAAAATATCTCATTTTATTCTCATGATAACTTTGGGATGTAGGGGATATTATTATCCTCATTTTATAGAGGAAGAAATTGTGACAGATAGAAGTTAATTGACTTGCTCAGGGCTATGTAGCTAGTAAGTCTCTGATGCTGGATTTGAACTCAGGACTTCTTGATTCCAGGTCTATCCTATCCACTACATCAGCTAGCATTATTAAGTGTTTGAATCTTTTTCTTAAGACTAGGATATCAAACCTTTAGCAGAGAAACTTGATACAAAGATTTTCTCCCTACTTAATTATTTTCTTGAATGTTTTAGGTGCATGATTTTGTTTGTGAAAAAACATTTCAATTTGATTGAATGAAAATTGCCCATTTTATCCTTTGTGATCCTCCCTGTCTCTTGTGTGATTAAGAATTTCTCCGTATTCTAGTTGTCAAATGTAAGCATGCTGCATTTTTAAAATGTGAGTGCATTATTTAACTTCTTATAGAGTTGAGATTTCCATTATCAGGAGCTGTGTTGCTTTTGTAATGGCTGATGAGGGACTCCATTAAATTTCTTTTACTTCAGTAATGGACTTATACCTTTTTTAAATAAGCACTAAGAAAAAAGCTGTAGTTAATTTTATTTTTAAGAACCATCTATTCATGAAAACATAAATTTGTAAAACAGACAAATCAGGGGATAATAGTTTCCATTGTGAAGGGAGTCCTTTCATTAAGGGGGACAAGGACTTTGCTTTTAAAGTAGAATTCCCCTTAGTGCAGTTAACCTGATTTAAGTTACACCTCACTTTTGGAATGAATAAGTCTTTTTGTGAAGTAAGATACTCCAATAAGTTGAACAAATAAAAGGAAACTTCTAATGTTAGACGTTATAGTAAAAGATGATTTTAAGGCAAGAAAGAAGGCTCATTGACTGACAAACATAGGAGAACTAGCATACAATTAATCATTTTTCAAGACCCAGCATTAATGTCACCCCTATCGGAAGAACTTTCCTGACCTCTCCTAAGCAGCCCTTATCTCTCCTTCTGACTCTGCATATCACTTTGTATTTCTTTTATTCTATTTTGCCTGTAATTGTATTATGCTCATGTTCTTAGGGCATCGTACCTCCACATTTATAATTTCTAATGAAGTGAGTTTCGTATATTTATCATATCTGTAGCCCTCCCAGCATCTACTAAAGTATGTGAATACATAAATTTAAAAAAATAGTTGGTTAGTAAATCAATCAAAAAATCTATGTCAAGCACTGATTATGTACAAGGCACTGGACTAATCACTGGAAGCATTATTAACAAAGGGCCAGCAACATTAAGGAAATCACAGTTTAGTTGAGGAGATAGGACAGATACATAAATATTGACTGGTAATACATGCTCTCTGTTACATAGATCTACAAAGTGCTTTATATATGTGTTATCTCATTTGATTCTCAAAGCAAGCTCATGTGATAGTTGCTATTATTAGACCCATTTTACTGCTAAAGTAACTGATACTGAGAGAGGTCAAGTAACTAGACCAAGGTCATATAGTTCATAAATATTCAGAGCTGAATTTGAAAGCAGATTTTCTTGATTGGTAATCCATACCCTTACTACTTGTGTGGCCTCAATTAGATGCATTTCAATTTCTCCAACTCTAAGATAAGCACAGTTATACCTTTCCTGCTCTCAGGATTCTTGTAAGAATTTGATGAAATGATTCATGGGAAAGTGCTTGGAAAGCTATAAACTACTCTCCAAATGTAAGGTGGGGGTGATGATAAAAGTCATGTTGAGGAGGACTGCTTTGGCAATAATATTCAGGATGGACAGCATAGAGACGAGGCTAGACCTAAGAAATGAGACAGACTAGAAAGGCATTCTACTTCATTTAGGAATGAGGTAATAAGTCAAATCAATAAGCATTTAATGCTTTGCTAAATACTGGGAATGCCAATATAAGCAGGAGAAAAGGAAGTTCTTGTTCTCAAAGTGCTTACATTGTGATGAGGAAAGAGAACACAGAAAAGAAAGCTGAAAAGGGTTAGAGGGGGCAGAGATGAAGGTAACTAGTGTAGAGGAATAGTAGAAAGTCCAAGAATATTAAGCATGCAGCCTAGAAAGGAATGAAGACATAGATGATCTGGACATCCTCCCTAAAATGAAGATTCTGGGAGGAAGCAGTCAGATGGATAGGTTGCAAGGGTGGAGGTTACTTTGAGTGTGTGAAGTCCAGAGGTGACTTAAAATGAACTTCCAAGTTGAAGAAGTTTTGAAGGCAGTTACAGAAAGATGGGGAGAGACAAGAGTGCAGCCAGGAGAGAAATTAGGGCTTGGATTGGAAATGGGAATTTCAGTTCAATTAAATAAACATTTATTAAGCACCTACAATGTTTCAAGGCTATAAGCCAAGACTAAAGTAAAGGACAAATTGCATGATTCCTTTTTTGTAGATGATTGTGTATTCAATGTAGCCTCTTAAACTGAAATGCAGCAAAGTACAGATTGATTTTCTGCTGCTTGTGCTAATTCTGGCCTAACAATTAACACCAAGAAAACCCAGGTGCTCCACCAGCCAGTGTCTTATCATCCATATGTGGAACCATCAGTTGCAGTAAATGGAGAAGTTTTGAATGTTGTGGATAAGCTCACTTGCCTTGGCAGTGAACTTATACTTTCCATGTATGTACACATTGATAATGAGGCTGACACACACATTGCCAGGGTTAGCTCAGTGTTTGGGGGGCTTCAAGGTAAAGTATGGGAGAGAAGAGGTATTAGACTCCCCAGCAGACTGAAAGTCTACAGAGTTGCTGTGCTGACCTCATTCTTTTATGCTGTGAAACCTGGACAGTATATCAGTGCCACACCAGGAAACTGTTACATTTGAATTGTCTCAGGAAGATTCTGATAATCACCTGGAAGGATAAGGTACTGGACACTGAGATCTTGAGCTAAACTGCCAAGCATTCAAAATCTACTGCAGAGAGCATGACACTGATGGGCTGGACACATTGTTCAAATGCCAAATGTAAATTTGCCTAAAAGACTACTTTACAGAGAACTTAAGCAAGGAAGATGTTCATATGGTGGTTAGAAGAAGTGGTACAAGGACATTTTCAAAGTCACACTGGAAAACTTTGGAATCAATTGTCAGACATGGGACACACTGGCAAAGGACTTCCCAGCAGAGTGTGCCTATGTTAAAGAAGGTGCTGTATCCATGAGCAAAGTAGAATTGTAGTAACTCAAAAGAAATGTGAGATGTACAAAATTTAGAGAATCCACCCCAAATGTTCACATTGACTATTCATGCCCAACTTGTAGTAGAACCTTCTGAGCTCATTTTGGTCTGATTAGCCATGGTCAGACACACTGTAATTTGACTCTAACATAGTGATATCATTTTGGTCTTCTCCTAGAAGGAATGATAACAACAACTAAGTTCCAGGCATTGAGCTAGAAAGACAATCCCTGCCCTCAGGAATTTCAAAATCTAATGAAGGAAGACAACCCACAAAAGGAAGCTGAAAAGGGGAGGAAGTCATAAGGGTGTGCTTTAGTTGAAATCAAGATCAAAAAGGATTTTAAAGATCCAGCGAGAGAAGTAGAGGAAAAATTGGTAAGGGAAATGAGTGTGATGCAAAATCATGAAAAACAAGTCAACAGCTTGGTAAAGGAGACACAAAAAGTACTGGAGAAAATAACACCTTAAAAAACAGATTCAGCCAAATGGTAAAAGAGGTCCATAAAACCAATGAGGAGAAGAATGCCTGTAACAACAATGTGGCTTGCAGCTGCTCCTGTGGTGTAAGAGCCAACAAGACCAGCAACAAGAGCTGCCAGCACAGGTTCTTTGATCTGCTTTTCTAAGGAAAGCAACTTTAAGGGGTTAACAATCTCACTTTAATTAAACATACATATATCATTCACTTAGTTCAGGAGGAAAAGCCAGCACCTTGAACTTCAGAGCAAATACAAACAGAAATTACAAACAGAGACAACATAAACAGAGCGAATAAACACAAATCAGCAGGCAGGCTTCTAGCTCTTTGTCCAAGCAATAGACCAACAGTTACCAGAGAGAGAAGCACCAACATCTAGGTTTTCTTCAATGCCAGGAGGCTCCTTAATAACGGTTACCCAGAGTCTCATCTGGTCAAATCACACCAAATTTTCCAGTGAGTGAGAACCCCAAACAAAATGCTAACTTCTGAGTTTATATACCCTTCTAGGGCCCAAAGGCTTCACACCTAATCAGCAAAAGGGTGTGAGCCTGGGGCTGTGTACCTAGGGAGACTTGATCAAAGGCACTTGATTACTTTAGCATTCTAAAAGAGAAAACAGTAAAAATGTTCTATCTTAATTAAAAATACAATGCAGAATTGGCCAAATGGAAAAGGAGGTCCAAAAGCTCACTGAAGAAAATAATTTCTTAAAAATTAAAATGCAGAAAATGGAAGCTAATGACTTTATGAAAATCAAGAAAAAATTAAAACCAAAAGAATGAAAAAATAGAAGATAATGTGAAAAATATCATGGGAAAAACAACTGACCTGGAAAATAGATCCAGGAGAGATAATATAAAAATTATTGACTACCTGAAAGCAATGATCAAATAAAAAGCCTAGACATCATCTTTCAAGAAAATATAAAGAAAAACTGCCCCAATTTTCTAGAACCAGAGGGTAAAATAGAAATTGAAAGAATCCACCAATCATCTCCTGAGATTCCAAAATGAAAACTGCCAGGAATATTATAGCCAAATTCCAGAGTTTCCAGGTCAAAGAGAAAATATTGCAAGTGACCAGAAAGAAACAATTCCAATATGGTGGAGCCATAGTCAGTATAACAAAAGATTTAGCAACTTCTACATCAAAGATTGGAGGGCTTGGAATATGATATTCTGGAGGGCAAAGGAATAGGATTACAACCCAGCAAAACTGAATATAATCCTTCAGAGGAAAAATAGACATTCAGTAAGATAGAGGACTTTCAAGTATTCTTGGTGAAAAGACCAGAGCTGAATAGAAAATTTGACTTTCATGTAGAAGACTCAAGAGAACCATAAAAAGATAAGCAGGAAAGGGAAATCAGAAGGGACTTAATAAGGTTAAACTGTTTACATTCCTATGCGGGAAGATGGTATTTGTAACTCATAAGACCTTTCTCATTGTTAGAGTAGTTAGAAGAAATATATATATAGACAGAAGGTACAGGTGTGAGTTGAATAGGAAGGAATATCTAAAACATAAAGTTAAGGGATGAGAGAGGAATGTACTAAGAGAAAGAGAAAGGGAGAGGTAGATTGGGGGTAAATTATGTCACATAAAAGAGGCAAGAAAAAGCTTTTACAGTGGAGAGAGAGAAAGGGAAGGTAAGGAGGAGCGAGTGAGCCTTACTCCCATCAGAATTGGCTCAAAGAGGGAATAACATACTTACACAACTGGGTACAGAAATCTTACCCTATCTATCTTACCCTACAGGCAAGTAGGAGAGCAAAAGGATAAGAGAAGGGGGGTGTTATAGAAGGTTGGGTGGATTGGGGGAGGGGGTAGTCAGAAGCAAAACATTTTTGAGGAGGGACAGGGTGAAAGGAGAGAGAGAATAGAATAAATGGGGAGAATAGGATGGAGAAAAATACAGTTAGCAACAATAAGTGTAAAAAAAATTTTGAAGGAAGTTTTCTGATAAAGGCCTCATTTTTCAAACATATAGAGAACTGAGTCAAATGTATAAAAATAAGTCATTCCCCAATTGATAAATGATCAAAAGATATGATCACTTTTCAGATGAAGTAATCTAAGCTAGCTATAGTCATATGAAAAAATACTTTAACTCACTATTGATTGGAGAAATACAAATTAAAACAATTCTGAGGTACTGCCTCATACCTATTAGATTAGCTAATAGGACAGAAATGAAAAATGAAAAAAGGTGGAGGGGATGTGAGAAAAATGAGACTTTAATGCACTGTTGGTGGAGTTGTGAAATGATTCAACCATTTTGTAGGGCAAATTGGAACTATGCCCAAAGGGCTATAAAACCAAGCTTACTCTTTGACCTAGCAAAACCACTACTAGGTCTGTATCCCAAAAGAGATTAAAAAAAAAGAAAAGGACATTTATGTACAAAAATATTTACAGCAGTTCTTTTCTGGGGACAAAAATTAGAAATTGAGTGGATATCCATCAGTTGGGGAATGGGCAAAAAAGTTGTGGTATGTGATTATGATGGAATACTATTGTATCATAAGAAATGATGAGTAGGACGCTTTCAGAAAAACTTGGAAAGACTTCCATGGACCGATGCAAAATGAAATGTGTTTTGTACAAAGTACCAGCAATATTGTTAGACGATCATCTGTGAATGACTTAGCTATTTCTAGAAATAAAACAATGCAAGACGTCTCTGAAGGACTTAAGATGAAAAATGCTATCCATCCCCAGAGAAAGTACTGATGGTGTCTGAATACAGATTGATGCATACTGTTTTTTCACTTTATTTTTTTTTGAGTTTTTTTGCCTACGTTTTCTTTCACAACATAACTGCTATAGATATGTTTTGCATGACTACACATGTATAAACTATATAGAACTTCTTGCCTTCTCAATGAGGGGAAGGTATGGGGGGAGCAAGGGAGATAATTTTGAACTCAATGTTTTAAAAACAAATGTTAAAATTATTTTTACATGTAACTGGGGAAAATAAAAATAAAATACTGAAAAAAAACCCTTTATGCTTCATTCTAGGGGAATCGAGACTTTCACTTTTGTTTTCACCATTAATGGCTTCCATATTAGTATATGTCATGTTTGATAAGTCATTCATCGTCTGTGTGACTCTAAACATTAGTATCTTCATATGTAAAAATGGGAGAGGCAGTGTGGTGTAACAAATAGAGAGCCAACTTTAGCTTCAGGAAGGCTCAGGTTTAAATCCTGCCACTTCCACATCCTAGTTAATATGGATGAATTTTTTTCTTGGCTGGTGCCTTGCATGATTGCTGCATATCACCTGTCATTGTGAGGTGCATTTCTGCTTGAAAATAAGATTAAGTGATATAACAGCAAACCCATGTGTAAGAGTGGATTGATTAATTGCTTATTATATTCTGAACCTGTCATGGAACCTCCATTATGGAATATTCCCTTCCTCCATAGAAGAAACATTTTTATCAACTGTTATATGTTATAAACCTGAATGTTTGAATATTGAATTAATAATTTTTGAAATATGTCACAACTACTAACACCCTTGGTTTTAGTCCAAGATTTGCCTCTTGCTAGTTGTGTGATTTTGCTTGTTAAAATTGAAATAGAGCCTTCTGGAGCCAGAGCTAAGATTGTAAAGGAGAAATAGCACTTTGCTGAGCTATCCCAATGTTCCCTCCAAACAACTTTAAAATAACATCTCAAATCAAATCCTGGAGTGGCAGAGACAAGAAAAGATCAGGGTAAGACATTGTTCTATCCCAAGACAATTTAGGATGTTGGAAGGGAAGATCTGTGACATGGACAAGGAGGTTGGCCCAGAGCCCTTGTGGGTGAAACACCAGTTGATGGAACTAAGTGGCAACAGAAGCAGCAGTAACTTTGGGAGTTCTCAAGCTAGAGATGGGGAGAGGACCTGGCAACTAAGATGGAAATAACAGGTGCTCCTGTGGTAGAACTGGATAGACAAACAGATGGTGGTTAGCAACTTCATTGCCTATACCAACTTTTGGATTCAAGGCTGGAGGTGGATCCTTTCGGTTATATCAATTGCAATCTCAAAGGATCACAGACCCTTTTTGGTCAATAAAGAGTGTAGATCAGGAGAGCAATGACTACACCTCTCTTCACATCACACCTCCTTGGAAGCACCAAAAAATTCCATACCCCTAGAACTAACTCTGAAAATAGCAGTGCAAAAAGCTGAAGCTTGGGACAGTGCCCCTACCTCCCTATGCTGGGAACAGAGTCAAACTATAACATAAAGACCAAAATCAAGGAATACAGTGGGAAAATGAGCAAAAAAAATGAACAAATAAATGAAAACAGCAACCAACATCTGACTACATAAAAGGTGAAAGTTGTTTGAAGGAAAATTTTGGAAGAGCTTGACTGAGTTCTTTGCCATATTGGCTCTGCTGCAGTAATCATTATTTTGACAGATTTATGTAAGCCCCCATTACTGAATATGATGTATTTTCTAGGGCTGATTTCCCCATAGGCTTATCTTCCTGCATTGTTTTCAGAAGGTCAAAGGATGTGTGTGTGTGTGTGTGTGTGTGTGTGTGTGAGGTGCTCTCTGTTTCTAGTTCTGCCTCTTTCTGTTTCCATCTCTCTTTATCCCCCTTTCCCCTTTCTCCTTTCTTCTCTTGCTGTCTCTTTTTTCTATCTCTCTATTTGCCTTTGTCTCTATTTGTCTTTATCTAAGTCTTTTCCTTTATCTTTCTCTCTTTGTCTCTGTCTGTGTCTTTCTGTCTCTCCCTTCCTCGGCACAGTGATAACTGGTGTCTAGGATTCTCTATCTTTTGATGACATCTTCCCTGTCTAGGCCCTGCATAGCCAACATTTCCAGGGTCCTAATTCTATCCTTGGCATCACTGCTCCACCATTTCAGTCTTTTCCTTCCTTTTTCCTCTCTCTTATCTCCATCAGTTGGCTAACCCCTCTCCAGTAACCTTGCCCCCTAGACATCATTAGTCTTCTCTAACCCTCACTGGATTTGGGTGGAGAGGGAGGAAGGAAGAAAGAAACATCCTCTTACCTACTACAGTGACAAAATGAAAAACACACAATGAAACTGCACAATCCCTTTGGAGGTAGGGAGGAGAAACTTTCAGTTGATCAGCAGGTGGCTTCTGTGATGGAAAATACCTTGATTATCATGGCCTGAGCATTCTAGAACTTAATTACTTTCATTTATTTGCTTAAGAGGATCAATCACATATGTAGATATCGAAAATCCCCCTTAGTACACTAGATTAAACTGATAATCACCAAAAGTTAATTCACTCAAATTTAGCAGTTGTCAATAAAAGTTTATGAGCTTTTTTGTTCACTTTTATTTCACTTCACTGAGGTATGATGACATGGTATTGAGAGCTGCATTGGCATCTTCTCCATCAGGCACCAGGACTGTTGACTCACAGATTTGTTGCTTCATTTGATCATTTAATCAATGGATTGGGATGTAGGCAATTTCATATCTTTGCACCTATGTCACATCTAAAGCATTTACAGCAGGTGTTTACTTCTTCAAAATGATTATATTTTAGTTTTTATATTTCACAATCATTTGCAGATATAACCCCAATTCACCTCTATCCCCTGCATCAAGCCCACCTTTGTAACAAAGAAAAACTAGGTAAACATAATTGATGTAGGAACTCTGACAATGTAAAATATAATCTGTTCCTACTCGCTTCCCTCCCCATAATCTCCTACATCTAAACAGAGAGTGGGATGGTCTGTTGCATTTTCTGTTCTCTAGAACCAAGATTAATGATTGCAATTATACAGAGTTTGTTTTCTTTCAAGCCATCGTTTTATTTACATTATTGTAGTCATTTCATATGACTATGATGTTGTCTTGGAAAATTCTGATTCTCTCACCTCCTGAATAGGAAGGAGTATGCAATTCTTTTTTACGGCTCTTTATCAAAACATCCTCTTCACCCAGATGTGGGAGAAGACGATGGCAAGAAGCACAGTTGCAACAGGGCCAAACACTAAGAGTGACGATGGCGGCAACAATGAAACTTCAAGATTACTTCCTGTGCCAGAGGTCTTAAGGACTTTCTGTGACAATTTACTTAGGAGATATACTTTTGTTTTGTCTATTATTTTTCCCTCAGTCCTTTATAGTAAATCAGCCTATTGTGTGTCCCTACATCAAAGTCAGACTGGGAGTAATAAAGAGGATTCAAGAAGACTTCTACGCCATTATGCAATGATGCCATACTAATTATCTGGGAATCAACCACAGTTCTGTTGGTAAATACTGAAGGCTCAGTTCTGCTGTCAGCCACACGACAAATAATGCAGCGGTAAATTTTCTGGTAATTGATGTGATCCTTAGCTTAAGTCATCTCAGCTGGAGAGCTTGTGCTCCATGTGTATGTGCAGAGAAGGTGTGGGCATATATAATTGCTGTCTCTGGGGAAATTGGATTTCAAGTGGGTCTTCTCTGAGGCAACTGGCAGTGAGGCTTTAATTGCTAAAGAATGGAGCACAGACATAAACTTTTACTAGCTAGTTTAGAAGAGTGGACTCCCAGTGTACCTTAGGTCCTTCAAAAACTAATAAAGTTCTGCTTAAGCAAACTGCATTCACTTTATTCCAAAGGTCACAGGTTTCTAGACAACAAAGAATAATCTCCTTATTTGAGAATTATCAGGCACACTGCAATTTGTTATGCATGTAAATGTTAATGAGCAGACCGGTTGTATCACCTAAGGACCCTTCCATAATGGTGAGATGCATTGCCTGAGGCAGGAAAGGCTTAGGGATTGAAGGAAGTACATGAAATGAGTAAGGATGATAATTGGAGTCACTTAGCTAAGATTTATACCAATTTTTTATGCTGCAATATGTCTATGATCTATCATCTCATAAATGTGGAAAAATCCCTTCATTGATGCACATGACAACACATGCATGACTGCCCATGTCTTATGGGCATCGCATTGGTCCATACTCTTATCCTGTGGAATCCAACCATTATGTTGGTGATCTTCTTTGCTGTCTCTAGCTATAAGAGCGGCCCATCTCCTCCTTAAATTTCTTTAACACATCCTTAACTTTGGTTCTCCTTCGTAATTTTTAGTATCTGATGTGTTGAAGCCTACTCATACTCACCATGAGTCTTTCCATTGTCCTTTATGTGATTCCCAATTATAATTCTGTGGAGACTATAGTGTTCCATAACTGTAAGTCATACCATACTAGAATGATATTGGTACATATTTTAATGGGTTTTAGTATTATGATCCACACAGCAAGAGTTTAGTCTTCCTGTTGGGCTTTAAGAGGTGATTTTATTCATCCCAGAGTATATGCACCTGGGAAGTCACCTTCAGACACTGTTCTTCAGGCAGCCCATTTTAATAACAGAATACTAGACAAGGACTTAGGAACTCAGATTGTCGACCCTGAGTTTGCATGTCATTTCTGAAACTTACTAGCTGTAAGACTCTAGTCAAGTTCTTTAATTTCTCCATGGCTCAGTCTTATCACCTATAAAATGGGAATAATAATAATAATAATAATAATAATAATAATAATAATACCCATCTCCTGCAATTGTTGTGCTGATCAAATCAGATATTATGTGAAAAGTACTTTGTAAACATCTAAACTTTCTCTGCTTTGGCTATTATTTTTAGTGTGGATTCTCTGACAGGAAATAGAAACTACCTGTGTGACCTTGAACTTCTGTGCCTCAGTTTCCTCATCTATAAAATGAAGGAGTTGGATTAGGTGCCCTCTAATGTCTTTTCCAGTTCAAAATCCATGATCTTGTGACCTTCTTAATTTAGAATGAAGTGATAGAAACCTATGTTAGTTTTGAAAATATTCTCCAGAATGTCTGAAATCTGGCAAAGAAAAGAAACACTTGTCACGCTATTGCTCAGCCTTCTGTTAGGGCATAAAATAAACTCTCCAAATAACAAATAGCATCCTCACCCATGACAGGCATGCTTATCAAAAACTAGAGAAACCTGTGCTTTACCTCAAAGGACTCATTCTATAACCTGACAGTGGAGAATCTGTTCTTTTGTTCTTTTCTGGAAGGTCTTAGGAGATGAGCAATCTTCAACCAACTCGACCTTGTTAAGAGAACATTCTGTCTTTCAGATCTCAGGGTTTCCTAATATTTCAAATGTTGTTATTTAAAAGTTATAGGTCTTCGTTATGGGTCATCCATAAAGCCTTCAGGCATTTTGAGGGACAGAATGTTCATAAAACAGAAAATTTATATTAAAGAAAAGGTACTTTCAGGCACATTTGTTGCTATGAGAGGATCAATCCCTCTTTTTCCCACATCACTATTTTCTGTGGTTTCCTTGTGGTAAACTTGCCCATGAGCAAAATTAAATTGGGGGAAGAGAGGTCAGGAGAAAATGTGATTTTCAACGTCAATCAAAAGTTTCACTGGGAACATATCAGAATATTACTATGCTATAAGAAATAATAAGTGGAATAAACACAGAGAAACATGGAAAGACATGATCTGATAAAAATGAAGTAAGCTAAGCCAAGAAAATTTTTGTGTGTATATCTGTATATGTTATATGTATAAGTATAGGTATGCATTTGGGTATATGTATGTGTGTGTGTGTATATATATATATATATATATATATATATATATATATATATATATATATATATATATATATATGCTTGTGTATGTATATAATAATACTGGACATATAATATACACATATGCACACACACATGTGTATACACACACATACACTACAACAATGTTAATGGAAAGAATAACAGATCCAAAACAATTTTTAAAAAATGATGGCTACAAAATTACAAAGAACAAGCTTGGCCCCAAAGAAGAGAAATGAAAACAAACTTCCCCTCAATCCTTTGCATGGGTAGTTATTTTGTGGCTGTGGAGCACTGAATATAATAGCAGAATTTTTTCAATGCGTTGATTGATTTTGTTGATTTTTCCCTACTTTTTTTCCTGTCTTTTCTTTTTAAAAATTTTTTTTATGAAGTTTGATTCTCTGGGGAATATGGATGTGAAGAGAGGGATACAGTAGAAAATCTAGGTGGTTTTAAAATAGGAAATATCAATAAAAATCACTATTAAAAAGAAACAATTTTAAAAAGTTTAATGTGGGCTCAGCCCTGGACAGTTGTTACATATACCTTCACCATTAACACACTGCACTGACACACACTTTGGAGCTTCGGAGTTCTTCTTCTTCCCAGGCATAGTCTTTGAGAACCCACCATCATCTGCATGACACCAGGAGGCACTGGAGTAGGCAACTATTCACTGCTTTAAGAGCCCATCTTTTTAACACTAATTGTTCTAGTGGTTTAATTTTGGGAAATTAAGGAATTCCATTGGCCCAAAAGATTCACACTTGTGAAGGACCCAAAATTATGGCAAAGAAAGGTCATTTTCAGAAATATTTGGAATAATTTAGAGGTTAAGATATGGGTGGAGCCTACTTTGAGAATCAGAGGTTCGGATCCTGCCTTTGATGTACTAGCTGTGTGACCTTGAGCAAGGCATGTAACCATCTTGGGTCTCTGTTTCCTTATCTATAAAATGAGATATCTGGACCAGATGGTCTCTGAGGTCCCTTGAAGTTGAAGTTCTAAAATCTCATGATTCTAGCTATAGAAGATGGTCTACAAAAATGCACCAAAAAGGAGAGGCCCAGAAAAGATTAGGAAATGGCTAATTGTCTACTTTGGATAGAATGTAAATGCATGAGGAATAGAATGAAGTAAGGATGGATAAGTAGACTGTGGAAATCCTTGAATGCTGGAGAGCTATAGAAAGTCCCTGAATAAAGGAGTGACATGATTTTCAAAGATTATCTTAACAGTAGGGGAGCCAGATGCATTGGAGTAGCTAGAAATCAAAGGAAGGAAAAGCAAATAGGAGAAAATTATAATAGTCCACATGACAAGTAATGAGGGCTGGATTGGGGAGACAGCAGTGGTATTGGAGAGCAAAGGACATGTTCAAGAGATACCATGGGCCTTACTGTTAACCAGACTGGGCAAATATTTGGATATGAGAGGTTAGATTATGAAAGAGTCAAGGTTGACTCTAAGGCTTTTCATCCTTAGGGTAATAGAAAGATGATAATGTCATCCCCATACATAGGGAAGCAGGGAGAAGGGGCTGTGGGGGAGGATGATGAGTTCATGTTTGGACAGATTGATTTTGATAAGGTGTCATGTAGGTGTAAGAGCAGTGAGGTGACACAGTGGATAGAGCACTGGGCTTTATCAGGAAGACTCATCTTCCTGAGTTCAAATCCAGCCTCAGACACTTACTAGCTGTGTGACTCTGGGCAAATCACTTAACCTTGTTTACCTCAGTTTCCTCATCTGCAAAATGAGCTGCAGAAGAAAATAGCAAAACCATTCCAGTATCTTTGCCAAGGAAACCTCAAATGGGGTCACAAAGAGTCAGACACTACTGAAAATAACACTAAATAACAACAAACCTATAGGTGAATGTATCTAGAAGGCAATCTGGAACGTGTTATTGGATTTGTGGGGGTAGGTCAGGCCTGGAAAAGTAAACTTTAGAGTTATCCACATAGCAATGAAACTGAAGTCAAAGGAGTGGATCACCACTCCACCACCAAAGGTCAGCCAGATAGTAATAGAGTTGAAGGTAGAGGAGCTTTTGAGAGGTTTCATTCATTTTGGGGAATCAGGAGCAGGAAGAACAGCTGACAACTGAGAAAGGAGACTGTCATATAGGCAAGACAAGTAGGAGAGAGTAGTGTCATGGAAGCCAAATGAGGGAAGAGTATGAAAAAAGAGGAGATAGTCAAATGCGGCAGACATGTTGGAGTTGAGAGAAAATAACTGGATTTGGAAAGTAAGAAATTAGTAGTAAATTTGGAAAGGACTATTTCATTTGACAAAATTTGGAGTGAGTGGTAAATAAGTGGAAGCAACAAGTGTGTGCTGCTCTTCTAGAAATTTGGCATGGAAGATGAGAGAGATAAGATGATAACTGGACAGCATTGCAGAAATCAGGAAAGTTTTTGTTTGTTTTTAGGTTGGGGAGACCCAAGGAGCTATTAAACCTAGTTTGGAGTAATTTTTATTTGATTGTCACTCAGTTAAGAGGCATTTATTAAGTGCATATTATGTGCCAGGCACTGTGCTAAGTTTTGGGAATACAAAGAAAGGCCAAAAAAATGCTGCCCTGCCCTCGCAAAGTTTGCAATTGAATGGGGGAGAGAACAACCAAAGGAATGTATACATTCAAGATACATACAGGGTAAATGAATTGGAGAAGGAAATGGTAAATTACTCCCGTATCTTTGCCAAGAAAGCTCCAAATGGGGTCACAAAGAGTCAGACACAACTAAACACCCCAACTACAGCAACAAATAGAAGATGAAAAAGAGGTTATTGCCATAAAGAAGGCACTGGCAGAATGTGGAGAGAAGGTGCTTCAGGAAAAGCTTCCTGCTAGGGAAAAGCTAAAGCAAAGAATCTCACAGTTGAAAGGAACCTCAGAAATCATCAAATCCAATTTTTACCTCAAGGAAAATTCCCCCCCGCCAGCCGCATGCCATACTGCCATAGCCTCTCTAATGATAGTCTAGCCTTTGTTTAAAGGCTTCCTACGTGGGGACAGGAGGGAATGTTGCTGCTTCCTGTGGCAGTCCATTCTATTTTCAGATAGCTATAATTGTTAGGGAATTTTTTCTTGACATGAAGTCTAAATTTGCTTTTCTGCAACTTCTATCCACTTACTTTTAGTTCTGCCCTCTGGGGTCAAGTGGAAGAAATCTAGTCCCTCTGCACCCAGTGAAAGGCAAAGATTTTTGTGACAATCTATAAGGAACTTTGTAGGCATTGATGGTAGTCATATACTATTTAACACATTGAACAGTTAATTGTAAAATTATTTCTCTCTAAAGCTTGATTGGCTTTTCACTATACTTAATAGATTGTTAGTGAAAGAAAATGTTTTTAAAAGGCACTCAGGTATATGTTGCAAATGCCTTCATTTCTAAAATAAGACTTGACATATGCAAAATTGTGTTTCACTGAAAA
Organism: Trichosurus vulpecula; assembly: GCF_011100635.1. Classification (NCBI taxonomy): domain Eukaryota; kingdom Metazoa; phylum Chordata; class Mammalia; order Diprotodontia; family Phalangeridae; genus Trichosurus; species Trichosurus vulpecula. The sequence goes on along the minus strand of NC_050573.1, from coordinate 429,308,135 downwards.
TAAAAGATTACTCATTGTATGAGTGTTTTGTTATGCAGTAACACTGAAAAGAGGTAGCTCAGATTTGGGGGTGGTGGTAAACTTTTATGTGTTCTGTGTTGGGAACAAGTTTTAAGTCTTTGATTCACTTCACTTCAGGTATGCAGGCAGAAGGATGCCCTGGATTTTCAACCTTTTCAAGGTTTGATTGATGAGTTCAAGGTGCATTGTGAGCTCTGACTCTAAAGCCAGAGAGGCAGCTATTGAGAAAACTAAATTATTAGCCAATTCATTACACATATCATATCAATTAATATAAAAATCAGAATTCCCTTCACACCTGTATATAGCTTGCTTTCCCTCCACAGAAACTTCAGACAAATATCTAAGTCTACAGGCATACATTATATCATTGGCTAAATCTTCTTCCTGCTCTGCCTAAATCTAAATTTCTATGATATTCCCCTTTGAAACCAAATATGGATGATATCAGGGCTGTTTCTGACCACATCCCGGGGAAAAGACAGTACGAACTCCTTGGTCTTCTTCTTGAACTTAGAGAGATGTGAGAGATCCGCAAAGAACTTAAACAGAAGGAAAGGAATGATAGCCTTTTCAAGGATCATTATGATAATAAATGTTCATCTGCTTTGGAGACCCATTCCCAGCTCTCTTTAGAGTCATGCTGCTTTTTATCCTGATGCAATGAAATCATACTACCTAGTCAGGACAACACCAATGGCTTACTGCTGCCAAAGCTCATCTTTAAATCTCTCTGCTAACTAGTGTCCATATAGAATGGGAACATCACCCAGGGATTCCTAGAATCTGTGCTTGTTGTATAGTATGCTTCCTTGCCTTAGGTTGCCCAGGTCTGGCGCATCTTTTTTTTTCCTTCCTGCTACTGAAAATATTAGTCCATAGAACTTGAATATTTATCTATGGCAGGGACAGGGTAAGCCTTTGACAAAACTATGATAGAGTGCAATTTTATCTTTAGTTACTTCCCACTACAGTTTCAGTGGCCTTAATCTTTTATCCTGCTTCTCTCCTCCTATGTATCACATTCCTGGGGATATGAAAGCACTTTTAGCTGTTAAACTACTCTCCATCGAGAAATGAGTTAATAACAACTCAAGATGCCCCCTCTCCTATGAGGACTTATATTTTAATAAGCCTTTTAAATCTCAAAAAATGGGTCTCTGATATTTAACCTAGCTCAGTGCCAATAGAAATTGCTGTTCTCAGGAGCTTAGCAGTCCCTTTGCAGTGGGCCCATGGCAGGAGAGATGGGTGAAATGATGAATGGCTAAGCTCCATGAGCACACATTAAGGTCAACAGAGAAGGGGTCTCTGGTCTCCTAAGGAACAAGGAGGGGATCTCTGAGGGCTACTTCCCTAACTACAGCATGACAAAGTGAAAAGGCCCTGATTTTGGAGTCAGAGCACCCTGATTCAAATTTTGCCTCTGATGCTTACTACCTGTGTGAATTCAACAGCCTTATTTTCCTAATCTACAAAATGAGGGAGCTGAGCTAGATGGCTTCTGAGATCCTTTCTAGTTTGAAATCTCTGATTCTATATAATGTTTCAAAACTGAGCACAATGACAGAAACATTTTGACCTCAGGTATAATTACTGGGCCTTAGTTATGCTAGTCAAAAAGAATTCGTCCCTTTCTATCAAAAGAGTGAGTGAGATGATGTGACCTTGAACATCTCTTCCATTTCTACATCTCTGGTCCAATGATCATATGATACGATCAAAGCTGTACCTTGGGTCAATTAATTTGGCTGTGGTTGAAGAACTAGGGCTCAGGAGTCAGAAGATCTGGGCTCAAATCCCACCTAGGATGTTTACTATGAATGTGGCTTTGGACAAGTCACTTAACCTCTCTCAGCCTTAGTTTTTTCATTCGCAAAATGAGGGAGTTTTACAAGGTGGTCTCTGAGGTCCCTTCCAGCTCTAGTCCTATGGTCCTATGTGCCTTCACCATGCTAGATGGCATAGGCAGGGATGGGCTGGAGCCAGGTCAAACTAGCTCTTGAGAGCTGATTGTTAAATTTTCAGTGAGTGCATTTAGACCTTTTAAATTGCTACAAGTCAGGGCTTGATTTGTTTTGTTGATAGTCTACACAAGAAAGTGATGGATAAAGTGGTAATAATCCAGATTAAATTTTAAAAATGTGATGTTCAACCTTCCCCCCACCCCAAAAACTGGTTGTTAAATATTAAACCAGCACACCCCTAGGTATAGGAGATTCAAAGGAAGCGTGAAACAATTCTTTTCTCCAGGAGTTTGGTACAGCAAAGCAGGAAAACTCAAATACACACACACACACACACACACACACACACACACACAAAACACAATACAGAATAATAATTGAAATATAAGTGAGTACTTAGTCCTAGGTATAGATAAGTATTGAAGGATGTGAGAGCAAATAAAAATTAGTGCAGGCTGGGAAATTCAGGGGGAATGGAAAAAAAGTGGGTCATGAGCTGGGTCTAAAGAGGTAAAGTGGTGCAGTGGATAGAGTGCCAGGCCTGGAGTCAGGAAGACTTGTCTTCATCCATCCAAATCTGGCCTCACACACCTACTAGCTGTGTGACCCTGAGCAAGTCATTTAACCCTATTTGCTTCAGTTTCCTCGTCTGTCAAATGAGCTGGAGGAGGAAATGGCAAACCATTTCAGTATCTTTCCCAAGAATACTCCAAATGGGGTGACAAAGAGTCAGACATGACTGAAAAATGACTTAACAGCAATGAGAGAGGTAGAAGGGAATGGAGTAGAACTTTTGTGGCTGAAAAGGAGGTAGGACTGAAAATGGTAGGCTGGGGGAAGGGAGACAGGAGATTATGACTGAGGAAACTGAGCTGAACAAAATAGAGGGTTTATGGTCAAGCATTCAAGGTCAGATTAGGAAACTTTATCCCATTGAACCTGTCTGTGGGCTTCACTGTTGGTGTGCCATCTGTGAGCCTTAGCAACTACAACTTGGTGCATCTGCATAGCTGTGGATAAGCCACTAAAAACACATGAATGTTCAATCCAAAACATTTAAAAAAATTTCTTTGTTCAAGATTGAAAAATTTATTTTAGGTAAAATATACATGTGTCTATAAATTACAAAGACATTTTAATTAGTGAGATTTGGTAGTTTGCAGAATTTCAGGAAGAAGAGACCTGAAAGACCATCTTGTTTAGCAATTTAATTTTATAGATATGGAAATGAGATTCAGGGAGGTATCCAAGTCATACCATGGCTTAATTTAAAAGTGGTCAAGGATAATAAAAAATATGCTATAAGTATAAAGGTTTGGGCTTTAAAGCTGGCTGGGACCTTAGAAGTAATCTATTTCATCCCACTCATTTTACAGGTGAGGACATTGAGGGAATCTTTCAGCGTGGTGATTTGCCCAGTGTCACGTAGGAAGTAAGTGGTAGAGGAGCTAGGCCTTAAACCCTGAGCCTTTGACTAAAAATTCAGCATTCCTTCTCCAGTCATAAACTTCATCCCATAATGAAAATATATTTAAACTAATTTTGTGTGTTTGTTTAGTTTCTGTTCCTTTTAGCAAGATTTCTCTGCCTCCCCCCGCCATGGAATTATAGGTTTTTATCCAATGATAATTCATGCTTGCCTTCAGTCAGTTCCAAATGTTGCATGGGTTCCCGTGTACTTGATCTGAGGGTGAACCTAGAATTTTAGAGAAGAGAGTAGGCATCATCTTTTGGAGAGTTACTATATTCCACATTCTTTTGGGGGCTTTACAGTCAGTAGCACAAAAAGCGCTATGTGCCTATGTATTTAAATGTATGGCTTGCACAGAAATGCATTTCTTTGTTGGTGCCATACTTGGCATATACGTACTGTGCTTCTGTGATAAATTCAGGAAGTAGCTTCTGCATGATAGCAATTTGGCAGGATTTAATTGTACAATCTATAAATTTGCAAGCTCCCTTACAGTGAATATAAACATAGGCTGAACATACTTATTAATCAATCAGTCAACAAGTAATTGTTAAATGCTTACTGTGTGGTAGGTACTGTACTAGGAAAGTACAAAATTGAGCCAGTTCCTGACCTCAAGGAGATTTCATGCGGGCAGAACTAATTCAATAGACTTTCTGTTAACCATAGCATATATTGTATGAAACAGTGTATGTAAGGCTTGTAGCATTCTGTTCTTTCTTTTCTAGACCTGTAATTTCGCCAGTGTAGGGAACTCCTGGTGTGGAAACTCCCTTTCCCAAAGCAGATCAACAACTGCTCTGTAACTTAGAGTTTAAAAGTTGCCTAGGTCTTGAGAGGTTAAGAAATTTCCCCAGATTCATGCAAGTACTATGTATCAGAGGCAGGATATGATCTTATTAAATTATTATTTCCATGGTCAACCTGTTATCCACTCCAGCAGGCTACCTCTCAATATATACTTCTATGTGATTTAAGTTCTAATGGCAGCTACAATAGATAAAATGATCCCTAGAATGGGAACAATCTATTAGTATTTTATCAATGGGGCAGACCGGTAAGGAAGTTATAAATACAAATACCGAGGGAAATTTTATTTTCTTTATTTTTTTTTTTTACTTTTACCAGTTTGTTTCCTAAGACCAGTCCCCTGGTGGATGTTTTTCTATTTTAAAAGGCTTATTTTAGACCAGAGTCTCAGCCTTTTTCCTATATGGACCCCTTTGGCAGTAGTGAAATCTATGGACCCCTTCTCTGAATAATGTTTTAAATGCATGAAAGAAAGTACATACGATTATCAAAGAAACCAATCTTATTGAAATACAGTTATCAAAATATTTAAAGAGCAAGTTTAGGGGTCCCTGGTAAAGTATCCCTGTTAAGCACCTTATAGTCAGACCCTATACTAAAAAACTCAGGATAAGAAGAAAGGCAAAACAAACAAACAAACAAAGAGAAACAAACAAAACAGCCTCTGTTCCCAAAGAGGTTACAGTTGAGTAGAGGAGACAAAATGCAAACAAATATGTACAAATAAGATATGTACAAGATAAACCTGCATAGTCTCAGAAGGAAGTAGGATTAAAGGGGACAGTGAAAAGCTTCTCGAAAAAAAGTTCAACTTTAGCTAAGAATTAAAGGAAGCCTGGGAAGCTAAGAGGCAGAGATGAGGAAGGAGAACATTCCAGGCGGGGACAGCAGCCAACGAAAAGGCTTAGAGTGAGGAGGTAGAGTGTTGTATATGAAGAACAGAGAATTATACATGCCACAAATACAGAGACATTTCCCTTTTGGATCTGCCAGTGTTCTAGGAAACTGAAATGCATCCCATAAAAATAGTTCCATGATTATCTTCAGTTAAGTTTCTTTACCCTTACTAACTTTGAAGATGCACAGATAAGAAAGCAATGCATATTACCAGATTCATTCTTAGAGAGAGCAATTCCTTCCCATTTTGTAATCTCATAACAATATTTCTTATCATCTAAAAGGAGAGACTTAAATATAAAGATATTGCTCATCATATAGGCAGGTGATCATAGCCAGGAACAATAGTTAATCTAGAGTCTTCACCAGGGAATCACAAGGTCCTTCTCATAAACAAACCCCGAAAGCAAAATACCAGCTTAGAGTTTACACACTTCTCAAAGCATCACAATCCTAGTGACTCAGTGCCTAATCAATTGAGTACCAAAAGGTGTGAAAGCCTTCCTACAAGCAAGCCTCCCCTAAGCAAGCTCCCCTTAATGGGCTCCATATGAGGCCTATTAATGGGTGGGGAAGATCTTCATATCCCATTAACATTACACCATCTAATCCAATCTATACTTGCAATCTTGTTTTTCTCTTTTAACTTCTAAATGGAGTTGGGGAGAGTTGGGAGGGATGGAAAATAAATGTTTGTTAATTGAAAAATAATTGTTTTTTAAAAAAGAGAAAATCCAGTTCAAAAGACCAAATAAGTGGCTTTCTGTATTTGCTCGAAGACCTCCAAGGAAAAGGAATCCACTAACTCCCTAAACAGTTCACTCCTCATTTGGACAGCTCCAGTTGCTAGGAAGTTCTTCTCAGGTGAAGTCTAAATTTTACCTTTTTGCAAATCTCAACCAATTTTCTTTGTTTTACTCCTTGGGACCAAACAGAATGAGTCTAATCTCTCTTGCATTTATCAGATTCTCAAGTATCTGAAGGTACCTATAATGCACTTCTTATTTCTTTTCTATTACAGGCTAAATTCCTCAGTTTCTTTTATTAGTCCTCAATCTACCATGAACCCTGGGGCCTACATCAATTTTGCTGCTCTCTTCTGGATGCCAACCAGCTAATTGATGTCCTTTCTGAAATGTGGTATCCTGAACCAAATATACTATGTGATCCCTGTCCTCAAAACAGCTTATTTTTTCAGAATCCCTTGCTACTCAAAAGGTTTAAATGATAAAAGAATCACTATTGAAGGCTGTTTAAAAAAGATATTTAAGGAATTAGGAAGAAACATTGGTATTTATAAAATCATGACAATATTAATTTCCATTTACATAGCATCTCAAAGTTTACAAAGCACTTTACAGATATGAAATTTTGATCCTCATAACAATGCTATGAAGTAGGTGCTACAAATATCATCATTCTTACCTTATAGGTTAGGAAGCTGAAATTCAGAGAGATTTTGTCATCATCTATGGTCAAACAGCTATGTCTATAGTCAAACAGCTAATAAGTATTTGAGGTAGGATTTGAACCAAGTTTTCTGTACTCTAGGGCAGCTAAGTGGCACAGTGGATAGAGTGCCAGGCCTAAAATCAGGAGAATTTGAGTTCAAATCTGGCCTCAGACAGTTACTAGCTATGTGACGTTGAGCAAGTCACTTAACTCTGTTTACCTCAGTTTCCTCAAGTGTAAAATGAGGAGAAGGAAATAGCAAACCACTCCAGTATCTTTGCCAAGAAGACTCCAAATGCAGTCTCAAAGACTCAGACATAACTGAAATGACTGAACAACAACTTCTGAACTCTAAGACCACATTTATATACATGCTACCTCTCTTTTATATGATAATGTTTACAGTGGTTCATATAGGCTGCTGGCTTAAGTGGATACAGTATTGACAGAGCTATGATAAGTGCCTAGAGTAATCAAATATCCATTATCTAGACTGTACCCCTTACCTTGCATAAGTCCCTTTTAATCTCATATTAGAGTCCCTAGTTTCTTTCATAACTCAGCTCAAATGCCTCAAAACCAATAGACCTTTCCTGATCTCCCAGGGGACAGTGCCTTCCCTCCTTCCCCCAATTAAATTGTGTTTATTGCATGTATATTTTGCACATACTTATATATGGACTTTTCTCTCAAAAATGTAAGCTTCTTGAGGATAGGTACTGTTTTATTCTTATCTTTGGCATGCCCAGCCTAGTTCCCAGGCTGTTGCAAGAATAAAATGATATATTTGTAGAGCCTTTTGCAAATCTTAAAATGCTATAAATTCTGTTATTATAATTATTATTATTAGACACATAAGAAATGCTTGTGGATTAACCATGCCAGAGTTGAAAATTTAGGTGAATAAGATGAGGACAGTGTGTGATAACAGAAGAGAAGTTGTATGAAAATGGTGGGCAGGTGCAATATAGTTAATTTTGCCACATTTAAAAAATGCTATTGTCTCTCCATTTGTTATCAGATCCAAAAGCATGTCAGCATGGGAATGTGGGTGAGTAATTTAACATCTATTACTTCCTCATTAGGAAGTGTACTGTGTTGCAGGTGTTCTTTTTGGCACCTGTTTATCTCTTGGGATAACTGGAGAATCCTTACTGTGTGCCTAATGACTCATTTATAGACACTCCCAAGGGGGAAATGGTGTTTCCTCAATTTGTAAGGCCCCTGAGTGATTGTGGCACATTCCGTTGCTCTCTAAATTTGTTGTGCTCTCTTTTTATCCATCCCCTGACACCACAGATAACCCCTCATATTTCAGCACTTTGCTATCTACTTCAGTCCCCTTTCATTCTATAAGGACCCTACTTTCCAAATTGATGAACTAATTTGGGTTAGAGTGTCAATTAATCACATTGCATCAATATATTACTTTTCTTAGATTACATGTATTTTAAAGGATTCATTTATCAAAAAGAAAGGGCTAAAGTGGCAATTTCAGGCACTTTGGCACACTGGTAGAGGGCACACTTTAAGGTGGGGACCTGCCAACATTCTTAACATGACACTATTAGGCTGTAATCTATCCTGCTTCAGAAGAGGACCAACTCTGTGCAACTTGTCTGATGTGTGTGACTGTTCCTATCACTTTTGTTAGAAATTGTTGCTTATTTCATCTCCCCTAATTTTAACCACCAAGGGAATAATTTCCCATCACAGTGTTTTCAATCAATCATGGCTTTGGCAAAGAATAAATTAGGGTGTTGAAAATTATCTCTCATTGCTGTCCGTCCATTTTTGAAGAGGACCATGACATCAGGACGATGGTGTCAAGACTTGCAAGTGAGTTGGATTTAAGTGAGGGAGGGCTGTGCAAAGTCACCAGTCTCATTTTCTCTTCTGGAGCCATCTGGGTCAGGGCAACTGGAGATGGTCCCAGATGCAGGGTCTTTTTAAGTTAACGTCTTTCCCAGGACTCAGTTTGACTGAGGCAATGTTCATTCATTAAGGGTAGGTAAGAAATGAGTCAAAGAATTGCCTCTTTTACCTAGTCAAAAAAAATCAGTCTGGGAGGAAAAGGTTCTCTGGGTTTCTCACCAAAACGGAAACAATTGCTATTTACAATCACTATGAGCCATCGGGGCTCAAATAACAACTTTTTAGGGCTTGGGGTGGGACCTATTGTTGGCCAAACAGTGAGAGCCAAAGTGATTTGGGCTTAAGGCATGATCCTTAAGAAATAATTCTATGACACTATGGTGAACAGAGGGAGAGGGAGAGGGAAAGGGAGAGCCTGAGGGTGAGGGACTATCCCATATGGGTAAAAAGAAGAGAATCAGCTTAGCTTAGTATATTGTGTGCAGGGTTGGTCAAGAAGACTTGGGTTCCAATTTTGACTCAAATCCTTCCTTCTATGTAATCTTTCAAGTCATGTGACCCCTTTGTTCCTCATATGTAACATGTTGTTGTTGAGTCATTCTAGCCATCGGACCCTATGTAACCTCATCTGGGGTTTTCTTGGCAAAGATACAGGAATGATTTTCCATTTGCTATTCCATATATGTAACATGGGGATTACTGAATATACCTGCCTCAAAAGCTTGTTAGGAAGTCAAATGATCCAATATATGTAAAGACCTATATGAATGTAAGCTATTATTTATGTAGACAGTCACAAAATTTTCTTCACCAAGATGAGGCTGCTCTGAGGAGAACATTAGTCATAAGGAGAATATATTTTGTTTTGTCTCTTTTGACCACTCAGATCACCGAAACTCCTTTCCCTCAGATCTTCGGAAGTTATAATGAAACAGATTATAATCTCTTTGTTATTCTGCCTCTCAATTACCTGGAGGAGCTGTAAATAATCAGTGGGTGTTGAGCCTGTTAACTTTCAACTGAGAAGACCCAAAGCAAGCAGAGGAATCTTCAGAAAAAATAAAGAGTGGGGGGGGGGGAAGAGAGGAAGGAGGGAAGGAAGAAAGGAAGGAAAACATATAGGAAGGAAGGAGAGAAGGGAGGAAGGAAGGAAGGGAGGAGGAAAGGAACAGAAACATTATCCTCTCTGGGCTCACTCCCTCAATTTGCACTGGAAGTGACAGTTGGGTCTACAGAGGGTTCCAGGTGTACTTGAGTGGAGTCCTCATGTTGTAGCTCACAAGCCTCCATCAAGGTGCTTCCCATTAACAATCACCCAATAGAGTAAATTATTTTTTTAAATGCATTTACTCAAACGGCATAGCAAGAATAAAAGAAAATATTTCTCCCAGAAATGTTACTCCTCCCTTTTACCACCCTCCCCTGAAGAGGTTTAAGTAAAAATGATGATTGTTTTCTAGGATAGGTTTCTAGGGGTGTTCGAGACCCCAAAATACCGACACGCCACCGGGTCCTGCCAAAAGAATTCAACTCAAGCCTTCTTAGCCAAGGGAAAAGACAAGGTTTATTAGGGATTCACCATAATGGGCTGTCTTAAGAAATCCCCCCCTTTGTGATGCCTGTTTCCACAAGTGGGCCAGATTCAATCTACTGAGCTAGATTGAACCTGAGCACCTTCATGGAGGTAAGATGGAGATTATATACACAAAGATTGTAGGAGGGTTTGGGGGGTGGTCTGGGGTGACTAGAGGAGGGGTTTAGGGAGGGTCTTGAGGGGAAGTCTAAGGAGGATAAGGTGGGGTCAGAGTCCAGGAACCAAGAGAATGGGATTAAGGGCAGGAAGTTCCTGAAGGAATATCAAGTTTGGGAAGTAACTGAAGGCATGCATATCTAAAGTAACAATAGAGGGCAAGGTTTAGGTAGAGATTTGGGCCTAATGATAATGTGAGGCTTGTGGCCTTAGGGGAAGGCCAGATCTAGTTGGAAGATTCAAGGATAGTTCAAGGGGGCTCCCAGAGACTGTATTCCAGATTCAAGGGAGTTCCCAGAGACTGTGCCCTCATCATCCCCCTCCCCCAGTCAGTGGGAGAGAGGGGAAATATAAATGTAAAATATAATGATAGTGAGCCATCAGTGTAGGGAATAGTTGCTCACAACTCTGGAACTGCAGGGCTTTGATGTTTTTTGTTTCTCTTGAAAGTCTTCATGAAGTTTGCTTTGAGGTGTTTCAAGCATGATGGCTGCCTTACTCTTCTATGAAGCCTTGTAAGTTCTTCCAGGGCATATCATCTAAGCTAGAGGTGCTCTTCATAGGACACAATATCTTTGCTGACACTGCTCCCCACTTCCCTAACCCATCCACTGCCAAACTAGAACAAACGGGTGGCTTGACATTTGGACTGGCCTACTGCTGTCAGATTGGGCTAAGCACATAATTCAGCTTCTGGGCTTTTCACAATGTCTCTGATGGAGAGGTTGATCCACTAGACTCCCTGGGAAGCTACAGTCTCCAATGTCTTCAGTTTCTGGCTTTGCTGACTATTACTTCTCAGTTCGGCTGGAGGGCAACTGTGTTCTTTCAGCAAAGGCACTGATCCTTAAAGTAGAATTAATAGAAATCTCTCCTCTTTGGCTCCCTTAGGACTTTGATTTTGAGGTTTGTCACCCTTAGGTAGGAGGATTGAGAAGTCTGGCCTCTCCTTGCAAAATTCTTTCTGGTTGAGAGTAAGGTTTAATTCTTGAGGGACACCATCTTTAGTTTTGGTGGCCAGTCAGTTACATTTATTTTTAACATTTAATTTTTATTTTATTTTTTCCTCAATTACATTTAAGCAAACATTTTTAACATTTTTTTTTCATTTTAAACTTTGAGTTCCTAATTCTCTCTTCCTGCCTCTTTTATCTCCTCCTTGAGAAGGCAAGCAATTTGATATAGATTACACATATGTAGTCATGTAAAATATTTCTGTTAGCCAAAATGCAAAAGAAACTGCAGACCAAAAATAATAATAAAGTAAAAAAAGTACACTTAAATCTGCATTCAGACACCATCAATTTTTTTTCTCTGGAGGTTGATGGTATTTTTCATAATTCCTTTGGAATTGTCTTGAAAGATTGTATTGCTGAGAAAAGCAAATTTGTTCACAATTGATCAATGTACAATATTGCTGTTAATATGTGCAATGTTCTCCTCGTTCCACTCATTTCACTTTGTATGAATTCATGCAAGTCTTCTAATTTTTTTCTTTTAATGAAAGCATCCTGCTCATCATTTCTTATCACACATTGGTATCCCATCACAATCATATACCACAACTTGTTAAGCCATTCCCTAGTTGATAGGCATCCCCTCAACTTTCAATTCTTTGCCACAAAAAAGAGCTGCTAATAATATTTTTGTGCATGTAGGTCATTTTCCTTTTTTCTCTCTTTGGGGGTACAGACCTAGTAGTAGTATTGCTGAGTCAAAGAGTATGCAAAGTTTTATAGCCCACTGGGCATAGTTCCAAATTGTTCTCCAAAATGGTTGGACCAGTTAACAATTCCACCAACAGTGCGCTAGTGTCCCAATTTTCCCACATCCCCTCCAACATTTGTCGATTTCCTTTTCTGTCATTTTAACCAATCTGATAGCATGGTGATACTTCAGAGTTGTTTTAATTTGCATTTCTCTAATCAACAATGATTCAGAGCATTTTTTCACATGACTATAGACAACTTTGATTTTTTCATTTGGAAACCACCCATTCATAACCTTTGTCTATTTATTAACTGGGGATTGATTTATATATAAATATATATATATTTATATAAATTTAATTCAGTTCTGTATATATTTGAGAAATGAGGCTTTTATTAGTGAAACTTCCTGTAAAATTTTCTCCCCCACCCCTCAGTTTTCTGCTTTCCTGCTAATCTTGCATTGGTTTTGTTTGTGCAAAAGCTTTAATTTGATATAATCAAAATTATCCATTTTACACCTCATAATGCTTTCTATCTTTGATTTGGTCATAAATTCCTCCCTCATCCGTAAATCTGACAGGTAAAACATTCCATCCTCCCATAATTTGCTTATGATATCACCTATTATGTCTAAATCATGTACTCATTTTGACATCTCAGTATATGATATAGGATGTTGGTCTATAACAGGGGTGGGGAACCTCTGGCCTTGAGGCCATATGTGATCTTCTTGATCCATAAGTGTGGCCTTTTGACTGAATCCAAATTTTGCAGAACAAATCCTTTTATTTTTCGCCAAACTGTTCTCCAGTTTTCCTAGCAATTTTTGGCAAAAAGTGATCTTATCCCCAAATCTTGGCTTTTTGGGTTTATCAAATACTAGATTATTTTTGTCATTTAGTACTGTGTATTGTGTACCTAATTTATTCCACTGGTCCTACACTCCATTCCTTAGTCAGTAATCAATTGTTTAGTAATAACCACTTTGTGGTGTGATACAGTACTGCTAAACCACCTTACTTCACATTTTTTAATCAGTTCCCTCCATATTCTTGACCTTTTTTCTTCCACATAAATTTATTATTATTTTTTCCAGCTCTATAAATTATTTTTGGTAGTTTGATTGGTATGACATTGAATAATATATATTAATTCAGGTAGAATGATCATTTTTATTATATTGACTTGCCCTACCTATGAACAATAAATATTTCTCTAATTGTTTAGATGAGACTTCAGATAGCTTTGATTTCTTCATCTAAATACTGCCCATTCATATCCTTTGTCCATTTATTAATTGAGGGATTAATTTGTATTTTTATAAATTTGACCCAATTCTGTGTATATTAGAAAAATGAGGCCTTTATTGGAGAAAATTTCTGTAAAAAATTTCCCCCCAGTTTTTGGCTTTTCTTCTAATCTTGCATAGGTTTTGTTTGTGCAAAAACTTTGATATAATCAAAATTATCCATTTATTGTGTTCTGTTTGCTTTGCATGTGTTGTCTCTTGATTTGTTTTGTTTTATAATCAAGTTTTGTAGAACATTCTTAAAACAAAATAGTTTATTTATATTTTAATCTCCAGTTGAGCTTGTTTTCTCTCTTCAGAAGTCTGCCTAGTTTTCAGGGCTTGACATGCTTCGCTGTACCTATTCAGTGATAAATATTACCATGGATTGTTATACAAGGTAGGGCAAATTAATACCTTAAATTATTGTGCTTTCAAGCACATTGTCTCATTTGATCATTAAAATAAGCCTGTGAGGTAGTCAGGGCAGGTATCATTATCTCCCTTTTCCAGATGAAATAATTGATGTCTTGAGATAGTGAGTTGCTCAGTGAACGCTGCAGGATCCTGGATTGAATCCTATACCTTCTGACCCAGATCTTGGTTCTCTCTCTTTCCTCCTACCCCCCACCCCCCCTCCCACCCAGGACACCATACCACTTAAATATCAACCAGAGCTGCTAGTAGTAGAGCTCATGTGATAGAAAGCAAGTCGGTTTGCCTAGGCCTGGGGATAAGAAATGGAGAGCAGACTAAGAGTTGCAGAATATAACTTTGAAAAAGAATGGTAAATGGTTATTGAATTTGATTTGCACTTCTGATTTCTAGTTGCCCTGTACATATGTTTTACTTAACAATCAAGTTTTTAAAGAAAACTGGAATCTTCAGATTTCTTAATATTGGCAAACACTTCAAGACAGAAAAAATTCCTGCAGTCAGTGAAATGTAAAAATTGATAATATTCTGTTCACTTTTTCTTTGCCACCCATAATTCATTTTTAGACCTACAGTGAAGGGATTAATATAGACATGTTGGTAAGTTTCTCATCCTTGTATCCTCTATATAATAATAATAATAATAATAATAACCACAATAACAACCTTTAAATAGTATTTTTTTTGTTGGTCAGTCATTCAGTTGTGTCTTACTTTTCATGATCCTGTTGATCATACTGCCCATAGGGTTTTATTGGCAAAGATACTGGAGTGGTTTACTATTTCCTTCTCTGGTGGATTAAGGCAAACAGAGGTTAAGTGACTTGCCCAGCACCACACAGCTAATAAGTGGCTGAGGCCAGATTTGTACTCAGATCTTCCTGACTTCAGGCCAGTGCTCTGTCCACTGATCCTGGAGAGAATCTTGTCTACCATCACGTCTGTAAAATTGGTAGTTAAAAAAAGTGAGCAGCCAGACTGAAAGGAAAATAATTGATTGGCATACTAGAAAAGATGGCTCCTTCAAATTAGTTGTACTTCCTTAGGGTACATATTGGGTTTTTATAGTTTTATGGGTTCACTTCAGTACATAGCCAATCAGTGGCATTGAAATGCAGAAAAGAAATAGGGCAAGTGTGCAAGTCTTGGGGTCACTGAAATTGGTCAGATTTGTTCCTGTGGGAAATGCGTTTCTCTCTGGTTATTCTTATCAGAATTTGCTGTATTGACCAGAAATCTCTACATTGGTAGGGGCCTTTTTTTTAAAGAAAGACTTAGATGAACTGTTGCTAAGTGAAGTGAGCAGAAGCAGGATAATATTATATGCAGTAACAGCAACATTATGTGATGATCAGCTATGATGGACAGCTTTTCTCGGCAGTACAGTGATTCAAGACAATTCCAAAAGACTCATAATGGAAAATGCTACCCACATTCAAAGAAAGAACTATACAGTCTGAATGCAGATCAAAGCACACTGTTTACCCTTTTTGGTTTTTCGTTTTTCTCATGGTTCTTCTCTTTTGTTCTGTTTCTTTTTTCACAATATGGCTAATGTGGAAATATGATTAAAATGATTGCATGTATATAACCTATATCATATTGCTTGCTGTCTTGGGGAAGGGACAGTAGAGGGACAGGAGACAAATTTGGAACCCCAAATCTCATAAAAATGAATACTGAAAACTATCTTCACATATAATTAGAAAAAATAAAATATTATTTGCAAAAATAATATTAATAAAAGGAAAAAAGAGAATCATCTTTGCTTATCCTTTGTTAACAATAAGTAGGGAGGTAAATTATAAATTCCATAGTTCTGCCTCTTTGGTCTCAGAGGTATAGGGAGGTGTTTTCCCAAAACTCACAATAATTACCTCCTCTGTTTACTCACCTCCTCTGGCTTATTCTCTAAGCAGTTACTGCTATCTATTTTCAAAATGTGGGATTGTCTTCCTTTTAGAAGGGAAGATAAAAGGAATGGAGAAATGTCCTTCCTCTCTTTATGTTATTAAAAAAAATTAAACATCTATTTCTTCAAAAATAGAAGTGTTTCAGGATGAAAAAGAAAAAAGAAAAAAGATGTTAAGGGCAGTAGGTTCATCCTGACCTATATTAGGGAGTTGGAGGGCAGGAAAAAAGTGACAGAAGAGAAAAGGAAGAAGCCAAGGTACAGCCCTGGGATTTTTCACATAGGGGTACGTCCTGACCCCTCTGAGGGGGGAGCAGGATCTTGTGCTTCAGAAAAAAATAGCTAATCCACAAAGCTGTGAGGAATGAGATCATCCATTAAGGTTCAGGTAGAAGGTAATAGTGGTTCTCTGCTGAAAGGCAATGAGGAAACTATTTTTTAATCTTACCCTAATAAAATAGAAATCTGTTGACTTTTGAGAGGATGTAACAAGGATAACAAATTGTAGTGATAATGTTACTTGCAGCTACTGTCACTGTGTAAGGCCAACAAAAAGACCAACAACACAGGAGGGCTGCTAGAACAGGTTATTTGATCTGCTTTTCTAAGGAAAGCAAGTTTAAAGGGTTTACAGTGTCACTTTAATTAAACTTACATACATCATTCACTTAGTTCAGGGGAAAAAGTCAGCACACTCAACTTCAGAGAAAACACAAACAGAAATTACAAGCAGAAATTATATAAACAGAGCAAATAAACACAAATCAACAGACAGGCTTCTGTCTGACCATAGCAATATATACATAGTTACCAGAGAGAGAGGCACCAACATCTGAGTTTTCAAAGTTGGGGGGCTCCTTAATGGTTACCCAGAGTCTCCACACAAACACTCTTCCAATGAGTGAGCCCCAAGCAAAATGCTAACCTCAGAGTATATATACACTTCTTCAGGGTCAAAGGGTGTCACAACCCTGCAATTCAAATGCATGTGATCTAGGCCTGCCCCTGACTTAAGCAGGTCATCAAAGACTCCTGATTCAATCAAAGACTATTAACTGAAACAAAGGCAAGACTCAAAGGTGCTTGATTGTCTTAGCACTCCAAGCAAGACAAACAAAAAAGCAGCAAAAAGTCCCACCCTCCTTGCCATTACACAAATACTGTCCCCCAAAGTGTCAGAACTGAAAATTAGTTCCAGCTTCCATTGATTTATGTGAGGACAAATGATACTGCCAGAGGAATCTTGAAAAGGATTATGAAGCTCTGGCAAAGAATTGAAGACTTGCAGTTCAGGCAATGTTCTTATCATTACTTTTGCTAGGAGACAGGGGTTTGAACAAGAGCAGAAAATTGGGAAAACAATAGCCCCTTGTCTTAGAATGGGATTTGGATTTCTGGAAAAGAAATGGACCCTTGGCCAGGGATGGAATACATCCAACAAGAGCTAATCAAGAAGAATTTATCTAAAGTCTTGTGAATCTAACATAAAGTACATAAAGTGAAATTAGAAAGGGAAGGAGAAAATAGTCTACAAACACATGTTTCCAGGGAGAAGCTAGAGAGTAGCAACAAAGGAGGTAGGAAAAAACCAGTAGAGATAGAGTAATTTACAAGAGACTAAGTCAAAGGAATAAAACTGTCACCTCAGATATTTATACTCAGATGCACCAACTATGCATAACATACCAGGTAAACAAGAAGTACTGATTCAAGGAAGAAAATTTTATCTCATAAAGCAAAGACTTGTTAGACTCATTTGAAAGGGACAGAATAGAAAGAAGCACTTGTTTTTGCCTTTTTATATGTCTCTTTTTTGTTTTTTGTATTTGTATTTTTTAATAAGTAGTATTTTATTTTTTCCAATTACATTAAAGTTAATTTCTTATTTTTTGGAGGGGGAAAGGCAGGACAATTGGGGTTAAGTGACTTTCCCAAGATCACACAGCTAGTAAGTGTATCAAGTGTCTGAAGCCAGATTTGAACTCAGGTCTTCCTGACTCCAGGGCCAGTGCTCTATTCACTGCAGCTTCTAGATGCCACTAAAGATCATTTTCAATATTCATTTTTATAAGATTTTGAATTTCATATTTTCTCCCTCCTCCCTTCCCCAAGATAGCAAGCAACCTGATGTAGATTATGCATGTGCAATCATGTTAAACATAGTTCCACATTAATCATGTTGTGAAAGAAGAAACAGAATAAGAGGGAAAAGATATAAAAAACAAATAAAAGCAAGAATAGTATGCTTTGATCTACATTCAGACTTCATAGATTTTTCTTTGGATGTGGATAACATTTTCCATCATGAGTTTTTTGAAGTTTTCTTGGATCCTTGTAGTGCTGAGAAGAGCTAAGTCAATCATAGTTGATCATTGCATGACAATTGTTACTGTGTACAATATTCTTCTGTTTCTACTGACTTTACTATGAATCAATTCATGTAAGTCTGTATCAGTAAGGTACATCCTTGACCTCAAGGATGACCATGAACATGCCTGAGAGGTTCAGAATCACAAAGTATGAAAAACTCTCTAGGTAGAAGGCAGAGGAAGTATAACATTTATTTAGACACCAGAGTATCATATCCCAAGACCAATAATTCCAATTCAATATAGCAGTAATTCTATTCCAAAATCAGTAAATCTACCTCAATGTAGCAACAAGGAAATTATAACACAGTGTTATAGCAAGGAATCAAGTCATCCTGTAACCTTCCCCTCTGCTAGGGCCTTCCTGTAAACAATCACTTATGAATAGAATACTAACTCCCAACTCAGCACTCTCTCCTGCAGCTCTATCAATGCTGGCTCTCTCAAAGTCTGCTCTTCAGTGCCCTCTTGATGTCTGCTGCCTCAATGTCTTCTTGATGTCTACTCCTCAATTCTGCTTCCCTTCAGTTCTGCTTCTCTTCAGTTCTGTCCCTCTTCAATTCTGGTTCTCTCACACTCTGGGCTCTCCTTATATACAGTCCTAGCTGGCATCTGATTGGCTCTGATTGGCTCTGATTGTCTAGAACTCAGGTCTCGAACTGGCCGAATTTGTGATTGATTAGAACTCAGTGCACATACCATGGGCTCTGGTCTTAACAACTCCCCTTAGGGCCCTGAGGGCTTCATGATCAAATTGGCTTAGTATCTGGTGAATAGAGGCTTAGGGTCTACTTACAAACCAAGATATAATCAAGTTTTCCTACCTAGCCCCACCTGAGGCCTATTGAATGGGTGAGGAAGACCTTTTATCACATTAATACTACAAAGTCTTTCCAGGTTTTTCTAGCATCCACCTGTTCACCATTTCTATAGCACAATAATATTTCATTACATTCATTTACTACAACTTGTTCAACCATTCCCTAGCTGATGGGAACACCCTCAGTTTCCAATTCTTTGCTACCACAAAAAGAGCTGCTATAAATATTTTTGCACATGTAAGTCCTTTTGCCTTTTTTTGTGATCTCTTTGGGATATAGACCTAGTAGTGGTATTGTGGATCAAAGGTTATGCACAGTTTGCCACTTGGGCACAGAGAAACAGGCAATATTAATGTAACATTGTATTCTTAATCTTTCTTTAAAATACTTGATATATTTTGGTTTTACATTATCATCATTAATGAATTATATCTCTGCTCCCTCAAAGGAATCCATCCCTTGTAAAAAAGAATTAAAAAAGAAAGAAGAAATGATCAGCTTAGCAAAACTAACCAAACCTATCAACCAAATCTAACAGTATATGCAATATTCAACACTCACCCCCCAATGCGTCAAAGAAAGGAGGGAGGTGCAATTTCTCACCTGTTCTCATGGGTGAAGCTTCTTGGTCATTATCATCATACAGCATTCCACTTGGTTCTTTGGCTCTTTTTATCACATTGTTGTAATCATTGTGTATATTGTTTTTCTTGTTCTGTTTATTTCCGTTGGCATCAGTTCACATAAGTTTATATATTATACCAATTTATATTAAAATCACTTATGTAAGGTATTCCAACAGTAAGCTTGTTCCTTTTATTCTGCCCCTAATACATCTAGGTCCTTGTAGTATGCCTAATGAATCCTGTGGTGTGGTTGCATGTATCCAGATTTGCAGTATTTTAAATTATAATTATGTAAAGCATGATAATCAGTCTCAGGCCCATGGAAACATGTAGTATGAATTCAAATAATTCTACAACTTCATGGAATTTATTATTTGCACTCATCAGGATACATCTGTATAACCCTGGGGCAATGGTACTCAAATCAGTGGTTTACTCAAATGCAAAATGAACTTCAAAAACCTATTAATTAACTTGAGTGAAAGCTACTGGGTCTGAAGAACTCCCTGAGGGACAAATGGGGCAACCTTTTGTATCACCAAGGCAATATTCACAGTGGATGCTATTGCTATGAATATGCTGGCATGGTTCTGAATTGCAAAATATAACAGACTCTCCATGTAGAAAATAGAAGCAAAACATTTATTCAGACATGAGAAAGCCAAATCCCAATACCAGTAAACTGAATTCATCATAGCAGCAAAGAAATCTATATACAATAACAATGCAGGGAGCACCATCATTCCCAAGCCTTCCCCCCACCCCCATGCTCCCTACCGGGGCCTTCCCACAAACAAACATTCACAGCACAGCTAGCTTGCTTCCTCTCTCTCCCTCAGTTCTAATTGCTTTGACCTCACTTCCTCTCAGTTTTGCTTTATCCTTCCCCTTCTACCCTTTCAGCAAAGTCCTCCCATCACATGTGACTCAGGCATCCATGTGACTTAAGCAGGTCACATGGGCCTATTGATGTATGGGAAAGATCTTCCCATTAAGCAAAAATACATTATCAATACACCCTTCCACCTCCCTGCCCCTTGACCCACCTGCCCCCAACCTCTAACTGCTCTGTGTTTGCTGCTTAATTATAGTTTGCCACAATCTACCTCCTGACCTTTGACTGTCCTTCTATTCCCCATAATCTGGGCAACAAAGGCTGTCCATCATAGAAACTTGAACAAGCTGAATCTCCAATCCCACCTACTCTTTCATCCTTAAGGCCTATATATTTGGGCTCCTACTGTGGCAGTCAGCTTTTGGGGTCTCTGGTGCTGAATGTCCTATGCTCTGTGCTATTACCTAGAAGTTGAGGTTCCCTTGTCTTTTCCATCTTTTGTGGGCTTTGATGCCATCATCCCAGAGTCATTGACAATGGCTTTCTTCCTCTTCCTTGAACAAGACACTCCATCTCTTGATGCCAGTCATTTTCTTTGACTGCTTCCCATGCCTTGAATGTTCTTCCTCCTCATCTCCTTCTACTGCTTTTCCTGGCTTTCTTTAAGGCTCCACTAAAACACCATTTGCCATAGCAAGTTTTTACTAGCCTCTCTTAATTCTAATGCCTTCCATTTCTTGATTATTTCCTATTTATCATATCCTGTATATAGCATGTTTGTATATATTTGTTTGCTTGTTGTCTCCTCTGTTAGCTTGGAATATTGTTTGCCTCTTTTGGTATCTGCATTATTTAGCACAGTGCCTGGCGCATAGTCAAACACTTGATTGATGTTCGTTGACTAAATAACCCCACCCTTGTTATGACACTGATTCTATTAAGGGTTGTAGGTTTATTTGTTTGTTTTTTTGGTCTGGCACAAATGGAACATTTTAGGCCCACAATAGTCAAATGAGGCGTATACAATGAATTCAGGTTCTTGTTAGAAACTCCACTCAGTAACCTGAGATTGAAAGTTGCTACATAATTCCATGTAATTCAACCTAAGGAGCTTCCTGAAGGTCAAAAAGGAGAGACAGCCCCTAAATGCTCTGCAGAAAGGCCCCTTTCCTTGCAATGGCTAGCCACATTAGGGCCCACACATGATCATCCCCTTCAGGGTAGCTAACCACCAGCATAAGCCAATTATATTTTGTCCATGACCTATCTCATAAGAAAGAATGAGAACCACTGCAGAGGATATGTGGGTAAAGATCAGTGGAGAGAAAAATAGAAGCAATATCCTCATTGCAGTCCTGAACGGATGGAGGGAATAGATAAGGAGCACAGAAAAAAGCTCAGAAACTTGGCAGAAAGGGATGATATAGTATTTATGACTGAAAATTTGTCTTGACGTAAGTTGGAGGCCTCTCAAAAGAAGAATAATGTATGATTTCCTCCCAGGAAAGAGGAACTGGTTGCTGAACTTCAAGTTATGGGAGCCTGCATGGGAATTGGCTACTCCAACATAAAATTTATGATAGAGAAAGAGAAGATAAGTTGATATGTGCCATAAATTTTGGATTCAGAGAAAGGTAGAATCTAAAGGGCAGTGTTCCTTAACCTTTTTTGTGTCATGGACCCCTTTAGCAGACTGATAAGAAATATGAAATCCTTTTCAGAATCATGTTTTAAATGTGCAAAATACAAAACAATAAAAAGGAAACCAATTGCAATGAAGTAAAGTGTATTCTTTAACAAATAAGTTTATTTTACGTGAATTTATAATCTGTTCTCATAGCCTTCCCAACCCCAATTGAAAAACAGCAAAAAAGAGAGAAAATGAAGCCCTCATCATGAACATGTAAAATCTAGCAAAGCAGATTCCCACATTGGTTGTTTCCAGAAAGGTTATTTCTCTCTCTCTCTCTCTCTCTCTCTCTCTCTCTCTCTCTCTCTCTGCCTTTTATGACCTCTGTTTGTTGAATGCAAGGTTACTGTGCTCATTTGTTTCTGGATATTGTTGACCTCATTTATTCCATTGATCAATGATTCTATTTCTTATCCAATACCATTTTATTGATGATTGACACTTTATAGTATGACACCTTAAAAAATAAACCAACTCAAATGGCAAAATGAGCTCCAAAAAGCCAATGAAGAGAACAATGCCTTGAAAGGCAGAATTAGCCAAATGGAAAAAAAAAGGAGGTCCAAAATACCACTGAAGAAAATACTACCTTAAAAATTAGATTGGAGCAATTGGAAGCTAGTGACTTGATGAGAAATCAAGATATTATCAAACAGAACCAAAGGAATGAAAAAATGGAAGACAAAGTGAAATATTTCATTGGAAAAATGACTGACCTGGAAAATAGATCCAGGAGAGATAATTTAAAAATTATTGGACTACCTGAAAGCCATGATCAAAAAAAGAGCCTAGATATCATCTTTCAAGAAATTATTAAGGAGAACTGCCCTGATATTCTAGAGCCAGGGGGTAAAATAGAAGTCGAAAGTATCCACCAATCACCTCCTCAAAAAGATCCCCAAAAGAAAAATCCTAGGAATATTGTAGCCAAATTCCAGAATTCCCAGGTCAAGGAGAAAATACTGCAAGCAGACAGAAGGAAACAATTTGAGTATTGTGGAAACACAATCAGGATAATACAAGATCTAGCAGCTTCCACATCAAGGAATAGAAGGGCTTGGAATATGATATTCTAGAGGTCAATAGAGGTAGGATTAAAACCAAGAATCACCTACCCAGCAAAACTGAGTATCATGCTCCAAGGCAAAATATAGATTTTCAATACAATACAGGACTTTCAAGCTTTCTCAATTAAAACACCAGAGCTGAATAGAAAATTGACTTTCAAACACAAGAATCAAGAGAAGCATGAAAAGGTAAACAACAAAGAGAATTCATATGGCACTTACTAAAGTTGAACTGTTTTGTTTACATTCCTACATGGAAAGATGATGCATATATTTCATGAGACCTCAATATTAGGGTAGCTGAAGGGAATACACATATGTATGTATGTATATATATATATATATATATATATATATATATATATATATATATATATTTATAGAGAGAGAGAGAGAGAGAGAGAGAGAGAGAGAGAACAAAGGATGAGTTGAATATGAAGGGATGATATCTAAAAAAATAAAATCAAATTCAAATTAAGGGATGAAAGAGGAATATATTAAGAGAGGGAGAAAGGGAGAGATAGAATGGGGTAAGTTATCTCACATAAAAGTGGCAAGAAAAAGCAGTTCGCTGGAAGGGAAGAGGGGGCAGGTGAGGGGGAATGAGTTAATCTTGCTCTCATCAGATTTGATCTGAGGAGGGAATATCATACACACTCAATTGGGCATTCAAAGGGGCACAATAGAAAGGAGGGCAGATGGGGGAGGACACTTTTGAAAAAGGACAGGGTCAAGGGAGAAAATTGAATAAAGGGGTATAGGATAGGAAGGAGCAAAATATAGTTAGTCTTTCACAACATGAGTATTGTGGAAGGCTTTTGCATAATGATACACATGTCGCCTATATTGAATTGCTTGCCTTCTTAGGGAGGGTGGATAGGGAGGGAAGAGGGGAGAGAATTTGGAACTCAAAGTTTTAAAAACAGATGTCCAAAAAAAGTTTTTGCGTGCAACTAGGAAATAAGATATACATTCAATGGGGCATAGAAATCTATCTTGCCCTATAAGAAAGTAAGGGAAAAGGGGATGGGTGAGAGTGGGCTAACAGAAGAGAGGGCTGACTGGGGAACTGGGCAATCAAAATATATGCCATCGTGGAGTGTGGGGAGGGTAGAAATGGGGAGAAAATTTGTAATTCAAACTCTTGTGGAAATCAATGCTGAAAACTAAAAATATTAAATAAATGAATAGTGATTTTTAAGAAAAGAAGTTCAGTAACATTTAGGTCATATTTCCAAATTACTTTCCAAAATATCTGGTCCAGTTCCTAGCTTTACCAACAGTGCTTTAATATAACTGCTTCCCTAGTACTACTCCAGAACTTGCCTTTTTCTCTCTTTGTCAACTTTGCCAATTTCAGAGTATGAGGTTCAGAGTTGCTTTAATTTGCATTTCTCTTATAATTAGTGATTTGTAGTATTTTTCACATAGTATTGATAGCTTAGTTTTTTTTTCCTTTGGAAACTGCCTCTTCATATCCTTTCTTTGTGAGAGGAAAGTGTTTTCAGCACTAGTTCTCTAGATTTGCTGTAAAATGTGCCTGCTGCTCTGTTCCTCTCTTTCCTATTTTTTCCATTATATTTGAATTTATTTTAAACTTAAATACAAAATAAGAAAATAAAAACATTGTCATGTACATTGCAGAACATAAAAGAGTATTCAATATAAAGGAATTAATTTCCATTTCAAGAACACTTATGTAATAAATACTACACATTATTTGCAAAGCTGTCCATCTTTTGTTTGCTTCCTTGTATGTTTTCTTTTGTTTTGTGCAGTGTACTTTTAATTTTCCCCCTCCCCCAAGCTTACAATTAAATGTGTGTACATACACACATGTATACAAACATATGTGTGTATATATGTATATGTGTACACACATATATATATAAACACATACATATGCAATCACACATATACACACATATACAGTCAAATGCACATACATTAAGACCATTATATGCTTTTTTCCACTTGTCATCTGTTTCTCTGAAGGGGGATAGCATCTTCCTTCATAAGTTCAAGTCTTTCCATATTTTTCTAAATCTACCAGCTCATAATTTCCTACACCACAACAATATTCCACCCCAGCCACATTCTATCTGGGAGATTGTCTACGAGAGTTTTTTCTCCCAATTTTTCTGCATTCCCTCTGTTTTTGGCTACATAGGATTTATTTATATGGGAAAATTTTAATTTAAAATAATCAAAATTGCCTGTGTTATAATTCACCTCTGCACTAACTTTTTAATATGGTTTAATGTCCGATGCTACTGAATCTAGTTACCTCTCATCTTTTCCTCCTGGTTTCCTTGAAGTTCATGACCTTCTGCTCTTCCAAATTAACCTTTTTATTATATTTCTGACTCAGATATTTTTTGGGAGGAATACCAAACATGAAAAAGATGAACATTTCTATGTACGTAGTACAATATAAAGAGGATTCAACATAAAGCCATAAATTCCAATTTCGGACTTTTAAAATCTATGTAATAAAAATTACATATTGTTTTCAAAGCTAACCTGCTTTTCTGTGCTTCCTTCTAAGTTTTCTTTTCTTCCCTGCTGTTCACATTTTTTTCCTTCTTCCCTTCCCAAGGGGCCCTAGAGAGGGCAACAAATAAACACATAAATATGTGTGTGCATGTGTACATGTACATATATGTACGTATATACACATACACACATAAAATTACATACTTCTATTCTTCAGGTCTTTCTCTGGAGGTGAACAGGGTCTTCTTTCATAGGTCCTTTAGTTGGTTTGAGTATTTATGATACACAAGATAAATTAGTCCTTGAAAGTTGTTCTGTACAATGTTCTGTTGGTACTGCTCATTCCACTTTTCATTATTTCATGCAAGTCTTTCCGTGGTTTTCTAAAATGAACCAATACATAATTTCTTATATAACAATAGTATTTCATCACAATCATATATCACAAGTCATTTAGTTATCCCCCAATTGAAGGGCATCTATCATTTTATCCAATCTGAGAGGCATAAGATGTCATCTCAAAGTTGTTTTAATTTGCATTTCTCTAATCAATAATGATTTAGAGCATTTTTTTCATTTGACTGTATATGGCTTTGATTTCTGCATAAAAAAGCTGCCTGTTCATATCATTTGACCATTTATCAATTGGGGGATGGCTTGTATTTATATAAATTTGGCAGAGTTCTTTACATGTTTGACCTTTATCTGAGAGACCATCTATAAAATCAGTAAGATATTTTTTAAGTAATTTAATTGGGATGGTATCATATAAGTAGATTAGTTAGGTAAAATTGTCGTTTTTAAAATTATGTTAATTTTTCACATGCATGATATATGTAGATTGGATACAAACAAAATGAAATTTTTTAGAAGAGCAAAAGAGATAAAACAGCAAAAAAAAATGACGTTCAAAATCAAATAAAATTGGAAAAAAGAAGCGAGAGCTATGGAAGAAAAGTATGAAAAGAGAAAATACAGTTTGGTAGAAGAGGAACAAAAATACTAAATAAAATAACTCCTCAAAATTAGAATTAGTTAAATGGTAAAAGTGGCACAAAACCCAAATGAACAACATAATTCCATAACAGATGAACAAAGTGGGGATGCAAATAAAAAAAAAAACTAGAAAGAGAACAAATTAAAAATTCCCAGTTAAACATCAAAACAGGAATTCTTAAAATCTAAGGAGAGCTTAATAAAATTAAAAGGAAAACAATTGAAGTAACAAATAAAACTAGAAGCTGGTTTTATGCAAAAAAAAAAACCAAGAAAATGGATAAACCATTGGATTTTTTATTAAGAAAATCAAATTACCAGTATCAAAAAATGAAAAGTAGGACTTCTACCAGGAGTAGTTTCTTATGATCAATTTTTTTTTGTTTGTTAATTTACTGCCTACTTCTTGACTTTGGACTTTATGTTAGATTTGGGCTTTGCTCACTTCTTGGGGGATAACTGGCCTGAGTGGACATCTTTCATTTATTTATATAAGATCTGTCACAAAGGTATGCTGAAACTTTTCCCAAAATAACTCTGAGTGTTTGTCTGCACATAGATCATTTCATTCCCTAGAAGGGTCAGAGTGAGTAAATGGTGTGTGGTTTACTTTGAAATATGGTTAGAATCCTCTAGTGCAGATTTCAGTACCTCATGCATGATTCTTGGAGGCATATTTTCTTTTTTTGGGTTACCCACTTCTTATGCTTCATTCTCGTTATATAATTGATCTGTCTCCTTATGTATCCAGACTTGTCCTTAAGGATGTTTTTTCATTGGTCTTGGGATCTCCCAAAAGTGTGATTTTTTCTGAAGCTATGATGTTCCATGATTTTCAGCTATATAGCATCACTCAGAGAATATTGACATTGATAAAAGAGCTTTTGCAGCTGCAGTTTGGCATCATTTACATGGGATAAACAACCCCATAAAGCCAATTCAACCAGATAACCTCCTCTTGTTCCATTCTGGGTTCACCTCATGGTTCTTCTACGGTGCCTAAACAAAATCTATGTGTGCTTGTTATAAATATTTAGAGATATAAATTTTCCTCTGATTATTGCTTTTGCTGTATGCTTTAGGTTTTGATATGTTGTCTCATTATTACTATTCTCTTTAAGGAACGTGTTATTTCTACGATTTGTTCTTTAACCCATTCATTCTTTAAGATTAGTTTATTTACCATATGTACAAAAATATTTATGACAGCTCTTTCTGTGGTGGGAAAGATTTGGAAATCAAGGGGATTCCCATCAAGTGGGGAATGGCTAAACAAATTGTGGTATATGAATGGGATGGAATACTATTGTGCTATAAGAAATGAGGAGCAGACTGACTTCATCATAACCTGGAATGACTGGTATGAACTGATGCTGAGTGTGGGGAGCAGAACCAGGATATCATTATACGCAGTATCTGTAAGGACTAACTTTGACAGACTTGACTCCTCTCATCAATGCAAGATTCAAAGGCTCAAAGACAGCTCCAAAAGACTCATGACAGAAAAAAAGCTATGCACATCCAGAGAAAGAATTATGGAGTCTGAATGCAGATTGAGGCAAACTATTTGCTCTTTTTTCCCTTCTTTTTTGTTTTCATTTCTTCTTTCTTATGATTTTCTTCTTGACAACTGGACTATTATGTAAATAAATTCAATGTGAAGGTATATATAGAACCTACATTGGATTACATGCCATCTTCAGGGGGAAAGAGAGGGAGGGAGTGAAAATTTGGAACCTAAAAACTTGTGGAACAGAGTGTTGTAAACTAAAAATAAAAAATAAATTTATTTAAAAAAGATAAAAAGATTACTTTGTTTAGTCTCCAGTTAGTTTTTAATCTATGTTTCCATGCTCCTTTATTGAATATAATTTTTATTGCTTTGTGATATGAAAATGATGCTTTTAATATTTCTGCTTTTCTGTTTTTAACTATAAAATTTTTATGCCCTAATATATGGTAAATCTTTGTAAAGTTGCCATGAACCACTGAGGAAAAGGTGTATTCTTTTCTATTCCCATTCAGTTCTCTCCAGATGGCTGTCATATCTAATTTATTTAAAATTCTTTTCACTTTCTTGACTTCTTTTTTTATTGTTTTTGGTTAGATTTATCTAGTTCTGAGAGGAGAAGATTAAAGTCCCCCACTATTATAGTACTGATGGATTAACTCAATGGAGAGCCCAGAGTGAGAAAGCAGCAGAACTGAGAGCAGCGGAATTGAGGAGAATTGAGAAGAAGACATCAGGAAGACATTGAGGCAGCCAAAGTTGAGAGAGACTGCAGAGTGGAGAGTGCAGAGATCAAAGAGCTGAGAACCCACAGTATCAAGAGATTGGAGAACTGAGAATCCAGAGAATGCAAGAGACGGCAAAACCTCTGAAAACTGCAAGGGCTCTCAGAACTGTGGGAGAGGACACAGGGAAGCATACAGTTAGGATTCATGTATGATTGTTTACAGGAAGGCCCTAGCAGAGCGGAAGGTTACAGGATGACTTGGTTGCTTGCTATAATACTGTGTTATAATTTCCCTGTTGCTGCATCGAGGTGGGCTTACTGGTTTGGGAATATAATTACTGCTATATTGAATTAGGGTTATTGGTCTTGGGACTGGATCCTCTTGTGTCTAAATAAATGTTATACTCCCTCTGCCTTCTACTTAGAGAGTTTTTCATACTTTGGGATTCCAAATCATACAGGCATGTACATGGTCATCCTTGAGGTCATGAATCTTGCCTTGATGATACAGCAGACAGATTTGAACTCAGGTCCTCCTGACTCTAGGACCGATGCTCTATTCACTGTGCCACCTAGCTGCCCCCTCCTTTTTTATTTCTTAAGAAAGAGAGAAGATAAACTCCTGGCATACTGAGTACTGTAGTCATACTCTTAATTTTAGGTGACTATAGTAAAACAATTTACCATTCTTTTTGAGAATAAAGCAACCAATCAAATGAGGGTTGTAATAAATAAGCTAGAAAAGTAAGATACAAAGTTAGGAGATTAATGAAGGTATACAAAGTTGGGAAAAATTAAGGCATACAAAATAGGGTTTGGCCAGTGGCCAAGTGAGAAAGATAGATATTTTCTTAGAATATTTTGGGGAAAAATTCAGACAAAATTGATTACGACAAATTGGTCAGTAGCTTTCCATGGTTCTACCTAGAAGTAGGAATATTTCCCATGGGAAAGAAAATTTATCCTAGTCCCTCATGGCAGCAGTATTAAGCCTAACCATCATCCTTTGAAATAATATCAGAATCTCTTGAAGTATAATGAAAGAAGACAAGCTTGGATCTGCAGTTCCACAGGTCCAAATGGGAAAATGTATTTAACACATTTAGTAAATCTTCATGTGCTATAGAAATTCCAAATACTATCATTATAATCATCATCGTTGGGAGTACTTCCATCAACAGTACAGATAGCGACTGATTCATACTACTTATCATTCTATGCCACACCAGGAGACTGGCCACTGCATGATGAATTCTTTAATCATGACAAACTGTTTAATGGATTACATAAGTAAAAGGCAAGCAAATTGAATTTAGGAAATAAAAATTCAGTTTATATTTACTGAAAGTACACCTTAAATATCCAGTCATGTACATTTTCTACAAAGGAAGATACAGTCAGATAATATTTTGTTAGAACCCCAAAACCAGAAGCCAGGCCAAGAAATTTTCAATTATTCTGTCAATCAAAAAGCCTAAAATGCTTACTATGTTTTGGTCACTGTGTTAAGTGCTAGAGATGCAAAGAAAAAAGCAAAAAAGGTCCTTCTGCCACTGAAGGAGCTTACGTTTCCATGAGGAAGACAACATACGAGAATCATAACATACAAGATAAACACGGAGTAGATGGAAGGTGACTTTACAGGAAAGTTTTTAACTTTGTGTGTGTATGTGTCATGGCTCCCTTTGATAGTCTGGCAAAACTTAAGGGCCCCTTCTCAGGAGAATGTTTTAAAATGTAGAAAACCTTAAAAAAACATAAGATTACAAAGCAAAAAAAAATATATTGAAAGAAACATTTAATTTTTTTTTCTCTCTAAGTTTCTTGAACTCCTGAAATTTACTCATGTACCTTCCCTTCCCAGAACTATGGACCTCAGGCTAAAAGCCTCTCTTCTAGAGTCTTGAAAAAGTTACCAGATTTCTCTATTCAAAATTGAAACATTCCTGAGAGTCACCAGCTTTGTTCTGGGTATATTTACCACATAGGGGTAAAAAATGTCCTGCGTTGCTGTAAATAATAAACTTCTCCATCTGTTTAGTTAGACATAGACCTCATTTTTATCAACTCTCAACAGGTCATGATGATGTCTCCTTAAAACATATTCGAATTAAATCACTAGAAGGTAACAAGGTGTTAACTTTAAGTGAAAATATAGGAATATTAACATACAATACAGACCTTTAAAGACAATATAAAATTGGCATGTTAACTGAGCATGCAAAAATATGTATATCTCCATAGCTTTATGCACATATGTAATATATACATAGCTATATAGATATCCTTAAAGTCTATATTTTTCAATATCCAAAAAGAGAGCTGGGAAGAGGATAGAGGGATAATCAGTGATGGAGAAGGAAGGGAGAGAGACAGAGGCAGAGAAAGACAGAATAGAAGAGAGCAGAAAAGAGAAGAGCAGAAAGAGAAAGAGAGAAAAGAGAGAAAGAGAGCAGAGAGTCTTATAGAGAGAAATGAGACCAAAGACCACATTCTTATATTGGGCCTTTTATGTACTCAATAAATACTAATTTGAATTAAGTTCCTAAATTAAGAATAGGGCTTCTAAACCTATTCATAATTCTGGAGTTTAGTCTCTTTTTCATTTAAATAATCAACAACACCTTGGATTTTCAATTGATCTGAAATGCTAAGGGATGTTTGTTGTCTCTACTGGCAATTTTCCCAACAATAAAGCTGTCAAAGTTGATTATACCCTACCCAAAGACAAAACAATTTAGGAGGAAGAACAGCAGCTACCCTGAGACCTGAATTTCCCCATGGCATTATGTTTTACAAAACTGAAGTGAAGTTTAATGTTGACAGATGTAAATTAAGTTTTCTAACAATGAGGTTGATCTCCAATCAAGAAATGATCAGGAAAAGTCTAGGGTTGACAAATGTTTTTGTACAAAAAAGCCAATGCAACAAAGATTAAGAAGGAAGCAGAAATTTGGGAGAAAATCTTTACAACTAGTGTCTCTGATAAAGGCCTCATTTCTAAAATATACAGGGAACTGAGCCAAATATATATGAATACAAGTCATTCCCCAGTTGAGAAATGGTCAAAGGATATGAACAGGCAGTTTTCAGAGGAAGAAATTAAAGCTATCTATAGGCATATGAAAAAATGCTCTGGATCACTACTGATTAGAGAAATGCAAATCAAAACAACTCTTAGATATCACATCTCTCCTGTCAGATTGGCTAAAATAACAAAACAGGAAAATGATAAATGCTGGAGAGAATGTGAGAAAATTGGAACATTGTTACATTGCTGGTGGAGTTGTGAACTGATCCAGTCATTTTGGAGAGCAATTTTGAACTATGCCCAAAGGGCTATAAAATGTTCATATCCTTTGACCCGGCAATACCACTTCTAGGGTTGTATCCCAAAGAGATCACACAAGCGGGAAAAGGACCTATATGTACAAAAATATTTATAGTGGCTCTTTTTGTGGTAGCTAAGAATTGGAAATCAAAGGGATGCCCATCAATTGGGGAATGGCTGAACAAGCTGTGGTGTATGAAGGTAATGGAATACTATTGTGCTATAAGAAATGGGGATGATATGAACTTCATAATAACCTGGAAAAACCTACACAACAAAATGCTGAGTGAGTGGAGCAGAGCCAGGAGTACATTATACACAACCACAGATATATAGATTCTGTGAGGACTAACCCTGACAGACTTTGCTCTTCTCAGCAACACAAGATACAAAGACAACTCCAAAGGACTCACGATGGAGAATGCTATCTACATCCAGAGAAAGAACTATAAAGTATGAATGCAGATTGAGGCACACTTCATGCTAGCCTTTCCCGCCCCGCCCCTTTTTTTTCTTTTTCTCTCTTGTTTTTGTTTTTGAGTTGATTTTTTTTGGTCCTGTTCCTTCTTTCTCATGATTCATGTCATTGATCACAGTTCTTCTCCATAACTTGACTAGTGTGTAAATCAATTCAATGCGAAGTTATACATGGAAGTTTTATGGGATTCCATGATGTCTTGGGGAGGGAGGAGGGAGGGAAGGAAGTAAATCTGGAACTAAAAATTATGTAGAACCAAGTGTTGTAAACTAAAAATTAAAAAAATTAAACAATAAATAAAAATAATAAATAAATATATTAAACATTTAAAGAAAGAGAAACAATTTGTGCAAACAATAAAGTGTTATATGAAGAT
Organism: Trichosurus vulpecula; assembly: GCF_011100635.1. NCBI lineage: Eukaryota > Metazoa > Chordata > Mammalia > Diprotodontia > Phalangeridae > Trichosurus > Trichosurus vulpecula. The sequence continues at coordinate 429,275,223 of NC_050573.1, read as the reverse complement.
AACTATCCATATCATCATTATTCCATGGGTGATATTCTAAACCTGACTACTCCCTTACTTTAGATTATAGATCCCAAACTGGAAGGGCCATCATAGGTCATTAAATTCTGTTCCCTCACTTTACAGATTAGGAAACTGAGACCCAGATTGTACAAAGGAGTCGTCCAAGTCACATAGCTAATAAGCGTCCGAGGGGGAATTGAACACAGGACCTTGTCCATCCTTTGATCGTATATCATATTTTGTAAGTTTAATCGCTGCCTTTTATTTTTGTATTATAGCCAATTTTACATATACCTGGCTCCCTTACTCCACAAAATCTGAAGTAAATACTCCTTTTTTTTCTCTCTTGATAAGTCAGTTTGTTTTCATTATCTGTAGATATATTGGTACTTGAGAAGAGGGTAGATGGAAAGACAACCTTGAGGAGTTTTGCATTTCACAAATATCTATGTTATGAGCCTACAATTTTAGCATGGGAGACTAACGACCTCTCTCTGGTCCATTGAGTTACAGAGTACTTTTATGAATGATCCTAAAACTCAACCAAATAGAACTCTAAAACAAGTTGATGCAAATTTTCCCTAAAGCAGGCATACATAACTCCTCCCTACTCTCTGTCTCTGGGGAAGGAAGGGTTTAGGTATTTAATTCCTATATAACAATAGTTCTATCAAGTTCAAGTCTCAAGCCTTTAGTGCTGATTTCTCCTAGAGTGATATCTTCAGACCAGTGCTCTTCAAAGCATTGCTGATGGGCTTACAGCAACCTTCAGCTTGGATTTCCATACTCATGGATTTCCATGGCCTGTGGTCTCTGACCAAAGAAACTCTACTACCTGAAGAGAGAGAGCTAAAGGTGAGATCAGAAGAAGGTGATTCAGGGCTCAGTAGATCAATCATACAATCTCTTCCCCAACCTCATCTCCTTCTAAGTTATCTTTGTTGTTTGTTGGTTGAGAAGTCTGGACACTGCCACAGCTGCCAATGATTCAAGCCTCTGAAACCAGCTCCATGTTTGCTGGGGAGCCCATCTGTGCTGCAGCCCACACTGGACTGTGCTCTTCTCTCAGACTGGTACAACAGATTTTTCCAGTCAACCTTCCAGGTTGTCTTAGGCTGGAAATTTGTTTCACTCCATCATTTTGTGGGTTCTGCTGCTCTAGAATTTGTTTAGAGTCATTTTTACAGGTATTTGGAGGGGTTTGAGGGAGAGCTCAAGTAAGTCCCTGCTTTTACTCCACCATCTTGGCTCCACTGAATCCTTCTTTTAACAAGTAAAAATAGTTAAATAAAAACAATCTATATAATGATACAAGGAAGACTTGCAAGAATTGATGCAAAGTGAAGGGAGGAAAGAAAGAAGGTATCTAGTAGTGGTATCGGCAAGAACATATGTAGCATTATGCCATATAGTTCTCTGTTTCTCTGCCTAGAAGAAGGAGGTGTGTTTCATTATCAGTTCTTACTCACTGGTAGTGATTTTTAAAATTATTCAGAGTTTGGCAGTTTTAACAATCTTTTCATTTATTATTGTCTTCTTAATGCTTATCTCTCTCTGCATCAGTTCATACAAGCCATCTGATGTTTCTCTGAAATTTTCATATTTATCATTTCTTACAATACAATAGTATTTTTTACATTCACAGATCACAATTTGTTCAACTCTTCCCCAGATTATAGGTATACATTTTATTTGTAATTCTTTGCTACTAGAAACAGAGCTGCCGTGAATATTTTTGCATGTATTCTCATATTTTTTTCTTTTGTCCTTGGGGTACATGTCCAGTAATCAGATCCCTGAGTCCAAAGGTATGAATAGTTTAGATTTTTTCCTGCATAATTCCAAATATTTTATCCATGAAATTCTTTAGTGAAACGTAATTAGGGTCAGCTAAAACACTCCATATTGGCTGGGTGGTATGATTTTGGAGGCTGCAGAAATTTTCTAATGTCCTATTGTGTTCTTGTGGATAATTATGATCAATATGGCAGTCTATTTATGCAAATTGGTGGTTCCTTTAACAATCATCCTCTTAGTGTTCATTAATAAGTCATTGCCATTCAGATGGAGGTTCTCTGTAGTATGCCACCAGGCTCTACCTTTGATACTCTTATTAAACATTTTGATTAGAAAAGTAATTATGGAATTCTGGAAGCCAAGATGATGAAGTAAGCAGTACATTGCTCTTACTCTCCCTTACTTACCTTGAAAAAAACCAGAAAATACCACCCAAGAAAAATTCTGGAATAGTAGATGGAGCCAGCAGAAAGATGGGGTGCAGCAGTTTTGTTTAGCAGATGAGTCTAGGGGGATTAACAGGAAAGGTCCCTCTTGCTGTGGCTGAAGGATATCAATACAGGAGGAGACAACCAGGCAAGCCAGTGGCAAGCCCCACCTCAGCAAACCAGTGGAAGATCATGAGCTCCAGGGTGGTGGAGCAGGTAAGCACCAACACCAGGACCCTCCACCCCTTGTACCTTTGCACAGAAAGGGGAACAGGCAAATGCCTTCACAGAGAACCACCACTTTCATGGTGGACAGGTGTCCACCAGACACTGAGCCTACCCATGCTCTATCGCAGCCACCAGCCAGGAAGTGACCTCTATCAGCCAGACCACCTCCATCCCCACACCTCACCCTGCGAACTTCAGTGTAACCCAGGGCAAATGCAGCAAAACACCATGTGGCATCTGCACATACCAGCCACCACCACAAGCTCCAGCTCAGCACTGGGTAAGCTACAGCCTATATAGCCTCCAGCTGCTGGAACCTGAATCCCCAGCACACAAAGCCAATAACCACGCCCCTACCCTCAGGACAAAATCCTGGGACAGTGCCCCCTGTGCCCCAGAAGTAGAGATCAACTTTAAAACCCGGGGAAAAGGTAAATACCATGAGCAAGAAGCAACATAGAAACACAAAGACAATAGATTCTTATTGCGGGGAAAGAAATTCAGAAGAGGACATCATAGTCACTATATCCACATCTGAAACCTCAAAGGGAAATATGAACTGGTCTTAAGCCCAAAAAGCCTTCTCGGAAGAGCTCAAGAAGGATTTTAAAAGTCAAATTAGAGAGGTGAAATACAATTGATAAAATAGAAAAAAGTACATTGAAGAAAACAACTCCTTAAAAAGTAGAATTGGCTGGATGGAAAAGGAGGTACAGTAGCTAACTGAAGAAAACAATTTGTTAAAAATTAGAATTGGACAAGTGGAAGTTAATGACTCTATGAGATACCAAAAATCAGTTGAGCAAAATCAAAAGAATGAAAAAACAGAAGAAAATTTAAAATACCTCATTGGAAAAACAATTGACCTGGAAAATAGATCCAGAAGATACAATTTAAGAATTATTGGTCTACCTGAAAGCCACGATGAAATAAGAGCCTGGGTAGCATCTTTCAAGAAATCATCAATGAAAACTTCCTCAAGGTACTAAAACCAGAAGGTAAAATAGTTGTTGAAAGAATCCACTGATCACCTCCTGAAAGAGATCCCAAATTGAAAACACCAAGGAATATTGTAGCCAAATTCCAGAATTATCAGATTAAGGAGAAAATACTGCTAGCAGCTAGAAAGAAACAATTCAAGTGTCATGGAACCACAGTCAGATCATGTATAACCTTGTAGCTTCTATATTAAAAGATTGGAGGGCTTGGAATATGATATTTGGTAAGGCAAGGGAGCTTAGATTACAGCCAAGGATCAATTAGCCAGCAAAACTGAGCATAATCTTTCAGCCAAGGAGATGAACATTCAATGAAATAGGGGACTTCTAGACCTTCCTGATGATACAAGACTCAAGAGAGGCATAAAAAGGTACCACTTAACACATACCAGACTGACTAACATGATAAAACAAGAAAATTATAAATACTGGAGAAGATGTGGGGAAATTGGAAGAGTAATGCATCATTGGTGGAGTTGTGAATTAATCTAACCATACTGGAGAGCAACTTGGAATTATGTGTAAATGTCTATAAAACTGTGCATACCCTTTGATCCAGATACACCATTTCTATGTGTGTATCCCAAAAAGATCATCCAAATGGGAGAAGGACCCAGATGTGCAAAATTATTTATGGCAGCTCTTTTTGTAGTGGCCAAGATCTGGAAATTGAGGGGTTGCCCATCAATTGGGGAATGGCTGAACAAGTTGTGGTATATGAATGTAATGGAATACTATTGTGCTATAAGAAATGACGAGCAGACAGACTTTGGAAAAACCTGGAAAGCCTCATATGAACTGACGCTGAGCAAAGTGAGCAGAACCAGGAGAAAATTGTACAAGTAACAGTCACACTATGTGATGGCTGACTTTAAGAAACATAGCTCTTCTCAGCAATGCAAGGACCTAAAACAACTCCAAAAGACTCATGATTCAAAATTCCATCCACATCCAGAGAAAGAAATATGGGGTCTGAATGCAGATCAAAACTTACTATTTGATCTCTTTTTTGCTTTGTTTTGTTTTTTCTTTCTCATGGTTCCTTCCATTTGTTCTAATTCTTCTACACAACTTGACTAATGTGAAAGTATATTTTGTATATGTAAAGCCTATATCAAATTGCATGGTTTGGGAAGGGAGGCAGAGAAAATTTAAAACTTATAGAAGTGAATGTTAAAAACTAAAAATAAATAAATTAATTAAAAAAAGAATAAAAAAGAAAAAAAGAAAAAAAGAAAAAAAAAGAAACGTAATTATGATGTCGAAAGAAATGTGGAATAGTTGGAGGAACCATGAAAGAATCTAAAGGTAAACATGAAAATAGTCTTCAAATAACAAATAGGCTGTCCCATGGAGGATAGAATCCATTTATTCTTCCAGAGTTCAGAAGTAGACCAATAAGTAGAAGTTATATGGAAACAGATTTTTAGCTCAGTAGAAGGAAGAGTTTTCAAATAATTAGAAAGTAGCAAAGATCAAAAGGGCTACTGTATGAAGGAGTGAGTTTCCCGTAATGGGGAGTACTTGAGCACAGGTTGGATAACCATTACATGGATGTGCATTTTTGCACATTGATAGAATCTCCAAGTTGGAAGGTAACCCAGAATACGTCTATTCCAAACTGAACCTGAGTGGAGATCATTCAGTCTCTATTTGAAGACCCTTATGAGAAGGGCCTAGGACTATGTTGATAAATGTTTAATAACTAGCTTTCCAAAGAAAAAAAGCATAATACAGACTTTTATGTTTAATCTACATTGTTCACATTTTCTCCATCACTTTCTTAAGTCTAAAAAGATCAACAACACAATGAATGAGGTTGGAATCCTGATTCATAGCATTTGCTGATTTCTGAGGTGAAAATGTTCCAACTGAAAATTTTGAAATCAGATCTCCAGAGATGGTATAACCTGGCTATATAGCATGCTCTAGACCCACTGATTCCTGAACCAGTCCATTCCATTTTTGATTAGCTCTAATTCTTTATTTTCTTTTATTTTTTTGTCTTTTTTATTTATTTAATATATTTAGTTTTCAGCATTGATTTTCACAAGAGTTTGAATTGCAAATTTTCTCCCCATTTCTACCCTCCCCCCATTCCAAGATGGTGTATATTCTGGTTGCCCCGTTCCCCAGTCATTTCTGTCACCCCACTCCCCTCCCATCCCCTTTTCCCTTCCTTTCTTGTAGGGCAAGATAAACTTCTAGGCCCCATTGCCCGTGTATCTTATTTTCTAGTTGCATGCAAAAACTTTTTTTTGTTTTTGAACATCTGTTTTTAAAACTTTGAGTTCCAAATTCTCTCCCCTCTTCTGTTCCCACCCACCCTCCCTAAGAAGTCGAGCAATTCAACATAGGCCACATGTGTATCATTATGAATAACCCTTCTACAATACTCATGTTGTGAAAGACTAACTATATTTTGCTCCTTCCCAACCTATCACGCTTTATTGGACTTTCTCCCTTGACCCTGTCCCCTTTTGAAAGTGTTTGTTTTTGATTACCTCCACCCCCATCTGCCCTCCCTTCTATCATACCCCCCCCTTTTTATCTTCTTCCTTTTTCTTTCCTGTGGGTTAAGTTACCCAGTTGAGTATGTATGGTACTCCCTCCTCAGGTCAAATCTGATGAGAGCAAGATTCACTCATTCCCCCCTCACCTGCCTTCTCTTCTCTTCTTAGAGAATTGCTTTTTCTTGCCACTTTTATGTGAGATAATTTACCCCATTCTATCTCTCCTTACCTCCCTCTCTCAATATATTCCTCTCTCATCCCTGAATTTGATTTTATTTCTTTTAGATATCTTCCCTTCATTTTCAACTCACCCTGTGCCTGCTCTCTCTCTCTCTCTCTCTCTCTCTCTCTCTCTCTCTCCCTCTGTATATATATATATATATATATATATATATATATATATATATATGTATATATATATATATACACACACATATATATATACACATTCATATATACATACATACACATTCACTTATACATATATATACATAGACTATATATATATATATATATATATATATATATACATACACACACATATGCATATTCCCTTCAGCTACCCTAATACTGAGGTCTCATGAATCATACACATCATCTTTCCATGTAGGAATGTGAACAAAACAGTTCAACTTTAGTAAGTCCCTTGCAGTTTCTTTTTCTTGTTCTTTTTCTTGATTACCTTTTCATGCTTCTCTTGATTCTTGTGTTTGAAAGTCAAATTTTCTATTCAGCTCTGGTCTTTTCACTGAGAAAGCTTGAAAGTCCTCTATTTTATTGAAAATCCATATTTTGCCTTGGAGCATGATACTCAGTTTTTCTGGGTAGGTGATTCTTGGTTTTAATCCTAGCTCCATTGACCTCCGGAATATCATATTTCAAGCCCTTCGATCTCTTAATGTAGAAGCTGCCAGATCTTGGATTATTCTGATTGGGTTTCCACAATACTCAAATTGTTTCTTTCTGGCTGCTTGCAATATTTTTTCCTCGATCTGGGAGCTCTGGAATTTGGTGACAATATTCCTAGGAGATTTCTTTTTGGGATCTATTTGAGGAGGAGATTGGTGGATTCTTTCAATTTCTCTTTTGCCCTGTGGCTCTAGAATATCAGGGCAGTTCTCCTTGATAATTTCTTGAAAGATGATATCTAGGCTCTCTTTTTTTTGATCATGGCTTTCAGGTAGTCCAATAATTTTTAAATTATCTCTCCTGGATCTATTTTCCAGGTCAGTGGTTTTTCCAATGAAATATTTCACATTGTCTTCCATTTTTTCATTCCTTTGGTTCTGTTTTAGAATATCCTGATTTCTCATAAAGTCACTAGCTTCCACTTGCTCCAATCTAATTTTTAAGGTAGTATTTTCTTCGGAGGTCTTTTGGACCTCCTTTTCCATTTGGCTAATTCTGCCTTTCAAGGCATTCTTCTCCTCATTAGCTTTTTGGAGCTCTTTTGCCATTTGAGTTAGTCTATTTTTTAAGGTGTTGTTTTCTTCAGCATATTTTTCAGTATTTTTTTGGGTCTCCTTTAGCAAGTCATTGACTTGTTTTTCATGGTTTTCCCACATCTTTCTCATTTCTCTTCCCAATTTTTCCTCTACTTCTCTAACTTGCTTTTCCAAATCCTTTTGAGCTCTTCCATGGCCTGAGACCAGTTCATGTTTTTCTTGGAGGCTTTTGTTGTAGGCTCTTTGACTTTGTTAACTTCTTATGTCTGTATGTTTTGGTCTTCTTTGTCACCAAAGATAGAATCCAAAGTCTGAGACTGAATCTGGGTGCGTTTTTGCTGCCTGGCCATATTCCCAACCAACTAACTTGACCCTTGAGTTTTTCAGTGGGGTATGACTGCTTGTAGAGTATAGAATACTATGTTCCACGCTTGGGGCGGATGTGCCAGCTCTGAAACACCAGCACTCCTCCTTTCCCAAGATCCCCCAACCCAGACTGGACTTAGATCTTCAGCAGGATCTTCACTCTTGCTCTGATCCACCACTTAATTCCTCCCACCAGGTGGGCCTGGGGCTGGAAACAACTGCAGCTCTAGTTCTGTAGCTGCCCCACCTCCACTGTTGCCCCTGGGGAGGTAGCTGAACTGCGAACTCCTTACACTCCCTCAGCTTTTCCCACTAACCTTCTCTGTTGTCTTTGGTGTTTGTGGGTTGAGAAGTCTGGTAACTGCTGCAGTTCACTGATTCAGGGCACTGGGGCACGTTCCACTCGGCTCCTGGTCTGGTTGGTTCACGCCGCTCATGCTGGGCTCTGCTCCGCTCTGCTCTGCTCCCAGCTCCATGCAGGATAGACCTCATCCAGAGACCATCCAGGCTGTCCTGGGCTGGAGCCCTGCTTCCCTCTGCTGTTTTGTGGGTTCTGTAGTTCTAGAATTGGTTCAGAGCCATTTTTTATAGGTTTTTGGAGGGACTCAGTGGGGAGCTCACGCTAGTCCCTGCTTTCCAGCCACCATCTTGGCTCCCCCTCCCCCCATTAGCTCTAATTCTTAACAGATCTTTCTTACATTTTAGAGCAATTTAAAAACTTTTAGATTTCTCTACCATTCATCATGTAAGTGATCAGTCTTTGATTTGTAGAATCCTCAGATTTGATGAGCATATCCTGTAGTCTACCTTAATTGGATGGAAGGCTAGATTAGGTGACTTCTGAGGTTCCCTCTAAATACTACATTCTATAATTCTATGAGGTATGCTATAGAGGAGGAGGCATAGTTATCCTATGATCGTAGATCTATAGCTGTACAGTACCTTAGAGGTCATTGAGTTCATCCCCTTCATTTTACAGATGAGGAATTGAGGACCAGAGAAGTTACACAGTTTGCCCAGGGTCACACAGTTAATATGTGTCAGAGGCAGAATTTAAATCTACATCTCCAATCCATTGTTCTATCTACTCTGCCAAGTTGCCTCTTAGTAAATGCTGAATGAATGAATGAAAATAGAGGACTTGAAAGATAGAGAGCAGGATAGAGTAATTTAAATTTCAGTCCTTTCAGACCTATGCTGTTTCCCAGACAACTCATGTATGCTTTTCCTAAAGCATAAATTTAAGTTCACTTATCTATAAAATAAAGATAAAATACACCAACTACCTTAGTGCGATGATAGTGTTTCCTAAGACTTAGAGTCAAGTATAAATGTGTTGTTATTTTATTACTATATGATGTTGGCCAAGGTTAGAACCTACATGTACCACCAACCTATTATCTTTACCTCACGGGATTAATGCAAGGCTTAAATATATATGCAAAGCACTTTATAAATTATAAAAGTCTACAAAAATGTTAAATGTTATTATTATTGAAGGTTGCAACAATATTTTATATCACCTGCAAGAGGTCTGTTATTTCAGTTCCTCTATGGTGCTGAAAATATTGAAATTTTTTTATAAATAAACATATAGAGAAATCTCTTTTTTTGAGCATATACTCTTTCCTCTAAGGCTGAAGCATCAAACACATTGTTTTGATGGCATGCAAGCCTTAACATTCCTGAGCGTGGAAATATAATAAAATGCAGATAATGTTAATACATGGTTTTCTCAATCAATATAAACCCACAGGGATCCTTATGTACAGTTTAATGTCCCTGTTTCTATTTGAGTTTGATACCATAGTTCTAGGTTATTAACTAAAAGTGAGGAAATCCGACTCCTAGCCTTGTCACAGCTGCTAGTTAGCAGACATAGGGTCATTTAGCCTCTCTGGATGTTTGATTCCTCATTTGAAAAAGGTGCAGGTTGTCCTAGATGATCTTTAAGATCTCTTCTTGCTCTAGAGCAAGGATCCTGTTGGCTATATGAAAGCAGTCTTCTGTGTGGTGCAGCCAAAGTTTCCCTTGGTGTGGTGGAAGGAAAACTGTCCATTTACAAAACTCACTTGTACATTTTTACTTCAAGTTTGGGAATGGTATAAAAAGCCCCTTAGGTAAAATGGGAGAACAGTGTCTCACTTACTCATTTTTTCAGGCTGAGTAGTCCCTAGAAAGCCTGGCCTGCTACTTGAAGTCATAGTCTGGTGGCATGGCAACTGGAATGCTTATGTTAATAGTTGTTAAAATGACCTAACATTTTCATCTTGGGGAATGTGACAGCTGAAAGATTGTGTGAGTTGCAGCAGAACTGTTGAAGCCTTAGGACCATTAGCATCCCTCCCAGCGTTTTTCCCAGTATGTCATGGACACATTCTCTTTTGCTTCTTTGTAGTCTTGCTTCTTTTATGATAGGAAAAAACATTCTTGATAAATATAATGGCATGGAATGAGGCTGGCATTATGAATCTTTATTTCAAGCAGTTTAGAATTCATTTTTAGGATTGGAGGCCTAAAAGAGTTGAAGGAGTTTAAACAAGTGCCTGCCTTACTGACAGGGAGTTGCTTACATAGTGAAAAGACATGATTTTGCCTACAGAAAAACTTCATTTTAATTCTATTCTATATCTTTAAATTATGTGGGTCTTATAATGGATAGGATTGCCAACAACCCCCTTTTAAAAGATGTTGGAGATTTGATAAATGCTATTATCAGTTCTTTGAGAATTTAACTGCAGTAGTTAGAAATCAAATAATATATATTACATTTCCTATGAATACACAAAGCAGAAAAGGTCTGCCCAGCTACAGGAATAAGTAATAGAAAATAAAGACTCTCATTTCCGGGAGATTGCTTTGGATCTAACAAATGGCAGTAACAGTCAAAAGTTATTATGTTAAGGGCATTTGGTGGCCTGTGTGAAATGAGTTGGTAGTCTCAGTTTCAATACTGATATATAAATATCATGGACCTCAAGGCCATTTCCATAATGTGTTAAGATTGTATCTTAAGCAGAATATATAAACATATATAATGCAAGCATGCATGCACACACAAACACAATGTAGAAAGCCAATCTTAGAGTTATACCTTAGTTTCAGTCCCATCTCTGATGCATGTTGCCACGTGACCCTGGGCAAGTCATTTAACTTCTGACAATAACAGGCACCTCTCTGAGATTACCAGTTGAAGAACTACTGCTAATCTACCTTGGTGCAGAGAACTTCCTTATCAAGGAGTTCTCTATACTAATAAAATCAGATCTGGATTTAAAAAAAAACACACACACAAGCATGCAAAAACCACAATACACAAATATATACATATATACACACAAATGTGTATATATACATCAAAACTCAAAAAAAAAATCAAACTGAGAGGGACAGAACCCCAGGGATCCCCACCAAAAGAAAAAAATTACTATTTAGTATTTACATTCATTCTGTACTAGGAGGGCAGGGACCTATTGTCCCATCTATGACCTCCTGAGTGAATTGGGATTAAGGCTTGGTTTTTGAGAAAGAAATCTAGCTAGTAACCCTGAAGTTAAGGAGGTAGCCTTCAGTCATTGAAATGTACCTTCTTTTGGGCAAAGCAAGGAGAGGGGAGGGAAACGAGAGGGGAGAGAGAGACGGAGAGGAACAGGCTACTCACAGGTTGTGTTTGTCCTTAGTTCTTGAAGAGGACCATGAAATCAGGGAAATGATGACATGATGACATTTGAATGAGGGAGGGCTGTGCAAGGTCACCAGCCTCACTTTCTCCTCCATAGCCATGTGGGTCCAGTATCCATGCCTTGATAAACGTCTTAAAGAGACCCATTCACTGAATGGGTGTTACCTCACTCAAAGAGAGAACCTGAAAAGACCTTAGCCTAAAAGGGCCAGGGTGTCCCAATCCATCCGGGGCCACCTCCAGTCATCCTGGTGAATACCAGGCCACTGGACCCAGATGGCTCTAGAGGACAAAGTGAAGCTGATGACCTGGCACAGCCCTCCCTCACTCAAATGAAAGTCAACTGCACGTCATGTCATCATTTCCCTGATGTCATGGTCCTCTTCAAGAAAGAAGGATAAACACAACACAACAATGATAACATACATGTATACAAGTTATCTCAAAAGCCTTAAAACTGCAGTAAGACTTTTGGCATACCTTGTAAAATTAATTATATATTAAGATTAGATCAAGCAAATTAAATACTTACACGACCTATCCTATGTTATAAATACATGATGTGTATATATGTGTATACACATACTACACATATATATGAGTGCACACACATATTTCAATATATATTAATATAAAATGAGTGTGGGTATATCTATCTATAGATACATAGGTACATATCTATATATCTACAGATAGATGTAGAGAGATATAGATCTATAGATCTAGATATAAAAACACATACACATATAGATAGATAGGTAGAGATAGAAAGTCTCTCATGGTGTGAAAAGGCCAGGTACATTCTGGAGAGTTTTTTCATCTGTTTTCTTATATAATTTTACATATAGTAGCTACCCTACAGAGTTATTTTGAGAATCCAAGTAAGTAATGCAAGTAATTTAGAGAAATTTACAAACCTTTTAAAATTTCAGCTCCAAATATTATTATCATAGCCCATGCCCAGGATCCTTTGATACTTCCACAAATCTGTAAATTTATTGATGGAGGTATTACTTCTAGGAGGCAAACTACGGCCTATGTCTACATTATTATGTGGGAATATAGAACATGGCCTCCTCCATATTCTCCATAGGGATCCCCCAAGGATACTGGGGACCTTTCCCTAGGTATCTTGACATTATGTCACTACTGAAACAAGATGATATGTTATTCTTTGCTATAAATAACTGTCCAGTCCACTCCGCCCCTGCTTTCCAGTAATCCATCTTTGACATCTTCTCTACCACTTCTTAAGGAGAGATCTTTGTTGAAAATGTGATGCAAGCCATTTATTGCCACTATGGATCTGTAGTAGTCAGTCAAGTAATGAATACTTATTAAATGCTTACTATATGTCAAGCATTGTGACAAGTTCTGGGTTAAGTGCTAAATATTCTTCAGATGACCTACAAGTTTGATTCCTTGGAAACTGTGGTCATTTTGTGATGTTACTAGAAGTGTTTTGGTCCTATAGAGATGGGTACTTTTTTTAAAAGAGAAGTTTGGGTAATTAAAAGCATTGTATAATATACCAAAGGCAAACCAGGCTACTCTCTTACTCTACTTTAATTCTGGATATAGCAAATTTTTCTTTTGCAACATATATCCAAGATATGTGTACTGATAAAGAGCAACTCTGTGAGCTGTCGATGCAAGTGTTTGTCTGTCTGTCTGTCTGTCTGTCTCTCTCTCCCTCCCTCCCTCCCTCCTTCCCTATCTTTATAGACAATGGGCATTTTTCATCCATATTTTTTCCTACGGACAGAATTTCGTCAAACTCTTTATATTGACCATGTATCTCAATTCATCGACTCTACAGTGTTCTGAAGTTTGATGCAATCAACTCAGCACCATTCATAAATACATGCATCTAGAGGAATTCACCATCTATAGACCATTCCACTGCCACTTGCACCCTGCATTGGGCATCTTCTATGAGAATAATACTCTTATCTATATTCATGTTTCACATGATAATAATCAGAGGGTCATCAAAAATCATCTCGGCAGTTGCATTCTTCCTGGACTTGTATGGTTTACATATACACACTTGTGTATATATGTGTATGCCTATACATATATGCACATACATATGTGTGTATGAATGTGTTTGTGTTAGTCTTATAAAAACTTTGTAGATATGGAAAGTAGGTATTGGGTTCAGAGTTATTGGTATTTTCTCAGTCACTATTTTAAAAGTAACAACAAACTATAATTTTCCCAAGTATTTCCTATTTCCTCTCTTTTCCTTTTTCAGACATCTTGAAATTTGATCACTCAGGATCTGCAAGAGTGTATTGTATTCTTAGTACCTCCTCTACGTTTACTTGGTCTACTTCCTATCTTTCCTTTCTTTATGTATTTTTACTTCCTATACAGTACAAGCTAGATCTTCCTTGCTCCAAGTCCAACATCCTATCCACTAGACCTTTTCCATTTTTTGTCTGTTTTTTTTCCATTTTATCTTTATATCTTTTCAGGGTGCTCCTAGAAAACCTGAGAAAATGAATCATGTTGGATAGTCAAATAATAAAGCAAAAAGGAAGAAAAGAAAGGAAAAGGGGGGAAAAGAATGTCCTTAAGTCATCATTGCTTTAAATGAAGAGGAAAGAAATGTAGGAAGGCAGACAAATAGGACATATTTGAAAGCTACATACAAGTTGATGATATTGTACACTTTAAAAGAAAAGCTAGCAAGCTATAGCTGAGGTTTGCAGTTTCTTGTACAATCCTCTTTTTTTATTCTACTATGTACATGCAAATGCTTGTTCTATTTGTTATAAAACTTCAGAATAAAAATTAAAATGTTTTAGAAAAGAAAACGAATATATGACATCTTTCAATGAAGTGCAACCACCTCTCCTGAATCAACCAGATACCTCAAATTTATCTATCTATCTATCTATCTATCTATCTATCTATCTATCTATCTATCTATCTGTCTGTCTATCTATTTTTATTGCAGTAGCTCACATATCCCTTTTCCAGTCAATGGAAATGAGCTCTCCTGGTCCCCACACTGCCCATCACATTTCCTAATGTTTTAGTGACCTTTTTCAAGCTGAGGACACAAAAGGACATGGAGATGGTACTACATGCCTGTGTTTGGGGAACTGGTGCTTACTATATAGAAGATATAAGTTTAATAAATTCTTATTGAGTTAATTTGAACTGAATTGAATTCAGTGCTATAATCTTTTTTGTCTTACCTGTCCATGTGTTATGGGAGTGGGCCAGTGGGGCAACCAACCTTTTTTGTGTTATAAAGAAAAGCTATAATGCAATTTAAAGCCTAGGTTCTTCTACACTGTATGTGGAGACATGCCATTCTGAGGCTTTCCCTCCTATTGCTATACAGTATAGTACTGATCAGGAAAGCACTTAGTGACAAAAGTCGCTATATACCTCATTAAAAAGAAGTGTAACCCTATAAGGAGGTGACTGTAGAAGCATTAGAGTGAAGCTCCAGTACATATGGGTGTATATGTATGTGTCTATGCATATACATATTCACAATGTGTATATACATACATACACACATATGTACACATGCAGATAGAGATATGTGAATGAATGTTTTGTATGTGTGTATATGTGTGTATAGGGAGTGTGTGATAATCAACCAGCTGTGTATTAGGCACCTATAATGTACCTGGTACTGTGCTGTGTACTGGGGATGCCTATATCATCTTTTAGTCCTACATAGCAAAGTGGGGGTTACCCGTTCAACTTGATGAGCTTACAGAGTGGGGAGCCTTGGTATAGGCTTTCTGTTAGCACTTCCACACAGGCAATGTGGACATGCTCCAGAGGCACTCTGTTAGGAGAATAAATGGCAGCTAAATGGCAACTCTCACTTAGGTCTCAGTAAACAAGGCTGTCCTTGATAAATCAATTGTCTCAGACCCTTGACAGAAGCTATATATACATATATATGTTATATTTGGAGATTATTTTTCCAATGTAAACTAGGGGGAAGGGATGAGGAGCTGAAGAGAAACTGGCCTTTTAGGGTAGCCCCCAAGGTCAAATTAGACCTGGTCCACTCAGGTCCTGAATTTGGGAGAACACTAGACCATGGATTTTAATAAGGATTCATCCCGAGAAGTGATCTTTTGGGGACAGATATAATTAATTGAGTAGGAACATTTGTTTTTCTGCTATGCTATGCTTAAACACATAAATTGTCGAAGAGCTCAAAGCAATCAGTATGGTTATATTTAAGGTGTAAAAGGGCCTTGAAGCCAAATGGAAATATCAGAAAGGAAGTTTCTGGCACAGTTACAATTTTCCATAAAATTATATTTTAGCTTCTTGTCTCTTTAGAACCAAAAGCCTTTATCTATGGAAAAATACTATAGTTCTTAGGACAAATACCTGAGTATGTTCAATAACTATGGATCTCTTTTGTTTTAGGATCAAGACTGTATTTATGTCATAGTTGGAATTTGGTAATGCCCCTTCTTTTCCTATTTTTCAGGCTGTTAATATAATTTTGGAACTGAGTTTCTTTTCTTTTGTTAAAATTTATATATTTTTAGTTTTCAACATTCACTTCCATGAGATTTTGAGTATCAAGCTTTCTTCCCCTCCTTATCCTCCCCCTTCCCCAAATCAGCATGCAATCCGATGTAGGCTCTACTTATGCAATCACATTAAACATATTTTCACATTAGTCATGATGTAAAAAAGTATAAGAACTAATGGAAAGACAAACAAGAAAGAAGTAAAAAAAAATAAAATAACAAAAGAAAAAGAGAACAAATAGTATGCTTCCATCTGCATTCAGACTCTAAAGCTATTTCTAAATGTGGATAGCATTTTCCATTGTGAGTCTTTTGGAGTTGTCTTAGATCACTGTATTGCTGAGAAGTGCTAAGTCCATCAAAGTCAGCCATTGCATGGTGTCGTTGTTGCTGTGTTCAATGTTCTTCAGTTCGTATATGACTTTCCAGGTTTTTCTAAAATCTGCTTGCTCATCATTTCACATCATATTTAATCATAGCACAACAGTATGCCATTACATTCATATACCACAACTTGTTCAGCCATTCCCCAATTGATGGACATCCCCTTAATTTCCAATTCTTTGCCACCACAAAAAGAGCTGCTATAACTATTTTTGTACATGTGGGTCTTTTTCCCAATTGGATGGCCTTTTTGGGATATAGACCTAGAAGTGGTATTGCTGGATCAAAGGATATACATGGTTTTATAGCCCTTTGGGCATAATTCCATATTGCTCTCCAGAATGGTTGGATCAGTTCACAATTCCACCAACAATGCATTAGTGTTCCAATTTTCCCACATTTTCTCCAGCATTTATCATTTTCCTATTCTGTCATGTTAGCCAATCTGATCAGTGTGATGTGGTATATCAGAGTTATTTTGATTTGCATTTCTCTAATCAATAGTGACTTAGAACATTTTTTTCATATGACTATAGATAGCTTTAATTTCTTCATCTGAAAACAGCCTGTTCACATCGTTTGACCATTTATCAATTGGGGAATGAATTGTATTCTTATAAATTTGTCTCAGTTCTCTATATACTTTAGAAATGAGGCCTTTATCAGAGATATTAGTTGTAAAACTTCCTTCCAAATTTTCTGCTTCCCTCCTAATCTTGCTTGCTTTGGCTTTGTTTGTGTGAAAACTTTTCAATTTAATGTAATAAAAATTATCCAGTTTGCATTTTATAATGTTCTCTTGTTTGGTCATAAATTTTTTGCTTCTCCATGAATCTGATACATAAACTATTCCTTGCTCTCCCAATTTGCTTATAGTATCAGCCTTTATATCTAAGTTGTGTACCCATTTTGACTTTTTTTTGGTATATGGTATAAGATGTTGGTCTATGCCTAGTTTCTGCCATACTATTTTCCAATTTTCCCAGCAGTTTTTGTCAAATAATGAGTTTTTATACAAGAAGCTGGAGTCTTTGGGTTTATCAAACAGTAGATTATGTAGTCATTGACTGCTATATCTTATGTACCTTACCTATTCCACTCTGTTTCTTAGCCAGTACCAAGTAGTTTTGATGACTGCTACTTTAAAACACAATTTAAGATCTGGTATGGTTAAGTCACCTTCCCTTGCATTTCTTTTCATTAATTCCCTTGATATTCTAGACCTTTTGTTCTTCCAGATGAGTTTTGTTATTATTTTATCCAGCTCCATAAAATAATTTGTGGTGTGATCTGGTATTGCTAAACCACCTTACTTCACATTTTTTCATTGATTCCCTATAAAACTCTGTTTGCTTTTTCTTTGCTACCCATAATTCATTTTTAGACCTACAGTGAAGGGATTAATATAGACATGCTGGTAAGTTTCTCACCTTTGGATCCTCTAAATAATAATAATAATAATAATAATAATAATAATGATGATGATGATAATAATAACAACAACATTTAAATAGTGTTTTTTTTTTGTTGGTCAGTCATTCAGTTGTGTCTTGCTTTTCATGATCCCATTGATCATACTGCCCATGGGGTTTTCTCAGCAAAGATACTGGAGTGGTTTACTATTTCCTTCTCTGGTGGATTAAGTTAATTGACTTTCCCAGCATCACACAGCTAGTAAGTGGCTGAGACCAGATTTGTACTCAGGTCTCACTATCTCAGGACATCAATTATTTTATCTGGAAAAGAGAGATAATGATATCTGCCCTGACTACCTCACAGGCTTATTTTGATGATCAAATGAGACAATGTGCTTGGAAGCAAAATGAAGACTAAACCGCTTTATACAAGGTATAATTTAAGGTATTAATTTGACCTATCTTATATAACTCTCCATGATAATATTTATCACTGAAGTACAGCAAAGCATGTCAAGCCCTGAAAATGAGGCAGACCTCTGAAGAGAGAAAACTAGATCATCTGGAAACTAAAATATAGATAAATTATTTTGTTTTAAGAATGTTCTACACAACTTGATTATAAAACAAACAAATCAGGAGACAACATATGCAAAACAAATAGTAAACAATAAATGGATAATTTTGATTATATGAAAGTTAACTTTCAGCTCAGCACTCTCTTCTGCAGCTCTGTGGACACTGGCTTTCTCAGTATCTGCTCTTCAGTGCCCCCTTGATGTCTGTTGCCTCAATGTCTTCTTGATGTCTGCTTCTCAATTCTGCTTCCTTTCAGTTCTGTCCCTCTTCAATTCTGTTTCTCTCACATGCTGGCTCTCCTTATGTACAGTCCTAGCCAGCTTCTGATTGGCTACAACTCAAGTCTCTGATTGGCTGAATTCATGATTGACTAGACAGTGCGCATACCATTGGCTCTGGTCTTAGCAACTCCCCTTAGGGCCTGGAGGGCTTCATGCCCAAATTGGCTGAGTACCTGGTAAGTAGAGACTTTAGGCCTACTTACAAAGATCAAGTTTTTGCACAAACAAAGCCAATGCAAGATTAGAAGAAAAGCCAAAAACTGGAGGGAAATTTTTTATACCAACTTTCTCCAATAAAGGCCTCATTTTTCTAATATATACAGAATTGAGTCAAATTTATAAGAATGCAAATCAATCCCCCAATTAATAAATGGACAAAGGATATGAATGGGCAGTTTATAGATAAAAAAATCAAAGCTATCTAAAGTCTCATCCAAACAATTAGAGAAATATTAATTGCTCACAGGTAGGGCAAGTCAATATAATAAAAATGATCATTCTACCTAAATTAATATACATTATTCAGTGTCATACCAATCAAATTATCAAAAATATTTTATAGAGCTGGAAAAAATAATAACAAATTTATGTGGAAGAAAAAAGGTCAAGAATATGGAGGGATCAAACTTTCCCACCTAGCCCTACCTGAGGCCTATTGAATGGGTGGGGAAGATCTTTGATCACATTGATACTACAGTTCTATTTTGTCTAAAGTTTTTTTTTTTTGCATCTGTTGAGATTATCATATGGTTTCTGTTAGTTTTATTGTTGATATGGTCCATTATGCTGCTAGTTTTTTTTAATATTGAACCAGCCCTGCATTCCTACCTGGTCATAATGTATTATTCTCATGATAAGGTACTATAATCTTTTTGCTAATATTTTATTTAAAGTTTTTGCATATATATTCATTAGGGAAATTGGTCCATAATTTTCTTTCTCTGTCTTGGCTCTTCCTGGTTTAGTATCAATACCATATTTGTATCATAAAGAGATTTTGGTAGGACTTTTTCTTTGCCTGTTTTCCCAAATAGTCTATATAGTATTTGAATTAATTGTTCTTTAAAAGTTTGATGGATTTCACTTGTAAGTCCATCTGGCCCTGGCGACTTTCTCCTAGGGAATTCATTGATGTCCTGTTCAATTCCTTTTTTCTGAGATGGGGTTATTTAATTATTTTATCTCCTCTTCTGTTAATCTGGGTAATTTATATTTTTGTAAAAATTCATCCATTTCCCTAAGAATGTCAAATTTCTGGCATATAGTTGGGCAAAAATAATTCCTAACTATTGTTTTAATTTCCTCTTCATTTGTGATGAATTTACCATTTTCAGTTTTGATGCTGGTAATTTGGTTTTCTTCTTTTTTAAAATCAAATTAACTGAAGTTTTATCTATTTTATTGTTTTTTTCATAAAACCAGCTCTTATTTTTATTTGTTAGTTCAATAGTTTTCTGGATTTCAATTTTATTAATCTCTTCTTTGATTTTCAGTATTTCAAATTCAGTATCTAATTGGGGATTTTTAATTTGTTTGCTTTCTAACATTTTTAGTTTCATGCCCAATTCATTGACCCTTTCTTTCTCTATTTTATTTATGTAAGCATTTAGAGTTATGAAACTTCCCGTAAGAACCACTTTTGCTGCATTGAGTAAGTTTTGGTATGTTGTCTCATTATTGTCATTCTCTTGTATGTTGATTTTCTTTAAATGTTTCATAGGTTACACTTCTAAATCCATCTAGTCCTTTTTGGGGGACAAGGTGGCAGCTATGTGGCACAGTGGATAGAGTACTGGGCCATAAGTCAGGGAGACTCGAGTTCAAATCTAGCCTCAGATATTTACTAGTTTAGTGATGCTGGACAAGTCACTTAACTGTGTTTGCCTCAATTTCCTTTTCTGTAAAAATAGCTGGAGAAGGAAATGGCAAAGCACTCCAATATTTTTGCCAAGAAAACCCCAAATAGGGTCATGAAGATTCAGACATGACTGAAATGGCTGAACAGCAATGTGATGAATGAAAAACTTGAGAGACAGTTTCTGGGTAATAATGATCAATTTATTAATTAGTCTAGCTAATAATCAATAAATTGATGGTCAGTGGTTTCTCTTAGTAACTAAAGATATCTAATGGAGATACTGCATGCCTTATTTTTCTCTCTGAGAGGAGAAATCACCCTGATTGATAGACATTTAAATGAGGAGGTGCGCTAAAAGTCTTGAGCTTCTCTTGCTGAGACTATGGTTTGATTATGAAACTCAGTCACCTCCAGAAATCTGGTTTGGGGAATCCATCTCCATCCAGGCCACTCTGTTTGGTTTTTACCTTCATGAGCTGGATCACCCTAAACTCCAATGGAGTGGTTCAAGCACATTGGCTTTTTGGGCAGGAATTCACCTAGATTAGATTTTATTTACACTCTAAACAGAAGTAAAGTCTCCTAATTGGGTGGGGTCTTGTCTAATCCTGGTCTTTGAGGATTAGAGTAATCTTATCTATCAACCATGACCTTCAGAGACTGGCAGACTTACAGGTGCTGGGCCCTAAATGAGGAAACAACTGGATCCTACCTTAAGAATTGATTATAAATATACTATAAAATAATGATTTATTTCAATAACAGTCTTCTTTTTTACCCCTTAGGAGGAGTAGCTCTTTTATGGTTTGTTCTATTTATTTTCTAAGATTGCTTTGAGTCCTCTATTTCTTGTTCTTTAAACCTAGGCATTTTATGTTTGTAAACATTCATACACTGCATTTATATAATCTTTTAAATTTCCATATAATTTTCCAAAATAGTTTTTAATAAATTTCTTTTATTTTTTGCATCATTGATTGTGAGTTCACCTTTGTTTGAAACTAGCATCTTAATTTTCTTCTTTTGTTTTAATTAAGTTAGCCAATTGTCTATTCTAGGAATCAGAAAGGTATAGCTAAAGGTCAAATCTGTTTTTTACAGTTCTGTGAATTAAGAACATTTTGTTTTACATTTTAAAATATAATAAAACTGTGAGAGATGGGCGAAAGGGTAAGTTAGGTTTCCACAGAAGAGTTAATTAAGTTCCACAGAATAATTAATGAAGTGTCAGCTTGAACAAAGAAGGGAATAAAAATTAACCAGGATGAGGGTCCCCAGCCAATCAGAATAAAGTTTGTGGTTTTGCAGAAACTGTAGATTCAGGAAGTTGGGAAAAGTGGTCTAATCTGGCCAGATAATGGTCACTGTTGAAGAGAAAACTGGGTCCTATGGCTACCACAAGTGCTTAATTGGCTAATTGAATATTACCTTACACATGCACAGGGAGGAGTTTTCCACCATTTTTGAACATGGGACATGTGATGAGGGGATGGGAACACGCTTACACATATCAAGGAGAGAACATACGAAGAGGTGTTTCAGGAAGAGTGGTGTGGACCAATCCGCTCTTTGAGGGGAGGTACTGAGTTGATGGTGCATCAATCTGTGTCAGTCTAACACTATAAAGCTGATCTCATTTTGTAAGCAGCACTCCCTCTTCCTAAAGAAGGGTAGAGTCCACTCCTGGCCAGGAACATTTACGTTTGGATTCTACAATAATAATTAATTGCCATTGATACCTGAATTTCAGTGTCAAGTGTATTTCTAATAAAGCTTACTTTAAAAATATAAAAAAAAACATTATTAGCTGAAAAACTGTACAAAAATTGAAGTCAAGTCACATTGGGCCTGTTAGCCATTTGATATATTGTATTGTTCTAAATTTCATGTGAATACTCAGTTGTGTCTTCCTTTTCTATATTTCTCTTGACTCTTCTATTTGTATTTCAAAAATTTCTACTCAGCTCTCCTCTTCTACATGGGCATTTTTAAAAGATGTTACACAAGAGCCGCTGATCCTGACTTTATTCACTGCAAGTTATATCCAACATTTTTTACATCTCTTTCTTCAAATTCCAAATGCTTTTAGAATCTGAAACCTGTATTCAAACTGTGGTTTTCAAATTGCAGTCAAGCATTTCAAATAAAAAAAAATGACTTGCCAGTAAAATTGGAAACCATTAGTGCAGATATAAAAAAAGTAAATTCTAAATAAAACTTGTTGTTGAGTTCAAAAATAAGTATTGTCAGCAGCTGTCACTTTGGGCTACCTAGGGTCTAGACACTGTGGGTACATGCCAGTCAAACCAACCAAACTCCCACTAATGCTTAGCCAAGTTTCCTTTCCCATTGGCTTGTACTTTAAAATTAATGGTCACAGTGATTTTAAAATAACATAGATAAATCATCTGGGTGACAACACAACCTCATGTGGAATATATGCTCAGTAACTCACTTAGGCGGCTTTCCAAGACCCCGGGTCATGAAAAATAGAGAAAGTTGGGGATGTGCCCTTCTAAATTAGCTTGTGTCAGACCGACATCAATGTGACCAATTAGAACAGGCACATGTATGTAATATTTCAACTGTTCCTCTCGATTCCTAGAGGTAGCACAATAACTTTAAAATCAAATCCGCTTGAGGTGGCTTGGCACATTCATCTTCTACTGCTAGAAACCTGGAATACTGGTTATTGGCTTGCTGGCAACAGTCTCTCTCCTTTGATAGGCACTCTGCTTTCAAAGGATACAAAAATAGTTGTTCACAGTGGGGCTTTTTGGACCTACAAGTTGAGGGAAAAAATGCTTTCTTTTAACATTGCAATCCAGACTATGTCTAATACCACTATACATCACTTTCGCCTAGCATCCCAGGGATGCTACGTTGAGTTTTAGAGTGAAAGTAGTAGCAAAAAGTTCAATATTGCTAAGGTAATCCCAAGTTTCAGGGAAGAGAGAGCTCTAAATAGTTGGGGTATTAAACAGCTTATCATTCCATTTTCCAAAAGATCATAGTTAGAGGACACATGCATGAGGTAGAAAGTAAACAATTCTCACATCTTAAAAGATAGTTCAAATCAATATGATCATCCCACAAAAATTGGAATTGTCTTGCTAAGTAAATAGCATCTCCTGGATTTCACACTCCTCCCTATATGGGCATTTTTCTTTCGTGATTTCTTGAAAAATTATTTCTAAACTTTTTTTTGTCATGGCTTTCAGGTAGTCCAATGATTCTAAATTATATTTCCTTGATCTATTTGCTGAGTCAGTCATTTTTGCTTTGAAATACGTTATAGTTTCTCCTTTTATTTCTTAAGCCTTTTACTTTTTTATTACAAGGCAATTGGGGTTAAGTGACTTACTTAGGGTCACACAGCTAATGAATGTCAAGTATCTGAGGACAGATTTGTACTCAGATGCTCATGGCTCCAAGGTCAGTGATCTACCCACCTAGCTGCCCCTTGCCTTGGTTTTAAAGTATACATACATTATACACACAGAGACATATATACATACACATATATATATATAAAATATACATATATACATGTGTGTGTATATACATATACATACATATTTACATATGTGTGTATATATATACACACATATATATATTTGTATCACAGAGTCATTATCTTGTACTTGGTCTATTCTAATTTTCATGAAGATTTTTTTTTTTGCTTAGATAAGATTTTTACCTCATCTTTTTTTTTTTCTACACAAAGTTAGGATCCTCCTGTATGGGTCTGGGATTTCTCTTTTTTTTTTTATTTTATTTTGGACTCAAACACCAGAACATGAATACAGAATAGAGAAAAGAAACAAAAGCATATCATACTCTTAAATATTGGAATTTAAATACAAAATAAGAAAGGGAAAAAAAGCACGTCATGTGAATAGCAGAACATAAGAAAGGATTCAAAATATGTAACAATATATTTTCATTTCAAGAAAGCTGTATGATAAATACTACCCACTGTGTTGAGAATTGTCCATCTTTTCTTTACTTCTTTGTAAGTTTTCTTTTGTTCTCTGCTGTGCATTTTTTTCTTTGTTCTTTTTTCCTGCGTCCCCCCCCCCCCCCCCCCCGCTACAATTCAGTGAGGATATATTTCTCTATAGCTATAGACATATACTTTCCAAAACAAATTCTACTCCTGATCATTGTCACACAAGTCTTTTTTAAGATCTTCTATGAATTCTTTTTGGGCAGGTGACCATTTGATGTTACTCTTTGGCATTTCTTTACTTCAATATCCTTCTCTGAAGATGAACCCCAGTCATCTCTATTCCCATAATAGCTTCCTATGGTTTGATTCTTTCTCCTTTGCCTGTGCATTTTTTGTGGTAATAACTTGATTTTTGTAATCACCTCTAGTCCTGGGGTTGGGGAAATGGTGCCACTTGCCCCAGATCTTCAGTTCTTCCTTCTAGCTTGGAACCAAAGCCAAACCTCCCACCTACTGTAAGTGCCCATGGCCAGTGGCTTTCTGCACCACTATTCTGCACTTACCCAGCTTGTGCTCTTTCCTTCTCAACCCACAGCACAGCTGGGTCTGGAGTTCCTTGTCAGCAGACTCAGACACCCAACACCCCTCACAGTGGGGAAAAATTCCTGTGGCTGGGCAGGGGCAGCCTCTCAAACCAATTAACCCCAGGGCTTGCAGCTTGTTGTTAAAGCAGACACTGTAGCCTAGAGGTGTTTACTCTTCGCAGGAACCAAATTTCATCCTGGGATTTTTCTTCTGATCTTCTCAAATTGTCCCAGGAAGACCCGTGTTGTGCCCCTATTCTTATTTATTTTAGCTGCACTATGCCCTAAGGTGCTATTTTATCTCTTGTGGGGGAAAATCTTGAGAGCTTGGAATTTTCTGACCTACTTCCCCACTTCCCAGAATCCTCTCTGGGATTCATGCACTGGGGCATAACCTTGGTCCTTTTTCAGATGGCATTTGCTAGAATGTTTTCCATGATCACTCCACCCACTCCCCATTCTAAGTGTCCACAGGATGCTCTATCTGTCTTCCAATAATTATATGATCTGGAAAAATGACTTACTATTTTTTTCTTTGCTTTCATGATTAGGACTCAGTCTGGTGTGTTTTCTAGATCTTTGTGGAGCAATTTTATCAGAGGAGGTAGAGAGTATTTCTTTCTACATCTCTGCCAACTCAGCTCTTCTATAGAACACTGATCCATTACTAAGAAACCAATAAAATACTCTTGAAGTAGTATCATCCAATACATTAATTCTCAAAGGGTTATGTCATGGTAACTTGATTTTTCATTCATCAGTCATTCATCCCTTCATTCATTTACTCATTCATTCTATAAACACTCTGTGTCTATTTTGTGAAAAGTATAATGACAAACTCTATAGGGTATTATATGATACAAATGGGCAGATTGCTTCTTAACATAGAGTTTACAATCAAGATTAGAGCCTTAAGAAAAAGATGGTTTCTTTGTTGGACATAACTGCAAAGAAACTGTTTTTGTAACTAAGAGAGTTGAACTATTCCTGACCAGTCCCTCTGCCTTGACCATCAAGCAGAATCAAGGAGTAGAGGCATACATTGACATTTCTTCTCTATACTGACTCCCCCAGTGCAGAAATATAGACTTTCCCTTCTCCATCTGGGAGGAGATAACCTATTTAACATTAGAGTGAAGCCTGGGCTACACACACACACACACACACACACACATACATATATACGTATATGTATATAAGTATATATGTAGTTAACATTGTGAGAAATGTGGTTTTGGGGATCACTGGACTTCCCTAAATTGTGAGAAAACATGGCTTTGGGGATCACTGGACTTCCTAGGCAGGGCCAAACTCCTGAGGAAGAACTCTGTGATAATCCCTAGGGGAGGCTGTACAGACCACAGGACTCCCAGAGGAAGACCAAGTGGTAGCCCCCCCTTAATCTGTGGGGATCACAGGGCCTCCTAGGGGTCAGACCAGTAGGCCTGGATTCTTGACTAAGACCAGAACCTAGATAAGCTTGAACTGGTTCAAGGGGTTTGGCCTCTCTAATTCCCTAGACTGCCTTCTCAAAAAGCATGCGTATGTGTACAAGCCTCTGACCTCTCACCTGACTGACCTTGAGGCCTGGTTTCTGCTAAAGCTGGGGTGGGGGAGGGAGGGGAAGTACACTTTTAGTTCTGTGGAAACAAAACTCCTCCTCCCATTTCTTACAACATGAATAAGGATTGTACTGGGCCCTGGGACTCCACTAGCCCTGCCTTTACTCAAAATCAATCCTGTTGTCATTTGCTTTGTTTTCCCCCACCCCCACTCTTCTACCACTTCTTCAGGAATTATTAATCAAGTCAACATTACCAATGCTACTATGAGAGGTATGATCATCTTTGACTCTATGATTCCTTTTGGAATCCTTGTGTGCCACTCTAATACTCGAAAATCTTCGGTGTCTCCCTATTGCCTATAGGAAGAAAATATAAAAATATAAAATCCCTAGCCTGGCATTTTAAAGCTCTCTACTAATTTCCAATCTTGTAACAAAACACCTCTTTTAACGTGCTTTTTAAGTCAAAGCAAACTATTTCCCAATATTGATCTGACATAACCCACCTCATTGCATTTGTGTATGCCATTGTCCCTCTCTGAAATTTACCCTCTTCTTTTATCTACCTGTTAAGTTCTACCCTTCCTTCCTCTGTTCTGTTGCTATCTCTTTCATGAAGTCTTGCTCTGAGGGCTCCAGCTGAAAGTGTTCTGCCCCTCCTCCAATTTTTCTGCACAGCTTTGCCTGGATTTCTCCTTTATTCTATCCTGTTCTATTTTATATGACACTTAATCTTTGCAAATGCCATTCATAGTCCACCTAGTGGTCTTCAGATTTGTTAAGGAAAAGGACCATATTGCTTTCAAAAAATCTTTGTAGCCTCAGTGTCTTGCACAGAGTAGGCGCTTATCTAAACATTTGCTGAATCAAATGAATAGTACAGTCACTAAGTGCTATGAATTCGAAGATGAACATATCAGAGTAGTCTGGGAAAAATTCATAGGAGACATATTTGAGAGGAGCCTTGAGGGAGGGAACTCTCTTGACTCTGTGCAGCTTGGGCACTGGGATGACACCTTAGCTCTGCCTTGTTGTTTTCCCTCTCAGGGCTAAATCTTGGTCTTCCTTTACTTGCCTAGGTCCTGATAATCCCCGAATTCCCATCAACACTTTGAACGCTGTTCCTCATGCTAAAAAGCTTCCTAAATGAGAGATTTTTTAAGCTCAAATTAAAAATATTTTCTGATATGTTTAATGACTTCTTTGTTCTTTATTTTTGCACTATTTTACATATTTAATTCCAGTCCATGTCTTGAATTTTTTCATTATATTTTTTGATTAAAACCCAATTTAGCTCAGTACTCCAATGGGAAATTTAGAATAGAAGTTGCCACATGACCTTGCTAATAGTAGGTCTTTAATAAACGTATATTGAATTGAGAATCAAACCTGAGGGAACTCATAAATTTGTTTGTAATTGTATAAACACATGTAGGAAATAGCTTTTACTTACCATAAAAGACCATCTTCAGTCAGCAACAAAGAAAATTCATAGTGGAACACTAGGCTTATACCTTAGAGACTTGTTTCAAATCCTGATTGCCAATTATTAGCTATGTGACCAAGAGAAGTCACTTCAACACTGAGCCTCTTTTTCAATATTGTTTTTTAAGGAAAATTCTTTGTATACCTTAAAGTAATATCATATGTATAATTTGTTATTATTCCTTCAGTTTTGATTCAGAACTTGAAAATGATTCCTGAGTTCTCCCCTCTGATGCACCTAGAACTTCATTTAGTATTTACTTCTCCTATTTGAGCTGTATTAGCATAAGAGCTGAATTCTGTTTTTAGTGGCAAAGAATTGGAAACAAAGTAAATGCCCGTGAATTGGGGAATAGATAAACAAGTTGTAGTCTATGAATATAATGGAATATTACTGTGAGAAACAATGAATTCGATCAATAAAGAGAAACTTGGGAAGATATATATGAATTAATGCAGGGTGAAATAAGAAGGATTAGAAAAACAATATGCATAATGACTAAAATAATGTAAATAGAAAAATAAAAATGACAAAAAACCATCTAACCTGAATGCTATGAAACACAATGGCCAAACTTACCTCTAATGAAGAGATATATGGAAGTGGGGGACTATGGGTATGGAATGTGTCATACTTGTTGTTTTTGTTCAGTCATTTTTCAGTCCTCTCCAACTCTTTGTGATTTCATTTGGGGTTTTCTTGGCAAAGATATTGGAGTGGTTTGCCATTTCTTTCTTCAGCTCATTTTACAGATGAGGAAACTGAGTCAAGTGACTTACCTAGGGTCACACAGCTAGTAAGTGTCTGAAGCCAGATTTGAACTCAGGAAGATGAGGCTTCCTGACTCCAGACTCAATGCTCTATTTATGCACCACCTGGCTGCCCTATGGAGTACTTAGGAAAACAACACATATAGTGACTAGGAGGCACTGGCTAATCTTTACGGTCCTTTCTAACTTTAAATGGAAGATCTTATGATGGATCCCTGTCTAATCCTATTCAGGATTTTTCTTCCTTTCCCTCCCAAACTTCTTTAATGCATAGCCTAAACTAATTGCTCCCTTGAAGTCTGCCATCATGCTATTGTCTCTTGAACACGTATGCTGACGGTTTTATTGCCTCTGCCATCCTAGTTCAAGCCTCCTCACTGATCCTCCACTTTCAGTTTCTCTCTCTATAAAACCATCCTGTTTGTCCTAGTCAGTCAATCAGGACAATCAACAAGTATCTATTAAGCACTCGTTATGGAGCAGACACTGGTAGGCGAAGAGGATACGATGGCAAAGAATGAAGGAATACCTATTTTCATTATTTTTCTTGTTTAAAAATCCTCAAAGACTCCTCATCTTTTACAGGAAGAAGCACCAATTCTCATTCTAGGTCCACTATAATCTGGCCTCAGTCTACCTTTGCATACTTAGCTTTTACTGCTCTATGTTTGACCCCTTCATTTGAACCCAACCGGATTAGCCCTTGTTCCCTATAATATCCTTGTTGCTCTCAGGACTTCCACACCTTTGTTCGGGGCATTCCCTCTTCTTGGAATGCCCTACCACCTTACCCAAATACTCTTTAGAATTGTTAACACTACAAATTCTAGCATTTGTCTTAAAAGACTCATTGGCTAAAAGATGAAGCTACAAGATGGCAAGGGTGGCTAGGTTGCACAATAGATAGAGCACTAGGCTTGGAATCATGAAGTCTCATCTTCCAGACTTCAAATGTGGCTTCAGATACTTATTAGCTTTATGACCCTGGGCAAGTCATTTAGCTGTTTTTGCCTCAGTTTCCTTATATGTAAAATGAGCTGGAGAAAAAAAATGTCAAACTACTCTATTGTCTTTGCTATGAAAACCCTAAGTGGGGTCATGGAGAGTTGGACACGACTGAAACAACTGAACAGCCGCAGCACAAGATGGCAGGCTGAAGTGAGATCCTATGTTACCCTGCTTCCCTCTTCCTTTTCTTCCTTGACCCTATAGTCCCTCCAGCAACAGCCTGAGATGGGGAGGGGGTCTATTTTCCCCTAACAAGCAGTGTTTCATTCTGCCTGCCCCCACCGAAGGTGGTGGTGAGCATTAAATGTGTGCCTGAGTTTCAGTAATAGCTACTTATGGTTCTTCTCATTCTAGGCACAGGCATATGTTATAGCTATAGAAAGGTTACATTAACTGGAAAATCAGTTGTGAATTTTATATACCTTTGCAATTAATCATTAACTTTCATCTGAATTCTTGATGTTTCTTTCCTGTGTACCAAAAACTTGGCATTCCATTTTAGATAATGCAAAAATGAACATTTCCTAGTGAGAAAAATCTACGGGCATCTGTTTCCTTATCTGTAAAATGAAGAAATTGGACCAGGTGCTTTTTAACTTCTCCATTAGCTCAAATATTCAGATTCTGATTTTCACAGAATCACAGCATCTCAGAGATAAAAAGATCCTTAAATCTTAGAGGTCATTTAAGCCAATATATACCTAACCAAAGATCCCTTTTATGACATCACTGTTGAGTCATTTTTTCAACTTCTGTTTGAAATCTCCAATGATGGGAACTTATTAATTCCTACTAGCTGTGTGACCCTGAGAAAGTCACTGAACCCTGTTTGCTTCAGGTACTCACGTAGAAAATCACCTAGAGAAGGAAATGGTAAACCACTCTAGTATCTCTGCCAAGAAAACCTCAAGTGGAGTCATGAGGAGTTGAACACAACTGAAATGACTGGACAACAATAAAACTAATTCCTAAGGAATCCTATTCTATATTTGTAGAACTTTTATTCTATATAATAGGATAGAAAGAGCACTGAGATTGGAGAGCAGGATGACTTGGTTTTGAAACCCAACTCTGTTACTACTTATGTGACCGTGGAGAAGTCACTTAATATGTATCTCTGAGTCTGTTACCTGATCAGTAAAATACTTGTATTATCTGTCTGTATGTAGTTTCTAGAGTTTTGAGAGGGTCAAATAATATGATTGGGTCAAAATTACTTTGCAGGCATTAGAAAGCTATATAAAAGCCCAGTATTTTAAAGAGAAGTTTCTCCTTACATCCCAGCCTCAATCTGCAAATTTCCAGTCATTGTTTATAATTCTTTTCTCTAGATAAAAGCAGAAAAAATGAATTTCTCTTTGATATGAAAACCTTTTAAATATTTGAAGACAATTATCATAGGTCTTATAAGTGTTTCACTTCCATGTTCATGAACCCTTTATCTGATTATAATTATTTTATCATTTCATTTTCATGACTGTCTTGTAATTCCCAACCCTTTTCTTTATCCTGTCCATGACCTACCACTCAGTCCTTTCCCACGTCATCACCCCTGCACTAGATATCCTCTCCTCTCCCATCTTAAACACTTGGAAAAGCAGATCAATATCACACTATGCTCTTTTATTGAATCCCTGGCCCACTATGTCTGATCTTGTCTTGCCAGGCCCCAGAGCTGGATGATTGACACAATTCACTACCTTTGTTACTATTCGCATTCTATTGAACAAAGTTGGAGAAAATCATGAAACTGTCCTGAGTCCGCTACAAATTTGTTTCATTATCTCAACTGAGACTAAGACAAGACAATTCTTTTATACTCCCCTAATTGATTTGCTATCCTTGTCACCAGAGTGGCTTTTCATCCCTCCTAAGACCTCCCACATGTATTTCTACCTTACCTTCACTATTGAGAACTTTGTCTTGTATTTCACTGAATAAAAAATGAGGCCATTCACCAAAAGCTCCCTTTCTTCTCCTCCTGCTCATCTGACATTAGTGAGATGCCTTCTGTCACTACTATCTTCTTCATCCAAACTCACATGAAGAGGTGGCCCTTCTCCTTGGAAAAACATACATTAGTCTTCCCATTGTATCCTGTCATCTTTTGAAGATATTGCCCTCAACCTTCCCTACTATCTTGCTAATATTCAATCTTTCCTTGTCAAATGGCTGCTTTCCTTTTATCTAATGCCTAATCTTCAAAAAACACCAAAGCGATCCTCACCTAATCTCTGCTAACTAACATCATCCACCTCTTCTCCTTTTCACAGCTAGCCTCCAGGAGAATGCCATCTACAATGAATACTTTCACTTTTTTTCCCCTCTCACTCTCTTCTTTCCCCCTACGGTCTGGCTCCCAACATCATCATTCAACTAAAACAACTCTCTCCAAAGTTACCAATAATTTTTAAATTGCTAAATCCAATGGACTTTTCTTAATCTCCCTACTTCTTGACCTCTCTGTAGCCTTTGACATTGTTGATCCCCCTCTTCTCTTTGAAATTTGCTTTTCTCCATATTTTTGTGATACTACTCTCTCTTGGTTCTCCTCCCACCTATCAGACCTCTTCTTCTTAGTCTTCTTTACTAGATCGTCATCTAGGTCTCACTCCCTAATTGTGGAAGCCTAATAACCTCCAAGCTTAAATCTGGTCCCTCTTTTCTTGTCCATCCATACTGTTTCGTTTGGTTATCTCATCAGATCTCACAGATTCAATTATCC
The DNA here is from genome assembly GCF_011100635.1 of Trichosurus vulpecula. Taxonomy (NCBI): domain Eukaryota; kingdom Metazoa; phylum Chordata; class Mammalia; order Diprotodontia; family Phalangeridae; genus Trichosurus; species Trichosurus vulpecula. The sequence goes on along the minus strand of NC_050573.1, from coordinate 429,242,631 downwards.
TCTCTATGCACATGACTCTTAGATCTATTTATCCATCCCTAACCTTTCTCCTGACCTTTAGTACCCTATCTCCAGCTCCCTTTTGGACATCTTAAATTGCATATGCAGTAGAGATGTCAAATTCAACATATCTAAAACTGAGATCATTATCTTTCCTTCAAACCTCCCGTTTGTAGTTTTCCTACTTTTGTCTAGAGTACTGCCATCCATCCAGTCACCCAGGCTTGAAACTTTGTTGTCATCCTTGACTCCTTATTCCCCCACTCCTCCCATATTGAATCAGTTACCAAGTCCTACAATCTTTTCCTTTGTCACACCTTTCATATATGTCCCCTTCTTTCTTCTGACCCTGCCACCACCAGGGTGTAGGCTCTCATAACTCCATGCCTGGACTATTATTATAACTACTTGATTAGTCTCTTTGCTTCAAGTCTGTCGCCAATGTAAGCCATTCTCCACTTGACTATCAAACTGATCTTATTAATATTCTGGACTGACCATTTCATTCTCTATTCAATAAACCCCACTGACTCCCTATTACCTCCAGGATTAAATATATAATCCTTTATCAACTTTTAAATTTCTTCATAACTTGGCTTCTTCCTCCCTTTCTAGTCTTCTTACACCTTGATACCCTATACATACTCTATGATACAGTGACACTGACCTCCTTGACATTCTTTGCCCATGACATTTCCACTTTCTGATTGCATTTCAACCAGCTATCTCCCATATCTGAATTCTCTCCCTCCTCATCTCCGCCTACTGGTTTCCCCAGAACCCATAAAGTCTGGGTAAAAATTCTTTTAGAAGAAGACTTTCCCAGTCCCATTTAATGTTAGTAACTTTCCTCAGAAATGAATTTATCCTGTATATATATTTTTTGTGCATGGTTGCCTCCATCATTAGACTGTGAGCTCCTTGAGGGCAAGGTCTGTTTTTGTCTTTCTATATACTCCCAGCGCTTAATTTCTGCTGGCTAAAAATTCTCAGCTTCTTCAAACAATTCTCATATGACATTTTTTACTTTGCTTTCACCGTTCAATAGCTCTCTTTTTGGATATAATCCAGTCTCTCTATTCCTTCTTTAAATGTGGTTCCCAGAGCTCAACACAATGCTCTGGATGCATCCTTATCAGGGCAGATTATAGGTGAATGATGACCTACTTGGTTCTGGATACCATGACCCCTTTAATGCAGCCTAGGATGGCTATTGTGTCATATTGAGTTTGAAGTATATTAAAACCTCTAGATCCTTTCACAGAAACTGTATACTTAAGCCTCTTCCACACTGCCTTTACGAGCTTGGTTTTAATGCAAGGATAGAACTTTGTATTTATTAAACTACATCTTATTACATTTGGCTCATTATTAAAGCCTGCCAAGTCCTTTTTGTCTCCAGACTCTTGTTACCCAATCTTGTAACTATTCCTTCCAGTTTCATTTCACGTATAAATTTGATAACTATGCCTTAACCTAAATAATTGATTAAAAATGTTGAATAGTACAGGGCCAAGCACAGATCTCTGTGCTACTTTACTGGACAATTCCATCTAGATTGATATCATGCCATGACAATTCTTTGGATCTATATTTTGATCAGTTCTAAATCAGTCAAACTGTATTATTGTCACAACAAATATCACCATATTCTCCTTGGGACTACAATATGAGTGACTGTTTAATTAAAATTTCACTGTAATAATATCTATAGTGTTTTCCTGATCAACTAATCCAGTTGCTCTGTCAAAAAATTGAAATAACATTAATCTGTCATGTTCAATTGCTTTAAAAAATCTTATTGATCATCATTATCATCCATAGTTTACTGAATTCTAGTTATTTTTATGACACTTAGAAAGAGAGATTCTGAACCCAGGAGCATTTTCTACCCTATAATACAATAATCTTGAGGCAAAAACTTATTTTTCCTCTGCCTTCATTTTATAAAATGAGGATGATGAATTTTGTTCTCACTCCTTCACAACTCCATTCAAAGGAAATAAGCTATAATAAATATGTTTGATGATAGCAAGAGGAGAGAATGTCTCATATTTTGAGGTATTGGTGGGTCATAAGTCTCATATATAGAGTATAGCTCTGAAGGTCAAATTGCATGGGAGGCCAATTCAGTATCATCCCAATTCATTGGAGGAACTGCCTTATGAACAAACTGAATAATTTGCCTTTCGTATCTTGTCTCATAACTCTGGTTAAGATATTCTAGGGGAAAAGTTGCTCCACTTCCCTTTCTTTTCTAGGAGACTTGAAGACTACTGAATCATATCTGTCTAGACATTGGAAACATCCTTCACTTTAAAATGTGCAGTCATGACTTAAGCAAAAAATCATAGAGGTGTGCAATCTGTCCCCACACCAGGGAGCAGTTTCGTAGGACCCAAATGACTGTTCCTTGGCATGGTTGCTAGTACACTAACTAAAGTATCTTTCAAGATCTTAGGGTTCTAGCAATTAATGAAATCAATTTTGCAAAGAATATAGCATATATTGAAAACCACTATGTAAAGCAGAATTTCTTTAAAAAATAAATGTATTAAAACATTGTAAGTCTCAGTTTTCATCTTCTTTATATCTCTAGGTTAACTGCAATTAGATTAATTAGATGCATGTCATTGTCTATTTCAGAGAATATAAAAATGAGTTAATGCTAGCAGGATTTTAAAAAAATATTTGGAGACATCTATGTTTAACTTGTAAACTTGGTGTTGCATTGATTCTTTTGCATTCAATGTTGCTATCTTGGAAAAAGAAATGATTAAGGAAAAGAAAGGAAAGCAAAAATAAGACAACAAAGAAACTGATAAGACAGGAATATTCATATTTAAATTTGTGTCATATTGCGGTCTGTGGTTGTTGCAGAGGTAGAAGTTTATCTCTTTGTAATTATCATTGTGGAGATAATTTGTTGAAAAGTTTGATCCATATTCTAAAAGTGGTATATTTTCTGTGGAAAAAACCTGAACAAAAGAAAACATCAAACAAAAGTATGGAAAATTTTAAAACTTTGTAGTCAGAGAACATAAAATCCTTAAAATAGGCCCTTTAATCCTTTTTCTCCTTCTATCCTTCCCCACACCAAACAAAATCTTTTCTTATAGAATTTATTTTATTTTAAATAAAGTTTATTGATACTTCTTTTAAACATCACAGTCATTCTTAGATACTCCCCTCCCCAAACCTCACTTAGTTGAATTCTCTCTTGTAACAAAGCGAAAAGGTAAAAAATGACTGATATTGTTACAATATAATAATTATCTACTATGACCTTTAAGATGCAGTGGTCACTTCTCTCCTTCCAGTTTCTTATCTTTTCCATTTTAGTAATTAGTTCTTCCATGTTAGTCAGAATCATGTAAAAATAGTGACTCCTTTTGTTGCTGCCTATACCACAAAGGATGAAATTCACATTAAAGCAAGTGACAAATTTATTACTTGCTCTGCTTTTAGGAGAAGAAAGAAAAAGAAGGAACAATAGAGAGAATAGAGAAAAAAGAGAGAGGAGAGAGGGCTAATAGATTTTCACATTATTTGATATTTGTACGATATCATACTTCAATGCCATTTTGTGTTCTGTTTCCCCAACTCTTTGCATAATACCTTTTGACCAGATCGTTTGCAGTAACATCCTATAACAATAAAAATCTTGTTTTGACAACTATTAACCATCATTCAAACATTCAGGGACAGTTTGGTCTGAGTAGGTAGAACACTGCAACTAGAGTCAAAGAAACCTGAGTTTAAATCCTGCCTCAGACACTTGTGTGACCCTGGGCAGGTCATTTAACCTCTGACTGCCTCAGTTTCATCATCTATAAAATGATGATGATAATAGTGCCTACTCCTCAGGTTGTTGTGAGGATCTAATGAGATAATATGTGTAAAACACTCTGCCAACCTCAAAACAATATATAAATAATAATAATAATAATAGTGATTACCATTATTCTTATTTGCCATTGAGGTTAAGGACTATTTGACTTTTGTATTTGTATCTCTGTTGTCTTCTATAGGGAACCATATTAGTTAATAAATACTTCGTGATATGGATATATGAGGGTAAGTTTTTCTCACTTTAGTACTTTTTAGGACTTATTCGTGTGAACATTCCTTACACCAACGTCTTTGGTATCTTAGATTGTGTTTGGGACTGATTGTGGTTGAAAAATATTATATATCAGTCTGTGGCCAACCTGGTAAATGAATGTCTCCAAAGTTAGCTATGCTGGTTTATAAATGACATTTTGGCTGCTATGCCGCTGAAAGTCTTTCAGGCTTGGTTAGGAATTCCAGGCTTTGTGGTCTATTGGCATAATTTTTGAGAAATCAGAAAGAACTCCTATGAGGGTTTTTTCCCTCTTTCCTTGGCCTTTTTTAGGTATAGGCTTAGCGATGGTTTGGACAGTAAAGACATTCCTATCTCTGAGGAATGGATGAATAAGTTGTGGAATATTTAAGTGATGGAATACTGTTGTGCTGTAAGAAATGAGGAAATAGATGATTTCAGAAAGATATGGAAAGACTTATATAAGCTACCGAAGTGAAAAGAACCAGAACAGCAATTTATATTGTATCTTCAATATTACAAAAATGAACAATTTTGAAGACTTGTGCAAACTGAAGAATAAAATGAACAGAACCAGGAAAACAATAATAACACAATGAAAATGACTAACTTTGAAAGCTGTGAGAATGATCATCAACACAATGACCATTGATAATTTCAGAGGACTGATGATGACAAAATGTGGTATCCATGACACAGGATGCAGAGGCAACGAGCCAAATATTTTTTGAGCACAAACAATAAAGGAACTTATTGTGCTTGACAATGCATATTTGTGAAAAATAAATTTGTTTTTCCTTTTTTTCCAATTAGGTGAAGGTGGGAGGGAGAGAAAATACATTTCTTTTTATTACAAAAGGAGAGGTGCTGGGGGGGCTAAAGATGTGAAATTTTGCATGCACTTTGAGATTACATGGCTATGCTTTTAGTTTTACTTAGCTTTTACTTTCTTACATGAGGACTTTCACAAAATGGAAGTATTCTAAAAATATTTATTACGTAAAAACAAAATACATAAAAAAACTGAAAGAAAATTAGGAGAACTCAAGGTCATTGACATAACATGTGGTGCTTTAATTGAGGAACCTACTGTTCAAAGGTGGAAAAATGTTTCAAAGGGTTGAAGTCAGAAGGCTTTGCAGTCAGATAGACCTGATTTCAAATTTTGCCTCTAATATTTGATGGCTGTGTGATCCTGAGCAAGTCACTTCAATTCTCTGTTTACTTTTAATTAATGTTTAAAAATGTATTTTTAATAAAATATATGCAGAGCCTCAATTCGTTCATCTCTAAAATGGGGTAAACATCACCTGCTGTACAGAGTGGATCACAGCTTCATAGGATGTAAGGTACAGAGCTGAAGTAAACCTTAGAAATTATGTAATCTAATGTCTTTTTGTGAATTAGAACATGGAGGGCCAGAGATGTAGAGTTTTACCCAGTCACTCAACTATTTCATGGTAGTTAGGATTTGAACCCAAAGCTTCCCATTCTCAGATCACTATTGTACCCACATTATTATGAGACTCAAGTGAGATATCATCTACAAATCACTCTCCAAACTTTAAAGTACCATCTAAGTGCCAGACACTGTTACTTATATGACCTTAGTGAGATAACAACCTTTCTGTGGCTTAGTTACTGATTTATAGAATGAAGGGATTTGACCCTCAAAAGCCTCAAATTTTTTTTTCCATTTCAATATCTATGACCCTAGGAAGTCACTCCACTTGTTAGGCTCTGAGCTTCTTTCTCTCTAAAATAAGGGCTTTTAACAATATTGTTATTTCTAAAGTATCATCCGGTTCTAAATCTTGAGATCCTAAGACTGGTAGACTATCAAATATTTTAATTGGTTTTTTTTGAAATCAGTAGGTATGTATTTTCTCCTTTACATAAAAATAAAGTCTTGTAACAAATGTATATTGAAGATTTAGAAAAATCTAATTAGGAAAATCTAATCTTCATTGTTGGTTGCCAGTCAAAATACAAAACTGCTTGCCACTTCTTGCTAGTTATCTCTCCTGCTGTCAAGAAGTTTATTTAAAAGGTTGATCAGGCAGGCAATGATCATGACAGGAAAGATCATTATCCCTCCAGCTGAGATGCTGGAAAGCAGATAGGCCATTATATGGGCAGACCAATGACTTGACATTGTTGTAAAAGACATAGTGGTTGAAAAAAATTTGAACAGTAGCCCAAGCTGAAGCTCTTAATGAGAAATCTGACACAGTTCAGTGTCACAGAGTGCAGTTTTTGCGTGTGAATTTGCTCTCTAAGTCCTAACAGTACATTCAGTTGGGACTGCACCTCTATCTACCACATTTTCCCCAGAAAGTAATTGCTTTGAAAGCAGCACCCAGAAATTGAGTACAAACATTAAGTTTTGTGGGTGCTAATATAGTGGAAACCCTAACATGTTATGCTCAAGTCATTACAATGTCATCAGATAACTTGATGCAATCGGAGTAATAACATTAAGTTTCATTTCAGGAGCTCAATACAACATTTGAAAAACACAAAATGTGGCTCTCCTGGAATTTAATTTTAAAAGCCATGGTTGAGCAGATGGAGTACAGAAAGGCAAGCTGTGATCTAAGCTTATTTTTTAACCAGTGCTGTTTTCCAGTCAGCCAATCGTTCCATTGTACCTGAGAAAACCCCAGCAAATCAGGACTGCAGTGTGAGAGAGCCAGTAAATTAAATGTTGTTGCAAAACATTACGTTTAAAGTGACTCATTTAAAACTATGCTGCCTCTTAGTGAACTGTGTGGAGTTACTAATTTAGTGAATCAAGGTGCTATGGCTTTTGAAAGTAAATTATGCTTAAATGGAAGTCTGATGTGTCCTTAAACCACTGAAGAGCTCCCAGAGCATGTCTATGTTAAGAAGAGGATTACAGAGGCAATTTCCTTGGATAATGTATAATCCAAGGTCTCTGTTCTAGCTAAGGGGTTGGAGGGTGAGTAGGGCAGAACGTTCCACTTTAAATCATAATAATAGCTGACACATGTTTTAAAATTTACGGAGCAGTTTGTATTCATTGTCCCAATGGATCCTCACAAAAACTCTGTGAGATAGGTGCTACTAACATCTTCATTGCACTCTATTTTCCAATATAGCCATCTACTCCCTGGCATCTTGCTATCAACTTTGCTGCAGGATGTGTACCACCCTCCAATCAAAACAAAATCAGGCAAAACAGTTTCCTACTCAGTCCACCACAGCATGATATATTTTGTATCCCCTATTAGAATGTAAGCTCTTTAAATTTAGGGATTGTTTCATTTTTGTATTTGCAGCCTTAGTAGCCAGCACAGTGCTTGCGCAGAGTAGATCCCATGATTTGTGCTCACTTATTTATTCATTAAATATTCTAAAGAATATGTGATCTTGTTGATATGGGTACTCCTTCCAGTAGTGAAAATCACAACCTCTCCATGCCTATTCATCCTCTTGTACATGTCTTTCCATTAATCTGCTACAGAAGATCCACTGATTTCTTGATATAATGAAGGTACTGAAGTCCTCCATGTACTTGCCCTGATCTTTGCTACAGGACTAACCATCTTCTTTTTCAAGCATATGTTTTTTTGATGAATATATTTCCACAATATGGATAGAGGAGATGTGAGCTTAGAGAGTCAAATGACTGGCTTATAGCTACATAGATAATATAAGAGGTCAGTCCTCCTCCTTCTCCTTCTCTTCCTCCTCCTCCTTCTTCTTTCTTCTTCCTTTTCTTTCTTCTTTTTTCTTCTTCCTTTTCTTTCTCCCTTTCTTTCTTCCTTCTTTCCTTCTTCTTCTTCTTCTTCTTCTTCTTCTTCTTCTTCTTCTTCTTCTTCTTCTTCTTCTTCTTCTTCTTCTTCTTCTGCTACTTCTTCTTCTTCTGCTTCTTCTTCTCCTCCTCCTCCTCCTCCTCCTCCTCCTCCTCCTCCTCCACATAATACCTTAATTTACATAGCAAACACAAATTTCCAAACCTTCACTATGACTGTGTTAGGTAGGTTGTAACACAGCTGATAAGATGAGATGAGAAATAAAACTTTGTTTTTAAAAGTCTAAAGCCAGCATTATTTCTATTTTTATTTTGTTTTTAATTTATGGAATAAAACAAATATTTCCATAACATAGTATAATAAAACAACAATTGCCCATGAAACTGTAAATCTATTAAGTACAACTTGCTATTCCTTTTAAATATATAAGTTATGATGTAAATTTCTTTTTTTCCTTTCTTCCTTGCCCTAGAGATGGCTACTATTAGACACAAATATGTGTGTTTATGTGAAATCATTCTATATGTACTTATACTTATCAGTTCTTTCTCTGCATGCAGGTAGCATCTTCTTTCATACATCCTTTGTAGTTAATTTGAATATCTATAATAGTCAAAATGACTTATTTGCTCAAAAATGTTCTTGAAATAATATTTCTGTTATGGTGTAAAACACCCTCTTGGTTCTGCTCATTTCTCTTTTTACTATTTTGTGCAAGTCTATCCATGTTTTTCTAAGATCATCGAGCTCATTGTTTCTTATAGCACAGTAGTTTTCTATCATGATTTTATATGACAACTTGTTGGCCCTGCAATTCCCAGTTCTTTGCCACTATGAAGAGAGCAGTATTTCTACCACATCATATTAGTTCATTCAGTGCTTCTTTCTGCTGCAGAAAAAATCCTTCTGTTCCTCCCTCCCTAGTATTGTGCCACTCTACCCTGACACAGATGAGGGAGAAAAGGAAGATAGAGAAAAGAGAACTGAATGCAATAAATTCTCCTTTTTGTCTTCTTTTTAGAAGAATAACAAAATGTAGTAGGACATAGAAAAATTTGGCAATGTTTCATATGGGAAGAACTGTCTTGAACCATCTCTCCCATATGCTTTATTATTTCTATTAACATTTCTGTTTTTCCTTTCATTCTGAAATGCCTTTTCACTGTCTTGACTAGATAAAGAGCAGAAACCATCTGTTTAAGAAAAGAAAATAGTTTCCTTAGATAATTGTCATCCATTCCTTACATTCCCCTTCCCTTTCCTTACTTCCTCACCATTTTTTTTCTAAATGGTGGAAAATACTTGCCTATTTCCCCTCTGTGGCATAGAAATAGTGCCCTCAGTTTACTCTTGAGCAGATTTAACCCCTCTGAGGTTACTTTGAAGGTTTAGCCCTGAGGGGAGAATGCCAGATATAGCTTTGCACATAAGAGTTTCTATCATGCTGGACCAGCTTTTCATCTGGGAAAAAAACAGAGTTTAAGGAGTTTCTGATTCTTTTTCATTTTTATCATTCAGGTGTGGGATCTTATAGAATCTTGATCCTGGAGAGTACATGAGGGAGGATGAGTGAAACAGAGGGAGTCTCATAATCCTAATTTCCACACACGAGACATTCAAGATCCTAAATGTAATTATTGGTATCTAGAAGTTCAGAAACAAATCATGGGGTAGTAGAAGCTCCCTAGAGGCATGTTTAAAAATAAACTATAGTTATCCCTTCCACATTCTGACTTTCTCCACTGTGGTTTCCATATAGATCAGGTAAGAAGGCAAGTGCATATGCACACTCACACACATATGTTGTCATATATATGCTTGTATATAAATGTTTGCGTGTGTGTATATATGAGGAGAGAGAGAGAGAGAGGGAGAGGGAGAGAGAGAAGGAGAGGGAGGAGAGCAAGCCACAATTTCCTCTGACAACATTTAACTAATTAGGAGAGATAAGGGATATCCATTCATGGTTGGTGTTAAGGCAAAATTCAAGGGTGGAAAGAATTGAAAGGGAAGTAGTCAATGAACTGTCTGAATGCTGTATCTTGGGAATGACCCTTGTCTCAAGGACCCACAATGATAATAATTCAATAAAAACTGCTTACTCCACTATGCCAGACATACTGCATATACTGGAATTGAGCAACTCTTCAGATTCTGGATCCATGATAATGAAAACTCTAAACTGATTACAAGTCATATAACTGAGAACACAACACATGATACTGCCCTCAGTTTGATTTAATACAATGGGCATTTACGCAAACATCTTTATGTGCTCATCTGTCCTTCTAAGGCTGAAGCTGTTTACCTTTCATTGATCTGTCAGCAGAGCATCAATCTGAGAGCAGTAGAGGAGGCATATGAATGCTGCTTGCATGATCAGCAACCTTCAGCAAAATAGCCCAGTTTTCCATGATCATTTAGGTTTTATTGTTTTAACTGAAGGTAATTGTAATTGAAGGACAGCTCTGAAAGGCTGGTTGTGCATGAAATCTGGTGGAAACTTTCAAGAGTCTAAGTTACAGATAAGCTACTGATCTGCCTTAGAAGGTGTTGAGTTCATGCCATATGAGAATTGGCTGAAGGAACAATACCTATTTAGCCTAGAGAAAAGAAGACTCGAGGGGTGCATGCCGACTGTGTTCAAGTATTTAAAGGATTGTCATGTGAAGAAAGGATTAGACTTGTTCTGTTTGGGCCCAGAGAGCTGAACTGGGAGCAATGGGTGGAACTGCAAAGAGGAGAATTTAGGTTTGCTTTCAGGAAGGCCTTTATAATTGTGCTGTCCAGAAGAGAATAAGTTGATTTAAGAGGTGGAGGTTTACAAATAAAAGGTAAATGACTCCTTGTCAACTACGTTATTGTGGGGATTACTTTGTGCATGAGTTGGACTGGATGAACACTGAGCTCCTTTCCAATTTTCAAATTCCATTATTCTGTGAGTTCATATTCTGAGTTCTATACGTGGATCTTCACAACCACTCTTGATTTCCTTTAAAATATAACTATTTTATACCTACATACTTAACAGGAATTAGGACAGAGGGAGGAAAAGAGGGATTATCTTCTTAGCCACAAAAGGTCTCACCTATCTTTAACTATTCTTGCCTCACTTATGCATTAAAATACTCTAGTTTCTTGTTATAGTAACTTATGTACATCCCTAAATCCCCATGCTTGATTGTCAGCAACATGATAATGACAAGAACTATATTTTATTTTTCTCTATGTTAACTCAAGCCTGGCTATATGTCTTCATTAGGTAAGTACTCAAAGAAAGACTGTTAAATTGAATCATACAATTGAAATGTGTGGGTAAGGTAGTTGTGTGAAATACAATATTTGTTTGTAGTTTCTGATGATAGAGTAGAGGAACATCAAGGGGGGAAGTATATATAAATCATTTTGGAGAGTACATTTTAAAGAGTTCAGAAAATACACAAAATGCTAATGTCTCACTGCCCAAAATTCTGCAGGGGATATTATGCCCCAATATCTGGGAAGCTGCTAAGAATAAAATGATGACTTTAGAAACAGTAATGATTCCCATAAGGAAGAAAAGGAGATGCCTAAAGGTGCTGATCTGGGAACTGAGGAATTTCATGGTCAACTGTAATGTAAATAGAGGCAAGTGAAAAAAAGGTCTAGGGGAAGCTAGTGACTTGCACAGGCATGGTGTACAGACCACTAACCCTGGAGTCAGGAGGACCTGAGTACAAATCCAGCCTCAGACACTTACTAGCTGTGTGACCCTGGACACATCATTTATCCCAATTGCCTCTGGAAAAAGCTTTAATATAAATGAGTGTAAGCTCCTCTGAGAATCATATTAGGAGTGCTAAAAACAATGATGGGAAGGTAGCAATAAAAGCTGAAGACCACAAAAAAGTGTTATGCTATGGGAAAGGGAAAGGTGAAAGGAGGCTTACAAACAGTGCTTGAAGTAGATGGTAGAATGGTTACAGATAGAAAAAAGGAGGCAGAACTACTCAATATGCATTAATCTTACTTCCCCAACCAAGGAGATTGATTTAAGGATGGGAAAAGATGAAACAAAAATTGTTGGCAAATAGTTGACAACCAGCATACATAATGAAAGGGTAAGAGAAAACTTCACTGCCTTCAAATTAGTTCAAATTGCCAGACCTAAGTAAACTATCTCCCAGAGCCTTGAAAATGGTGGCAGGTAGAGATGCTGAGTTGTTAGTGATCTGTGAAAAGTAAAAAACAGCTAGTGGACAGTAAAGTGTTTCTGGCATGAAGACAGGCAGATACTGTATCAGGGAGAGAGAGAGAGAGAGAGAGAGAGAGAGAGAGAGAGAGAGAGAGAGAGAGAGGAAGAGAGAGAGAGAGAGAGAGAGAGAGAGAGAGGGAGAGAGAGAGAGACAGAGAGGGACAGAGAGAGAGAGAGAGAGAGAGAGAGAGAGAGAGAGAGAGAGAGAGAGAGATTGCCATCTGCACTTGCACTGATAAGAGGAAAAACCCACATTGATACATTCACAGATCATTTGATGTGCTTAGGTCTAAGGGAAAACTTCTCAACAATTAGATCTGTATATAATTACTATAGACTGCTTCAGAGGAGAGTGATTTCTCCATCACTGTAGTTCTTCTTCTCATGGAGGAAGAATAATTAATTTTCAGTGACATTGTAAATTTATGTTCAAATATTAGTGGGAATATATGAGCTCTGAGATCTCTCCTGATTCTGTGACTTTGTTGATCTGGGATGCCAATGCTCTCTTACTCTATTGTCATGGGTTCATAGAGTTGTAGATTTTTAGAACTGGAAGAAACATTAGAGGTAATCTAGACCAACATTCCCATTTTACCAATGGGAAATAGGTTCACAGACTTTAAGTAACTGACTATCCTGAAGTCATATAGCCATTTAGTATCTAGGATTTGGTTTAACAGGCACACATTTTAAATATCAATTTCAATGGCTTCTTTCAATTACACTCCTTGGTGAACACCTAGGTGTGCATTTCCAAGTAGAACTATGCATATAAATGTCTCTGTTCAGTTACTTTTATCAAAATGAAATGGTAAGTAGTAATTCAAATAAAATTTTCATCTGATTCACTTTTTTCAGTAACTTCACTCTAAAAAGGATGTTGAACTATGGACTAGAACACAGAAGCAACAGAAAGCAGGGAAACAACAGCAGAATTGATTGGGGTCAGTATTGTCCCATGTTGTCATGGTGGAGGTTTTTGTATGTTAGGAAAAGCCCTGTGGTTCTGGTATATTCTTTTTTTGACTAGTAAAATTCCAAAAAAAATTAATAGAGAATTCAGGTGAATATAAAATAAAATCCAAAGGCCTAGCAGAGAGAAAAAGAACCATTGGGCATTTGCAGAAAGTAGGAGAGCTTTTCAAGGTGCTGAAAAAAAGACTCGACAGGAGAAAGACAAAGAAAGAAGAGAAATAAACAACAACAACAACATGTCACCACCACCACCACCACCACCACCACCACCATCATCATCAATAACAATAATGAAATGAAAACAGAAGAGAGAAGGTTGAAGGGGAAAGCATCTTAGTTGCAGTATAAAAATGTGAGCAGTAAGATTGACAAAATGAGATGGACTATGGATTTTAATTAATTTATATCTCTATCTTCCAGACAGTACATAGATGTGTTAGAAATTTAGAATTCGATTTCAGTGATATTTCTATTATTTTAAAGATTCAAGGGTCACTAGAACATATGTTTCTGCAAGCTGAATATTTATTTTATTTTGTTTCCTGTCCTCACACACTCACCTCTCACCTCAGATGTGTTTTCTATAGACACTATAAATTACAGTGTGTGTGGGCAAACTGAAGAGAAAAAGCTTAGTATCACAGATATAAAAAGAAATATTTATATCAAGCGAAATTAGAGTAATTGCTAAACAAAATAACCTTTTGTTTATTCTTGTGTTAATCATTTGGATGTTTAGCCACATTTCAACTTTAAACAGGCACTGAATATACACACACATACATATATGCATACATATGTATGTTATGACACTATAAGAAAATGTTTTCAAGGGCTAACATTTTGTCTAAAAGGTTTCTTAGATACAACAAAAAGAAGTAGTAAAGATTAATTTTAACTGAGCTTGCACTTGAGCCAGTGTTACAAATGATAGTCCACTTTCAGATTTTTTGGGGGTTAACTACCCAGCATGCTTTGCTTGCAAATGTTATGGAAATTGTCATGTACTTTTCTTAATTAAATACTATCTTGATTAAAAGCGGGTCCCAATTTATTTCAGTTCCATTAAATTGAAAAGATAAAAGCTGGTAAGCAAAAAAACAATTGCCTTTCTGTTTTAGGGAGGGCATGAACCATGCAGTTTAAAAAATAGCTTAAAGAGACTAGGTTTTAGTTTTAAGAAACAAATTTAAAAGACTAATTCTGCTTTAAGGCATCACTGTGATTTATTATGTAATTCAGTGTCTGGATGGAGGATGAAATAAGATTGCGGAGTCCATTTGGCTTTGTATTTTCTTATGTTCTCCATTTACAGCCAACTTTTGGTACTTTATTTCAAGTGTTTCCAATTTCAAGAAAATCTGTGTTTGATTCTGGGGGCAAGTGACTATCAAGATAGTCAGCTATGCACAAAGGTGGAGGGGGTTTGGTATTTGGGCAAATAGGTACAATTCAATTTCATCATCTTTGGATAAATGATAGCCATGAAGAGATTTTAGGATAGCCTAATAGAATCTAATTCCCCAAAGAGAGAAATAAAATCTGGCCATCAGAATGTTAATTAGATTTTAGGAAGTATTGAGATGATGGCTTCAAGGATTAAGGAGGTGATTGTTCCCATGTACTAGGCACTGGCCATGCCATATCCACATTTAGACTGTTGTGTTTAAATCTAGATAGTATATTTTAACAAGGACATTGGTTAGCTGAAGCACATCCAGAGAAGAATAAACAGAATGGTGAATTGCCCTAAGTCCATGCCATATAATTATTGTTTGGAGGAATTGGTGATGTTTACCATGGAAAATAACTTGGTAGCTGTGATAGCTGTATTCAAGTATTTGAAAGGCTTTTTTAGAAGAAAGAATGGACTTGTTCTGTTAGATGCCAGAGGGAAAAACCAAGAGCAATGAAAGGAAGAGAGGCAAATTTAAGATTGATGACAGGATAAACCTCTGAAAAGTTAGAGCTATCCAAAATTGGAAGGGGCTTCTTTGTTAGGTAGTGGATTTCCTTTCATTGGATAATAATCTAGAATTTGGAATAAAAGTTGTAGAGATATTGTCCACTAATATTATCAAAAGATACAAACAGTTTTCAAAGGAAAATTGCATGCCATCAACAGCCATATGAAATGATTGAAATCATTAATAAGAATAAATATACAGATGAAAACACAGCTTTGATCTAATGTCCAAAATGGTGTTCAATTGAGATCGTGGTCAGTAAGTTATTCTATCAAATCCTTTGGATATCACAGTCATATTGGTATTGCCCCTGGCTTTAGGAGCCCAGTGCCTATTCCTAAGATTGCTAAGTTCTCCGCCTATGAAAGTCTTGGAAATATTTCTGGATGTCCTATGTCTGATAGAGATAAAATAAATTCAGGCAAATTATATCACATAATCTCTATGCTATGTTCATGGTAAAACTACAAGGATTATATCTCAGTAATACAATGGGCTGTATTTTGACTTTGGAAAATTGGCAATTGGAGCATGATATTGTTTTCCATTTGGCATCTTTGACAAGATGGCATACATTTTATAAAGTGTATGTGGAACACTTACCATGTACCAGATGCTATGTTAAGTACTGAGGAGATCACCCCACCCCAAAGGTAAGAATGCCACCACTGACATTAGTTTAAATTCTAATGTAAAAGAGCTTGCATTATGATGATTGAGAGAACACAAAAATAGTTATATACATATAGTATACATACAGGGTAAAGGGGAGGTAATCTCAAAGAGAATACGCTAGCACTTAGGGCTTGGAGATAACTCCTCCAGCATTTGTCATTTCTGATAGGTGTGAGGTGGTACCTCAAAGTTTTAATTTGCATTTTTCTAATCAATCATGATTTAGAATTTAATTTCATATGACTATAGATAGCTTTGATTTCTTCTTTTAAAAACTGCTTCTTCATATCCATTTGCTATCAATTGGGGAATGACTCTTTTTAAAATAAATTCAATAAGTTCCCTATAGATTTGAGTAATGAGGTCTTTATCAGAGAAACTTGCTGTAAATTTTTTTTGATATTACTTGTCTATGGTACCCTTTAGCAAAATATAGTTTCTCTGACTAGCTCTTTTAATTAAGTCCATTTTTGCTTTCACCTTGTTTGAGATCATTATTTCCACCCCTGACTTTTTTATTTATTTCAGCTAAAACATAATAGAGTCTTCTCCAGCCCTTTATTCTAACTGTGCATGCCTTTCTGTTGCAAAAAAAAAAAACACACATTGTAGGATTCTGATTTCTAATCCATTCTGCTATCTACATTTGCATCTGCTATTTGCTACCTGCTATTCCATTTTATAAGTGAGTTCATACCATTCACATTCACAGCTACAATTACTAACTGAATTTCCTTCAATCCTATTTTCTTTTGTTTATCCTTCTCTCTCTTTTTACTTTCCTCAAAAGTTTGTTTTGTTTCAGACCACTGCCTTCCTCAATCTTACTGCTCTTTTATTCATCCTTCCCTTTGGTATATCCTTTTCCCCTTCTACTTTCTTGTTGTTTTATCCCTAACTAAATATGTATACCTGTGTGTATTCCTCCCTCTTTGAACCAATTACTATGAGAGTGAATTTCAAGCATTGACTACCCCCCCCACTGTAAAAGCTCTTTGTTGCATGCCTTTTATATGAGATAATTTCCCCATTCTTCCTTTTCTTTCCCCTTCTCTCTGTACCTCCCCTTTTCTTGCCCTTTCATTTATTTTTTCTGAGATCATCCCATCATAATTGACTCAGTCCTGTGCCTTTTACATACACTTCTTCTAACTGCCCTAATAAGGTTCTTAGGATTTACATGCATCATCTACCCATATATGAATGTAAAATGTTTAACTTTATTGAGTCCCTTATGATTTCTCTTTTATGTTTACCTTTTTAGGGTTCTCTTGAGTCTTGTGTTTAAATGCCAAGTTTCTATTCAATATTTCTGTCATCATGTGTGAAAGTCTTCTATTTCACCAAATGTCCCCTTCCCTCCACAACAGATCATATTCACTTTTTCTGGGTTGATTATTGTTGCTTGTAGGCCTACCCCTTTGCCTTCCAGAACACCATGTTCTAAGTACTCTGCTCCTTTAAGACAAAAGTTGCTCAATCTTCTGTGATTGTGAGTGTGGTTCCACTACATTTGAATTGCTTTTTTTCTGTCTGCTTGCAATATTTCTTCCTTGATCTGGAAGCTCTGAAATTTGCCTGTAATATGATCATTTTGGGGTCTCTCTCAGGAGATGATCAGTGGATTCTTTCATATCGTCAGCTGATTTTTATGAGGTATTTTACTTTTTATTCTATTTTTCACTGTTTTGGCTTTGTTTTATCGTTTCTTGATGTCTCCTGTAGTAATTAGCTTCCACTTGTCCAATTCTAATTTTTAAGGAAATATTTTCTTCAGTGAATTTTTGTACCTATTTTCCATTTGGCCAATTCTGCTTTTTAAGGAGTTCTTTTCTTCATTAATTTTTTTGTGCCTCTCTTACCATTTTGCCAATACTATTTATTAGGATATGGTTTTCTTCAATATTTTTGTGAATCTTTACCAACTAATTAATTCTATTTTCATAATTTTCTTGTATTGCTCTATTCCCCCTTTTTTGCTACTGTTCTTATCTATTTTTTAACTCCTCCTGGAATTCTTGTTGGACTCATGTCCAATTATCATTTTTCTGTGGTGAGTGGGAGTGGGGCTTGTATCTACTTTCACGTTGTTGTCTTCTGAGTTTGTGTCTTGTTCTTCCCTGTCTCCATAGTAGCTTTTTATTGTCAAGTTCTTTAAAAAATGTTTATTTATTTTTATAACCTATTTATTGACTTTAAACTTCCTATTAAAGTTAAGCTGGGAGTAGAGACACTATCTTAAATTTTAACCTTTTGTGCACTACTATTTTCAGAGATAGTTCAAGGGTGAGGGTCTGCAAGTTTTCAGTACTTGAAAGGTGGTATGATATATGGTGAGGTGTGGTTATTACTGTCCTATATTGTGTTCTGATTCTTACCCAGGAAGGGCCATGGCTCTCTTGCAACCATAAGTGCTAGCATTCCTCTTGGCCCTGGAACTGTGACTTATGCCCCTGTTTCCCTGCAGTCACAAGCACTAGTGCTCCTCTCTTCCTTGGAACTGTGACCAGGGCTCCTGCTCCCCTGCATCCTACCATGAATTCTCTTCTTTGTCCTTGCACTGTGACCCAGAACCATGTATGAGCAATATAGTTGCTAATCAATTCAAGCTCCCTCCAGTTCCAGCAAAGGGTCCCCTGTAATCTCTTTCTGACCAGTTGTTTTACCTTCTTACTGTCTCTGGGCTGAGAAGTCCCAAGACTGTTGCCAGTGTTGCTGCCACCAATGCCCACTGTTGATGCTGCCACAGTATGCACTCCATCCCAGTCCCACCCTGATGTTACAGAACTCTCCTGCTGACCTTCTACTTTGTATTGGGCTGGAAAAAGTCTCCCTCTGATCTTTTGTTGCCTCTGCCACTCCAGAATTCCACTTGAGGTGTTATTTTTAAGGTGTTTGGAGGGAAATATTTGGAGAGTTTTAGCTGGTTTGCTGCTGTTATTCCACAATTTTTCATTCCCTTAATCTTGACCTTTGGTTCAGGTGGTATTAAATATCCTAATTGGAAAAACATGCTACATATCCCAAAGCCTAATATCATAGAACCCAGGTAGGCAGGGGACATCCATGATTCTTTGGCAAGATTGAGGTATTCAGTGATTCACAGCCACATTACATTTCCAGAAGAATTTTGTCATTAAAATGATACATACATATATTTGTGTTGGTGAGTAGCTTGGGATCATTGAAAGTGATGTAAAGTGTACCAAAAGGAATGCAGGCTTTTCTATTACTCCTATTCCCTGCCAGACTCAACTCATTATGTTTTTTCAAAATGAATTAAATTTTCCATGAAAGATGTTTCTTTTTGCCTTTGTATACATAATGAAATCAGCATTCCTAAGTCATATTTACTTATTCATGGTGAACCTTTGGGCCTTCATCCCACTGAGCTACAATTTATTTTCATTTTTCTTCTGATTATATATTGATATGATTCAATTCTTATAGTGGTATGTCAACTCAATTATTAGACAAGGATCTTACATTTAAAGTACATATAGTTAAATCAGCATGAATATACAGCTTAAAAATCATATGGTTCTTTACATGCTTGGCCTATTTTCCTTCCATCTCATTAACATTACTGTAAAAGCAAAAGGGTCAACATAATCCTGTAGGTCATTTGGCATTCTTCTTTGTTTTGTATCTTTTTTTTGTCTTCATGGGCTGCTGTGGCCAAAGAATTCATAATCTGATGGCCTATTTACAAAGAATGATTCTATCTGTATTTAGGTTGACTGTCCCTTGGACAATAAACATATTCTGCCTCTAAGACAACATTAAATTTTTTTCAGCATGGGAGAATATGTTAGCATCAATATTCCATTGTCATAACCACTGGGAATCAAGGGTGACCACCACCTAATGATGAAGTACCAGAGTGGCATTCAGCTACAGAATGAGACTAACATATTTTAGAAACCTAGTCTTGGAGCTTAACCACAATTCTCTAGCCTGATAAGAAGTTTAAAGATAAACTAGCAAGAAGCAGCCATCTATACAGAATTAGAATGGTTAGGGTTCCATCAGCCAGTCAATCAACATTTATTGAGTGTACTATGTGCCAGGCAATGTCCTAATCACTAGGGATACAATGAAACACCAAAAGCAATCTCTGTCCTTAAGGAGCTGGCAGTGTAATAGAGGAGACAACATGCAGAAAGCTGTGTATAAAGAAACACTATATAGTATCAATTTGAACTAATTAATAGAGCGAAGGCATTAGAATTAAGGGAGAGAGTTGGGAAAGGTGGGATTTTATCTAAGACTTGAATAAAGTCAGGGAAGCTAGGAGAAAGAGAAGAGAGAGAATATTCTGGGCATGAGGGACATGCAGTAAAAATGCCTAAAACCAAGATGGAGTGCCATGTGTGAAGAACTGCAAAGAGGCAGGGTCACTGCATTGCAGACTATATGGAGACATTCAAGGTATAAGAATACTAGAAAGGTATGGGGCAGGGAGGTAACAGATTTCATTTTTCACAATTATGAATGATTTAACTTTCCCTTAACAAACGTTCATTGGTTAGAGTGAAGCAGGTGAAATTGAAACTGACATTAATGGTTGGCTCTGTAATTTTTGCCTTCCTCAATTGATGCATCATCATAAAGGGACCAATAAAAGAGTTTTGCTTCTAAAATACCATGCAAGAAACCTCTTTACTGAGCGGAATTTCTATTAACTCTTCTGGATGACCTGACAATCCATTTTGAAAACCTGACTGTATTTGTCAACTTTTCCTTCTCCCTGCATTCTAGTTAATTTTCTAGTTAATTGGGGTTTTATGGTATTCGTTATTGTCACATTTTAAAAAGCTTTTGCATTTGTTAATATTTATCTGTCATTCTCAAACAGAAAAACTGCAGTAGCTTAATGTAAATTGGAGAAAACTTGTGACATTCTGAATTGCTATGGTAAAGAATTAACCAGATTTCAATAATAATGTAGAGAAAAATAACTTTAAAGGACTTAAGAATTCAGACCAACTACAATTACAAAAGACTAGTGATGAAGCATGCTGCCTATCTTCTCACAGATAAGTAATGGACTCATGATGAAGATTCATATATTTTGGACATGACCAAAATCTTGTTTTGATTGATTTATTTTGATGGATAATGTACATTTGTTATGGGAGTTTGGTCTTTCTTTTTTTCAATGAGGGAAGTGAAGGAAGGGAACATAAGGCAAACCAAGAGGAATCACAGACAGGTAGGAGTGCTTTGATAGTTACATATTAATTATATACTTTAAAATGAAGTAAGCACTATACAAAAGAGATTCATTTTTTTATATAACCCCCTCCTTTTGTTCTACAATATATGTGAAAATACAAATTTTATTTGGTGTTTTGAAGATCAGAATGAAAAAGAATCAATAACAATACCAGTCATTCTCTACTCTCAATGAGCATAGTTCTATTCTATCAAAAGAACATGAGGGTGTTGATCACAAGGGTTCAGGTTCTGATGGAATATCTCAAAGTAGCCCAATGCCTACATTTATGATTGTTTTTAACTGAGAAGTCCTAGAAGAAACATGGCAATAGAAAAAAAAAATCATTGAAGTCTAAAGAATCAGAAAGCACTTGTTTTTCTAAACTTGAGTTTTAATATGATCATCAGATTTATTTTTTTGAAGAACTAAAGCCAGAAGCCTCCATCTGAGTATCATGAGGTGGACTATTACTCATATTTTCCAAGGTCAGATGTGTTAGATTAGATTCATTAGATATAGATTATGACTAATCATATTACTTTGGAGAATAATTTAGTAAGCTTCTTGAGAAGAGTCAACTCTACAATATATTCATCTTTCTTTTTTTAGACTTTTTTATTAAGATTTTTAATTTTTTGTTTACAACACTCAGTTCCACATAATTTTGAGTTCCAGATTTTCTTTCCCCCCCTCTGCACCTCCCTCCCCAAGATGGCATGGAATCCAATATATCTTCTACATATAACTTCTCATTGAACTTATTTATACAATAGTCAAGTTGTAAACAAGAATTATGACCAATGGAACGAATCACGAGAAAGGAGAAATGAAACCAAAAAAACCCCCCAAAACCCACAAAATAAAAGAGAAAAAAAAGGAAAAACCAAGGGGAAAATGGAGAGGAAACAGTGTGCCTCAATCTGCTTTCAGACTCCATAGTTCTCTCTTTGGATGTAGATAGCTCTCTCCATCATGAGTCCTTTGGAGTTGTCTTTGAACCTTTTATCGTTGAGAAGAGCTAAGTCTATCAAGGTTAGTCAGCACAGAATCCATATATCTGTGGTTGTGTATAATGTTCTCCTTGGAGCAGCTAGGTGGCGCAGTGAGCAGAGCACTGGCCCTGGAGTCAGGAGGACCTGAGTTCAAATTCAGTCTCAGACACTTGACACATGTGCTAGCTGTGTGACCTTGGGCAAGTCACTTAACCCCAATTGCCTTGCCAAAAAAAAAAAAAAACAGAAAAAAATAATGTTCTCCTGGTTCTGCTCCGCTCACTCAGCACTATATCATGTAGGTTTTTCCAGGTTATTATGAAGTCCGTATCTTCCCCATTTCTTATAGCACAACAGTATTCCATTACATTCATATACCACAACTTGTTCAGCCATTCCCCAATTGATGGGCATCCCCTAGATTTCCAATTCTTTGCTACTACAAAAAGAACCAATATAAATATTTTTGTACATATGGGTCCTTTTCCCACTTGTGTGATCTCTTTGGGATACAACCCTAGAAGTGGTATTGCTGGGTCAAAGGGTAGGAACATTTTTATAGCACTTTGGGTGGCATAGTTCCAAATTGCTATCCAGAATGGCTGGATCAGTTCACAACTCCACCAGCAATGTAACAGTGTTCCAATTTTCCCACATTCTCTTCAGCATTTATCATTTTCCTGTGTTGTCATTTTAACCAATTTGACAGGAGAGATGTGGTACCTAAGAGTTGTTTTAATTTGCATTTCTCTAATCAGTAGTGATTTTGAGTATTTTTTTCATATGCCTATAGATATCTTTAACTTCTTCCTCTGAAAACTGCCTGTTCATATCCTTTGGCCATTTCTCAATTGGGGAATGACTTGTACTCCAATGAATTTGGCTCAGTTCCCTGTATATTTTAGAGATGAGGCATTTATCAGAGACACTGGTGGGAAAGATTTTCTCCCAATTTTCTGCTTCCTTCTTAATCTTTGTTGCATTGCCTTTTATTTTTAATACAAAACATTTCAATTTAACATAATCAAAATTATCCATTTTGCATTTTGTAATGCTCTCTCTCTCTTGTTGTGTCATGAATTCTTTGCTTTTCCATAAATCTGATAGGTAAACTGTTCCTTGCTCTCCCAAATTGCTTATAGTATCAGCCTTTATTCCTAAATCATGAACCATTTTGACTTTATCTTGGTATATGGTGTAAGGAAGGGGTCTGTGCTCAGTTTCTGCCCTACCATTTTCCAATTTTCCCAGCAGTTTTTGTGAAATAGTGAATTCTTAGCCCAGAAGCTGGATTCTTTAGGTTTATCAAAGAGTAGATTGCTATAGTCATTGACCACTGTGTCCTGTGTACCTATCCTATTCCACTGTTCCATGACTCCATTTCTTAGCCAGTACCAGGTAGTTTTGATGACTGCTGCTTTATAGTACAGTTTAATATCTGGTATGGCTAGGCCACCTTCCCTAGCATTTCTTTTCATTAATTCCCTAGATATTCTAAACCTCTTGTTCTTCCAGATGAATTTTGTTATTATTTTATCCGGCTATGTAAAATATTTTTTTGGTAGTTTGATTGGTATGGCACTGAAAAGATAGATTAATTTAGGCAAATTTGTCATTTTTGTTATATTAGCTTGGTCTAAACATGAGCAACTGATATTTTTCCATTTATTTATATCTCACTGTATTTGCGTGAAAAGTGTTTCATAATTATGTTCATATAGGCCCTGGGTTTGTCTTGGCAGATAGGCTCCCAAATATTTTGTAGTGTCTACAGTATCTTTGAATGGAATTTCTCTTACCATCTCTTGCTGTTGGGCTTTGTTAGTAATGTATAGGAATGCCGAGGATTTATGTGGGTTTATTTTACGTCCTGCAACTTTCCTAAAGCTGTTTATTATTTCAGGTACTTTTTTATTTGATTCTCTAGGATTCTCTAAGTAAGTCATCATATCATCCGCAAAAAGTGATAATTTACTTTCTTCTTTATCTATTCTAATTCCTTCAATTTCTTTTCCTTCTCTTATTGCTAGAGCTAACATTTCTAGTACCAAATTGAATAGTAGGGGTGATAGTGGACATCCTTGTTTCACCCCTGATTTTATTGGGAATGCATTTAGCTTATCCCCATTACAAATAATGCTTGTTGATGGTTTTAAGTAGATGCTATTTATAGTTTTAAGGAAATCTCCATTTATTCCTATGCTTTCTAGTGTTTTTTAATAGGTTGTTGTATTATGTCAAAGGCTTTTTCTACCTCTACTGAGATGATCATATAGTTTCTGCTAGTTTTTTTGTTGATATGTTCAATTATGCTGATAGTTTTCATAATATTGAAGCAGCCTTGCATTTCTGGAATAAATCCTACCTGGTCATAGTGTATTATTCTCATGATAATTAGCTGTAATCTTTTTGCTATATATTTTATTTAAAAATTTTGCATCAAAATTCATTAGAGAAATATAATTTTCTTTCTCTGTTTTGACTTATCCTGGTTTAGTTATTAGTACCATATTCGTGTCATAAAAAGAATTTGGTAGGGCTCCTTCTTCACCTATTTTCCCAAGTAGTATATAAAATGTTAAAATCAAGTGTTTTTTAAATGTTTGATAGAATTCACATGTAAAACCATCCAGCCATGGAGATTTTTTTCTTGGGAGTTCATTGATGGCCTGTGCAATTTCTTTTTCTGAGATGGAGTTATATAGGTATTTTACTTCCTCTTCTATTAACCTGAGCAATTTATATTTTTGTAGATATACACCCATATCCCTAAGGTTGTCAAATTTTTGGGCATACAATTGAGCAAAATAATTCTTAATTATTGTTTTAATTTCCTCTTCATTGGAGGTAAATACATCTTTTTCAGTTTTGATACCGGTACTTTGGTTTTCTTCATTTTTAAATCAAATTTATCAAAGGTTTATCAACTTTATTGTTTTTTTCAAAAAAACCAGCTCTTAGAATCATTTATTAGTTCAACAGTTTTCTTGATTTCAATTTTATTAATATTTCCTCTGATTTCCAGTATTTTTGATTTGGTATTTTATTGGGGATTTTCAGTTTGTTCTTTTTCTAGCTTTTTCAGTTGCATGCCCAATTCATTGATCTCCCTTTTCTCTATTTTATTCATGTAAGCATTCAGAGATATAAAACTTCCCCTAAGAACTGCTTTTGCTGCATCCCAAAAATCTTAATATGTTGTCTCATTATTGTCATTTTCTTGAAAGAAGTAATTGATTGTTTCTCTGATTTGTTCTTTGACCCACTCATTCTTTAGGATGAGATTATTTACTTTCCTATTAATTCCCAGTCTATCTTTCCATGCTTCTTTATTACAAATAATTTTATTGCATCATGATTTGAAAAGGATACATTGACTATTTTTGCCTTTCTGCCCTGGATTGGGAGGTTTTTATGCTCCAGTACATGGTCAATTTTTGTGTATCTGCTATGTACCACTGAGAAAAAAAAAAGTATATTCCTTTCTATGCCCATTCAGTTTTCTCCAGAGGTCAATCATATCTTCCTTTTTAAAAATTCTATTCACCCCTTTAACTTCTTAATTGTTAATTTTGAGGTTAGATTTATCACCTTCAGAGAGGGGGAGGTTAAGGTCCCCTACTAATATAGTTTTGCTGTCTATTTCTTCCTGTAACTCCCTTAACTTCTGTAAGATTTTGTGTGCTATACCACTTGGTGCATATATGTTAAATAATGATATTGCCTCATTGTTTATGGTGCCTTTTAGCAAGATATAGTTTCCTTCCTTACCTCTTTGAATTAGATCTATCTTTGCTTTTGTTTTTTTTCTGAGATTAGGATTGCTATACCTGCTATCAGTTTATTCGAGTACATTTCCAAAAATTTCCTATGTAGAAAATCACCATCTATAACCTTAACATTCTATACCAATCACATTAAGAAAAGTATAGGGTAATTAGATTTAATTAATATAATAGCTAATATTTATATATTATTTATCAAGTGCCAGGCATTGTGCTAAGCACATTACAGTTTGTCTCACTGGATCCTCAAGCAACCCTAGAAGGTAGGTGCTATTATCTTCCCCTTTTACAGATGAGGAAACTGAGGGAAGCAGGTGAAGTAACTTCCTTAATGTCACATGGCTAATAAATTTCCAAGTCTGGATTGGAGCTCAGGTTTTCCTGATCCATTCATTTTCTACCATATTGTCTTAATGCCAAATATCACCCCAGTCATCTCTCTGACTATGAATTAAAGAAACAATGCCAATATACATTGGTAAATGGAATTTCCTTGTTAGGAGTTCCCAATACTAATGAAATCATAAGTCCTGTCATATCCCATCATGTCCAAAATGTCTTATAAGAATTTCATCAAAATAAGTTTATGCATTCTATATGTCCTTTCCCCATGTTCATGGATAACCAAGAGATTGCGCCTCTTAGCTATAAAGGTAACAATGTGCCTTCCTTGAAAAAGTACTTTTAGAAATACTACTCTGCCCTGTTCTGGTTGAAACCCAGAAATCCCCAACCTGTTCATTGCTTCTATGAAGTAGGAGGAAGGGAGAAAATGACTAATGACTGACCTAAATGAATACTCATTGGAGATTCAGGTAAGAAGGGTGTATGAGGGCTGATCCCCAATGGCATTGAAAGATTCCTAAGGGCCAGCTACCCACATGATATATATGGCTGTTTATCAATAATATGTCTAATGTAGTATTTGTTATTCAAGGGAATCTACATTCTCATTGCCTTGCACAATTACAAATTTTGAAAAACTAAATTTAAAAAAAATACAGGACTAACAGAATCCCCTTAGAAGCCACATGGATCCAACTGCTTACTGATCCATATTTAGAATCCAGATAAAGTATTTGTATATTGTAGTTAAGATTACAAAATAATGTTGGTTTGAGCATCAAGTATCTTATCTTACTATCAGTAGCTTTCAAACTTTATCATCATGGGCAAGACTTAGCATGATGAGAGTTAAAGATGAATGTGACCTTGAAGATAATTTAAATCAGCCTCTTCATTTTATAAATGGGAACACTGAAGCCCAGGGAGGTGAATAAATAGGCTTGCTTGAGGTCATGTAGCTAGTATCGGAGCTGTTGAAACTGATCTTCTGAGTTTAAAGTGAGTATTTCGCATTTCTCTATTCTGCTTTGACTTTTTACAAACCAAATACCTACATAGTATGGGGAGTAGAATTTTCTGTCATTAAAAATATGTGCAACTATAAAAAATATTATAAAAATTTTGTCAAATAGTTAGTTGTTTAGTCTTATTGAGTCCACTCCCCAATGTGTTAGAACCTAGTAGGTATTACGTTTTGAAACATGAATGGTGTTAGGCAGTATAGCATAGTGGAATGGTGTCAAACTCAAATAGAAGTGAGATTAACCAAATCATACATAAAGATCCTAGCTGTACCCTATTGTATTTTTATTTACTTTCTGATGTATTTACCAATTAAGGCATGCCACTAAAAAATCTAGAAGAACAAATTAAAAATTCCACATTAAACACCAAGACATAAATCTTGAAAAGCAAAGGAGAGATTAATTAAAAAATTAAAGTTAATAAAATTGAACTAATAAATAAAAAACTAGTTTTATGAAAAAATCAACGAGATTAATAATTGGTTAATTTGATTCAAAAAAATAAAAACCAAATTTTCAGTTTCAAAAATGAAATTGGTGAATACAGCTCCAATGAAAATGAAATTAAACTATTACTAGGAGTTATTTTGCCCAATGATATGCAAACAATCTAAATGAAATGGATGGATATTTACAAAAATATAAACTGCCCAGGTCATCAGACTAGGAAATAAAATACTTAAATAACCTTATCTTAGAAAAAAATTGACCAAGATATAAATGAGCTCCCAGGAATAGATGAACTTACAAGAAAATTTTACCAAAAATCTAAGCGTAATTAATTCCAATACCATATAAACTATTTGAAAAAAAAATAGGCAAGTAAAGAATGCTAACATTTTTCTCCTACGATACAAATATGTGTTTGATATCTAAATCAGGGAAAGAAAAAGCAAAGACAGAAAATTATAGACCAAATTCTTTAATGAATATTGAAAACAATTAATTAAAATTTTAGTCAGGAAAATACAATCTATCACAAAGTTCTTTTGTTCTGACTAGGCTAAATTTATACCAGGAAAAATCCAACCAATATTAGTAAAATGATATGCATCAGTTGGTTGGTTGGTTTGTTGTTGTCCTTCATGCTCAGAGAGGACTAAAGTCACATAACTAAGTCAGCATCAACTTACAATATGACCAACTGTGGCTGATCAGCCCAATTTGATTTTGGAAGGCTCTACCAAAGGTTGGGCACAAGTACTCCATACAAACATTTGGAGTAGAGATGTCTCTGAAATTGCACATCTCACATTTCTTTTGAACTACTGCAATTCCTCTTTGCTCATGGAGCACAGTGCATCCTTTGATGCAGGCATGCCATGCTGGCTGGTCCTGTACCAGTGTCTTACAATCAATTCCAAATCTTTTTAGAGAGACCTTTGAGAGTGTTTTGGTATCACTTCTTCTGACTTCCATGAGAGCACTTGACTTTGAGTTCTCCATGAAATGGTCTTTTAGGCAACATATGATTGACATTTAAATAATCTGGCCAGCTCATCAGAATTGCACTCTCTGTAGTAGAGTTTGAATGCTTGGCAGTCCATCTCAAGAAAAAACCTCAGCGTTTGGTACCTTATCTTACCAGGTGATCTTGAGGACCTTCCAAAGACAATTCAAATAGAAACAATTCAGTTACCTGGCATGAAACTAATATACTGTCCAGATTTCACAGTCATACCACAATGAGGGGATCACAATAGCTCTCTAGACCTTCAGTTTGATAGGCAGCCTAATCTATCTTCTTTCCCACAATTTTCTGTAGAGTCTCCCAACACTGAGCTAGCTGGGGCAATGCACACATCAAGCTCATCATGCCTGGAAAGTACACTACTGCCAAGATAAGTAAACTTATCCACAACATTTGATATTTCTCCATTTGCATGGTGCTGGCTGGTGGAGAACTTCAGTTTCTTGATATTAATTGTAGGGCCAAAATTAGCAGAAATGGCAGAGAATCAATCCACACTCTCCTGCAATCAGCCTCAGAAGTTGCATTGAGTGCACAATCATCTGTGGTCAAAAAGTTATGCACCAATTCTCTCCACTTTAGTCTTAGCTTGTAGCATTTTCAAGTTAAGTAATTTAACATCAGTACAGTAGCTGTCCTGGATGCCATTTTCACCCTCATCGAAGGTGTCCATCCACATAGCCGAAAACATCACTCTAAAATTCTGAGGCCAACTACACAGCCCTGCTTCATTCCTTTGGTGACTGGGAAAGAATGAGAGCATAGTCCATTATCCAGAAGCCATGTAAGCATGCCATTGTGAAACTGACATACAATACTAATGAATTTCTCCAGGAAACCAAATTTTGCCATTATCTTCCACTAGCCTTCATGACTGAGAGTATCAAAGGCCTTGGTCAGGTCAATGAACATTGTGTACAGACTTCTGTTCTGCTCCTGGTATTTCTTCAGGAGTTGTTGGGCAGCAAACAACATGTCAACCATTTTTTGTCCCTTCCTGAAGCTGTACTGGCTTTCAAGCAGATAACCATCTTCTGGGTGAAGGATCAGCCTATTAAAAAAGACTCTGGCAAGAATCTTGCTGGTAATGACTAAAAGAGAGGACTCCCTCACCCCCTGTGATTGTTATAGAAAAACCCATTTACTTTTCCTTAAGTAACCATATCAAAAATAAAAAACGCAGAAGTCATATGCTTATGGTAATAGTTGCAAAAATGTTTTTGTCAAAATACAAGATGTATTCCATTTAAAAACACAAAAGTATAGAAATACATGCAGCTTTTCTTAAAGTTGTAACTAGTATCTACTAAAAACCATGAGCAAGCATTATCTGTAATGGGATAGACTAGAAAACTTCTCATTCAAATTAGGAGTCAAGCAAGGATATCCAATATCCCCATTATTATTCAATATTGTACTAGAAATGCTAGCTATTGCAAGAAGAAAAGGAAAAGGGAAAAAGGAATAAAAATGGGCAACAAGGAAACAAAACTATGACTTTTGTGGATGATATGATGATATACTTAGAGAACATGAGAGAATAAATTTTAAAATTACTTGAAACAACAACTTTAGCAAAGTAGCAACATATAAAATAAACATACGAATAACCAATATTTCTATATATGATCAACAAAATCCATCAGGAAGAGATGGAAAGAGAAATTCCATTTCAAACGATGATCAACAATATAAAATACTTGAGAATCTACTTGTCAAGACATACACAGGAACTATATGAACACAATTAAAAAACCACTTTTTCACAAAAATAAAGACAGATCTAAACAATTGAAGAAATGTTGTTTTCTCATGGGTAGACCAAGTCAATACAAAAAAATAATACTCCCTAATTAATTTGCTTATTCGGTGTCATACCAATCAAATTACCAAAGATTTTATAAAGCTACAAAAACCTGACAAAATTAATCTAGAGCAACAAAAAGTTAAGAATATCAAGGGGATCTTGAACTGTACCTGAAAGTGCTAATCATCAAATTGATCTGGTGCTGAATAGGAAATAGAGTTGTTAATCAATGGAATAGATTATATGATCACAATGGTCTAGTATTTGATAAAGTCAACCAGCTTTGGGTGCAAGAACTATTTGACAAAAGCCACTGGGAAATTTGGAAAACAGTCTCGAAGAAACTAGGCTCAAAAATAAATTCAAAATGAGTACATGATTTAGACATAAAGGGTAATATCATAAATCCTTTAGAGGAGCATGGAAAAAAAAAAACTACCTGTCAGATCTATGGCTAAGGGAAGGGTTCATGACCAAACAAGAGATAGAGATAATCACAGGAGGTAAAATAGATATTTTGGATTGCATTAAATTAATAAGGTTTTGTAAAAACAAAACCAATATAGTCAAAATTAGAAGGAACACAAACATGGGAAATTGAGAAAAAAAATTTACAGCAAGTTTCTCTGATAAAGGTCTCATTTCTCAAATATATAGGAATCTATGCCAAATTTATAAAAAACAAATAAGAGCCATTCCTTAAATGATAAATGGTTGAAGAAGTAAACAGGCAGTTTTCAGAAAGGTAAATCATAGCTATTAATAGTCATATAAAGGGCTCTGGATCCCTAATGGTTGAAGACATGCAGTTTATTGACTATCAGATTGTTTAACATTACAGAAAAGGAAAATGACAAATACTGAAAGTGATGTGGGAAAATATGCACCCTAACACTCTACTGGTGGAGCAATGAACTGCTCTGACCATTCTGGAGAATAATTCGGAACTATTCCCAAAGGGTTATAACACTTTGTATACCCGTTGACCAGTAATCCCACTACTAGGTCTGTATCCCAAAGAGATAAATTAAAAGTTCTCATATGTATAAAAATATTTACAGCAGCTTTTTGTGTGGTGGTGAAGAATTAGAAATTGAGGGGATGTGTATGAATAGGGAAATGTATAAATATGTTGTCATATATGATTGTGATGGAATGCTATTGTGCTTTAAGAAATGACCAGGGGGATAACTTCAGAAAAACCTGTGAAGACTTATATAAGTCGGTGCAATATGTGGTGAGCAGAAGTAGGAGAACATGGTACAAAGTAAAAGCAATATTTTATTGATAATCAACTTTAAAAGACTTATATACTGTGATCATTAAAAGGATCCACAACAGTTGCAAAGTGCTTGTGATAAAAAATGCTATACAACTCCAGAGAGAGAACTGATGAACTCTGAGTGCAAATTGAAGCATTCTTCACTTTATTTTACTTGGTTTTTTGGCAACATGGCTAATGTGAAAATATGCTTTCCATGACTTCATATATATATATTCACATGTATTATATATATGTATATATATATATGTGTATATATACATAATGAATATTACATTTCTTCCTTTCTCAGCATGTGTGTGGAAGGGGTCAATAGAGTGAGAAAACTTTAAAATGAAAACAAAAAAATTAATTTCAAAAATTTAAAATGTCCAATTACCTTTTAAATCTGGTTCATATTTGAGCATGACTCTTCTAGTATAATGGTACTAGAAAGCTGGATTTGGTGTCAGAGGACCTGGAATGAACTGTAATTTCCCCCCTTACTGTCTCTATGATAATAGCCATTGAGTCATTTTACTTTTTTTGGCCTTAGTTTTCTCCCCTGTAAAATGTAAGAGTTGGACTTGACCTCTAAGCATTCTCCTAGACCAACAACTAGCATCTTAAAAATTCAACTCAGAAACAACAGAAACAAAAACTCGGCCAATTTTATAGGCAAATAATCTGTCTTCTTGGAAATAACTGATATTATCTTGGCAACAAGATACACAAAAATTAGGGTAGAAATGTCAGCAAAAGTATCATAATAATATGAAATTTGGGACCTCCTGATAATTTCCCCTCTTCCTCCTTTATTGCATATCACAAACGCATTTAGCCATGAAGGTAAATGCTTTCTTTCTCATTTTTAAAACAAAGCCTTGTCACTTCTCTTACAGACTGTTATAAACAATTACAAGAGAACAGCTTGCTGCTTTGAGATAAGGGAAAATTTATCCATCCTGTTTCAACCATGTGTTTCTTTATTTGATGGAATTTTCAACCTTAGTCTTTGTAGTCTTTTAGGACCTATAATATTACTAAGTGTTTAAATTAGTTTGTGGCCCCCCTTTTCCCTTTCTCCCATGTCATTTCAATAATTGGCTGGGTTGTTGCTGAGAGGTTGCTATAGCTGTCACCAGTGCCTGCGGCAAGATTCCTGCCATAGCAGCTAATTCACTTATATAGCTTGGCAGCTACCAGTAATAGCACCTGCCATGGAATGCTGTCTGCTGTGATGTGGATCCAGCTGAGCCCACCTGTTTTCTTTTGCATTGTGTCTTACTACGATTACTATTACAAAGTTTCCTGACCACCAAAGGTGTTAGCATTCCTACCTCCCCTCAATGTGCTTATTGTTTGAACTTTAAATTAAATGACCCCCTGTAGTTCAAGCCGTTGATGACTGAGGTCATCAGTTGTATGAATTTATGCCGTATGAATAGGAGTTCCTTCTTTTGGGACACCTGTTGTACGTGCTACATTCCCTCAAGGCTTACCTACCTTCTGGTATAGTAGAAAGAGCCTTGTTTATATTCCGAGGACCTGGATTCATATATATTCTGCCTCTGTCTCTTTATGTGCAACCCTGGCAAGTTACTCAGTCGCTCTGGATCTTATTTTTGTTTATCTATAAAATGAAGGGGTTGGACTAGATGGCATCTTTGGTCCCATCTAGTTCTACATTAAGTTCTCATTGTGTCAAGGCTCTAAGACTTTATGTTGTATGGTTATCAATCATTGCCTCCAAAGTATTGTATTTGTGAGTCACATTAAAGGCAACGGAGAGGGATGTTTCAAGGGAAGAAATGGGCTGCAGTATTTTACTGAGGATGACACACACACACACACACACACACACACACACACACACAAGCACAGAGACACAAATAACATGCTTAAAGATGTATGACCAGAACAGGAGGTGAGTGGTCATGTTGTGAGAGCATAACTTACAGATAACCTGTATGTTCTATGGATACCCAAATAGTTTTCTTTTTCTTCCTTCCTTCCTTTCCTTCTTTCTTCCTTCCTTCCTTCCATCCATCCATTGTTCCATCTTTCCTTCTCTAATGTTCATGCTCATTCTCATATTTTACTATTTGCTTCATGGTCTACATAATTATAATCCCTTTTAATTTTTTTCTCATGGAATTAAAGTTTCTAAAGTACTAAATTTGAACAAACCAATTTAATTAATTTCTATGTTATTACCATTATACATGTTGCTTCATTGTATCCCCCCCACACCCTATTTTGCCTCACTTTTTAAAGTATCAATTAATGTAATTCAAATAATGATGGGAGGAGTATTGCCCAATGGCAGAAATTAGTATTTATCCTAAATATACTGTCTGCTCTCCCCATGATCATTCTCCTTCCCATTTGACGTGCAGCTTCCTTTCTGGAGGAACCTACGTAGTGTAAATAGACCTACAGGAAAGCCCAAGGTACATTCATTAGACCCCCTGTGAAGGATTATTAGGAGACCACAGATTTAGAGCTGGAAGGGGCCTGTGAAATCATGGAGGTCATTCCCATCATTTCATAGATGAGGAAACTGAAAGCTAAAGAGATTAAGCACTTTGCTCAAGGTTATTTTAGAAGGAAATGAAAAAGCTGGGATTTGAACCAAACTTCTATAACTTCAAATTTAAACATTGAAGTATATGTTATTAATTTTGGAGCCAGACTGAAGTAGGAAAGATTTCTTAACCACTACTTGACATCTCTCAGAGGTAGCTAGGTGACACAGTAGGTAGAGGGCTGAGCCTGGAGTCAGGAAGATCTGAGTTCAAATTCATTTATTTATCAATCAATCAGTAACATCTATTGAATGCCTATTGTATGCCAGGTACTGTACTAAGCTCTGGCTATAAAAAAGTGGCAAAGTCTTCGCCTTGTGAACTTACTATCTGCATGGCCTGGACAAATCACTTAACATCTTTCTGCCTCAATTTCCTTAACTGCGAAATGGAGATAATAGTAGTACCTACCTTCCGGAATTGTTGTGAGGATCAAAAAAGATGATATTTGTGAGGCACTTAGTGCCTGTCCTCCAATAGAGGCCTGATAAATGCTTGTTTCTTTCCTTCCTTCCTGGGTTTTCACTAATGACATCAATGTACCCTATCTCTGACTTCTAATGTCAATACTCTGCCTCCTGCTCTGTCTACACTGCTTTAGTAAACACATTCACTGACTTTCAGTGTCAACACTTCTTTGTGCTCTTCTTTCAGACTTGAATTGTCATTACTGTAGCCCCTGGTGGTGATGCCAAGGGTTCAGAGATATGAATAGGAGCTCCCCCTTTTGAAAGATTTAGGGAACATTTATCCAGTTTCTCATTGATGGCTTCTCCTTAAACTTTGTTCAAGATTTTTCAAGTTAACTGCAGATTTTAGCAGAAAGATGATGAAGTAGAGAGCCATTAGCTACTCTTTCACCAGGGTATATGAGGTGTCCTTAAGATAGAAAAGGCTAAAAACCTTCCCCTCTAAGAAAAAATTACACAACGCTATTAGTGATGATACAATCTTTGCTTTACTGATCATACATAGGGTAAGAACTTCTCTTAGTTTCCCTTTCTTTCCTCTGGAAGAGAAAGGAAAGGGAGCCAAAGCAGAGGCATTTGTTTCAGATTTGTAGGTATAGGGCTTTAAATGCTCAGGCCTCAGAAATAATTTAGACCCATAAAAGAAGCCCATCTCAAATTTGACTTCAAGTGCAGTTAGAACTCTTGATTTTGACCTCCACTAGGGCATTTCTTAGTTTTTCTTAAACACGTTCAAAATTAAAAACAAAACAAAGCAAAAGTATGCTATCAAAATTGTATTTGATTCTACTTGCCTGACTTTTACTCTCATCTACCAATTTCAGCTCTTCATTGGACACTACAAATTTGCCCTCACATCTGCCCAGTGGTGGCAACTTTCTGTCTGTCCTGTTGTTACACCTTTATCCCTACCAAGAACAGCTGACTTGCAGATCTCAATCTCCAGCGATGATGGCTACATACACTCCACTTAGCTTTGTATCACTATCCTAGTATAATGTGAACCCAAGTATTCCCGATCCTAAGTCCAACACTAATGACTTCACCATGCTGTCTTGTAAGGGAGACAAGGCAGGTATTATCCCTATGACATAGGTTAAGAAAGGAGGTGAATGGGGCTAATTATAGATTTTGTTACTAGCCCATCAAGAGGCAGATTTTTGAGATAACTTTGTAGAGTGAGAATTGGGGAGCTTGTTTTTGTATGAATTTTGATATTAACTACTTTGAAATGTGTCTGTGATAATTAAACACCATTCAGCCCTTCTGCCTAATATGTACCATAAGCTTTCTTGTGGCAAAAGAAATGGGAATGTTTCAGTTAATACTTTTTGTCATCTGTTATCATGGTGAATGGGTATCAGCACTCTCATTTCGGTTATCATCTCCTGCCATTCAATGTGGGGGTCCTTTAATGTAGAGATGCTTGAAATACTCCCTGAGACTGGACCCAAGAAAGGAGAGAATCTTTGGATCCATTTCTATTTCTTATGCTCCCAGTTTCAAGTGTCTCTTGGTCCTTCGATATTGACATTTACTATATTCCTAAAGAGAGTGGCATGCTTGTTTATTTCAATAATTGTTTCACTTCTGGTCTTGCTTGCTTAATCTTTTCATTGTGTCTCTGTCTCTCATATTTAATGACTCAATGACTCGATTCTAAGAATTATCCCCACCTGGGATTAAGAACTTAGTTATTAAGACATAGAGATGCATGACTTACTGTTCTTTCCATGCTGATGAATAATATGCCATGATATTATTTCTTATAAAATTATACTTCTCTTGTTGACCCTGAATTATTCACCTGTACCATTCAAAATGTCTTAATATTCAGATTTATCTATCTATCTATCTATTTATCTATTTTCTATCTAGTTTTCTATTTATCTGTTTTTACAAAAAGGTTGCATAAATTATAAATTAAAAAGTGAAAAAATGAATTAGGATGCAGAAAAACTGGGTTCTAATTTGGGATTTGGCATTTGCTATTAATGATCACTATGGAGATTCCATCTGGCCTGCTTGTGAAAACAAGCATCAGGAATGGTGAGATTTCTTAAGACTCAACCAAATATGGTGAACCTTTACTAAAATATGTTTTTCTTGGGGGCAGAGCCAAGATGGTGGCTGGAAAGCAGGGACCCTCCAAACACCTATAAAAATGGCTCTGAACAAATTCTAGAACTGAAGAACCCATGAAATAGCAGAGGGAAGCAGGGCTCCAGCCCAGGACAGACTGGATGGTCACTGGCTAAGGTCTATCACACAGTGCTGGGAGCTGAGTGGAGCAGAGTCCAGTGTGGGCCACGCCCAGACCAACTAGACAAGGATCCAGGCGAAACAGGTCTTAGTGCTCTGAACCAGTGAGCTGTGGCATTTACCAGGCTTCTCCACCCACAAACACCAAAGACAACAGAGAAGGTTAGTGGGAAAAACCTGCAGGGACAGAGTGAAAGGAGTTCGCAGTTGGCCACCACCCTGGGAAGGTGGCAGAGGTGGTACAGTTCTGAGGCTGCTTACAGAGTTACAGCTGCAGTTACTTCAGGCCCCAGGCCCACCTGGTGGGAGGAATTAAGTGGCAGATCAGAGCAGGAGTGCAGAGCCAGTTTAGATCTGAGTCTTGGTCTGGGTTGGCGGTTCTTGGGGGAGGAAGAGCACTGGTGTGGCAGAGATTCCTGTGTAGAAATAGTTCTGAAAACAACAGCATAGCCCCTCGAGCTTGGGACAAAGTACTTTTTACTCTACAAGCAGTCATACCCCGACAGAAAGCTCAAGCGTCAAGTAGTTGGATGAGAACATGGCCAGGCAGTGAAAACAGACTCAGATTCAGACTCAGACTTTGGAATCTTTCTTTAGTCACAAAGAAGACCAAAACATGCAGCCAGAAGAAGTCAACAAAGTTAAAGAGCCTACAAGAAAAGCCTCCAAGAAAAACATGAACTGGTCTCAGTTCATGGAAGAGCTCAAACAGGATTTGGAAAAGCAAGGTAGAGAAGTAGAGGAAAAATTGGGAAGAGAAATGAGAGTGATGCAATAAAACCATGAAAAACAAGTCAATGACTTGCTAAAGGAGACCCCAAAAAATACTGAAGAAAATAACACCTTAAAAATAGACTAACTCAAATGACAAAAGAACTCCAAAAAGCCAATGAGGAGAAGAATGCCTTGAAAGGCAGAATTAGCCAAATGATAAAGGAGGTCCAAAAGATCACTGAAGAAAACACTACCTTAAAAATTAGATTGGAGCAAATGGAAGCTAGTGACTTTATGACAAATCAAGACATTATAAAACAGAATCAAAGGAATGAAAAAATGGAAGACAATGTGAAATATCTCATTGGAAAAACAACTGACCTGGAAAATAGATCTAGGAGAGATAATTTAAAAATTATTGGACTACCTGAAAGCCATGATCAAAAAAAGAGCTTAGATATCATCTTTCAAGACATTATCAAGGAGAACTGCCCTGATATTCTAGAGCCAGAGGGTAAAATAGAAATGGAAAGAATCCATCCATCCCCTCCTGAAAAAGATCCCAAAAAGAAAACTTCTAGGAATATTGTTGCCAAATTCCAGAGCTCCCAGATCAAGGAAAAAATACTGCAAGCAGCCAGAAAGAAACAATTTGAGTATTGTGGAAAAATAATCAGGATAACACAAGATCTAGTAGCTCCTACATTAAGGGATCCAAGGGCTTGGAATATGATATTCCCAAAGTCAATGGAGCTAGAATTAAAAACAAGAATCACCTACCCAGCAAAACTGAGTATCATACTCCAAGGCAACATATAAACTTTCAATAAAATAGAAGACTTTCAAGCTTTCTCAGTGAAAAAACCAGAGCTGAATAGAAAATTTGACTTTCAAACACAAGAATCAAGAGAAGCATGAAAAGGTAAACAAGAAAGAGAAATCATAAGGGACTTAGTAATTTGGAACTATTTTGTTTACATTCCTACTTGGAAAGATAATGTGTATAATTTACGAGACCTCAGTATTAGGGTAGCTGAAGGGTATATACATATATAGAGAGACAGAGGTCACAGGGTGAGTTGAATATGAAGTTGAATATGAAATATAAAATCAAATGAAGGGATGAGAGAGGGATATATTGAGAGAAGGAGAAAGGGAGAGATAGAATGGGGTAAATTATCTTGCATAAAAATGGCAAAAAAGCAGTTCTGTAGGAAGGGAAGAGGGGTCAGGTGAGAGGGAATGAGTGAATCTTGCTCTCATCAGATTTGCCCTGAGGAGGGAATAACATACACACTCAATTGGGTATCTTACACCACAGGAAAGGAGGAAGGAGATAAAAAAGGGGGACAATAGAAGGGAGGGCAGATAGGGGGAGGAGGTAATCAAAATCAAACACTTTTTAAAAGGGACAGGGTCAAGGGAGAAAATTGAATAAAGGGGGATAGGATAGGAAGGAGAAAAATATAGTCTTTTACAACATGAGTATTGCGGAAGGATTTTGCATAATGATACACATGTGGCCTATGTTGAATTGCTTGCCTTCTTATGGAAGGTGGGTGGGGAGGGAAGAGGGGAGAGAATTTAGAACTCAAAGTTTTAAAAGCAGATGTTCAAAAAGAATGTTTTTACATGCAACTGGGAAATAAGATATGCAGGCAATGGGGCATAGAAAT
The DNA here is from genome assembly GCF_011100635.1 of Trichosurus vulpecula. Classification (NCBI taxonomy): domain Eukaryota; kingdom Metazoa; phylum Chordata; class Mammalia; order Diprotodontia; family Phalangeridae; genus Trichosurus; species Trichosurus vulpecula. The sequence continues at coordinate 429,203,297 of NC_050573.1, read as the reverse complement.
CTATCTTGCTCTACAAGAAAGTAAGGGAAAAAGGTATGGGGGGCGTGGGGTGACAGAGGGCCGACTGGGGAATGGGGCAATCAGAATATATGCCATCTTGGAGTGGGGGAGGGTAGAAATGGGGAGAATATTTGCAATTCAAACTCTTGTGGAAATCAATGCTGCAAACTAAAAATATTAAATAAATAAATAATAATTAATTTATGAGCACTATGCTGGATAATGTTAATCTGACCCACAGTTCCCTCAACAATAAAATATGGATAACAAGATCTTCTCTGTTTCCTCATAAGGTTGTTGTGAAGGTCAATTGACATAATGGATGTAAAAGAGCTTTGAAAATTTAAAATTACTATATAATTATAAGACATCTTGAGATTATCACATCTCTAGCTCCAATAAATATATATGACAGTAATGCTGAAAATCAGCACATTTTGTAATTGCATTGATTTTCATAAAAACTATAGTAGAAATTGTAGAAATATGCTATGGGTACTGCAGAAAGAAGGAAAGTACAAGCAGAGCAAAAAGTAGAGAAAACTCCAAGTAATACTATTTTATCTATGTTAGTATAATAGTGATCAGATACCATACAGAAATGGCCACTCTATCCTGTGTTTGTTAGTTTTCTTAAATGAACCTCTGGCATATAATTCATGTTGCTAGTGTGCACATAGCTAGTGTACTAGTGGATACCAAGGACATGATAGTAGTTGAAAGAAATTACTGACCTAATAACAATTTAACCTAGGGAAGTTGTCATTGAAGTGGAAGCAAATGATCTCAAAAGATAGATTTGACCTAAGAGACTCTCTTTTTGCATAGGTCTGATTCACAAAAGAGATGAAATAGCCCCAAGTTTATACTCTATGCTCATAAACATATGCTTCAAAGGAAGAGGCTGAATAGCAGCTGCAAATCAGCAGAAAATCAACAAAATGGCAGTAGCAATTGAGCAGAAAGTAAGATGATGGCAGCGTATAACAGAAAATACCCTAATACATAAAGTCAGAAGTTTGCAGTTCAAGGAAGAAAGTCCGTCAGCTGATCATATCAGTATACCACCATATGAGTGTGGCTCCTTGCATGCAAAAAAAGGTTAGCTTTGGAATGAAGTGGTATTTCAGAGAAGATGTAGACCTAGGAACATATTATCTGAACTTTTAGCATTCTCTGTCCCATTGGTGGCATGAAAATCTGTGGGAGAGTATGCCCTCCATGTACATAAGGGAAGTTTCTCTGGTCCCTTTCTTTTACACTCTTTATAGTTCAAAATCATTCTCTTCATGATCCCTTTATAGATGTTCCCCAGTGATCTGCCTCTGTCATAATTTTCTTCTTTTCATGTGTTCTCTCTGTTTCTTTTTGTCTTTCCTTGTCTGTCTGCACTTTGTGGGGAGAGCTTTAGTTCTATTGAGTATCTTTGGTTTCTGCAGCCACTTCAGGTTCTTCTGACTTCCAGCTCTGAGAGATAAGATGGAAGATGCCAACTCCACTTCAGATTGCTTAAGGGATAATAAGACTTTGGGCAGAAGCTAGCTTGGGAGGAGCTGACAGTCTACATCATGGCTCTATCTCCAGCTTGATACACTGGAGACTCTGGGGTATTTGCCTGTGGGTGAAATCTGGGACTTTCTTTTTACGTTGTTCTGTGTTGCCTCAATTCCAGCAGCAGCATTCCTTCACTCTTTATTGCCTGGTATATATTCTCCTCTACACACTTTCTCTGACATTTATTGCTATTGACTTGAATAAATGGGTTTCTTTGCTACTTCCTACGTGTGTATTCATTGCGGAACTGGCATTTGGTAGGGAAGAAGTTAAGCCTTAGAAATAAAGCTTGGGATCCTAATTTCCTTACTAAGAAGTAGGGATAAGAAATTTAGCTTGGACCTGAAAAGTACATCTTCTGCAGATAGTTATTCTATCCCAGTACTCCTCTCTGAAGAGAGTAGAGTGGTCAAGCATCTGACCTCAACATCGTGTGGAAACCCATCGTGAGGAAGGATGCCCTCCTGGCAGGAATTGTAGTGTCCCTTAAAGAAAGTTGAGGGAGAAGATGATAGAGATGCTTATTCTGCCTCCCTTTGAGGCACATAATGACTCACTTCTGCTACTTGTGAGGGTCAGCCTTGTTATGGCAAAATCCAAGTTCTGGGAGGAACTATTCCTGAGAGAACTGGGCTGTAGGGGTTCAAGTGTAGGAATAGCTAAGGCATAGTGTTCAAATCTAGGAAATCAGAAGTGGATCTAGGAGAGGAATTACTGTATTGTATACAATTATGTCTTTGGATAATGTGAATCCAAGTACCTGTGATCAGAGAATTCATAATCTGTGCTAATCAGTAACTAGCTATATTATCTATTGCTAATGTTTGACCCTGGCATGCAGTGATATTTTTATGTGTTTGTATGCACATATCTGTGTCCATATGAATGTACATGTGTGTATACTGTCAAAACAGATTTCTACCCCAATATTTAATTGGATAAGGAAAATATCATTGTAACTGGATCTAAACCATTGGAAATATGCAGTGTAAAGTAAAATAAGGTAACCACTTCAGAGCATGTCTTATTTGCACAAATTTGGACAAAACTGAATAATAACAGCTAGCGTTTGTATAGAGATTCAAGGTTCACAAAGCATTTTGCATGTATCATCTCATTTGATCCTCTTAACAACACTGTGAGGTGCCTATTATTATTATCTACGTTTTATGGATGAAGAAGCTAAGCCAAGAGCTTGTCACTTCTCCAGGGTCACACAGCTAAGTACGTGTCTGAGACTATACTTGACTTCCAATCTTCCTTACTCTAAGTCCAGTATGTGGCCTCTTATACCACATAGACACTACATTAAATTTTATTTGACAATGAGTAACTGACCATACATTAGTAATTAGTCAGTCAATAAACACAGCCCTCCCTCATGCAAATGAAAGTCAATTGCAAGACATATCATCATTTCCCTGATGTCATGGTCCTCTTCTAGCATGAAGGACAAACACAACAATTGAGTAACTATTACATACCAGGGATTGTGCTAAGCCACAAGGATATAAAAGAGGCAAAATACAGTCTCTGCCCTCAAGAAGATCACTGTCTAATGGGGAGGACAACAAGCAAATAAATATTTATAATCCTGCTATATAGGATAAATAAGAAATCATTAAGATAGAGAAAGTACTAAAATTGAGGGGTTAGAAAAAGCTTACTGTAGAAGATGGGGTTTTAGTTGGAATGAAAGAAAGTCAGAGAGGTCAGAAGGTAGAGATGAGGAGAGAGAGAGCTTTAGGCATGGAAGACAGTCAGAGTAATTGCCTGGAATGGGAAGATGTAGAGTACTAGGTAATTTGTTTTAAACTTTGACAGAGAAAGTGAGACTGTGGGGGAAGGATCCTCTTACTAAGTGGAAAGTAATCTGGACCTCTCCTAACTTGCCCAAGTGTAAATAGAAGCCACGCAAAGGACTGAAGGACCTCTCCCAATATCCATCCTCATCGATAGGCTGCATATACTCAATCTGGGCACTCCAGAATCCGGCGGTGCCCCAAACATGTAGAAGTTTCTTCCTACTTAGCAATTACTGTGGCTGCCTCATTTCCTGTGGTGTCCACAGCCAGAGGTGCTGTGCAGGCAAGGGATTGTCAGCTGCTGACTTCATCCACTGAGATGTGAACATTGCTTTGGGAAAAACTTAGGGACTAACACAGTTTCTTATATAACAGTTTAGGAGATTTTTCCAAAGGAAATAAATTCAATGTCACATTTTTGTAGTGTGAACTTAGTGGACTGCTGCCATATGTCCGTTCCTAAAAGAACTCAGCCTATATATTTAATACCACTATGTATTTTCAATGCAAAATGAATTTTTGAAATAAAACAAATGTGTACCAAACACTCAAATCTAGGAAATATATTACATTACTTCGGAATATACATACATATGGTGTCAGTTAATTTTTTTAAAAATTAGTCTACATCTAGGGAAGGCAGTGTAGATTAATGTTAAGGAGAGGATTAAACTATAACTTTGTGGTATTATCTTTTGAACATTTTCTGTTCTGTGTAATTCAAGGATTTTCTCAGCTTACATTACATTAAACCAAACATCCTCATCTCCTGCCCATGCAAAATATTAATAACTCTAGGACAAAGGATTCATTACAAATAGAACAGAATTACCATATTCTTTTCCTTTTATTTGACAGTTATATAAATGACTACAGTATGCAAAACACTATACTAGACACCTGGGGGAGAAAGAGAAAAAAATGTCTTAAAGAGCTCCATCCCTCAAAGAACTTATGCATGGGGGAGGGGGAAGGGGTGGAAGAATAGAATATGTTGTGTACACAAGTACATACCATTTGGTCAGGTAAGGATTAGGGATGGAACTATGATTTTATGTATTTAGAGAGAGCTGCTAAGGAATTTCCTAAGCTGATACAAACTTGTATATTCTCTGAAATGTACAGTCTTAGAGAGTTGGCTTGAACACTGAGAGGTTAGGTAATTTGCTCAGGGTCACAAAGACAATATGTGTTAGAGATGGGACTTGAATGCCATTCTTCCTGACTCTGAGAAATCTCAGTTCTCTAGTCCCAATATCATTCTGCTTCTCTTAGGTACAAAGTATATATAGAATAATTTTTTTAAATAAAAAAGGTCACTCTATTTCTATAAAGACAAAAAGAGAAGGAGGAAGAGGAAAGGGAAAAGGAGGGGGAGGAGGAGCAGAAGGAGAAGAGAAGAACATGATGATGATGATGACAATGATAAAGAAGAAAGAGGAAGAGGAGGAGGAGGAGAGAGAGAAACAGACAGAGAGAGAGAGAGAGAGCGAGAGAGAGAGAGAGAGAGAGAGAGAGAGAGAGAGAGAGAGAGAGAGAGAGAGAGAGAGTTAGTTCTGTTGTCTTGGCTTGAGTATAGAGCAAACCTGAACGTAAGTTGTGCAAATACCATTATTTGCTTAATTAGCAATGTGGCCCTGTAGGGCCTAGAGATTGAAGAGAAGGCAGCTATCTCTTAGCTCCCCAGAGAATATTCCTTTAGAGATCAAAACAATGGTAGCTAGTTTTGTGGAGCAAGTATTCAGCGTCCTCAGGGAGCCAGATGATGGGAAGGTATATCTATAATGATAGCAAGTAGAAAAATTAGCGTTATATGTTGCTCTAAGGTTTGCAAAGTGCTTTACATATGTTAATGCATTTAATTTTAAAAACAACCTTTTTACATAGGTGTTAAGAATAAAACCAACCTATATGGAGTGAAGATCCCAACTGGAAATTGTGATGTGTCATGGACATCTGTGACAAAAATTGATTATTTGGACACTTAAGATAACTCTACAAGGTGGTCAAATTTTTATCTAACAGATTGTAGTGAAATGAATGTGGGGCAGAGAACCTGTGAAGAAGTAATATCAGCAAGCAAGTTACCTGTGATGTTAGAGCTAAAGATTTCCTTCCTCATATCTTCATAGCTTCATTGTGCTGGTGATAGTGGTGGGAGGGATGGGGATGGCATCTTCACAGGTCACTGTTGATCTAAGATAACAGCTCACATTGATCTAGAGCCTATTCACAGATCATATAGAATTATATTCAGCAGTGGTAAGGCTGTGGGCAGATCAATCACTCACTCAATAAGCATTTATTAAGCTCCTACACTAGGGATGCACACATAAAATTAAATAGTCCTTTCTCTTAAGATGCTAGATTCTGTCTACAGAGGCATCTCTAAATTGGACTGATTTACTCCAGACTTCCCATTAGCCCTGGAAAGAGCATCTTGGCTGTAGTCATTAAGCCTACATGAAAAATAGGTCTGGGGGTGGGAGGGAGGAAAGGAGAGAATTTGATATTCAAAATTTTAAAAACAAATGTTAAACTTGATGTTTACATGTAACTGGGGAAAATTAAATACTAGATGAATACAAAAATAAATAAAAGGTCATTGGTAACTTAAAAAAAGAGAAAAATAGGTCTGTGTTGCCACCTCTATCCATTTATGGAAAGGAGAATAAATATCGTTTTTGTTCATCATCAAAATTTTGATGCCACTCAACACTTGGAAGGGAACAAAAAATAGAGAACATTTTGCTTATTGCTGAATATGCTATTTTAAGGACATTGAAAAAAACCTTTCTCCTTTCCTCTCCACAGTCCCAGTGGAAAGACTCATTCTGACATTGTCAAAACAATCAAAAGATCCAATCTCTATCACAACAGAAAGCAAATGTTATTAGCCATGCCCTCTGGAGAAATGACTTAGTGCAGGAATATGAGGAATCTCAGTCATGGGCCATAGCCTTCAGCATTTAGTTTAATCTTTTTACCAGTACACATTTCCATGATACCATGGCTGCCCACTGAGTGAAACAGACTACTTTGGTTCACAGGGGATGGATCCCATCTGGTGAGCTAAGACCCTGGCTAATTTTTTTTAACTTGCTCCCAGGGATATCTATGAAAGGCTTGCAATTTCAAGACTCCCACAATATTATACTTTGATGAGTTTTCAAAAAATTCATTGTTTCTCCTGCAGCACATTATCTTTTATCAGTATCCCAGCAGCTGTCTATAAAGTTAATAACTTTGTCCCATGTGTTTCAATTGTCTTCTCAAGTCCATGATTACCATCAGTTTCCACTTTGACAAATGATATTTACCAGTGGCATCTATTTTTGAAAGAATATTATTTACTTTAGAGAAGCCTCTCTTCCTTTAGGAGATAATGTTTTTAGGGAGCTTTCTTTACCAACAACAAGAACTTGTTTCTTCTGTCACATCTGTGGAGTATGCTGCGAATAGGAGGTTTCCATAAGGTCCCCTACAAGTTGATACTGTTGTTATAGGCAGCCCAGGTGAGAAGGCTGGAGAGTCTGCACATTCCAAGCAAGGGAGTGAGAAGATTGACTCTGACCTGATTTCATGTCAGTTCTTCTTTCACTACTACTTATTTCTATCCACTAGGGAAGGCTTGAGGAAGGCAAGGGTAGTTCTGATTATAACTTATAGTGTCACATACCGTCTGATTTACTCCCCCAATGTGGTACTCACAGTCGTGAACTGAAACTCCAGAGGCTAGCTGCTATTCCTAGGGTTCTAGAGTCCAGACCTCTCAAAATTATAGCCCACAAGTCTCTACCAATGGGTTTCCCATTAATGAGGTATATAGGGTATTCAGGGAATATTAGCACCTCTGGGGTGAAGGCTTGCCAAATCCTTTTCAGGGCTTATCCACTTGGCACACAGCTCTCACCTGTGGCTCCAAGAAGCTGTAGCATGTGCAGTGAACATATCCCAGGAAAACTGTCTCAGTAGATCGACTAAGCCAGGTTGAGGGCAACCAATGGGCCTCAAACCTATTGGTGAGTTAGGGGATGTCAACCCCAAGCCTGAGAAACTTTTCCGGTGCAATAGGTGGATGAACACAATTTGTTCCAAAGGCCATGAAGGTGGCTGAAACAGGCAATATGGAGTGCTTCAAGGCTGATCAGACATCAAAGATGCCAAGGTCAGCCACCACATCCTGGGCCATTGCCAGCTATCTTGACTTTTGTCTCATCACTGGACTTCAGTTATTCTACAAGAGAGAGTGAGACTGATAACTTCATACAACTCTGCCTCACTTAAATCCATCTCATATGCAAGTCAAGACATCACCCTGTGATGTCATTGGTCCTGTTCAAAAATGAAGGACCAACAACAAGAACAAGAGAAATCACTATACATAATTAGCCCTTAGCAAAGGCAATTACTAAGATAGTAAAATAAGAACAGTAGTTACAACACATTTCCTCCCTAAACTTCATCTACCCTCTCCACAAATACATGCAGTATCCGTGAGGAGATTGGGCAAAAGCAGTGTAAAATTACAGTGAGGTATATAAGTAGGGAATATATTTAGTCAAATCAACTCATTCCTCCGGGGCCTTTATGTCCTTTCTCTCTTTGAATTTTCATTCTGTTGGGTGGGTTGTTTAGCTGCATTCACAGGGTCTGCTCCTCTTTGCTGGGCACCTCTCAAATATCAGGACTATTTCCTCTTTGAATCCAAGTCAGCTCCCTTCTCTGATACCAGGGGTCATGCTCCTTGAAACTGCTTCTTTCTCTGAGTAACTTCCTATGTTCATGTATGATTGAAGAATGTGTTTCTCTCCTACCTTAAATTTCCCACAAACTCTTTCCCATTACTTAGCAAATAGCCCTGTTTATATACTCCATAGTCCATGAGAAAGGGAGAAGACAAAATCCTTTCCCCTATTCTGCCTGCCTCTTGTATAGGTACAAGGCTCTTAGCATTAATTATCTTCTTCCATGGTTTTTGCAAAGCTTATCTTTTTCTACACTACTCTGAACTTTTAAGAAGTGATATTGCTCAAAATCATCCACCAGCCTTCTCTGTAAGATTTTTACACATTAATTTCTGTTATAAAGTTGTATTGCTCTTGGATGTCATTCTTCATGTCTTGGAATAGAGAAACAGTATTTACTGGCTAAGGAGGTTTACCTAGCTTTATTATAGTGGTTATAGAAATAAACATACTGATTCTTATCCTGTCCTTTCCATATATTTCAGTATTGATAGCCTATTTGAATTGATATACAATTTTTAATTTTTAAGCTTTTAAAAATTTAATAGGCAGCTCATACAGAATAAAAGAAAAATAGTGATATGTATCTAGAAATTTTGATTTATCTCTTTATTTTTCTTTTCATTTCTGTTTAACTTATGGAATAAAACAAGCATTCCTATAACATAGTACAATAAAAAAGATGATTGTACATGAAACTGCAAATTTACCATACATAACTTGTTATTTCTTTCAAATATACAACAAAGTTATCATGTAAATTTCTTTTTTTCTTCCCTCCCCTGGCCTTAGAGATAGCTGCCATTAGACACAAATAGGTGTGTGTGTATATGTGTGTGCATATATATGTACATATATATGCATATATATACATATACATGTATGTGTATGTGTGTATGTGTATGTGAATTTCTATTTATTATTTCTTTTTCTGGATGCAGATAGCATCTTTCTTCCCATGTATTTTGTGGTTAATTTGGGTATTTATAATAGACAAAATAATTTATTTGCTCAAAGTTGTTCTTAAAACAATATGACTGTAACTGCATACAATGTTCTTGTCATTCTCATTTCACTCTTCATTATTTTGTGCAAGTCTTTCCACATTTTTTTTTTCTAAATCAACCAGGTCATCATTTCTTATAGCACAGTAGTATTCCATCACAGCCATATACCACTTCTTCAGCCATTCCCCACTTGATGGGCATCCCTGCAATTTCTAGTTCTTTGCCACCACAAAGAGAGCTGCTATAAATATTGTAGAATATATGGGTTCTTTTTCTTTTTCCATAATTGTTTTTGGAAATAGACCAAGTAGTGATATTACTGGGTCAAAGTGTATAGGTAGTTTAATAACTGTCTGGAAATAACTGCAGATTGCTCTCCAGAATGGTTAGATCATTTCACAATTATGCTAAAATGAATTAATGTCCCAATTTTTCCATATCCCCTCCAACATTTGTCTCTTTCTCCTTCTATCATTTTAGTCAATCTGGTAGGTATAAACCAATATCTCAAGGTTGTTCTAATCTGCATTTCTCTAATCAATAATGATTTGAAGCATAATTTCATATAACTGTAAACTGTTTTGATTTCCTCATTGGAAAATTGCCTGTTTATATCCTTTGACCATTTATCAATGAAAGAATGACTTGTATTCTTATATTCAAATATTATATATTTATATGTGCTTCATTGCCTATGGTACCTTTTTAAAAATGAAAATGCAGTTATCTTGTTTATCTCTTTTAATTATATCTATTTTTAGCTATAACTTTGTCTGAGATCATAATTGCTACCCGTGCCTTTTTTGTATCAGCTGAAGCATAATAAATTCTTCAACCCTCCATTTTAACTCTGTTTCTCTCATTTTTAAAAGTGTTTATTATAGATGACATATTGTTGGATTCTGCTTTTTAATCCATTCTGCCATCTGTTTCCATTTTATGGGTAAGTTCATCCCATTCACATTCAAAGTTATAATTGCTATTTGTGAATTTCCTTCCATTGTATTTTTACTCACTATTTTCCTTCTCAGCCTCTCCTTTTACCCTATCCCTATTACCTTATCTTCTCCCCTTACCCTTTTATTCCTCATTTTACCCTCCCTTCTAAAATCTCCTCCCTTATCTATTTACCCCACTCTCCTAATCCTAATCATTGCACCCTTCTAAAAGTCCCTCTCCTGCCTTATCACTCAGTTTTCTTGCCTGTCTAGAATTTCAGAAGACTTCAAAATCTTTACAGATATATACATTGTTTTCTCTTCAACCCAGATGAGATTAAAGTTCCAATATTACCAGCCCTCCACTCCCACCTGCTTCCTCTATATTAGTTCTTCCTTTCACGCCCATTTTTATGAGAAAATTTCTCCTTTTAACCTTCTCCTACCAATTTTTTAGAATCACCTCATCATACACAACACAGCCCCAACCTTTCTTTCAAACCACTTTAGTAATGATAAACAGTTTTAAGAATACTACTACTACTACTACTACTACTACTACTACTAAATAATAATGGGCACAGCAGTGAGTAGAGCACCTGGAGTCAGGAAGACCTGAGTTCAAATCTGGCCTCAGACACTTGGCACACTTACTAGCTGTGTGACCTTGGGCAAGTCACTTAACCCCAATTGCCCTGCCTTCCCCCCTGCCAAAAATAATGACTAATATTAATATCATTTTCATATGTTATAAATAAACAGTTTGACCTTAATCAGTGCCTTATAATTAGTCTTTAATGACTTCCTTATATTTCTTTGGGATCTTTTATATTGAATTTTCCGTGGAGCTCTGATCTTTTTGTTGCAAATAGCTGAAAAGTTTTTCAGTTCACTATATGTCCATTTTTTTATCATTTGGAATTATACTTAACTTTGCTGGAGAAGTTATTCTTGGGTGCAACCCCAGCTCCTTTTGTTCTTCAAAATATAATGTTATCAATACCTATGATCTTTTAGTGTGGAAACTGCTACGTCTTATGAAATCCTGATTGTTTTTCTTCAGTATTTAAAAATCATTGTTGCTTGCAATATTTTCTCTTTAACCTGTGAATTTTGAAACTTGGCTATGTCATTCCTGTAACTTTTCTTCCCAGGATGGCTTTCAGGTAGTGATCAGTGGATTCTTTTTATTTCTAATTTACCTTCTTGTTCCAGAACTTCAGGGCAATTTTCCTTAATAATTTCTTATAATATTTTATCCAGATTCTTTTCTCAATCAAAATTTTCTGGTAGTCTGAAAATTCTTATATTGTCTTTCCTCAATCTGTTCTCCAGATCAGTTGTTTTCCTAAGAAGATGTTTCAGATTCTTTTCTATTTTTCCCGGATTCATTAGATCTTGTCTTATAATGTCAACTGATTCCACTTGCCCAATTCTAGTTTTCAAGGAGTTATTTAATTCCTTAAGATTTTATATCTCTTTTTCCAATTGGTTCACTGTTTTTTCATAATTTTCTTGGATTTTTTTTTAATTTTTCCTTGTTCTCTCTTATTTGATTTATTAATTATTTTTTAAGTTCTTCTAAGTTTTTTTGGGTTTGGCATTACTATTTAGTGTAGGACTGTTTTTTTAACCTCACTATCTTCCTCTGAATATGAACCCAGTTCTTCTTTTACACCAAAGTAGTTATCAATGGCTGGCTTCTTTTTATTTTGCTTACTTGTTTTTATTTTTATCTGTCTTATTTTATTTTTAGCAGCTTATTATTATTGTTGTTATTGTTATTATGTTTTAATCCTGAATTGTGGGTAATGTTGCCCTAGACCTCAAGTACTTCTTACTGTTGTTTTTGAATTCTGTCCTGGGGCTCAACCTCAGGGACTCCACTTATCCTCCCTTAAGCCCCAGCCAAACTGTCCCCCAAAACGTTCTTATTCCCTGTAGTACTGCACTCACCCAGCTTTTGCTCACTCCTCCTCACCCACAGTCATAGCCTGGGATCACTTCTGTTCAGCACTACTAGGCCTGACTTCTGGTGACAGAAGGGATTGTTTCTTTTTAACTAATTTTTTTTTCACAATAGTTCCTCAACTTTAATTTTTTTTTTCTGATTTGGCATTAATTTTTATCTTTGTACTAACAATTCCACACTCTATCACAGAGCTAGTTGATTTCAAAATGATCCCTCACAAAATAATGAGCTGTTTCTTGTCAGTTTGGATCTTCCTAACTTTTTAGGTTTATTCTACATTACATCCACTTACATACACCTTCAGCTAGCTAAACTGACCTTCGTGCTGTTTATCACATGTGACATTCCATTTCTTGTCTCCTTGCCTTCTCACAAGCTGTCCCTCATGATTGGAATGCACTTCCTTTTCACCTCCACATCTTGGAACTGTTAGTTTCCTTCAAAGCTCTCCTCAGACACCATGAATTCTGTTCTGTGTTCCTTAGATGCTAGTGCCTTTCTCTGCAATTATTTTAAATTTATTTTGTCTATACATGTATGTATATACCCCCCCAAGAGAATAAAAGATCCTTGAGTACAAGTACTGCTTATTTTTGTCTAGCTCATAGTAGGTGTAAAAATCTTTGTTAATTAATTGATTGCTAATGTCAATTTCATTTTTTTGGTGATGTTTGGTGTTAGCTTCTGACTGTTTTTAAGGAAAGCATTCATAGTGCAAAGGAATGAGACTTCTGGTAGTCTAAAATCTTTGGTTTCTTATTTCTGAATCTGAAAACATAGGCTATCTTCCAAGATTTTTTTTACCATCTTCCCCTTTTCCCTGACATCACAAATAGTAATTTTATGTAGGCTTAATTTGGAAGATTTTATAGGGCTCTTCTCACACTCTGCAACAGATATTGAAACATAAGCAGTGGCAGTGTCTCATGAAATGATGTTTTCTTGGCTTTGGAAAAACTACAACAACAACAAGAACAACAATGATAAAAAACCCCAACAATTCTACCAGCTCCTTTACTCACCCCTTGAAAGAGAACCTGTTTGCCATCTTCCCATTTAGCTGATATTTAGTTGACTCACTGGTTGGACAGAACTTCACAAATTACATTGAATGACGCATTTATGGGTCCATGGCACAGTTATTGTATTTAGCATTATCCTTTCCCCATAGTAGGTCATCAAAAAAGTTTGACAGAAAGAATAATAGCCTCAATTTATATGTACTTTAGGGAAATAAAGTATCTTACCTGTAGAATCTCATTAGATCCTTATACTAACTCTTTGAGAGAATGGCTTAAGCGCTGTATAAATATATTCTCATTTGATCCTAACAACAATTCTTGAAGGTAATTATCATTATTATCCCCATTTTACACATGACAAAACTGAGGAAGACTTAAGTGGCTTGTCTAGAGTTATATAGCTCTTAAATATCTGAGGTCAAATTTGAACTTAGATCTTTCCGACTTCAGAGATAACAAATGTAGAGATGGGATTTGAGTCTTCTTATTCCAAATATAGTTTTTCACATTTTACCAAGCTGCCTCCCTAAGTCTGACTTGTATTTCGTTCCTCTTAGAACTAATCTTATCTTCACCATAACATCCAATCCCTCCCTTCCTTAGTACTATCCCTTGCTATTTATTCTCCTCTGGCTACATTCTCCTCCCTTCCTAAACTTGACCCATTGTGAATAAGTGCAATTATACCTTATCCTCTATTTTTGATTTCCTTATTCCCTTATGCTATCAAAGATCATGCCTTAATAAACTCTCATACTAGAGTACTTCAACTACTGCCTTCATCATTAACTATTATTCATGTGTTGCTGAAGACACCTGAAGGAAATCATGGTTGCTAGTTCTCCAATAAATTCATATTATTTAATCTTAACTGGGTCCTCATTGCAGCGAGGGAATCCTACTACTCCTCCTTAATTAATTCCCTATGCTACTCACCATAGTTTCTGTTCCAAATGTTTTCATCTCTTCTCAAATATCCCATGCCACTCTCTCCCCTCCCTCTCTACTGTCTCTGTTGAGGACTATACTTCATACTATACATCTATATCATACATATAATTTAATGAGAGCCCCCTTCTCTTCCCATACAATTCCTCTTATGTCAACTTCTACCATTTTCTCATTGACTCCTGTCTCTGATGATGATCTGGCCATTCTTGTCATGGCAAAACCCTCTATATATGTATCATTGATTCCATGTCTTCCCATCTTCTCCAGTATATTTCCCCCACTGCCATTTCCTGCTTCTCTCTCTCTCTCTCTCTCTCTCTCTCTCTCTCTCTCTCTCTCTCTCTCTCTCTTTCTCTCTCTCTCTCTTTCTCTCTCCTCTCACCCTTCTGTCCCTCCATCCCTCCTTCTATTTCTATATTTCTACTACTAATTCTTTCCCTGATGTCTACAAACATACCCAAGTCTCTCATTCAAACAAAACAAAACAAAAAAGATTGATCAGATCCTGTCATGCCTGATAATAATTGTCCTATTATCTCTCTTCTTAGTGAAATGCCTTAAAAGAGTCCTCTACAATCATTGCTTACACTTCCTCTCCTCTCACTCTGTTATAAACCCTCTAAAATCTATTTTCCATTCTCATGATTCAACTAGAACTATTCTCTCCAGAGTTAGAAATTATCTGTTCATTGATAAATGTAGTACTCTCCTCTTGATTCTTACTGCTACACCATTTGATAGATCATCTTCTCTTCCTGAATACTTTCTCCCAAGTGGGGTTTGTGAATGCATCTTATGGTCCTCCTCCCCTCTGTCTCATTATTCCTTAGTGTCTTTTGCTGGTAGGAGGCTTTGTCTTAGTTTTGTCTCCATACTTAGTTATTTCTTCAGCTGTTGTGGGTACAATTATCATCTCTACAAAAGTCATTGCATGAACTATTTGTTTCTCATGAACTCTAATGCTGTATCACCAACTGCCTATTGGACAGCTTGAACTAGATATCTGTAGGCATCTCAAACTTAACATGTACAGAATTGAACTCATTATTACTTTCCCTGCCAAAAATCTTCCCTCTTCTGATCTTTCTTATGACTACTGAGGTTATCATCATCCTTCCAATCACTGAGTTTGAGACCTCATTGTTACACTTGGCTCCTCTCTTTCTGTGGCTCACCTCCATTGTCAATTATTGACTAGCTTTTGCATATGTCACCTTCACTACAATCACATTGTCACATATCATAGTTTAAGATTTAGTACTGCTAAACCTCTTTCCTTTACATTTTTCATTATTTCCTTTGATACTCTTGACTATTTGTTCTTCAAATGAATTTTGTTATTATATTTTCTAATTCAGTAAAAGAATTTTTTGGTAATTTAACTGATATGGTATTGATTATATAAATTGTCTTAGGTAAGATTGTATTTGTCCCTGCCTATTTAAATCTGATTTTATTTGGATAAAAACATTTTTTTTTTCATAATTTTGTTTATATAGTCCCTGGGTTTGTTTTGGCAGGTGTATGTCCAGTTATTTTACACTTTCTAGAGTTATTTTAAATGTAATATCTTTTACTATCTCTTCTTGCAGGGTTTATTTGTGATATATAGGAATGCTAATGGTTTATGTGGATTTACTTTATATCCTTTTACTTTGCTAAAATTGTTAATTGTTTTGATTAACTTTTTAGTTGTCTTTGGTTTTTTCCAAGTACATTAATATATAATTTGTAAAAAGATATGGTTTTATTGCCTTATTCCCTATTCCGATTACTTCTATTTTTCTCCTCTTCTTGTTATTGCTAAGATTTCTAATACAATATTAAATAATATTAGTGACAGTGGGCATTCTTGTTTCAAACCTGATCTTACTGAGACAGCTTCTAACTTATCTCCATTATGAATAAAGCTTGCTGATGGTTTTAGGTAAATGTTTTCATCAATTTGAGAAAAAAATCAATTTATGCCTATATTTTCAAGTGTTTTTTACATAAAAATTATTTCCCAATTGACAAATGGTAAAAGGATATGAACAGGCAATTTTCCAATAAAGAAACCAAAGCAATTCATCAGTCATATGAAAAAAATTCTCAAAATAATAATTGATTAGAGAAATGCAAATTAAAACAACTTTAGTAAATCATTTTACACCTATCAGATTGGCTAAAATGATTGAAGGAGAAAGTGAAAAATGTTGGAGGCAATGTGGAAAGAAATGGGGAAGCTGATTCATTGTTGATGGAATTGTGAACCGATCCAACCATTTTTGGGAGCTATCTGGAATTATGTCCAAACTGTTATTAAACTTCCTTTACCCTTTGACCCAACAACACCACTACTACATTTATTTCCAAAGATGATTAGGGAAAAGAGAAAAGAACCTACATGTTCTAAAATATTTATAACATCTCTCTTTGTGGTGGCAACTCATTAGGAAAATGGCTGAACAAGTTGTGGCACACAACTATAAGAATGATGAGCTCTATGATCCTTGAAAAACATGGAGAGACTTTCATGAAATAATGAAGAGAGAAATGATCAGAACCAAAAGAACATTGTATACATAACAGCAATATTGTCTTAAGAACAACTCTGAAGAACTTCTGGGAGCCAAGATAGCAAAGTAAGCAGTAAATGACCATAACTCTCCCATATTCACCATAAAATTGCACTCCAAAACAAATTCTGGCAGATCAAGCAAAAATATGTGGTGAAGCAACCTCTTAGTCCAAGAAACTTGGAAGATTGGCAGGAAATGTCAGCCTCAGTTGAGTAAAAGGGGAGTGCATTCTAGGACATGAAGCATTCCAGCAAGCCCCACCTCAGAAAACCAGTGGGAGATCCTGAGCCCTAATGTGGTGGAATGGGCAAATGTCAACACCAGGACACCCCATGTGCCTCTGTATAGCCAGGTCAATGGGCATATTCCAGCCCAGAGAACTTTCACATACTTCACATAGCCCTTGGCACACAGGCAACCTCCAGTGGCCAGAGCATGGTGTGCTTCAGTGTAGCCCTAGGGAAATGCAGAAACATCCCACCAGCCTCAGCACATTCCAGACATCAGCACTAGGATCCTGGTTAAGCACCAGGTAAGCTGCCAGACCACTACAGGCTCAGCAGCAACACCCACCCCCCACCCCACACCCTCAGCAGAGTACCACACATGAGGATCCACCATGGACCTCAGGGCAACATCAGTGCAGCATCAGGAAAATAACCTGGGCTTGTAGCTCCTGGCACTTCTTGGCCCTTCCAACTGAGACAGTGCCACTTCCACCCCAAGAGCAAAGCTCAAATTTAAAAGAAAGGAAAACTATTTTTAAAAGATAAACAAAAAACAACAAAGAATCTGACCATCGAAAGTTATTATGGTGACAGAAAAGATCAAGACACAAACTCAGAAGAGGACAACAATGTCAAAACATTTATGAGCAGAGCCCCAAAGAAAAAATGGGAAGTGGTCTCAAGCCCAGAAAGAAGTCATAGAAGAGCTCAAAAAGGAGTTTAAAAATCATATGAGAGAGGTAGAAGAAAAATGGAGAAAATAAATGAGAGCAATACAAAAGAATTATGAAACAGAGTCAAGAAAGAGCTTCGAAAAAGGAAACAACTGCTTAAAAAGTAGAGTTGGCCAAATGGAATAGGAGATTCTGGAGAAAACAACTCCTTATAAAGTACAGTTGGATAAATGGAAAATAGAGCACAAAAGTACAAAGTACAATACTTTAATAGTTAGAATTGGCAAAATGGAAGCTAAAGAATGGATGAGACATAAAGAATTAATCAAACAAATTAAAAAGAATGAAAAAATCAAAGAAAATAAAAAATACCTTATTGGCAAAGCAATTGACCTGGAAAAAAGATCCAGGAGAGATAATTTCAGAATCATTGTACTATCTAAAAGCTATAATAAAAAGGAGGACTTGGATAGCATCTTTCAAGAAATTATCAAGGAAAACTGCCACAACATCCTGGAACCAGAGGGAAAAATAGACATTGAAGGAATCCTCAGGATTCTTTGATCTCAGGAAAGAGATTCCAAAAAAAAAATCCCAAGGAACATTATAACCAAATTACAGATCAGGTCAAGGAATAAAACATTGTAAGTGGCCAGAAAGAAACAATTCAAACATTGGGGAGCTGCAATCAGGATTATATGGAAATTAACAACTGCAATATTGCAGGAACAGAAGTCATGGGACATGATATTCCAGAAAGCAAAGGAGTTAGGATTACAACCATTGCCTACCCAGAGAAAGTTCGGCCAGTTTTTGTAAGAACAATGGCCCACCTATCTTGTAAATCTCAGCTGGAATAGAAAAGCACCAAGTGCTTTGCCACATAAAAGGAGCTTGATGGCATTCCAAACATCTTCAGTTGGAAGTTCAGCTAGGGAGGGACTGACTTCAATCTGAAGTAAACAGTCAATGGCTTTAGCATTAATTGTTGATCATCTGTTGAGAATACTACGGAAGTGTTCGGTCCATCTCTTTAGGATTGTGTTTTTATCACTAATCAATGTGCCTACACTAGCACTGAGTAGTTGATTTACATCATAGGTCTTTGGCCCATAAATAGCTTTGGCCGTAAATAGCTTTTGGATTGTTACCATCAGCATAAAACTGAATTTCATCTGCCTTCTTACTGAGCCAAGAATCCTGCATCTCTCTGAGCTTCACTTGCACTTTCGTTGGAATTAAATGCTGCCTTCTTTCAGACCCCCATCTTCAAAAGAAAGATACTTTCTGGCTGATACCACGCATTACTACTGTGCATGGACTATAACTGCTTTTCATAAGTCAACTAAAATTTTGGTCGTACTGCTTTCTTGGACCAATCAATTATAAGGTTCCAGAGTTTCATTTAACTCTCTCTAGTTTCTGTGTTTTGTTCATCCCCTGTATATCAAAGGCCACAACATTTCCTCTGTTGTGTGGTCTCATTTTCATATTTACCTACTAGGGATTTGCATATTTATTTTTTTTTGTTTATTCAACCAATATTTATTGAATATCTGCCAGACATGAAGCATTTGGCTATGCTTGGAGGAACTGTGATAGTCACCTCTTGGCTGCTTCCAAGCTGTAATTGCAGACTACCTAGACCACAGGGTGTTTTTATTTTTAATCACACTTCTAAATACAATGACGAAACTTCTTTAAAGTACTTAGATCTAAGATTCTCTGTCTGATGTAAGCTTTGCATATTACCATGTAGGAAAGTCATTACATCCCTGCCAATTCAGTTATCTGTTCCTGGGTTACATGCAAAATATAGTCCTATTGCCAATTTTCAATACTTTTTTTCTTACCTATCCTTAATGTTTATCATTTGGCAATGTGGTTAACTCATGCTACATTGGATTTACTGAATAGAAAAGATATTCACATACCATGAGAGGAATTTTATCTATCTTAGACAGGAAAGGAATGCGGGCTAATGCTGGTATGCTTCTGGGATCTTTCAGAGGAGAATTGGAGCAAGTTAGACAGCCTCCTAGGATGCCATGTATATGTGGGCACAACAGATGATACTTTTTCACATATATTTTGCAAATGCAAATTATTTTAACTATAGAAAAGTCCCTTCTCAATAGCAACCTCTAGATAGTTATGTTATGAGATCAAGTCGTATGTGTTGCAATGAAATGTCAAAACTTCCAGTAGAAAAATATAAAAGGTTCAGAATTTTCTAATATTAGGGTGGGAGGAGGTTGCACAGTTTATAAAACTTGACAAGAATGCATAAATGCCTTGCATTGGACCTCTTTCAAAGTCTATTGTTTACATCCTTTATTAATTTGTCATTGCAAATGAAAAGCATTAGCAGTCAGTTTGTCTGCTACGGCACAGACTTACCCAAATGAAGAAACATACCTATGAGTGGAAAGGTCAGGGGAAAGAGTATAACTCAGCTTAAGAAACATATTGAGCACTTATTACATATAATGTGTGGTGCTATTTCATAGTAATACTTGCATTTCTTTCAGGCTAGTCAATCTCTAAATTACTTTAAAAAGATTTTCATTGATAAGTGTACTTATTAGATCTAGGCTTAATTAAATTATTTGGGTTTTTTTAAAATTAGCCTCAGAGATTAAGGGACAGAAAAATGAAGACGTAGAGATATTTTTGCCCATCCCTTTCTCTCTTACCTGTCTTTGTGACTTTAAAGTCAGAAAAAATTATTTCAAAATGTCTCAGTTTATGAGAATATATTCTAGTACGTACTTTATACAAAGCATCCAGAAATTAAATAAGGTGTCCAAGGCAAAGAATTTTTTTCATGTATTGACCATGCAAGTGATATGCCTAAGCCAAGAAAAAGTATTTCATGTTATAATTTGTATTTTCCTTCAAAATCTGTGTGTATGTGTGCACTTGCATGTGTACACATGCATTGGGGGAGGGGATGTTTTAGGAAGACAAAATGTATGCCAACATCTGAATTCTAGTCCTTGCCCATCCTTTATAACCTTCCCTTATCCACATAGAGTAATGAACAACAGCAAAATTCTTATGATTCTAGATTTAATATTTCTTATGGTGACAAAGTTATTAGAAGTATCTCCCATGTTCCTGGAAAGAGGACACTTGTTTCCACAAAGAGGCTCCACCTTTGGTACCAGATACACCTGGTACAGTGCCGAAGAGAGTTTTTCTTGCATTCTCTTGCACATCATATCCTCACCACAGAATCTTTTTGGAAAGTCTCTTAAATAGAGCTTAGTTTTGGTTCATATCTAGGGTCTCCTTAAACAAAATAAACATTAGCCCTTCTAGAAAAGTTATTCTATGAACATTGTAGTAGATATCAATAATAAGACAGGTTTCCTATACCACACACAAAATAACACTCATGGAAATTTGCATGGGGGTTGTTTCCCCACCCCTCCCCCATAGTACCTAATATCTCTCACCTGGGCTTGTGGAGATATATTCATTAACTCTCTGGACTAATTAGCTCACTGAGGAATTCTTCCAGTTACCAGACTAGATTTCACAAAAACACCATCACTACATAGTTACATGTAAATTCTCTTAGTGTACTAGTGGGATAACTTTTCAGAGGGGAAATGTACTCCCTTATTATTATTATATTATACCTCTTGAACTTCCATTGATGCATTTCTATTTGCATAACTAACATTCAAAATAATGACAGTTTGGGATCTTAAACAAAATACTTTCAAAACAATAAAGAAAAAGAAATAATATCACAGGTATTCATATGTTAAATCAGGAGTGGGGAACCTATGGTTGCAGGTTCCCCACCCCTGTGTTAAATCAAATGCAAGAGTAATAAAATACATCAACATCTATACACAAAGCTCTATCTTACTATTCTATTAATACACCCACTATCTTCAGAGGAGAGGGTGCATGTATATAACCTGCCAAGGAGCCACATGAGTGAGGAAAACCCATATGCTCCAGGTAACACAAATCTAAATCTGTAAACATCCTCGTTGATCTCTTTGTAGTTTAGAAACTTTCCATGAACGTTTCTTGACGAACATAGCTTCTATGATGAATAGATATATTCACTTATAAGTTCATCTGAGTCATGCTATGCTTGTCTAACATCTCATTGGGCTTGATGTCCCACACAAAGTAGTTGATCCAATGAGTGACTTCTCTGATTCTCTGCTGACAATTACTGGGAAACCTGATCCAAGCTCCTTATCTCCTTACCTCATGAGGTAGTCAAGGACCATGAGGAAGCTTACTGTTTATGAGAAAGCTTACTGTTTGGACACCTGCACTCACTGAAAGAAACACAAAGCAGAAGAGACAGTTAGCGACTTGAGATTCAGTCTCAGGCTACCCTAGGCAAACACACATACATATTGCTGTATGTGTGCCCATTATAACTACTACTGGGAGGTGGGAAGAGATCCCTTCCCTGGGGAAAGTTGTCAGAGTTCCAAATAACAAGCTCAAAAGATGGGAAGACAGAAAGATGGAAATTGGTTTATTCTTTTAAACCTACTGAGTAGGTGTTTTTTTTCTATCTCAGTCACAAATTAGTTCTCTTTAGCAATGCCCTTATCCCCAGCCCCCCATCCCTATGAGAGGAGTAAGGGGGTAACTAGACCAAACAGGAGTCTCTGGTTAGGTATCCCCACCTTCCTTTTTCTCCATTTTTTAAAATTTGAATTTTAAACACACAAAGAGCATTTCCAGGCACAGGCCTGAACAAAAGATTCCAAATGAAATTATGAATCTACTTTGTACTGTCTGCTTTAAAGAAAATGTGTATAATAAATTCTAGACTTTTATCTAAAAACTGTCCTGCTTCTCTTTGCTTCCTTCTGAACTTCCTTCTGTTTTCCAATTTGCATTTAAAGAAATGTTATGATGGATTTCTCTCACTTTTCACCTGCTTTGATATTATTGCAAATCAATCTGACCCCAACTGCCCTTACCCCAATTATAAGTGAGAGAAAGAAAAAGAGAAAACAAACCCTATTAACAAATAAGCAAAGTCGGGGCGGAGCAAAGATGGCAGCTGGAAAGTAAGGACTAGTGTGAGCTCCCCGCCAAGTCCCTCCAAAAACCTATAAAAAATGGCTCTGAACCAATTCTAGAACTGCAGAACCCACAAAACAGGAGAGGGAAGCAGGCCTCCAGCCCAGGACAGCCTGGATGGTCTCTGGGTGAAGTCTATCTCACACAGAGCTGGGAGCTGGGAGCTGAGGGGAGCAGAGCCCAGCGTGAGCGGCGCGGACCAAAAAGACCAGGAGCCAGGCGGAGCGGGTCCTAGCGCCCTGAATCAGTGAGCTGCCGCAGTTACCACACTTCTCAACCCAGAAACACCAAAGACAGTGGAGAAGGTTAGTGGGAAAAGCTGCGGGAGTGGAAGGAGTTCGAAGTTTGGCCACTGCCCCCGGGACAGAGGAGGTGGGACAGCTATAGCTGCAGTTGCTTCCTGCCCCAGGCCCACCTGGTGGGAGGAATTAAGTGGCAGATCAGAGCAGGAGTGCACAGCCTGCTGAAGGTCTAAGCCCAGTCTGGGTTGGGGGTTCTTGGGGAAGGAGGAGTGCTGGTGTGGCAGAGCTGGCACATCCCCCCCCAAACGTGGAACATAGAACTTTCTAGTCTACAAGCAGTCATACCCTGCTGAAAAACTCAAGGGTCAAGTTAGTTGGTTGGGAATATGGCCAGGCAGCGAAAATGCACCCAGATTCAGTCTCAGACTTTGGATTCTTGCTTTGTTGACAAAGAAGACCAAAACATACAGCCTAAAGAAGTCAACAAAGTGCAAGAGCCTACACCAAAAGTCTCCAAGAGAAACATGAACTGGTCCCAGGCCATGGAAGAGCTCAAACAGGATTTGGAAAAGCAAGTTAGAGAAGTAGAGGAAAAATTGGGAAGAGAAATGAGAAGGATGCGAGAAAACCATGAAAAACAAGTCAATGACTTGCTAAAGGAGACCCAAAAAAATACTGAAAAATACACTGAAGAAAACAACACCTTAAAAATAGACTAAATCAAATGGCAAAAGAGCTCCAAAAAGCCAATGAGGAGAAGAATGCCTTGAAAGGCAGAATTAGCCAAATGGAAAAGGAGGTCCTACAGACCACTGAAGAAAATACTACCTTAAAAATTAGATTGGAGCAAGTGGAAGCTAGTGACTTTATGAGAAATCAGGATATTCTAAAACAGAACCAAAGGAATGAAAAAATGGAAGACAATGTGAAATATTTCATTGGAAAAACCACTGACCTGGAAAATAGATCCAGGAGAGATAATTTAAAAATTATTGGACTACCTGAAAGCCATGATCAAAAAAAGAGCCTAGATACCATCTTTCAAGAAATTATCAAGGAGAACTGCTCTGATATCATAGAGCCACAGGGCAAAATAGGAATTGAAAGAATCCATCGATCACCTTCTCAAATAGATCCCAAAAAGAAATCTCCTAGGAATATTGTCACCAAATTCCAGAGCTCCCAGATCAAGGAGAAAACACTGCAAGCAGCCAGAAAGAAACAATTTGAGTATTGTGGACACCCAATCAGAATAACCCAACATCTAGCAGCTTCTACATTAAGAGATCAAAGGGCTTAGAATATGATATTCCAGAGGTCAATGGAGCTAGGATTAAAACCTAGAATCGCCTACCCAGCAAAACTAAGTATCATGTTCCAAGGCAAAATATGGATTTTCAATAAAATAGAGGACTTTCAAGCTTTCTCAGTGAAAAGACCAGAGCTGAATAGAAAATTTGACTTTCAAACACAAGAATCAAGAGAAGCATGAAAAGGTAATCAAGAAAAAGAACACGAAAAAGAAATTGCAAGGGACTTACTAAAGTTGAACTGTTTTGTTTACATTCCTACATGAAAAAATGACGTGTATGATTCATGAGACCTCAGTATTAGGGTAGCTGAAGGGAATATGCATATATATATATGTGAATGTGTATGTATGTATATATGTATGTGTGTATATATATATATATATATATATATATTTATATATATAAAGAGATAGAGAGAGAGAGTGGACACAGGGTGAGTTGAAGATGAAGGGAAGATATCTAAAAGAAATAAAATCAAATTAAGGGATGAGAGAGGAATATATTGAGAGAGGGAGATAGGGAGAGATAGAATGGGGTGGATTATCTCACATAAAGGTGGCAGGAGGAAGCAGTTCTGTGGGAGGAGGGGAGAGGGCAGGTGAGGGGGGAATGAGTGAATCTTGCTCTCATCAAATTTGGCTTGAGGAGGGCATACCATACATACTCAGTTGGGTACCTTATCCCACAGGAAAGAAGAAGGAAGAAGATAAAAAGGGGGGGATGATGGAGGGGAGGGCAGATGGGGGTGGAGGTAATCAAAAACATACACTTTGGAAATGGAAAATGGTCAAGGGAGAAAATTGAATAAAGGGGGATGGGTTGAGAGGGAGCAAAATATAGTTAGTCTTTCACAACATGAGTATTGTGGAAGGGTTATACATAATGATACACATGTGGTCTATGTTGAATTGCTTGACTTGTTAGGGAGGGTGGGTGGGAAGGGAAGAGGGGAGAGAATTTGGAATTCAAAGTTTTAAAAACAGATGTTCAAAAACAAAAAAAAAAGTTTTGCATGCAACTAGAAAATAAGATACACAGGCAATGGGGCGTAGAAATTTATCTTGCCCTACAAGGAAGGAAGAGAAAAGGGGATGGGAGGGGAGTGGGGTGACAGAAGGGAGGGCTGACTGGAGAACAGGGCAACTGGAATATAGGCCATCTTGGAGTGGGGGGGAGGGTAGAAATGGGGAGAAAATTTGTAATTCAAACTCTTATGAAAATCAATGCTGACAACTAAATATGTTAAATAAATAAATTTAAAATTAAAATTAAAAAAAGAGAGAAAAAAAACAAATAAGCAAAGTCAAGTAGATGGAATTCACATGGTGGCCCTGCATGAAAATTTTTGTCTCTGCACCTTGTGCCCATCACCTGTCTGACAGGAAATAGACAGCAGGTTTCATTAGTGATCTTTTGGAGATATTACATTATTCAGACTTCTGAAGCCTTTCATGGTTTTTTTCTTCTTTCTTTACAACATTACTATCCTTGTATAACTTGTTCTTCTGATTCTACTCACTTTACTATAAGACATTTCATACTATCCAAGATTCTCTGAAATCACTCTTTTTGTCATTTCTTATTGGACAATATTATTTACTGATATTCTATGACAGTTTGTTCCAGCTTGTTCAACCTTTTCTGGATAGTCTAAGGGAAAACCTAAGACACTCCCCTTAGATTCTTTTTTCCCATTTAATCTTCTCTTCAGTATTAGAAATTATGTTCTGTTTGTGACCATTCGCTCTCTGTAAATATTCTCCATCAAAAGTCTACTCTGTCCCTGTTTCCTTCTTAAGTTTGATGTATTCGTACACTACATGAAAATACTCTCTCTCTCTCTCTCTCTGTGTCTTTCTGTTTTTCTCTCTCTGTCTCTGTCTCTCTCTGTCTCTCTGTCTCTGTCTCTCTCCCTTTCTGTCTCTGTCTCTCTGTGTCTTTCTGTTTTTCTCTTTTTGTTTCTCTGTCTCTATCTCTGTTTCTCTCTCTCTCTCTGTCTGTCTGTCTCTGTCTCTGTCTCTGTCTCTCTGTCTCTATCTCTCTCTGTCTCTTGGTCTCTTTCTCTCTCTCTCTCTCTCTCTCTCTCTCTCTCTCTCTCTCTCTGTGTGTCTCTCTCTCTGTCTCTCTCTGTCTCTGTCTCTCTCTCTCTCCCTCTCCATCTCTCCCTCTCCCTCCCTTCCTCCCTCCTTCCCCTCTCTGTGTTCAATGTTCTTTTGTCCATTTCAGTTAAGAGTGAAGTTGCCTACTTCTCCACCCCTTCCTGCTTGATTGTGCACTTTTTTTCAATGTATCACAATTATGAAAAATAGGAAGTTCCATCCACCTCTGTCCTCCTTTTACACTAGTATTTTCCATTTGTCCTCTTCTCTTTCCTCTCTTAAAAGCCTCAGAATGTCCACCTCCTTAATATATTCCTTCTAGGTATTTACTTCATCCCTCTGGAATATCTACATTTTCCTTGGAGTGTCTGCTTGAAACTGCGGAATTACTCCTTTCTGCATATTTCTGGACTTGAAGTAATTTTTTGATGCTTGCTACTGTTTTCTTTGAGTGGCTTATCTCCCTAACTTTAGTTCCTGAACTGAAGCTTGTTCAGTCTCACCCTGTATCTACTGGCTTTTTGTCCTGCCTTTCTTCAGTTTACCTCCCTACCTTGGTTTAGACCAGTGGCTCTCAGGGACCTCTCATCCCATGTCAGAATGTTAGACATGTTAGAGGCCAAAGGTTGAGCTGTCCCAGTCTGAGTACTATGGCCTCAGTGTGTTGGTTGGTACCTCTATGGTAATTGATTGATACCACAGAAAAGACTTTTCCAGATTTCTGCCCTTTCTTTCTGACCTTCCTAACTCTTTCTGGAGCTTGTCTCCACTTTCTAGTTTTGGATACAAAGCCTTGTAGACTACCTTTACACCTTATCCAGTCACACTGGTACTTGCTTTGCTACGGGATCTTGCTTTCTTATTATTTTTGGTGTTCTGGCTAACCTTTGTGTATTTATAGGGTAGGAAAAGTAACTTATTATAGTTTTTTATACTTTCTTAATCATTATTGTGTCTGGTATGAACTTCAAGGTTTTGCTAACAATGGTATATAGAAGTTGGGTAGTCTACCTTCTGTTCACTCAGCCATCATAGCAAGAAGTGACATCACATGCTGTCAATAAAGTTAAATTATGAAAGCCATGGACTTTCAGTTGAGTTGGGTCAATCATTTGACTAGTGTTTATTCAACATCCATTATGTGCCAGGAATTGTGCTGATGTGGGTGGTAGATAGAAATAAGGAAAATAGAAGTGTATGGGCAGAGATAGAGGAAGGAATGCTCATTTTCTCTTCTTTTCCTCCACATCAACCAATAACAAGTTTTAAAATTTAATTCTAGTCCTAGAAAGAACAAATCAGATCTCACTGATTGGTGTTCTTAAAGCCCCAGGGGGAGAAGAACAGCTGCTGCCAATGTGGTTGCTATTTTAAAGCAGAAGAAAAATGCACAGGGGTAATTAAATGGGGAAAACTTTTTTTCCTTGATTTTCTTATGAAAATGGGTTGAAAGAGAGGGAATACATGATAGGGGAAATACATAACTAAATATGGTGTTTATTTGATTGGGGGTGGGGTGGGTGGAGAAAATTCATCCTTGCCTTGATTTGCAATAAGACATATGCTAGGTTTTCTGAGTTTCTGTAATTAAGACATTAAAATGGCACTGAAATGCAATCTATTTTTAGTTAGCATATGTGAAATAAACATGTTGTTGTTTTTCTTCTCTCCCTAACCTACCCCACCTCACAAAAAATGAACACATTATAGTTCAGCTTATAGATGTGACACTTCTGAATTAATTTTCAAACCAAATAAAACCATTGGCGTCCTACTGGGTCCACCAGAAGTATTTGATTTATGTTGATAAAATGAAACACATAAGGTATAATAAAACCTTGCCATCAAAAACCCTTTGTGGGCTCAATATTGTAGACCTGGAAAAGATTATAGCATGATTATATATTAAGCTTGATATACTGAACATGGGAAAAAATAATGCAATAGCCCATTAGCTAAGTATTACATTCATTTTGACATTATTAATTATATATTTTATAATATATCTATTTTTACACATTTATATGGATTTATGACATCGAAAAATCATGTTGTGATTTCTTATGTGGTTTTATGTCATCTGATTTAAAAAATACTTTTATGAACATCAGAGGTGTAACTAGATTCGAGTGATCAGGGCTTTTCACCAGGGTGTGAAAATTGAGAGTACTGAAAGCACTTGCACATATATAGGAGAAATAAATGGCTTAGTTTAGCTTTTAGTTAGTAAGAATAATTAGTTAGAAAAGAAGATACTTGGAGGAAAAGCCAAAATGGTGGCAAGGACTCACTTAAGCTTTCCCCCAAATCCCTCCAAACACCTGCAAAATAATAGCTCTGAACAAATTCTAGAGCTATAGAACCCTCAAAATAAAAGAGGGAAACAGGTCTCCAGCCCAAGAAGGCCTGGATGGTCGCTGAGAAGGGTCTATCGCACCATGCTGGGAGTGGAGCACAGCCAGCGTGGACCATACCAGGACAGACCAGGTGCTAAGTAAATTGGGCAGAGTAAGCTGTAGGGCCATGAATCACTGAGCTGTGGCAGCTACCAGACTTCTCAACACACAAATGCCAAAGACAACTTAGTAGGTCAGTGGGAAAACTGCTGGATCAGGGTGAGAGGAGGGCATGTTCAGCCCCAGCCCTGGGAGCAGTAGAGGTGGTACAGAGCTGCAGCTGCATCAGCAGGAAGCCCCTGTGGCTGCTTCCAGAGCTCCAGGTGCAGGTGCTTCAGGCCCCAGGCCACCCGGTGGGAGGAATCAAGTGGCAGATCAGAGCAAGAGTGCAAGGAGTACTTTGCTGGGTTCTTTTGCTTTGCCCTACTTGGATCTTGGTGTCAGTCCTGGTTGGAGGTCCCTGGAGAAGGAGGAGCACTGGTATGGCAGAGCTTGCTATGTAGAAATAGCTCTGAAAACAACAACACAACACCCCTGAAGCTTTGGACAAAGCACTCACCATTCCGAAGGCAGTCATACCCTGACAAAAACCTCAAGGGTCAAGTAGTTGGCTAGGAACATGAGCAAGCAGTGAAAGACTCAGCCTATTGCATCTTTTTTTGGTGACAAAGAAGATCAAAACATACAGCCAGAAGAAGTCAACAAAGTCAAAGAGCTCACATCAATAGCCTCCAAGAAAAATATGAATTGGTCTCAGGTCATGGAAGAGCTCAAAAAGGATTTGGAAAGACAAGTAACAGAAGCAAAGGAAAAATTGGGAAGAAAAATGAGAATGATGCAAGAAAATCATGATAAACAAGTCAATGACTTGCTAAAGGAGACCCCAAAAAATACTGAAGAAAATAACAACTTAAAGCTAACTCAAATGGCAGAAGGGACTAACCCAAATGGCAAAAGAGTTCCAAAAAGGCAGTGAGGAGAATGCCTCGAAAGGCAGAATTAGCCAAATGGAAAAGGAGGTCCAAAAGACCACTGAAGAAAATACCACCTTAAAAATTAGATTGGAGCAAGTGGAAGCTAGTGACATTTTGAGAAATAAAGATATTACAAAACAGAACCAAAGGAATGAAAAAATGGAAGACATTGTAAAATATCTCATTGGAAAAAACACTGGCCTGGAGAATAGATCCAGGAGAGATACCTTAAAAATTATTGGACTACCTGAAAGCCATAATCAGAAAAAGAGCCTAGACATCATCTTTCAAGAAATTATCAAGGAAAACTGCCCTGATATTCTAGAGCCAGAGGGTAAAATAGAAGTTGAAAGAATCCACACATCACCTCTTCAAAAAGATCCTAAAACGAAAACTTCTAGCAATATTACAGCCAAATTCCAGAGTTTCCAGGTCGAGGAGAAAATACTGCAAGCAGCCAGAAAGAAACAATTTGACTATTGTGGAAACACAATCAGGATAACATAAGATCTAGCAGCTTCTACATTAAGGGATTGAAGGGCTTGGAATATGATATTCCAGAGGTCAAAGGAGCTAGGATTAAAACCAAGAATCAATTACCCAGCAAAGCTGAGTATAACACTGGAGGACAAAATATGGATTTTCCGTAAAATAGAGGACTTTCCTGAATTCTTGAAAAAGAAAAGACCAGATCTGAAGAGAAAATTTGACTTTCAAATAAAAGAATCAAGAGAGGCATGAAAAAGTAAACAGGAAAGAGTAATCAAAAGGGACTTACCAAAGTTGAACTCTTTTGGCTACATTCCTACATGGAAAGATGATATTTGTAACTCATGAAACCTTTCTAAGTGTTAAGATAGTTGAAGAAAACACACACACACACACACACACACATATATATGTATATTATATATATATGTATATATATATATATATATATATATATATATAGAGAGAGAGAGAGAGAGAGAGAGAGAGAGAGACAAAGGGCACAGGGTGAGTTGAATATGAAGGGATGATATCTAAAAATAAATAAATAAACACAAATAAGTGGTGAGAGAAAAATATATTGGGAGGAGAAAGGGAGAGATAGAATGGGGTAAATTATCTTACATAAAAGTGGCAAGAAAAAGCAATTCTATTGGAAGGGAAGAGGGTTCAGGTGAAAGGCAATGAATGAATCTTGCTCTCATCACACTTAACTTAAGGAGGGAATAACATATACACTCAGTAGCGTATCTTACCCTACAGGAAAGTAGGGGATAAGAGAGAGGGGATGACAGAAGGGAGGGCAGATCAGAGGAGAAGTTAATCAAAAACAAACACTTTTGAAAAAGAGTCAAGGGGATAAAATTGAATAAAGGGGGACAGAATAGGATGGAGGGAAATATAGTTAGTCTTTCACAACATGACCATTATGGAAGTGTTTTGCATAATGATACATGTGTGGCCTATGTTGAATTGCTTGCCTTCTCAAGGAGGGTGGGTGGGGAGGGAAGAAGGGAGAGAATTTGGAGCTCAAAGTTCTAAAAACAAATGCTCAAAAAATAGTTGTTTTTTACATGCAACTGGGAAATAAGATATATAAGCAATGGGATATAGAAATCTCTCTTGCCCCACAAGAAAGTAAGGGGAAAGGAGATAAGTGGGGGGTGGGGAGTGGGGTGACAGAAAGGAAGGCAGACTAGGGAAAGGGGCAATCAGAATATATGCCATCTTGTGGTGGGGGAAGGGTAGAAATGGGGAGAAAATTTGTAACATAAAATCTTGTGGAAATCAATGTTGAAAATTAAAAATATTAAATAAAGACAAAAAGAATATACTATATAGTATACTTCTTTCCCTTCTACTACCATCACCAAATTCTTCAAGTAGTTTTACCCCAGATGATTTCTATAGCCTGAATCCAGACTATGCCTATGGTCTCTCCCAAAGTGGATGATATTCTGGGCCCTAGAGTCTAGGGTCCCTTTCCCAACCAGTTCTTATGTACCAAGGTCCTGTCCTCATATCCCAACTGAATTTGAGTTACCTTTTATGATATTTACTCTGGGTGAGTTTTGTGGAGCTCTCTTTAGGATGCATTACTGCTAGTCATATTTCTGTTGAATACAAATTTCTGAGTAATCCTGTCTGTACCAAAGTGGTTAGTATATCTATGGATCACAAGGTGAATTGGAAAGGTAGGGCTGAAGAACGGTATTGTTTTTTTCCCAATAGTGTATCTATTTTAAGACCTCTAGTCATTTGTGGGGTATTTGGTATCAGAAGATCTGGGTTTGAATCTAATCTATGATACCATGACCCTCAACTTACAATTAAAATGTAAGTCTTTATAATTATAATTACAAGTCACTTAACATACATTGCATCATTTAATTCTCACAAAAATTGCATTGTAGGAAGTACCAGCATCTCCAGTTTATAAATGAAGAAACTGATGGTTAGAGGGATGAATTACTTTTCCAAAGCCACGTGACTACTCACTGGTAGAAATGGGACTTGAAACCAAGCCTTTGACTCTAAAACCATTCCATTATACCACACTGTACCTTTGGATGGCGATTTGGGATATGCAATAAAAGTCTCTCTACAGTGTTTGTCCTTAGTCTTGGTTCTGAATTTTTCTTTAATTAATGGGGCATCAGTGCACAAAGTTGAATTATCAAGATATTTTCAAAGGTGAGAATTTGAGGTCTTCAACTCTGCAGTAACTGTGGCTGGAATAGATTTGTACATTCAAATCCTCCTAATACAAAGTTAAGACAGAGTTTCCATGTTTACAGGGTAAGATGGTATCTCAGTAAAAAGCAACAAGAAATAGTGGAATCTTGGGGGCAAATGGAGAAGAAAATGGATGAAGGAAAGAGAACCAACCAAGTGGGAAGGCTTGTGCTTTGTCAAAGGAAGTTTATGATTTAAGTTCTGTGATTAGTCATAAATGGCCACTTAGCTTCATGAGATTTAGAACTAGAAGTGACCTTAGAGATCTTGTGGATTAAATCACCACCCCCCCACTACCCTTAAAGTACCCATAAGAAAACTGAGCCCCAGAGAGCTGAACTGATTCATTTATCTTCATGCAGGCAACAAAAAGCAGAGCGGAGATTTGAATTCAAAGTCCTTAGAGGCCAAATCCAATATTTGTTTCCACTGAATCTTGCTTCATATCTAGTCAGATTGCATCAGACAGAATGCCCAACTATTTCCTAGGAATAAGGTCCAGGCTTTCAGTATTTATGGCCCTCCTGCCTCCTTCTCTTCCTCTTCTTCTTCTCTTAATTAATTCACAATAATATAGAAATTATTTCAGACAGATTTCTAATATGTTTGGTGATAAAAATGGTATAGAGACAAGGGGGGTCAGGGTACTCCACATATCTCACTTTCTTTAGGAGGCTATTCTGCATCCTTCAAACTGCTAGTGCTTTCCCTTTGACATTACTTTCCATCTCCTCTATATACATCCTTTGTGTACATAGTTACTCACATATTGTCTCTCTTATTAGACTGTGAGCTCCTTGAGGGCAAGGATTGCATTTTGTTTTTCTTTGTATGCCCAGTGTTTAGCATAGTGTCTGGTTCAATGTAAGTACATAATGACTGACAGTAACTTGACTTTCTCACCTGCATCCTAGTTTTCTTTTTTCCCTTATTTTTTAAATACTGAGTCTGTCTTGTTTCTTTGCACCTCTGATTGGGGCCACACAACTGGAACCAGATAGAAGGGGGTTTAAGGGACCTTGCTTCAGACATCTTGGAAGAGTGTTTGGGCAATTAGTACCTTTCCCTTCCCCTGGACCACCTCTCCTCCCCTCTAACAGTCATGGAAATGCTGCCTACAGGCTTTGTTGTCCCAAGTTCCAAACTCCTGACAAAGACTCACCTGATTTCCACATTACCTAGTCTAAGGTGTTCTTTTTTTAGTGTCATGGAACTCTCTGGTTTTCTGGAAAAGCCTGTGGATTCTTTCTTAAAATGCTGTTTTTAAATAAGCAAAATCAAATGCATTGGATCACCAATTATATTGAAATTCAAGGATCCAGGTATGAAAAAAGAAACAAGTTCATGGACCTCAGAATAAGAAACTTTCTTCTAGGGAAATACGAATGCATCAGAAGTGAAAATATAAATGTTTCTACACCAGTAAAACATTTTCAGTTGTTGTGTTTCCTTATACATAGATATATTCACATGCACACACATGCAAAAACAAACACATGTTTGTTTACATATATATGCATGTACACATGTGCATACATACACACATGCAAACACATATACACACACCTGACCATACATAGACACCTAGTTGTTTCTTTCAACACAACTGCTGCCTCTGGCTCTACAACTTCCCAGGTTTAGAACCTTCCCTGGAGGGGCGGAGCCAAGATGGCAGCTGGAAAGCAGGGACCAGCCTGAGCTCCCTGCCGAGCCCCTCCAAAAACCTATAAAAACGGCTCTGAACCAATTCTAGAACGGCAGAACCCACAGAACAGCAGAGGGAAGCCGGGCTCCAGCCCAGGACAGCCTGGATGGTCTCTGGGTGAGGTCTATCCCGCACAGAGCTGGGAGCTGGGAACGGAGTGGAGCAGAGCCCAGCCTGAGCGACTTGGACCATCCAGACCAGAAGCTGGGCGGAGGGGGCCCTAGCGCCCTGATTCAGTGAGCTGCGGCAGTTACGAGACTTCTCAACCCACAAACACCAAAGACTGCTGAGAAGGTTAGTGGGAAAAGCTGCGGGAGTGGAAGGAGTTCGAGGTTCGGCTTCCAGCCCTGGGGGCAGCGGAGGTGGGGCAGCTACAGCTGTTGTTACTTCCGGCTCCAGGCCCACCTGGTGGGAGGAATTAAGTGGTGGATCAGAGCAGGGGTGCACAGCCTGCCGAAGATCTGAGCCCAGTTCGGGTTGGGGGTCCTTGGGGAAGGAGCAGTGCTGGTGCGGCAGAGCTGGCACCTCCCCCCCAAACGTGGAACATAGAACTCTGTAGTCTACAAGCAGTCATACCCCACTGAAAAACTCAAAGGTCAAGTTAGTTGGCTGGGATTATGGCCAGGCAGCGAAAACGCACCGAGATTCAGTCTCAGACTCTGCATTCTTTCTTTGCTGACAAAGAAGACCAAAACATACAGACAGAAGAAATTAATAAAGTCAAAGAGCCTACAACAACAGAACCTTCCCTGAAATTCTCTTGTCCCTCTCCACCCACATGAAGCTGATGCTGAATCCTTACTTTGGCCACTTCTTTCTAATACTGGCTCAGCCCAGCTTCTTTTCAACTACAAGAGTTCCTTGTAGGTTCAATGAGGGAGGAAGGAAAAAAGGAGGAACCTGGGGTTGAAAGTCAAACATTCTCATTTTCTTGGGAGCTGCCCTGTTTTTATTTAATTATGCACAGACCAAATAAATAAATAAATGAAATAAAACAGGTATTAGTAGAAGTATTTGAGGTAATGTGCAGAAACAGCTATATAAGACGATACCCCCCACTTGCAAACAGACACACACACATACTATATACACACATATAATTTTTATGTACATATTTCTCATCTGATAAAATCTAATCTCTTTGAGAGGAAAAACTGTGACTTTTTTGCCTCTATGTCCTCAGTACTCAAGACTCTTTCTGGCACAAAAAATGTGTGAATTTGGTCAAAATATTTCATCTTACTCTGCCTCATTTTCCCCAATTGTAAAAATGAAGATTGTTCTTGGTGTACTGCCTATCTTATAGAGTTGTTGTAAAAACAATTTTGAAACCTTAACTCTCTATAAATATGAGCTATTATTATTGATCATATGAGGCTCATCTCTAGGATATGAGGTCCTGCCTGCCTAAGAACTGTTATGATGAAAATATTAATCATAGAAGACTCTGTTGATTCATTTTCAGAATCAGGAATAACCCGGATAATACTCAAGGTAGAGCTCATTCATTTTTCCTATTATTTGAGCCTCAGAACCCACAGATCCAACTTAAGAACTCTACTTGTCCTGGGCAGCCAGTACGTGATACTTAAATCTTTTCTCTCCTCTGTAATTTTTAATATCCCCGAGGGACAATATACCCCTTAACCCTAGAAGATTAATAATTTAGGTCTAGTTAGGTTTACTTTGAAGCCGTACATGCTATAGACAAGTATAAAAGGACTGTATGAGGAGGGCATGACCTAGGCAGTCAGGGGGTTGCATCTGACTAATGAAGAGCCAGGTGGGACATTCGAATTGGGAGTCAATAAAAGGATTGGCGTACTTTCCTGTACTCAGTTCAGGGGACACATCCATTTATTCAGAATGAATAAACGTAAAATATAATTAAACCTCCCTGGCTTTCCAATGAGTATTGTTTATTCCTAGACTAAATATATTTCTAACACCTGTACCTGTTCATTTTTTTCCTTTGCTTCAGGGACCCCACCCCCGACCCCTGGCCAGTTTGGTGAAGCCTATGAATCCCAACTCAGAATAATGTTTTTAAATTAATAAAATAAAACATAATCATTCAGCAAATAGTCCTTTTCTGGACTTTTTTAGTCCTTTTTTTTTTCTTGCATGTTTAACTTTAAGAATTTATCGTATGCCATGTAATATAGAGGATCCATTAAAAACAAGTTTCTATCACTCAAATAGCTCTCATATCTTGCCTTAGCAAGATACTGTATAAATCAACTGAGAATTTTACTTTTGCTTTATTTTCCTAATTTATTTGTATGTAAGTGAAAAAACAGGACCCAGTGGGAGTTGGATAAGGAGTTTTACCACACAAGGTTTAAGAATAATCATAATCCAGATGGATTGTTCATATGTGATACTTGACATATTTGTCTTTGTTTAAAAACATGAATTTTAAGATTAGTATGAATTCAGCTGTCAGGGTTTGGTTGAGAAAAGCACTTGATGTGAATCACACCTCATCTAGAGTACTTACCAAAAGGTGAAGAAATTCCAACACTCAATGTCTCCAATGCCCACGCTTCAGCTCAAATTGTTTCTTTTATTCAGGGATGCTATTGATTTTGACTGGGACAAGTAGAATACTGAAAGGTGCAGGTTTTATCAGTCTTTTTAGCTCATTGGTGTAACAATCCAGGTTGGAATTGTTCTTTCTAATATCCATTTGATGAATTGTTAATGAATTGTTATTGATTGAGACTCCACTAATTACCAGTGCCCCACACTGAATGCTGGCAGGACAGTGTAACTATAGGGAGGCAGTATGGTGTGAAAGTAAGGAAGGAAACAAACATTAATTAAGCACCTACTATGTGTTAGGCACAGTAACCCTGGAAGAGCTATTATTAAGGAACTAGGTGCTATTGTTATCCCCTTCTTAAAGTGAAGGAAATAGGCAGGCAGAAGCTGTGCCTTAGGCAATGTCATGTAGTCAGTAAGCATATGTACTGGTGGTAGTGTGTCACAGAATTTTTTAGAGGGGGTATTTTGAATCAATATATTAATGTAGTAAATACACTTTTCTAAAAGCAAATTAAATCTAGCTTGCTGACTGATTTGAACTTATTCACATAGGGAGAAGCATGCCTGTGGGCGTTCATGAGCTATAATACTAGAAAATCCACTGACTCATCAGGTCTAGAACTCTGAAAGGGGATGTAAGAGTCATCTTCTGGGGTTTGAAATCAGGCCCAGCACTTTACCTGCTGTGGCACCTACCTACCTAATGATGAAAAGAGTAATCAGGAAGACCTGGGTTAACATCTTCTTCTTGACACTTATTAGCTGTGAAACCAAAGGTAAGTCACCCAACCTCTCTCACCCTCATGCACAAAGTAAGGGTATTAGACCCCTGGGCCCCTGGCCACTGAGATCCCTTCTACCTCTATCTCTGATCCTATGAACTTAAATCCCCGGAAAGCTTGTTCCGCTTTTGATCAGCCCTAATTGTTAGGGCAGCTTTCCTGATATCCAGGCTCTGTACAACTCCCACTCAATACTTCTGGGTCTGCCCTCTGGAAGCAAACAGAACAAGCCTAATCTTTCTCTCATATGATGGGCCTTCAAATATTTAGAAACAGTTATCATGCCATCTAAATTCCCCTCTCTATGTCTTTTTTACTCCAAGTTTAACATTTTCTTTGTTATTGTATTTCCCCTTTAATTCTGGGCTCCTTGAGATGATAAGAGAAACTATCAGAGTCACTGAAGGAGTGTGAATTTTCTTAGTATGGAGTTATGTACCAAGGGAGAGTGGCCAGATTATTGAAATGACTGTATGCTTCTCTATTCAACATAAAAAAAAAGTGAGTGGAGAGTAAGAGAAAGTTAAATAAAGGAACGGTTGTCTAGGCTAGACTAGAAAAATGGCTTAAAGATGAAAAGGATTATTTATTTGGGTGTTGTAAAGGAATTTTCTAAGCAATGTAATAACCAAAATTTTTGAGGCCTGATGTTAAAGAAAGTTATCTATCTTCTGATCAAACAGGCTCAGAGCATAGAATGAGGTATGCATTTTTCGTATGTGGCCAATGTGGAAATTTGCTTGATTAGATTATACAGACCTTTTAACAAGGATTCTATTCTTTTCTTTCCTTTTTTTTTTAGTGGAGGAAGAAGGGAGGAGACAAAATAAATGCTTTTTAATTGACAAAAATAGCATTTAATTATTTTTTTAAGTAAAGTAATTTTGACCTCTGGGATTCTGTTCCAGTTTAATAAACTTTAGATTATCAACAAAAAGTTCACATAGTTTTCATCTAGGAGGTATTCATTATAAGTAGTCATGGCCAAGAGAATAAGTAAGTAAGCCAGGACTCACCAACCATCCATACAGTGATTTAGAGTCCTAGCCTAGAAGAAAACCAAAGACGTGTAACTCATCTACACTTAGAAATTCTTACAAAAAATCTACTCTGAAGACATGAAACCAAAGGTTGTGACCAAATTCAGCTCCACTAGCCCATAGACAAGCCAAAGGAACTGCCTCCAGAAGTAGTGAGTTATCTGTGACTAGAGTCCTTAGAGGCAACTACGTGGCTAGCGGATGCAGTGCTGGTAGGCCCGGAATCAGGCAGACTTGAGTTCAAATCTGACCTCAGACATTACTAGCTACCTGACCTTGGGCAACTCATTTTACCTCTATTTGCCTCTATTTTTTTTTCAAGTACAAATGCAGATAGTAATAATACCTACTTTATAGGGTTGTCGTAAGGATCACATGAGAAGGTGTTTATAATTTGTAACTTTTCACACTGCCAAACACACGGTACATGCCTAATAAATACTAATTCTCTTCCCTTTCCTCCTTCCCCTATATCAAGTGGAAGCTAGAAGAAGATGAACAGAAGGTGCTTGGGGATGCTATAGAGGAGTTTACTGCTCCTGCAGGGGTTAGACTAATTGACCTCTCAGATCCCTTTAAATTCTGCTACTCTATGCTATGTTGGTAGACTCAGAAGGAGAGTATGGGACCAGAGAGACCAAAAGATTTTCTAGAAGTCAACAGATGATACTATGTCGATATGTCATCATATTCCTTAGTAATATGGAAGTCGGAGTAACTGTACAGCTTCTTATAGAGTTATGACTCCAGGGTGCCCAGATGGTGGAGTGATGAAGGAACCCTGCGAAGCTCTCCCAAATTCTCTTCCAAACAACAAGAAACGCATCTCAGAATTGAGCTAGGAGCAGGGAAGTATCTTACCAGCAAGGCAGGAAAGGTCTGTGTCACTGGAGTAGGAGGGGAGGGAGGTCCAAGAGTAGCAACAGCAGGCAGCCTCACACCAAGGGCCCTGCAGCAAGGCTCTGAGCCTGCAGCAATCCACCAGTGAGGTTCCACCCACCTGAAAACAGGCAACCCCTTAGGCAAATGAGCAGTGAAACAAGATCTCAGCCCAGCAATCCCACCCAGCACAAGCCACCAGGGAGGCCTAGACCCTGCTCCTGAGCAGTAGTGAAGCCCCACCCTGGGGCTGGCCAACAGCAAAATGCTGCCACTGGAGCCTGCCAGCAAAAAGACCCTGTTTCCATAACAACCCAGCAGCAGACCCCTATGCCTGGGGCAGGCCTGAAACTGACCCCCACACCTGGGGAGGCCAACAGGGAGGCCCCATCCCTCAATACAAGGCAGAAAGGAAATTACCTTCCAGTGAAAACAAATAGCTGGACACTGAATCCCAGTGAAAGCCAGCAGTAAGATCCCGAGCCCCAGCACAAAAAGCTTGGGACAGTGCAGGACACAGGTCCAACTTTAACATAAAGATACCAAGTCACAAAAAAGGCAGAAGAAATGAGCAAAAACAAAAACAGAACTTGACTATAGAAAATTACTATGGTCACAGAGAGGATGGAGGCATATATTTAGAAGACAACAATAGTGTCAAAATGGCTACATGTGAAGCCACAAATAAAAATGTAATTTGGTCTCAGGCCCAGAAAGAATTCCTGGAAGAGCTTAAAAGGGATTTTAAAATGCAA
This sequence comes from Trichosurus vulpecula, assembly GCF_011100635.1. Lineage (NCBI taxonomy): Eukaryota > Metazoa > Chordata > Mammalia > Diprotodontia > Phalangeridae > Trichosurus > Trichosurus vulpecula. Next base: position 429,163,309 of record NC_050573.1, on the reverse strand, counting down.
ATTAGATAAATAGAAAAAAATAGGAAAATAAATGAGAGGAATGCAAGAGACTCATTGACTCAAAAAAGAGTCAATAGCATAAGAAAAGATATATGAAAATTTACTGAGGAAAATAACTCTGTAAAAGATAGAATTCAACAAATGAAAAAGGACATAAAAAAGTCACTGAAGAAAATAATTCCTTAAAAATTAGAATTGAACAAGTGGAAGCTAATGACACTATGAGACATTGATATATGATAACATAAAATCAAAAAAGTAAAAAAAGTAGAAAAAATGTGAATTTTTTCATTGGAATAACAATCTAGAAAACAGATCCAAGATACATAATATAAGAATTACTAAACTAGTTCAAAGCCATGATTAAAAAAATAGCCCAGACAACATCACTCAAGAAATTAGCAAAGAAAACTGCCCTGGTATATTAAAACCAGAGGGCAAAATAGAAATTGAAAGAATCCACTGATCACTGTTGGAAAGATCCCAAAATAGAAACTCCCAGGATTATAATCAAATTCCAGAGTTCACAGATCAAGGAAGAAGTACTGCAAGCAGCCAAAAACAAACAATTCAAATATCATGGAGCTACAGTTAGGCTCACACAGGATTTAGCTGCTTCCACTTTAAAGAACTGGAGGGCTTGGAATATGATATGCTTGATGGTAAAGGCATTAGGATTACAACAAAGAATTACCTACCCAGCAAAACTGAATATATTCTTTCAGGGGAAAATGTACATTTAATGAAATAGAGGACTTTCGAGCAGGATGATACCATAAGAGAGCATGAAATAATGTATGGATAAGGGAAGAATTTAGACCAAAGATGACATGGAGAACATTACAAAATCTAAAATAGATAATTTTGATTATATAAAATTTAAAAAGTTTTTGTGCAAACAAAACCAATGCAACCCAAATTAGAAGGAAAGCAGAAAACTGAAAAAAAATTTGCAAGTATCTCTGATAAAGGTCTCATTTCTCAATTATGTAGAGAACTGAGTTAAATTTGTAAAAATACAAGTCATTCCCCAACTAATAAATGTTCAAAAGACATGAAGACACAGTTTTTAAACAAAGAAGTCAAAGCTATCTATAGTCATATGAAATAATGCCCTAAATCACTACTGATTAGTGAAATGCAAATTAAAACAACTCTGAGGTACCACTTCACATCTATCAGATTGGCTAATATGACAGAGAAAAAGACAATATTGGATGTTGGAGGGGATGTGGGAAAACTGGGACACTAATGCATTATTGGTTGAATTGTGAACTGATCCAACCATTCCAGGGAGCAATTTGGAACTATGCCCAAAGAGCTATAGAATTGTTCATAGCCTTTCATCCAGAAACACCATTGCTAGGTCTATATCCCAAACTCATCCAAAAAAAGCGAAAAGAACCTTGTACAAAAATATTCATAGCATTTATATTATTTTTGTGGTGACTAAGAATTGGAAATTGAAGGATTGCTTATCAATTGGAGAATGGTTAAACAAGCTGTGCTATATAAATGCAATGGACTATTATTATGCTATAAGAAATTATAAGCAGGATGATCTCAGAAAAACCTGGAAAGACTTACATGAACTGATGCTAAGTGAACTGAACAAAGCCAGGAGAATGTTGTACACAGTAATATTGTTTGATGAAGAACTCAGCAATATAATGATCCAACATAATCCCAAAGGACTAATGATGTAGTATATTATCTGCCTCCAGAGAAAGAACTGACATTATTTGAATACAAACTGAAGCATATTATTTTTTACTTTCTTTCTTTCATTTTTGCTTTTATTCCAGTCTTCTTGTACAAAATGACTAACATGGAAATATTTTACATGATTGCCCATGTATAACCTATATCTGATTGCTTATCTTCTTATGAAGGGGGGAGGAGAGAAAGCAGAATTTGGAACTCAAAATAAAGTTGTCAAAAATTGAAAAAAAAAGTTATGACTCTGGACAGCCACAGATAGCACTCAAGGTCTTGAGCAAGTTTTCCACATATTGTATATCTCATAAAGTTTAACATGGAATGCAAGATATAATCTCTAGCAATGAATGAGATCCAGAGAGCAACCAATTTGACAGTATCAAGGGTCATGTAACTGCATCCTGTCAGTGCTGGGTGAGGAATATATGAAGACTGGATGACTACTTTTACAAGCATGATAGGTTAAAAACACAGTGTTTCAATGAAATACATAATTATGAGGTACTATCTTCTGGGAATTGACAGCTGCTGACTGACCTATCTTGTGTATGGCATCTTTAACCATAGAATATTTATCTAATATAAGGAATGCAAAATAGTTTACAGCTATAAAAACTACAAATTCCTCTCTATTTAAGGAAAACAGAATAACCAATCAAAACACTCAACTCGTTTGTGTTCCCTAATCTTAGTTAGAAGTCAATTTCCCATCTTCATACATTTGCACTGATTGTCCCCCAATGTAGAATGCCCTCCTTCCTTGTCTTTACCTCTTCAGATCCCTATGGTCCTACAAAGCTCCCTCATGAGCAATGATTACTCCTACAGGAACATTTTCCTCATCCTTTTATTGATTAATGTTCTCTCTTTTTTCAAATTATCATGCATGTACTTATTTTACCTCTCAAGTAATAAATAGCTAGCAATTACATACCATTTTAAGATTTGTAAAGTGTTTTACATATATTATTCCACTTGATCCTTACAACAACTTTGAGAGGTGTTTATTATCCCCGTTTTACAGATGAGAAAACTGAGGCTGAGGGAGGTTAAATGACTTGCCAAGGGACACATAAATAAATATCTGAGGCAGGATTTGAACCTAGGTCTTGAAGATTCCAAGTCTAGCTTTCTATCCACTGCACCATTTAAGTTAAAGACCTGGAGTCCACAGTTCCCCAAGTGGTCCATTAATAGATTTTCAGAGGTGTCTGTGAACTTGCATGGAGAAAAATGACTTTATTTTCACTGAACTCTAACTAAAATTGCACATTTCCTTTGTTATAAATATAGCCAAAAAAAATTATTCAGAGGAAGGGTCCATATGCCTCATTGGACTGCCAAAGTAGTCCACAACACAAAAATGGTACAGAGTATTTGCCCTAGTAGAGCATAAGGCTCTTGAGGGCAGGGACTATTTCCATTTTGTCTTTGCCTTCTAAGTGTCCTGCATGGTACCCTGTAGATATTGGATACTTAATAAAGGCTTCTCACATTGCATCATCTAATCTCTCAGATTCTTTTTTTATTTTGTGTTTGAGAAAGATTTTCTAAGCAGTCATCGAATGCCACAATCACTATTAACCCTATGGACTGTGGGTTTTTATTTGATGACCTTTTGGGTTGGCCTGTTTCTATTTCTGGATGTCCTCAGAATCTTATCCCAATTTGATATTTGAGTTTGTGTTTCTGAAAAAGGAAGGCAGTCCTGCCTTCTTTTAAATTGTACTTGATATCCCTGAGTGCTATGTTGGGATCCTAATTATATTTAACAGCTCAGATAGTGTTGGATGCTTCTATCAAGCAATATTAATTGAGGCTTAGCTCTATTACACTGATATGTATATCAAGCATCTTTTTATGTCATTTCTCATAGAAATAACTTAGGCGTCTGATTGGACACATACTATAGTATAGTAGACTTTCTCTAGATTTAGCCAAGATGATAAAACAATTTATTGATTCCCTTCCTTTCTTCTGAAGGGGAAAGTAGCAGACAATAGATTTCAGGTTAGTGCACAGGCTTCTTACCCTCATGGACAGATAGCATAATAATCCAATTCAATCTAATTAACATTTATGAAGTGCCCTCTATGTACCAGGCACGGTGATATCTGGGGATATAATTAATAAAAGACAGTCTCTTTCCCCCAAGAGCTTATGAATCTAATGGGGAAAGATAACATACCAAAGGAGGAAGGAAAGGCTAGGGACAGTGTGTTTAGAGATCAGAGAATATCTTGTTCCATGGGAGATTAGAGGGGTTGAGCTTAACCTAAGAGGGACATCTTGTTACCAGGATTTGAAACTCGTTACAGCAGCAGATGCAGAGTGGAGAGCTTAGGGTAATAATCCTGCTCTTTGTCTGCCACTTTTCATACCTCAACTGATTAATGAGTCTAGCTTCCAGTCCTGACTTCCTCAGAGGAAACACAAAAGGCTGCTCCTAGAATCAGAGGGCAGCTATCTGAGCAGTCAGATAGAATCATGAGGGCTGAGTATGCAGACCTAATGAAAGTGAAATAAACCAAAGCAATAAAACAGAGGAAGCTCTTCATGAGACTGTGAGCATGTGGACTTTTTGTTAATTTGTGTGCTTGTGCCATTTGAACCATCTCCACAGTTATATGATAGCCTGGTATATATTACATTTGGTGGGTTTGAGAAAGGGGTTGAAATCGAAGTTAGAAGAAGCTGGGTTCAAATTGTAGGTCTATCTCTTATAGCCATGTGACCTTGGGCAAGTCATTTAGGTGCTCAGGGTCTCAGTTTCCTTATTTGTTTATTCACTCACACATTCATTCATTCATTCACTCACTCATTCATTTGTTCACTCATTTGTTTGTCTGTCCAATGAGAATATTGGAGAAGATGACTTTTTTAGCTCCAAATTTGTGGTCCTATTATCCAAAAGCCTGCTTTTTCTTGTCTTCTCTTTTTCTCTGCTCCATAAATTAATTCATTGGCTAATTAATTAATCAATCACACTATGCCCCCTGGATAGGGCTCTTTCTACCAATGATGTTATAATAAGAAAAAATGGCTCTAAGAATACTGTTATGCAGTGAAAAGAACTCACTTCATGAAGAAAACAGGTCCCCCAATGAACATAGGCTTTCTAGATTTTGTGCCTTTACAATCATCTTCAGTAAGTACTAACATCTGGCAGGAAGATTTTGAACACAAAGATTTCACATGCTGAGATGTTAGAAAGAAAGAAGTTAGAAAAATTTCATAAGACATAAAACAAGGGACAAAAAAGAGTTCAGGAAAGAATGTTCTTGGCAAAAACATTAACACCATAAATTATTACTGTTTCCACTCAAATAATCAAATTTTAAATAATAGCATGTCCTGCAACTTGACAGAATTTTAAAAATCACAGATTTATGAAATATGGAAGTTGAAAGGGATCACAATTTGAATGAATCTGATCCAATCCCTAGCCCTTTCCCCAAAGAGCCCCTAGTATAACCTCTCTGGATCATCTGGACCCTACTGGCAGATCTGTAAGAGGGGAAGCCCATCTCTTCCTGAAGCATCCTGGTCCACTTATAGATAGCTCCAATTGTTGAGAATTCTTTTTTTACATCAAGCCTAAGTGTTTTTCTTTGCAACTTCTACCTCTGCCTCCTAGTCCTGCTCTCTGGAACCAAGGAGAAAAAGTCTATTCTCTCCTCTATGTGACAGCTCTTCAACTACTTGAGTGTCAATATCATGGAGCTCTCCAATCTTCTTTCCTCTCTGAGCTAAACAATGGTACCTCATATGACATTCACTCATTTATTCAACAAACACTTATTAAGTGCTTGCTTTGTGTCAAGCACTGGGTCAGACAATAGGAGAGACATAAAGATTAATACGTCATCTCAACAAACAAATGCTTATTCTGTGCAGAGATCTTTACTAGATCCTGGAGGAAAAAAGATAAATGGCTCAGTTCAACAAACTAATAAGTCATAAGTAATGGGCTAGAACTAATTTGAAGAAGTGAGAGAGCTGATTGTTAAATTTTGCATAAACATTTACATATTGGAAATCAGCAAGCACTAAAAATGAGAGGTCAGTTATTGTTTTAGATGTAAGAAAATGATAGATAGATAAAATTTAATGAGTTTAAAAGTGTTTCCTGTATAAATACTTTTTCCTGGACAGTTGGTTGTTAAACATTTGCCAGAATACCTATGCTACCATGTTTTTGAAATCAGATACTTTATGTATTCATGCATGTATAGAGGATTTTAGATGCTCTGGGAGAGATAAAATGAAAATATCTCATTTAAGTAAGAATTTATTATGTGCCTAGAAGCAAAAACCAAAACCTGCCCATGAAAAATTTTATCAATGAACACTTAAAATAACTCATAGAAATGGCAGTGAACTCATGCCAGACTAAGATACTTTTTAGAGAACCAAGGCAGGATGCTTGATTAGAACTCCAAAATAGAATGATACAGAAATGAGCCTTCAAAAGAGTCAGGTACAGATCTTCCTGGGGGAATATCACTTAATTCCTTTGCCATCATGTACTCAGATGCAAATGAGGAACAACTGATCATTCAGTCCCTGTTTCTGAGACTGTCAGCATCATCAAACTTAACATCAGATTTGGAGCTAGTGAACTTCAGCCTCACTATTTTGTAGCAGAAAGAACATTGCATTGGGAAGCAAGATATCTAGGTTTAGTCTGACCTTTATCAGTTAGATGTGTAACCTTGGGTGTATTATTTCTCCTTTCTGGACCTCAGAATTTTCATCTGTAAAATCACATGATCCCTTTAAAGTCCACTCCATCTTCAAGTTTCTGTGATTGCATGAATTAGAGTATTAAGCTAAATCTTTGAATCTGGGCAGATAAAATATTTCCTGTGTAAGAAGACTAAATTCACTCGCAATATTAAATTATATTCCAGTATGCAATCCTCCTATGTGACCTTGCATAGAAAAGGAGAATAGACCCTGAATGGGGTGGGCAATAGGGTACTTGAAATGGCTTATTAATAGGCACTAATGTCAAAAACTTCAAATAGAAAAAAGAGATTTTGAACTGTTCAGGTTTCCCGGGGACACTTGGAAATTCCATTTACTCATAAATCACCTGAAATGGAAGGTAGTATTATTATCTATTATACCAACCTTGAATTTAATTTGTTGTTATAGCTGCTTGTTGAAGACAAGTATGGTAAAAACATTGTAATCTGACATACTGTGACTAAGGGGAACCAAGCCAAATATTGATCAAGAATTTAGGTTGCCTCTCCTTGGTGAAAGTGGGAGGTCAACAGGTGCTATTACACTTTACACGTTTTCAGACTTTTTCAGTGTATCGATCAGTTATGCTGACTTTTTTCCTAAAAGTACTATTTTTTCATATGGGATGGTTTTGAGGGAGGTAGAGAGGTGCTACCTAGAATAACTCTGTTGATGTGAGAATCAGAAAATATCGATAAAAACTTATTTAAAAATTCAGGTTGTCATGTTCATTGGTGGTTGTTTCTTCCCTTGCTATCTTGCCTAGGATATTTTGTGAATGAAAGGGTCATTTTTAAAAATAATGACTATGGGACAGTCACTGTTTCTTTGTTTTCTCTACAAAAGGCAGAGGCACCTCAGGGTAAAGAAATTAATTCTTAGTAAGGGGGAACTTAAACAGTCACCATCATCTAATGAGACATGAGAATAGCAATTGATAGATCTTCCTCATATAAAAGAAAATTAAGTATATCTCTAACTAGTTAGTTTCAGGACCTATTCACACTCTTAAAAGTTACTGTGGAATCCTGAGTTTTTGTTTACATAGGTTATATCTATTGATATTTAGCATATTAGAAATTCAAAGTGAAAAATGTTTTAAAATATGTATTAATTCATTTAAAAATGAGAATAATGAGCCTGTGACATCTCAACCCAAATGACATATTTTTATTAAAAACAGTTACATTTTCCAAAACAAAAAAAAATAGTGAGAAGTGTGTCATTGTTTTGCATATTTTTACAAATATCTTAAATGTCTGGCTTAATAGGAGACAGCTGGATTCTCATCTCTGCTTCCACATTCAATCTGTTGTGATATGTTGTTTTGGTTGAAGTATGTGAAAAAAAATCCAGCCTCATAAAGATACCTAGTTGGGAAAGGGAGGATGATTTTCATAGGCAAATATTATCTTAGTGTTATGAAATCAGTTCTGACCTCACAGACCGTGGCAAAAAAAACTGCAAATATGGTGGATAGAGACCTACTTTTGGAATTCAAACATTTGTCTCAAACCCTGGCTCTGCATCATACTACTAGTGTGACTTAGAACAAATTACTTTTCTCTATGGACTTTACTTTTCTCATATATAAAATGAGGGAGTTGGAATAAGATCACAGGATTTACACTGGAAGAGAGCTTAGGGATAATTTTTTACAAGCCTTTCATTGAGGGAGGATGGGGAAGATTTGCGAAGTTCATACAGCTATTGCTAGTATTTGAATTTAAGTTTCCTGACACCAAATCTAGCAGTTTTTCCCTCCAATACTTAATACAGTGCCTGGCATGGAGTAGGCACTTAATAAACACTTATTGAATTAAATTTTAAATTTTTAAATAAAATAATGCCAGGTAATTTCTGAAATTCTATCATCTCTAAATCCAGTGACTCTCTAGCAATATTACTAATATATTAATAATAGCTAACATTTATATGATGCGTAGTTTTAGATACATTATCACTTTTGAAGCTTACAACAGTGTTCTGGATTGGTACTGCAGGTATTAAGAGACCCACTTTACAGATGAAGAAACTGAGACTGGTAGGTTAATTGAGCTGTGTTTGCCCACAGCTAGTAAATATCAGAGGTGGGATTTGAACTCATGTCTTCCCAACTCTGAAAGTAACATTTTATCTATTCAATTTATGCGTCCCCTGAAACCCCCCTCACTCTATTCCCAGAAGTCTGGTTTCTCTGTTTCACTTAGCCTTCATCAATGATGGCAGTTATGACATTAAACATGTATATTGAAAAAGAGGAGCTATGCCTTTCTTCAGAATTTCTGGTCATTTGAAGGATAAGGAGTAGATTTGGGATTTCATTCATATAGGGAAGTCCCAGATGAGAAAGTTCCCTCTACTGAAGCAGGTCAGTCTCTTCTTTTCAACATAATCTTAGAGAGGTGTCTCTAATACTGAGGCATCTAGTTACTTGCCCAGAATAACACAGCTAGTATATGTCAGAAGAAGGATCTGAACTCAGGTCTTCCTGATTGGCTCTCTAATCCATTACAATACACTGCCTCCAGTAATGATAGTGGTAAACAGCACAGTTCTTCCTATATGTAGTAAAGTCCAGTCAAACTTCTTTCTTTCAAGCTTTCAAGCAAAACTTGATCTTCTGTGATAGTCTTATTGTACTAATGATCTCTGAAGAATCTGAGTTTCTGGCTACTTTGGCTTCATTAATTTTGCTATTCTTATGAGAAGCTCCAGAATGCTGGCAAAATCAGGGATCACAGAGTTCATTCTGTGGCCTTTTTGCAATTTCCTTAGTTCAAATTTAACAATGAACTTTTGGGTCAGTATTGAATCTGTTCATCAAATTTCATTTCCTTGCCTTTTAATGGTGACACAAAAGGAATGAGATCTTTGCTTAAAGCAGGTGATTTCATTTGTCTTGTTGATCCATTATTCCTCTCAGCTGTGCTTAGATCCTTCCAGACACACTGCAGCAGGATGTGCTTGGCTGGAGTATATCCTAAGAACTCATAGTGGAAGGGAGCACAAACCAGTCAGGCACTGATGAAGATTGGTGCTATCTTAAAGAAAGCTCCAACCTCTTTTAGTGATGGCTTTAATGCATTTTCCTGCAGGGAATCAACGAAAAGTCAAAGCAAACCAATCTGGCTACATACAGACCCACCAGAACCTAGAAACAAATATACTTTAACAGAGAAATGTACCAGTGCTATGAATTGTAATCCCATTTCCTTGGGAGTCACTCTGTGTTAACCTTTTAATACGGTGCAGAATATAAAGAGTGCATATCCTTCACTTGTGTATTTTTGCCTCTGTGGATTTGTGGCTGCTGCATTTGAAAAAAGGAAAGAAAGAAAAAAAATTAAGAAAAAAGATTTAGCTGGAAAAAGAAATAGGAATAAGACAACTCCTCCTCCTCCTCTTCCTCCTTCTCCTCTTCCTCCTCCTCCTCCTCCTCTTACTCTTTTTTTCTGAACAGTACTGCTGCCCATAGAACTACTTTTGAGGCAACCAAGCTTTGACTTTATAAGCTCAGGCAAAGAGTTAAATTACAGCATAACCACTGATTGGAGAGAAAGAAAACTGCTACTGATTCACTTCTCTGTGAAAAAGGAGAACATGCTTTGGAGCTGGGTAAGAGAGCCTGAATTCAAATCCAGGTTCTGCCTGAATTTCCACATCTGTACAAGTTGTGGCTTTTAAGAAATCACTTTTAAGGTTCCTTCCAGCTCTAAATTGTATGGTCATTTGTCTCCACTTTATTGTAGTTAATTATTTGACAAAGCCACTTTCCTGAGCTTTCCTGACTTTAGAATTAGTTTCTTAGGATTTCTATGTCATGCAGGTCTGGGGTATTGTCATTTTCACAAAACTATATGAACATAATTATGAAACACTTTTCACGCAAATAAAGTCAGATATAAATAAATGGAAAAATCTCAGTTGCTCATGATTAGGCTAAGCTAATATAATAAAAATGACAATTTTACCTAAATTAATTTAATTATTCAGTGCCATACTAATCAAACTACCAAAAATTTATTTTACAGAGCTGGATAAAATAATAACAAAATTCTTCTGGAAGAGCAAGAGGTCTAGAATATCTAGGATATTAATGAAAAGAAATGCTAGGGAAGGTGGCCTAGCCATACCAGATATTAAACTGTACTATAAAGCAGCAGTCCTCAAAACTACCTGGTACTGGCTAAGAAACAGAGTGGTGGATCCATGGAATAGGACAGGTACACAAGACACAGTAGTCAACGACTATAGCAATCTACTCTTTGATAAACCCAAAGAATCCAACTTCTGGGCTAAGAATTCACTATTTCACAGAAACTGCTGGGAAAATTGGAAAATGGTAGGGCAGAAACTGAGCATAGACCAATATCTTACACCACATTCCAAAATAAAGTCAAAATGCATTCATGATTTAGGAATAAGTAATTTGGGAGAGCAAGGAATAGTTTATCAGATTTATGGGAAAGCAAGGAATTCCTGAAACAACAAGAGATAGAGAGCATTACAAAATGCAAAATGGATAATTTTGATTATGTTAAATTGAAATGTTTTTGTATAAAAAAGCCAACACAACAAATATTATGAGGGAAGCAGAAAATGGGGAGAAAATCTTTACAACCAGTGTCCCTGACAAAGGCCTCATCTCAAAAATATACAGGGAACTGAGCTGAATTTATAGGAATACAAGTCATTCCCCAATTGAGAAATGGTCTAAGGATATGAACAGGCAGTTTTCAGAGGAAGAAATTAAAGATCTCTGTAGGCATATGAAAAAATGCTCAAAATCATTACTGATTAGAGAAATGCAAATCAAAACAACTCTTAGGTACCACATCTCTCCTGTTAGATTGACTAAAATGACAAAATGAGAAGATGATAAATGCTGGAGAGTATGTGGGAAAATTGGAACATTGTTACATTGCTGGTGGAGTTTTGAACTGATCCAGCCATTCTGGAGAGCAATTTGGAACTATGTCACCCAAAGAGCTATAAAAATGTTCATACCCTTTGACCCAGCAATACCACTTTTAGAGTTGTATCCCAAAGAGATCTCACAAGTGGGAAAAGGACTCATATGTACAAAAAATATTTATAGTGGTTCCTTTTGTAGTAGCAAAGAATTGGAAATCAAGGGGATGCCCATCAATTGGGGAATGGCTGAACAAGTTGTGGCATATGAAGGTAATGGAATACTATTGTGCTATAAGAAATAGGGATGATACTGACTTCATAACAACCTGGAAGAAACCTACATGAAATAATTCTGAGTGAGTGGAGCAGAACCAGGAGAACATTATACACAAGCACAGATATATGGATTCTGTGATGACTAACCCTGATAGACCTTGCCCTTCTCAGCAATACAAGGTTCAAAGACAACTCCAAAGGACTCATGATGGAGAATGTTATCTACATCCAGGGAAATGAGTCTGAATGCAGATCGAGGCACCCTTTATGCTTGCCTTTAGTCCCCTTTGTTTTGTTTCTCTTTTGTTTTTGTTTTTGGGTTTTTTTTAATTCATTCCATTGGTCATAATTCTTCTTTACTACTTGACTATTGTGTAAATAAGTGCAATGAGAAGTTATATGTAGAAGATATATCAGATTCCATGCCATCTTGGGGGAGAGGGGAAGGGGGAGGAAGAAAATCCAGAACTCAAAATTATATAGAACCCAGTGTTGTAAGCTAAAAAAGAAAAAAATTCTCAAAAAAAAAAGAAAAAAGAAGTACCACAGATGATGAAGTCTTATCAATGCTAAACATGTATGCATCAAATGGCATACCATCCAAGTTCTTAAAGGAAAAGTTAACCATGTATTATGGCGTAAAAACCTTAAAAATGAATACAGAACAAAACAGAAATATCAAATGCATCTTTTTCAGATTGTAATGCAATAAAATTGCATCCATTAAAGGGTCATGGAAACAGAGATTAAAAATCAATAAAAAAAAATCCCTAATCCTAAAGAATCAGTGAGTCAAAGAACAAATCATTGAAACTAAATATTTTTATTAAAGGGAATGAGAATAATGAGACAACATAATAATATTTGTAGGATGTAGGTAAAGGAGTAATTAAGAAAAAATTCTATCTCTAGCTGCTTAATTCACTAAAAATAGCAAAACAGCATATCAATGAATTGGGCATACAATTCAAATAAAACTAAAAGAACAAATTAAAAATGCCCAATTAAACATCAAATCAGGAATCAATGAAAAGCAAAGGAGAGATCAATAAAGTTGAAAATAAAAAATATTGAACTGATAAATCAAACTAGGACGTAGTTTTAAGAATAAAATGACAAATAGATAAATGATTGGTTAATTTTATTGGAAAAAAAGGAAAAAATGTAATTATTGAAAAGGGAAGGCACCATCAATTAAGATGAAATTAAGTAATTATTAAGAGCTATTTTGCCTCATTACATGTCAATAAATCTGGCAATCTAATTGACATGGAATATATTAGAAAAAAATTAAATAAACCATAAATGAGTTCCCAGAAAAAACTCACCAGGAAGTGATGGATTTATAGTGAATTCTACAAAACATTTAAAGAACAATTTAACCCAATACTTATATAAACTAAATAGAAAAATAAGCAAAGAGCATGTCCTACCTTCCTTCTAGGACACAAATACATAGCTGATGCCTAAGCAAGGAAGAGCAAAAACAGAAAGAAAACTATAGACCAATTTCTCTAATGAATATTGATCAAAAATTTAAATAAAATACTAGCAAAGAGATTGCAGCAATGGATCACAAAGATTATAAAACATGACCAGGTGCAATTTATACTTGAAATGCAGGCTTTAATATTAGGAATGCAATGTTTAAATATTAGGAAAACTATCAGTACAATTGGTGATAAAAAACAGTAAAATTCATATAATTCTATACATAGATTTATAAAAAGTTTTTCCCAAAAATAACATTCATTCTTATTGAAAATACAAGAAAGTGTAGGAATGAATGAAGATTTCTTTAAAATGAAAAGGAGTATCTATTTAAAAGCACCAACAAGCACCGACTATAATGGAAATGAGCTAGAAGCTTTCTCAAATAAGATCAGAGGTGAAGCAACAATGCACATTATCACCATTATTATTTAAAATTCTTGCTATAGCAATAAGACAAATAAAAAGAAATTGAAACAATTAAAGGAGGCAACAAAACTATCACTCTTTGCAGATGATGATTGTATACTTAGAGATTCCTAAAGAATCAACTAAACAAACTAGTTTACATACAGCTAATTAAAATAAATAAGGAAGTTCAGTACATGCTGCCAAAAGGCACCATAAACAATGAAGCAATATCATTATTTAACATATATGCATCAAGTGGTATAGCATGCAGATTCTTAGAGGAGATCTTAAGGGAGTTACAGGAAGAAATAGACAGCAAAACCATACTAGTGGAGGACCTCAACTTCCCCCTTTCTGAACTTGATAAATCTAACCTCAAAATAAACAAGAAAGAAGTTAAGGAGGTGAATAGAATTTTGGAAAAGACAGATATGATAGACCTCTGGAGAAACCTGAATGGGGATAAAAAGGAATGTACTTTTTTTCCCCAGTGGTACATGGCACATACTCAAAAATTGACCATGTACTAGGGCATAAAAACCTCACAATCCAGTTCAGAAAGGCAGAAGTAGTCAAAGCATCCCTATGATGCAATAAAAATCATTTGTAATAAAGAACCATGGAAAAAATAAGCTAAAAATTAATTGGAAACTGAATAATCTAATTCTAAAGAATGAGGGGGCCAAAGAACAAATCATAGAAACAATTAATAACTTCCTTCAAGAGAATGACAATAATGAGACAACATACCAAAACTTATGGGATGCAGCAAAAGCAGTTCTTGGGGGAAGTTATATATCTCTAAATGCTTATACAAATAAAATAAAGAAAAAGGTAGAAAAAGAAAAAATTGAAAATCCCCAATTAAATACCAAATTAGAAATATTGAAAATCAAAGAAAGATTAATAAAATTGTAATCAATAAAACTATCAAATTAATAAGTAAAGCCAACAGCTGGTTTTATGAAAACATCAATAAAATTGATAAGCCTTTGTTCAATTTGATTTAGAAAAAGAAAGAAGAAAAACCCAATTACCAATATCAAAAAAGAAAACGGTGAGTTCACTTCCAAAGAAGAGGAAATTAAAACAATAATTAGGAATTATTTTTGCTCAATTGTATGCCCATAAATTTGACAACCTTATGGATATGGAAGAATATCTACAAAAATATAAATTGCCCAGGTTAACAGAAGAGGAAGTAAAATTCCTAAATAACCCCATCTCATAAAAAGAAATTGAGCAAGCCATCAATGAACTCCCTAGGAAAAAAATCTCCAGGGCCAGATGGTTTTACATGTGAATTTAATCAAACATTTAAAGAACAATTAATTCCTATACTTTATAGACTATTTGGGAAAATAGGTGAAGAAGGAGTCCTACCAAATTCTTTCTGTGACACAAATATGGTACTAATACCCAAACCAGGAAGAGTCAAAACAGAGAAAGAAAATTGTAAACCAATTTCCCTAATGAATATTGATGCAAAAATTTTAAATAAAATATTAGCAAAAAAGATTGCAGCAACTGATCAGGAGAATAATACACTATGACCAGGTAGGATTTATTCCAGGAATGCAAGGCTGCTTCAATATTATGAAAACTATCAGCATAATTGATCATATCAACAACAAAACTAGCAGAAACTATATGATCTTCTCAATAGATGCAGAAAAAAGCCTTTGACAAAATACAACACCCATTCCTATTAAAAACACTGGAAAGCATAGGAATAAATGGAGGCTTCCTTAAAATTATAAATAGCATCTACCTAAAACCATCAACAAGCATTATTTGTAATGGGGATAAGCTAGATGCATTCCCAATAACATCAGGGGTGAAACAGGGATGTCCATTATCACCCCTATTATTCAATCTGGTACTAGAAATGTTAGCTGTAGCAATAAGAGAAGAAAAAGAAATTGAAGGAATTGGAATAGGCAAAGAGGAAACTAAATTATCACTTTTTGCAGATGATATGATGATTTACTTAGAGAATCCTAGAGAATCAAGTAAAAAACTACTTGAAATAATAAATAACATTAGCAAAGTTGCAGGATATAAAATAAAGCCACATAAATCTTCAGCATTCCTATACATTGCTAACAAAGCCCAACAGCAAGAAATAGAAAGAGAAATTCCATTTAAAGTTACTGTAGACACTATAAAATATTTGGGAGTCTATCTACCAAGATAAACCCAGGGCCTATATGCACATAATCATGAAACACTTTTCACACAAATAAAGTCAGATCTTAATAAATGGAAAAATGTCAGTTGCTCATGGTTAGGCTGAGCTAATATAATAAAAATAACAATTTTACCTAAATTATTTATTCAGCACCATACCAGTTGAACTGCCAAAAAATTGTTTTACAGAGCTGGGTAAAATAATATCAAAATACATCTGGAAGAACAAGAGGTCTAGACTATCTAGGGAATTAATGGAAAGAAATGCTAGGGAAAGTGGCCTAGCCATACCAGATATTAAACTGTACTATAAAGCAGCAGTCATCAAAACTACCTGATACTGGCTAAGAAACAGAGTCATGGATCAATGGAATAGGTTAGGTACACAAGACGCAGTAGTCAATGACTATAGCTGATAAACCCAAAGAATCCAGCTTCTGGGCTAAGAATTCACTATTTCACAAATACTTCTGGGAAAATTGGAAAACAGTAGGGCAGAAACTGAGCAAAGATCAACATCTTATACCATGTATCAAAATAAAGTCAAAATGGGTTCAAGATTTAGGAATAAAAGCTGACACTGTAAGCAATTTGGGAGAGCAAGCAATAGTTTATCTATCATATTTATGGGAAAGCAAGGAATTTCTGACACAACAAGAGATAGAGAACATTAAAAAATGCAAAATGGGTAATTTTGATTATGTTAAATTGAAAAGTTTTGTATTACACAAAGCCAATGCAACAAAGATTAGGAGGGAAGCAGAAAATCAGGAGAAAATCCTTACCACTAACACTTCTGATAAAGGCCTCATCTCGAAAATATACAGGGAACTGAGTCAAATTTATAGGAATACAAGTCATTCCCCAATTGAGAAATGGTCAAAGGATATGAACAGGCAGTTTTCAGAGGAAGAAATTAAAGATATCTATAGGCATATGAAAAAATGCTCAAAATCACTACTGATTAGAGAAATGCAAATCAAAACAACTCTTAGGTACCACTTCTCTCCTGCCAGAATGGCTAAAGTGACAAAACATGAAAATGATAAATGCTGGAGAGGATGTGGGAAAATTGGAACACTGTTGCATTGCTGGTGGAGTTTTGAACTGATCCAGCCATTCTGGAAAGCAATTGGGAACTATGCCACCCAAAGGGCTATAAAATGTGCATACCCTTTGACCCAGAAATACCACTTCTAGGGTTATATCCCAAAGAGATCACATAAGTGGGAAAAGGACCCACATGTGCAAAAATATTTATAGTGGCTCTTTTTGTAGTAACAAAGAATTAGAAATCAAGAGGATGCCCATCAATTGGGGATGGCTGAACAAGTTGTGGTCATATGAAGGTAATGGAATACTATTGTGCTATAAGAAATGGGGAAGACACGGACTTCGTAATAACCTGGAAAAACCTACATGATATGACGCTGAGGAGAACATTATATACAACCACAGATATATGGATTCTGTGATGCCTAACCTTGATAGACCTTGCCCTTCTCAGCAACACAAGGTTCAAAGATATCTCCAAAGGACTCATGAGGGAGATAGCTATCTACATCCAGAGAAAGAACTATGGAGACTGAATGCAGATTGAGGCAAACCGTCTGCTCTCTTTTTTTTCTCTTTGTTTGTTTTGTTTCTTCTTTCTCATGATTCATTCCATTGGTCATAATTCTTCTTTAGAACCTGACTATTGTGTAAATAAGTTCAATGTGAAGTTATATGTAGAAGATATATAGTGGATTCCATGCCATTTTGGGGAAGGGGGGAGGGGGAGAAGAAAATCTAGAACTCAAAATAATGTGGAACTGAATGTTGTAAACTAAAAATAAAAAATCTTTATTAAAAAGAAAATATTGAGAGAGTGGAACAACTATTTTTCCTCTGGATTATTAAAATAATTGTGGGCTCTTGTGAAAAAGGAAATATTTATCATTACAAACCAGTATGAATTTAAGAAAGATGAATAATCTCAAATTATCCACACTTCCTTTATTTGATACCTACCTAAATCAATTAAGCAAAATTTATTAAGTACCTATTTTGGATGCATGAATGGAAAAGCATTAATAGGCACCTACTACATACCAAGCAGCAAGTTTTGCCATTATAAATACAAAAATTGGATAGTCCTTGTTTAAAAGGGAGTTGATTCTAATAGATTGAGTGAGCACAAATAGGGGTGTTGTAACTAAGGAAAAGGGTTTGGGTCTGTGGAGTCACAGACTTGGTGAGTGGACCCACTGCATAATTTCTTGTCATGTCATTTTCTAAAGCAATGGCAGCATTGATTTGATTATGATTCTTAGAAAAAAACATGGAAAGGAATGGGGGAAAAAGGAAGCTGTTGGGCTTATGGTATCTTGCCAAATGTCTAGATGTCTAGGATAGAAGCCTACATGTGATATTCAAGGCAATGTATTATGAAATCTGAGAACAAAAGGTAAAAAACATTCAGGTACTGCCTTCAAGAAATTCGCATTTTACTGGGGAAATGAGTGAAGTTGATATAGTAAAATCAGCCAAGTTAAGGAGGGAAAGAATATTAACTACTGGAAGTAGAGAGAAGTGGCAGGTGTTTATCTTTGAAGGCAGATAAATATTCCAAGATATGAGAAGGGATTATTCCCAGCTATGGCTTGTTTGAATATTCAGAAGACCATTGGTTTGATGAGTCTAGGAAGGGGAAAAATATGAGGTTGGAAACAGTTTGAAAGAGCCTAAAATGCCAGTCTGAGGAGTTTGTATCTTATTCTGTCTGTAACAGGGAATCCCTGAAAGCTTAGGAGTAGAAGAATAACATAGTCAAAGTTGGACCTTAGGAAAATTATTTGGTAGAGTATTTTGTAAAGTAGGCATTAGAGAGAGGAGAATCTGAAAGCCATAAAACCCATTAAGAAGCTGCTATAATAGTTTACACAAGAGGCAATAAAAAGCTTGAACTAAGATGGCGGTCATGTTTGTAGAAGGAAGGTGCTAAGTGTGTAAAGATAGTATTGAAGTAGAATCAACAAGATTTGGTGGATAGGTAGGAAAAGGAAGAAAAGAGTGTCTGAGAAGCTAAGAGAGGAGTGAGCATTTTTGAAGATCATGTGGTCAGCAGTGCTTAAAATTGTAGAGAGGCTAAAGAGTATGAACAATGGGAAAAGTCAGTTGAATCGCACTACTGAGAGATGACTGATATCCTTAAGAAAGGCTATTTAAGTAGTGATAAATTTGGAGAGCTGATCTTAGAGGGTTGAAAAGTGAGTAGGTCACAAATGTAGCAAGGCT